>NC_139993.1:32566419-33766419 GCF_964263955.1 Coregonus lavaretus | reverse complement strand
AAAAAAATTAAGAAATTAAGAATTATCTGAACAAGCAATGTCAAAGACTGGAATATATATATAGAATGTGTGTATAGACTGTATGGACAGTTTATGAATAGAAAAGGTGTGTACCATGACTAGAATACCGTATACACATAGAGTGTATAAAGTGGGTGAAACCGTATGTAAACATTATTAAAGTGACCAGTGTTCAATGACTCTGTACATAGGGCAGCAGTTTCTTAAGGTGCAGGGTAGAGTACCGAGTGGTAGCCGGCTACAACAGTAACTAAGGTTCAGGACAGGGTCCTGTGCGGAGGCCGGCTAGTGGTGACTGTTTAACAGTCTGATGGCCTGGAGATAGAAGCTGTTTCTCAGTCTCTGTCCCAGCTTTGATGCACCTGTACTGTCTTCACTGTCTAGATGGTAGCTGGATGAACAGGCGGTTGCTCGGGTGGCTGAGGTCCTTGATGATCTTCTTGGCCTTCTTGTGACACTGGGTGCTGTAGATGCCCTGGAGGGCAGGCAGTGTGCTCCCGGTGATGCATTGGGCTGACCGCACCACCCTCTGGAGAGCCCTGAGGTTGCGGATGGTGCAATTGCCGTACCAGGCAGTGATACAACCTGACAGGATGCTCTCAATAGTGCATCTGTATAAGTTTTTGAGGGTCTTAGGGGCCAAGATGAATTTCTTCAGCCTCCTGAAGTTGAAGAGGCGCTGTTGCTCCTTCTTCACCAGCTGTTTGTGTGAAGGGACCATTCAGGTTGTCAGTGATGTGCACGCCGAGGAGCTTTTGACCCTCTCCACTGCGGCCCCGTCGATGTGGATGGGGGCGTGCCCTCTCTACTGTCTCCTGTAGTCCACGATCAGCTCCTTCGTTTTGTTGACGTTGAGGGAGAGGTTATTTCCCTGGCACCACTCCGCCAGGGCTCTCGCCTCCTCCCTGTAGGCTGTCTCATCGTTGTTGGTAATCAGGCCTACCACTGTTGTGTCGTCAGCAAACTTGATGATTGAGTTGGAGGCGTGCCTGGCAACGCAGTCATGGGTGAACAAGGAGTACAGGAGGGGGCTGAGCTGTAGTCGGTTAACAGCATTCTTACATAGTTATTTATCTTGTCCAGGTGGGATAGGGCAGTGTGCAGTGCAATGGCGATTAACTCTGGTACAGTCAAAGGGTGCATTTGTAAATTGCCTCCAGTGTGTCAGAGTGCGCTCTGGGTCGTACGTAAATTCAGAGCATTGTCAGATTGTCTGTTCGTCAATTCAGAGCGTTTCGCTCTCACAGCGTTCAGGGCGCCATTGGATGCTCTGGCTGAGGAGTAGGGTTGATCCATGTGTTCTGACCTCAACGGCAGTCAAGCAAAGCTTAAGTTGGCTAGCTTGCTAGCTACTTCCAGACACAAATGAGAGAACACCTCACTCTGACCATTTTACTCGCCCTAGCAGAGCTGGTTAGGCTGTTTTCATGTTATCCAGAGCGTTGGTGACTGTAACAAGTGTGTCAATTCCTCCCTGGATAATTTCTCCCTGGATTTTCTTTTTAATGAAAATGGCGGAATCAGGATTTTTACAAAACCCAGAGTAATCTATGGCATTCATATTCATTATATTAACCACTGTGGCACTATTAACACATGTAAGATAATTGATTTTGGATAAAATAATGTATCTATTGAACAATTAGCTTTTTATTCAAATTAAGGATATCATAGGCAACAGTATGCCAGCCTCTAGAATGAAATATGCAGATAATATAGCTTTGTAGCTGATAGTTTTTATCAGACACTTCCCAAAAGTGCTCAAAATTTTAGAAGATTGAATTGGTCAAATTGCTCTTGTTAGAATGGTGATAGCGCCCTCTTGCGAAGAAAAGGAAAACATGTCTATTTGTTAGGAAAGGGTCCCCAAGTAGAAGTTGCCATAGGATTGTAGGTGACAAACCTTAGATAAGTATCTTGGGCTAACTACTCCTGCTCGCTTATAAAACATTTTACAAGTAAAGCCTTGGGGGAAAAAATATTATGTGTTTTTCTATAATCAATGTGACAATAGAGAAGATCTTGCAGCATGTTTCTCCACAAGGTGTTTTACTCTGTGCTACTGAACTTTGTTATTTTGTGCCTTGGCTGCTATTTTAAAACGTTTTCTGCCACAAGCACATGTAGCTCTATTTATTAGTATAGCTTTACAAACGATCGGGAAAAATCTTCACTTGCTGCTCTTGTTTTTATTGAGAATCTGGAGAGCCATCCAGTGCCTATGTACAGATGTTGGAGCTTAATTTGAGCCAGTTTGCTACAGCAGGAAAATAATCCTGCAGCAACAGGAAATGTAAATTATTATGTGGATTATAATTAATGGACATTTTTGAAGGGGTATATACATTTTTCTTAAGTGAAAATCAAGTCTGAAATTTCTAAGTGGAAATTACAAACTTCAGAAGCCTTTTTAAACCTAAAATACACTACAAGTTCTACATGTTGCACATCATTGTGCTCTCACTCTCTCTCTCTCAAATCAAATTCTTCATACACACGGGAAACTGTTGAGCGTGAAAAACCCAGCAGCGTTGCAGTTCTTGACACACTCAAACCAGTGCGCCTGGCACTTAAATATTCACCCTCTGAATGGCACACATACACAATCCATGTCTCAATTGTCTCAAGGCTTAAACATCCTTCTTTAACCTGTCTCCTCCCCTTCATCTACACTGATTGAAGTGGATTTAACAGTTGACATCAATAAGGGATCATAGCTTTCACCTGGATTCACCTGGTCAGTCTATGTCATGGAAAGAGCAGGTGTTCCTAATGTTTTGTACACTCAGTGTATATAGTCTTGTGAGTGTGCATAGAGTCAGTGCAAGATAGGGTCAGTGCAGATAGTCCGGGTAACCATTAATGAACTATTTAGCAGTCTTATGGCTATTTAGCAGTCTTATGGCTTGGGGGTAGAAGCTGTGAGCCGATGCTCCGGTACCCTTTGATGGATGGTGGCAGGGTGAACAGACTATAGCTGGAGTCTTTGGCAATTTTTCGGGCCTCTGCTGTGTCCACTGAGCCGTTGGGCTTGCCCTGCAACCTCATTGGATAACGCTGGGCAGGTCTCTTGCTAGCTGCCACTCAAATGTGAGGGGCTGAAGCTCATCGGGTAGAACTCAAATTGCTAGGGGGCTGGCCCACGTGGGGGGAAATGTAAGGAAAATGGCGCAGAACAGCTTCAAGAAAACAGTCGCTTTCACACTAGGGATTTCATGGCTAATTGAGGTAAGACAGTAATTCTGCTCATCCATTATGCATGTATGAACTACACATTGACACATCCAGCCCAGAGCGGGAGGTTTAAAAAATAATATTTGAGTTGCCAGGGTAGCGGAGCACGTCTTTAAGATCCTACATATTTAGGAGAGCCATGTAATGTGCCCATGCTGATGGGTACCCTCAAAATATAACAATGTTTTTAGATTCTGTCTAAATCTATAGGTATGGAATAATGTCTGGATCAATACAAGTTTACTGTTCATATAACTGACATATGTATAGTTTGAAATGTGACAAATCGTTCTTGCACTGAAAGCATGATACTACTGTGCAAGATGGGGGTTTGAAATTACCTGTAATTATCTTTCGCCCAGAGATGTGTCAATCACAATCATCTCTATCTGTCTAACACTGAAATACACTAACTAGCCTGGTCCCAGATCTGTATGTGCTTGACAGTGAGGATCAGATGAGTTGACTAAAGCACATATGGACCACGGTAGGAACACACTTCTTTGTTGCCAGGGTCTGTGTGCCTCACTCTCTGATAATGTACTATTGTCTCCAGTATGACACGTTCACACTGAGTGTCTGTGGGTTTTTATCTGTGGTCTGTTTCTAGAGCACCAAAAGGACTGATACACTCAATGACTCACTTAAATCATGATTATTGGATGTTTATTTTATTAAAAGTTCAACTATTGCAACAAGAGAAATGCCATGGTCTTCATGGCAATAACATATGACCAGTCTTTTTGTTCTGCGTATAATGAATGCACACACCCTGTGGCCAGTTCAACACAATCAATAAATGACTTTTATTTAACTATTGATACATTTGTTGTACCTTTTCATTCAAAAGAAAAATCAATAGCTGATAGGTGTTTAACCATTTCAATATATAAATATCTCTTATATTGGTGAGAGGGAGTTGGTGAGAAGGATGTGAACTGCAAACTAGTTTACTTGCAGCATGGTGACACAGCCACGGAGAGGTAAAGGACAGGGTATGGCATTGTCTATTTCCTTGCTTATAAGGATCCGTCAGTACCATGTTGTGGAATGCTTTCTTCATCTTTTGCTTGCTCAGCAGGTAGATCTGGCCATTGACTGTGGTGCATCCACCAAATAACTCTCTGTCCAGACATTCTTCTAGAACTGTCCATTCGTCTGTCTCCACAACCAACCTTAGAGCCTGGCCTCCCAGGAGATAGATGGCCCCGTTGAGCTCTGTTGTGAGAAGGTCATACCTACGGGACATACACATCTATTTTATAAGGAACATGTCCCAGACAAAAGTTTGTTGAAGCAACCTAGTTCAATGACTTTCAACCTAGTAGAACTAGTACAAGCTCTGAGTTCACTTACCTGGGCAGAGGGGAGTAGATGACCACATCCCATTGGTCCTCCTTCACCAGGTATCTCTGAATGCCGCTGTACACCTCCCCATTCTCATCCAGTCCACAAGCGACATAAATACACAAACCCAGAGTGACAGTGGCAGCCATCACCACAGCCTGCGCCATGGGGCTAACCTCCTCCCAGCCCTCTGCTCCCAGCAACAGCTTCTCCACGTGGGCCACAGGCCCCTTGTCCATGCTTCCCCCCAGGACGTACAACTCCTGCCCCAGGCCCACAGAGCAGTGGCTGTCTCTGGACTTCTGCAGCGGGGGGCCATCCACCCAGCGCTGGTTGCCACACTGGTACATCCGCACCCAGTCCACGCTGTACCAAAACACATCACAGAAGTAGCCGCCAGTGACTACAATGTTTTCTCCTGGGAGAAGTAGAAAATAAGAGACTGACATAAATTACTTGATTTATCACTCCTATGGCTTATTCAAGTATACATACCAGTGGCGGTCAGTGGCGTTTATGATGAGGGAGGACAATTGTATTTTTCATGAGCATGGTCTTATTTCTATTACAGCATGTTGGATGACTGTCATTCATATTCCATTCACCCAGTTCAATGTAACATCGCTAGGTTTAGGCTACTACATGATACTTGAATTTTCCATATACCCATCATGAGGTTGCAACAACCTAGCCTATGAATGAAAGTTTACGACGTAGGTGCACACAGGTCGAGAGAAACATTTGAGATGACAGACAGTGACACATGGACAGACAGTGACACATTCAATACCGCCTTGTACACTCTTGCCTGCATCTAGCTTATCTAGGGTGTAATCATTAGTCCAACAGTTGCAAATGAGAGTTTCTATTGGACAAATTCAGGTATTTTTCGTTTGCTTCCGTTTAAGAAAAGTTTTTCAACAGAATCGGTGGAATGAATACACCCCTAATCACGCATAAACACAGTTCACTTTCATAGCAGCCACGTTGTATTCCTTCTCGCCTCTATGCGCTCTCCTCCTCTCACCTTCGTTTGTGGACTTCAATGAACAACACATCAGCTGTATGTGACCAGGCAAAAAAACCTTAACAAGCCAAACCATGTCAAACCATGTCATAACCGTTACACACAGCCTACATCATTGTCCTCATATTAGATAAAGTAACGTCCTAGTCAACATAGCTAATAGAACTAATGCATTAGTAAACCCGCTACAATCATGCAGTAATGTTACAGTGTATAATCAGTAAGCAGTTACACCTGCGGGCCCCGGTGGCAATAAATTAATAAAACCAAAAGCTTACCTTGACTTGGAAGAGTTCCAGTGTTGTGTTGGACAGTCATAGCCAGCTAGCTAACATAGCATCCCTCTGTTTGAGTCGGGTGTTTGAGTAACTAAACTAGCCAGCTGCATTTGTTAGCTAAGTAAGTGAAACTGAAAGTGAAAAAAATGACACTCTCTCTCTCTCTTGCTTCTCCTTCATTTTTGAAGAAATGAATTTGTTGAAAACGGTTCAACTTTTGTCTTTCTCTCTGTTTGAGTCAACTACTCACCACATTTTATGCACTGCAAGTGCTAGCTAGCTGTAGCGTATGCTTTCAGTATTAGATTGATACTCTGATCCTTTGATTGGGTGGACAACATGTCAGTTCATGCTGCAAGAGCTCTGATAGGTTGGAGGACGTCCTCCGGAAGTTGTCATAAATACTGTGTGAGTCTATGGAAGGGGGTGAGAACCAAGAGCCTCCTAGGTTTTGTATTGAAGTCAATGTACCAGGAGGAGGACGGAAGCTAGCTGTCCTCCGGCTACACCATGGTGCTACCCTACAGAGTGCTGTTGAGGCTACTGTAGACCTTCAATGTCTTTTAATCTATTATTATTATGTGAATATATTTAGTAAAGTTGTATCTAAAAAGGAACACTTTTTCAATGTTTTACAATTTTTATATTTATGAAATTCACGGAGGAGGGTGGTCCTCCCCTTCCTCCTCTGAGGAGCCTCCACTGATACATACTCTTGATAGCATGTTGATAGCATGTTGATAGCAGTGGCAGAGCCCCACCTGTTTTGAGCCTCACCTGTTTAGTTAAAAAATATATAGAGTTGAAGTCGGAAGTTTACATACACCTTAGCCAAATACATTTAAACTCAGTTTTTCACAATTCCTGACATTTAATCCTAGTAAAAATGCCCTGTTTTAGGTCAGTTAGGATCACCACTTTATTTTAAGAATGTGAAATGTCAGAATAATAGTAGAGAGAATGATTTATTTCAGCTTTTATTTCTTTCATCACATTCCCAGTGGGTCAGAAGTTTACATACACTCAGTTAGTATTTGGTAGCATTGCCTTTAAATTGTTTAACTTGGGTCAAACGCTTCGTGTAGCCTTCCACAAGCTTCCCACAATAAGTTGGGTGAATTTTGGCCCATTCCTCCTGACAGAGCTGGTGTAACTGAGTCAGGTTTGTAGGCCTCCTTGCTCGCACACACCTTTTCAGTTCTGTCCACAAATTTTCTATAGGATTGAGGTCAGGGCATTGTGATGGCCACTCCAATACCTTGACTTTGTTGTCCTTAAGCCATTTTGCCACAACTTTGGACGTATGCTTGGGGTCGTTGTCCATTTGGAAGACCCATTTGCGACCAAGCTTTTACTTCCTGACTGATGTCTTGAGATGTTGCTTCAATATATCCACATAATTTTCCTTCCTCATGATGCCATCTATTTTGTAAAGTGCACCAGTCCCTCCTGCAGCAAAGCACCCCCACAGCATGATGCTGCCACCCCCGTGCTTCACGGTTGGGATGGTGTTCTTCGGCTTGCAAGCCACCCCCTTTTTCCTCCAAACATAACTATGGTCATTATTGCCAAACAGTTCTATTTTTGTTTCATCAGACCAGAGGACATTTCTCCAAAAAGTACGATCTTTGTCCCCATGTGCAGTTGCAAACCGTAGTCTGGCTTTTTAATGGCGGTTTTGGAGCAGTGGCTTCTTCCTTGCTGAGCGGCCTTTCAGGTTATGTCGATATAGGACTCGCTCTACTGTGGATATAGATACTTTTGTACCTATTTCCTCCAGCATCTTCAAATCAAATCAAATCAAATCAAATGTTATTGGCCACATGCGCCGAATACAACAGGTGCAGACATTACAGTGAAACGCTTACTTACAGCCCTTAACCAACAGTGCATTTATTTTTAACAAAAAAGTACAATTAAACAACAACAAAAAAAGTGTTGAGAAAAAAAGAGCAGAAGTAAAATAAAATAACAGTAGGGAGGCTATATATACAGGGGGGTGCCGGTGCAGATTCAATGTGCGGGGGCACCAGCTAGTTGAGGTAGTTGAAGTAATATGTACATGTGGGCAGAGTTAAAGTGACTATGCATAAATAATTAACAGAGTAGCAGCAGCGTAAAAGGATGGGGTGGGGGGGCAGTGCCATATAGTCTGGGTAGCCATGATTAGCTGTTCAGGAGTCTTATGGCTTGGGGGTAGAAGCTGTTGAGAAGTCTTTTGGACCTAGACTTGGCACTCCGGTACCGCTTGCCGTGCGGTAGCAGAGAGAACAGTCTATGACTAGGGTGGCTGGAGTCTCTGACAATTTTGAGGGCTTTCCTCTGACACTGCCTGGTATAGAGGTCCTGGATGGCAGGAAGCTTGGCCCCAGTGATGTACTGGGCCGTATGCACTACCCTCTGTAGTGCCTTGCGGTCGGAGGCCAAGCAGTTGCCATACCAGGCGGTGATGCAACCAGTCAGGATGCTCTCGATGGTGCAGCTGTAGAATTTTTTGAGGATCTGAGGACCCATGCCAAATCTTTTCTGTCTCCTGATGGGGAATAGGCTTTGTCATGCCCTCTTCACGACTGTCTTGGTGTGTTTGGACCATGACAGTTCGTTGGTGATGTGGACACCAAGGAACTTGAAGCTCTCAACCTGTTCCACTACAGCCCTGTCGATGAGAATGGGGGCGTGCTCAGTCCTCTTTTTTTTCCTGTAGTCCACAATCATCTCCTTTGTCTTGGTCACGTTGAGGGAGAGGTTGTTGTCCTGGCACCACACGGCCAGGTCTCTGACCTCCTCCCTATAGGCTGTCTCATCGTTGTCGGTGATCAGGCCTACCACTGTTGTGTCGTCGGCAAACTTAATGATGGTGTTGGAGTCGTGCCTGGCCATGCAGTAATGGGTGAACAGTGAGTACAGGAGGGGACTGAGCACGCACCCCTGAGGGGCCCCCGTGTTGAGGATCAGTGTGGCAGATGTGTTGTTACCTACCCTTACCACTTGGGGGCGGCCTGTCAGGAAGTCCAGGATCCAGTTGCAGAGGGAGGTGTTTAGTCCCAGGATCCTTAGCTTAGTGATGAGCTTTGAGGGCACTATGGTGTTGAATGCTGAGCTGTAGTCAATGAATAGCATTCTCATGTAGGTGTTCCTCTTGTCCAGGTGGGAAAGGGCAGTGTGGAGTGCAATAGAGATTGCATCATCTGTGGATCTGTTGGGGCGGTATGGAAATTGGAGTGGGTCTAGGGTTTCTGGGATAATGCTGTTGATGTGAGCCATGACCAGCCTTTCGAAGCACTTCATGGCTACAGACGTCAGTGCTACGGGTCGGTAGTCATTTAGGCAGGTTATCTTAGAGTCCTTGGGCACGGGGACTATGGTGGTCTGCTTGAAACATGTTGGTATTACAGACTCAGTCAGGGACATGTTGAAAATGGTCCTTTGCTGTTGTTCTGGGATTGATTTGGACTTTTCGCACCAAAGTACGTTCATCTCTAGGAAACAGAACGCATCTCCTTCTTGGGCGGTATGACGGCCGCGTGGTCCCATGGTGTTTATACTTGCATACTATTGTTTGTACAGATGAACGTGTCACCTTAAGGCGTTTGGAAATTGCTCCCAAGGATGAACCAGAAATTTTTTTCTGAGGTCTTGGCTGATTTCTTTTGATTTTCCCATGATGTCAAGCAAAGAGGCACTGAGTTTGATGGTAGGCCTTGAAATACATCCACAGGTACTCCTCCAATTGACTCAAATGATGTCAATTAGCCTATCAGAAGCTTCTAAAGCCATGACATCGTTATCTGGAATTTTCCAAGCTGTTTAAAGGCACAGTCAACTTAGTGTATGTAAACTTCTGACCCACTAGAATTGTGACACAGTGAATCTTAAGTGAAATAATCTGTCTGTAAACAATTGTTGTAAAAATTACTTGTGTCATGCACAAAGTAGATGTCCTAACCGACTTGCTAAAACTATAGTTTGTTAACAAGAAATTTGTTGTGGTTGAAAAACTAGTTTTAATGACTCCAACCTAAGTGTATGTAAACCTCCGACTACAACTGTATACATATATATGATTTGCATGTTATTTTGGCATTAATATGTGTCACATATCAGTTTGCAAACAATGTAAAAAATAATAATATTTGAGTTAATAAAGCCACATACAAACATGGTCTATTTTTTGCTTTCTTGAGGAAGGCAGCTCCAAAATGCAGGTGTTTCAGCCTAATTCAGTGTTTTCTGTGGTGGTGGGGCAGCCAGCGGAAAATACGAAGCGTAGGAGTTGGTAATGTTCACTAGTAGCGCCGTGACTGGCTCAGTGTTCTGTCACTCATGGGGACACTACGTCACCGCAAAATCTACGGGGAGAGCTCGAAAAAATTAAAACCCCTTGGGTGCTGCCATAGAGTTTCATTAGAAGTGCCCATCCAAGAAGGCTCAAGGTCATTGGCCACAGATAAAATGACGTCAAATCACGTTATATCTACCGTAGCTTTGATCGGACTGATCATGTCAACATCATACTTTCAAAATCTTAGCTAGCAAGCTAGACAAGCAGTCATCATCATGAATCAAGTCGACAATCTACTGGCAAATCCTTTTCAATCCTTGTCATATGAAGATCAATTATAGATAAAACGTATCTGTGTTCATCGGCCATTGCATATAAACATTACACAAGTTGTAAATCGTAAATTCAACAATGAGTGGTTTGGAAGGTCATCCAACTCGGAATTCCAAGTCGGGAACTCGGTCCTCTTTCTAGAGCTCCGACCTGAAGATCACTGACGTCATGATTCGACCTTGTTTTTTTCTGAGTTCCCAGTTGTCTTGAAAGCACCATAAATCCAGAGAATGCCAGACTTCGATGACGAAGTTTGATGACAAAATATACCCACAAGAAGGACTGCCGCGCCACCTTCCTGTTCAAGTGAGCACAGCACAACAACTTGAGTCCAAAAATGTATTGTATGCTGCTGCATAAATGATGTAATATGGCAGGGAGATATGTACAGTGGAGAGAACAAGTATTTGATACACTGCCGATTTTGCAGGTTTTCCTACTTACAAAGCATGTAGAGGTCTGTAATTTTTATCATAGGTACACTTCAACTGTGAGACACGGAATCTAAAACAAAAATCCAGAAAATCACATTGTATGATTTCTAAGTAATTAATTTGCATTTTATTGCATGACATAAGTATTTGATACATCAGAAAAGCAGAACTTTATATTTGGTACAGAAACCTTTGTTTGCAATTACAGAGATCATACGTTTCCTGTAGGTCTTGACCAGGTTTGCACACACTGCAGCAGGGATTTTGGCCCACTCCTCCATACAGACCTTCTCCAGATCCTTCAGGTTTCGGGGCTGTCGCTGGGCAATACGGACTTTCAGCTCCCTCCAAAGATTTTCTATTGGGTTCAGGTCTGGAGACTGGCTAGACCACTCCAGGACCTTGAGATGCTTCTTACGGAGCCACTCCTTAGTTGCCCTGGCTGTGTGTTTCGGGTCGTTGTCATGCTGGAAGACCCAGCCACGACCCATCTTCAATGCTCTTACTGAGGGAAGGAGGTTGATGGCCAAGATCTCGCAATACATGGCCCCATCTATCCTCCCCTCAATTCGGTGCAGTTGTCCTGTCCCCTTTGCAGAAAAGCATCCCCAAAGAATGATGTTTCCACCTCCATGCTTCACGGTTGGGATGGTGTTCTTGGGGTTGTACTCATCCTTCTTCTTCCTCCAAACACGGCGAGTGGAGTTTAGACCAAAAAGCTATATTTTTGTCTCATCAGACCACATGACCTTCTCCTATTCCTCCTCTGGATCATCCAGATAGTCATTGGCAAACTTCAGATGGGCCTGGACATGTGCTAGGTTGAGCAGGGGGACCTTGCATGCGCTGCAGGATTTTAATCCATGACGGCGTAGTGTGTTACTAATGGTTTTCTTTGAGACTGTGGTCCCAGCTCTCTTCAGGTCATTGACCAGGTCCTGCCATGTAGTTCTGGGCTGACCCCTCACCTTCCTCATGATCATTGATGCCCCACGAGGTGAGATCTTGCATGGAGCCCCAGACCGAGGGTGATTGACCGTCACCTTGAACTTCTTCCATTTTCTAATAATTGCGCCAACAGTTGTTGCCTTCTCACCAAGCTTCTTGCCTATTGTCCTGTAGCCCATCCCAGCCTTTTGCAGGTCTACAATTTTATCCCTGATGTCCTTACACAGCTCTCTGGTCTTGGCCATTGTGGAGAGGTTGGAGTCTGTTTGATTGAGTGTGTGGACAGGTGTCTTTTATACAGGTAACGAGTTCAAACAGGTGCAGTTAATACAGGTAATGAGTGGAGAACAGGAGGGCTTCTTAAAGAAAAACTAACAGGTCTGTGAGAGCCGGAATTCTTACTGGTTGGTAGGTGATCAAATACTTATGTCATGCAATAAAATGCAAATTAATTACTTAAAAATCATACAATGTGATTTTCTGGATTTTTGTTTTAGATTCCGTCTCTCACAGTTGAAGTGTACCTTTGATAAAAATTACAGACCTCTACATGCTTTGGAAGTAGGAAAACCTGCAAAATCGGCAGTGTATCAAATACTTGTTCTCCCCACTGTATACTGTAGCTAAGAAAGTAATATTAAGTGTATGTTGTGTAGTAAGCTGTTAGTAGGCCATGTGCCTCATTCTAATAATTTGGTCCCTTTCCCCCTGTTTTGGTCCCTTTCTTACTGTTCTGACTTGGTGGTGCACATGTAGCCTATAGCCTGTTTTAGAGAAATGTAGTCATTGAATATTGTAAGAGCTTTCATTTTCTGCTTATATGCCCCCTTTATTTATCCTACGGTTCTGACTTTGTGTACAGGGAGAATACTGTAAGAACGGCCCATGTTCTTAATTCTGTCGCTGTACATTTCAAAAGTGCTGAACAAATAGTTATATTGACTACGTCCATCCTAGCTCGCTTATGAATTTCTTAATTGAAATTATGGATTGCCTGTTATCCACTCGTCATCCCCTTATACCGTAGTTTTACATCTTAATTGTCAGCCATATCAGCTGTTTTTGAAAAGGCAGTAAATGAGGCTGAATTAACAGACAGGATCCGCTGATAGCCAGGTGTAGCAGTGGTAAGGATTCACTCCATGGTGCTGAAAAAAAAGCTCTGCTGTTGGGACAGCTTTATGTAGGCCTTAACAGTTTGTGGGCACCGTTTGTCACCATTATAGTGCAATGAATGTATTGTTTAGTGTTGTGTTATGGCTTTGCTGGCATGCATCTAAAACATTTAAAAAAAAATTGCCCCACCAAGGTTGACATGCTAAAATCGCCACTGGTCAACGTTAT
The DNA here is from genome assembly GCF_964263955.1 of Coregonus lavaretus. Lineage (NCBI taxonomy): Eukaryota > Metazoa > Chordata > Actinopteri > Salmoniformes > Salmonidae > Coregonus > Coregonus lavaretus. The sequence goes on along the minus strand of NC_139993.1, from coordinate 33,753,171 downwards.
AGTGCATTTAATATATTGGTTAGTGGTAGAGAGACTAATTGTCTTGGTCATGTGGCCCTCCGAGTATGTAGAGAGTCTCTCTGGCCCGAGTCCGAGGTACGGACCTGCTCATAGACCAGCTAGTACGGAAATTGTAATTAAGTTTACAGATAAATGTGGCTCGCGGGTCAGACCCTTTGAGCCTGGTGAGCAGATCAGTGATGTAGGGCAGAGACAGGCTCTCTGGACGCACCAGCTCCACCAACTCCATGAAGTCCTCCTCCCGACTGGGGTCAAAGGTTGCCCAGCGTAAAGTCCAAGGCTTGATCCTCCCTGGGTACAAACAGGTCATCACTGGCAAGGAGGTCTGCCAAACTCTCCTTGGACAGGTACATGAAGTCCTCCTCTGTGGCGATAGCAGGTAAGTGGGTGAGTGCCATCTCACGTGCTGCTGTGTAGAGCTCTCGGCAGCCCAGCTGCCTAGCGTAAGCCATCATGCCCAAGCAGTTGCTCGGATGCAACTCTCTCTCCAGGAACTTGCGCATAGGATCCTGGGTCTCTCCAGCTTGAAGGAGTCTGCAGTCTCTAGGATCCTCAGTACATTCTCTCTGCTGAGAGGTAGCTTGGACGTCTGAGTGTATTCCATCAGGACACAAAACTGGTCCACACCCACACCTTTGATCTCAACGTGGCACTTGTTCTGAAGAGCCAGCTGTTGACGGTTCACAAAGAAAGACTCTGTCTCTATGTGAAGAACTGAGTCAGGTATCACATCTATCTCAGGCTCCTCGTCAGAACTGTCATCCTCGGGGTATAACACAGGAGAAGCTGTTGCTCTTACAGTATAAGGTACCAGCTCTGGATTTCTGCAGGCCATGTCACAACAACCACAGTTCTTCACTTGTCTCCCTTTCTCTGGTTCAACACATAGCTACTACCATGAGCTATTCATATCCCCAGGCCTCCTGTTGGCTACCAACAACTTAACAGGGAAATTAGGTCAGTTTGCAAAACACAAGCTAAACATACAAACCAGATAGCAGGCATAGAAAACTATGTGTTGTGGGTGAAAGGGGTTTGTTGAGACCCCTGTAATAACATTGAATTCTAACGCTGGCTCCTATATAAGTGCTAAATAGGGAATTATCAATTTGCATTTATTTTTGGAGCCCCATTGTGATCATGAACCCTGCTCTTTGCTAAGCATTAGAGATTCCTGCAAAGGGGGACATTAATAAATATTAGGTCAATTATTTCCTCTGAAGAATATTTAGGCTATGGCAAAAAACACTTTGTTAGTAGAATATTGTATTATTATGGTCTCAACTACACAAAAACCCATGGTGTGTATATTCATTACGCCGATTCTGTTGTACCTTATACTGTAAGAGCAACAGCTCCGTTTAACGTTAGCTTCTTACTTCATTCTTCTAGCTGGCTAAGTAATACTAGCCAGAGCCCTTTAACGTTACTGCTGCTCTTTAGTTATTTGCTTTTATCTTTTACTTATCTATTTATTACTTAACACTTTTAGATTTTTTTTTACTGCATTGTTGGTTAAGGGCTATTAAGTAAGCATTTCACTGTAATGTCTACACCTGTTGTATTCGGCGCATGTGGCAAATAAAATTTGATTTGAAAGAACCCTTGTTGAACCCCTAATTTTTAGAGTGTAGCCACATTTGCTATTTAACACAACCATTTTTATGACAAAACTATCGATAGAGTTGAAAATGTGATGGAAACACATTGAAATAGATTTTTTATTCGGTAGGCCTACATGAAATCTGAAGTGAAAAAGTAGATTTTGTGTGCATTATGTCAACATGCGCTGACTTTTATCAGCAACAAGTCAATGTGGTGGAAACACCACTGGTGGGAAAATTGGCATATTTTCTTTATGCAGATTTGAGAATATTTGCATGAAAATCTGTTGCCAATTGGATGGAAACCTAGCTACTGACCATGTTAAAGATGCTTAATATGTATCATTTTATTTAAACATCACTCCTATTAATAATATCCATCGTCTAGTGAAATTGATTGTGCATCTTTACTTCCAGGAAATTGCTTGTTTTTTTCTGCATTATTGTCAATGGCCTAGTTTGTAGTGATGTGCAGTTCGCTCAAACGATTAGTTAGTTATTTTTGAACAACTCTTTTTACTGACTCGAGAGTCATGATTTGTTTTTCTGAGTGACTTGTTGATTTTAGTCATTCGTTTGACCTGCTGGCTGGCCACATTTAATTCTACAACAGGATTAAAAGCAAATTTATGCTTGATCCGTAAATGTGGTCGGAGGCTTCATATGGAGGGTGTGACGCAATTGCAGAGCCTCCGGAGGCATGCAGAGGCCAAATCAAGGAGGCATGTAGAGGCCAAATCAAGATCTGTACCGGAGGCATGCAGAGGCCAAATCAAGATCAGTACCTCAAATTTTGTAACAATGTTGAGGGTATTGACATGATTAGTTGATGGTAGGTGGGGGCGGTATGTCCTGTATAAACACAAACTCACTTCCTTCACAATAACGCTCCACTAAGCGCAAGAAGTATGAAAGCCTTGACATCTGCAGAGGCTGCATTGCATTGTAGGGCCACTTAAGATGTCAGATTGACCATGTAGAGCCTTTAATACAAGCTCCTCCGTCTCCAGAGATGTGCTCTGACCAACAGCTGTCTGTCATATACACTCACCAGCCAGTTTATTAGGTACACCACCGCATTCACGGAAATGGATCACTCCTACAGGCAGTGAGTCACGTGGCTTGCTATATATAGCAGGCAGACAGGCATCGAGGCATTCAGTTACCGTTCCGTTGAACGTTAGAATGGCCAAAACTAGTGACCTAAGTGACTTTGAGCGTGGTATGATCGTCAGTGCCAGGCGTGCCAGATCCAGTATCTCAGAAATGGCCACCCTCCTGGGCTTTCACACACGACAATGTCTAGGGTTTCCCGAGAATGGTGCGACAAACAAAAAACATCCAGTCAGTAGCAGTCCTGTGGGCGAAAACAGCTCGTTGATGAGAGAGGTTGAAGGAGAATGGCAAGAATAGTGCAAACTAACAGGTGGGTCACAAACAGTAACGGCGTAGTACAACAGTGGTGTGCAGAACGGCATCTCGGAACGCACAACTCGTTGATCCTTGTCACAGATGGGCTATTGCAGCAGACGAACACAACGGGTTCCACTCCTATCAGCTATAAACAAGAAGAAGCGTTTCCAGTGGGCACGCGATCACCAAAACTGGACAATTGAGGAGTGGAAAAACATTGCCTGGTCCGACGAATCCCGGTTCCTGTTGCGTCATGCTGATGGCAGAGTCAGGATTTGGCATAAGCAGCATGAGTCCATGGACCCATCCTGCCTGGTGTCAACGGTACAGGCTGGTGGCGGTGGTGTACCGCCGTCCAAACTGCAGCAACTGCGTGATGCCATCACGTCAGCATGAACCAACATCCCTGTGGAACGTTTCTGACTTGTAGAATCCATGCCCTGAAGAATTCAGGCTGTTCTGGAGGCAAAGGGGGGTCCGACCCGGTACTAGATGGATGTACCTAATAAACTGGCCGGTGAGTGTATGTACGCAGGCAGGAAAATAGATCATGCTGCAGGCAGCCTAGAAAATAAAAATACATGTTTAGAACTGATTATTGATCCTAAAAGCTCTCACAGTCTCACGGCAGAATTAGACGATTATCTATGTTTCTCAAACGTCACATTTTGAAGTTGTTCCAAATGTCAAATTTCAAAGTGTTTACCATTAAGTTTAGGCATTAACTCCCAATTTTGACAGTTAGGGTTAAGTTTAGGCATTAACTCTGAATGGTTAAGGTAAGGGTTAAGTTTTGGGATAGGCTTAAAACAAAAATATCAACAACAAAAAAATCATATTGCTGGATTTGAACATGCAACCTTTGAAATCAGGGTCAGATGCTTACGCCCATCCACTGTCCCCATCCACAACACTGCAACAAAACGGAGACCTACTTGAAGGTAACAGCGCTCACTGTTGTGGCCGGTCATCTCCCAATGTCCTCAGACACAGATGGACGTCGAATACGGACTTAAATCACGTGACCTGCCTGAATTGATCGCATGGTGCAAGAATGAATGCAATTATTTGAATATTGAATGTTATGATGGACACAGCTTTGTAGAACCAAAACATACATACAGCCTTTGCTCAACAAACTCGAACTCGAGAACAAATCGCAAATCACCCTCAAGGCAGTCAAGCAATGCATTCCGCTAAGAGTCGTTCACAATCTAGCCCGGTTGTGGCCACAACTAGACCTCGTTTCAAATGCATCAAGAAATAATCTTATTTGAATGCATAGCAATCAACAAATGTACATTTTTACAAGTCACAAATGACAGCTCCAATAAACCCCATACGGTGAACGGCTTGTAGAATCATGACTCTTTTGAGTTTTCAGGTCATCGTTCGCCGGTAGGGGGTCCTGCGTGCTCTGGGCATTACTGACTCAAATTAACGAAATGAGTCAAAATGAGAAAAAATCTGTCAGTAAAAAGAGCCAAACTTCCCATCACTACAAGTTGGATGGAATATTTGGTTTCATGGTGGTTTATTTCTACTGATGGATTAACATTGGATGGGGACCCGTCTTTTTCTTTCCATGAGAGCCGCACCCATCATTGTTAAAAGTAATTGTGTGTAAAATATCCCCTCAGGTGATGACCTTAACAGTTATGAAATGTGAACATTATCTGGTCAAAAATAGACATCTGATGTAACTAAATACCACCACAAGTCTTAGTATTGTTGGGAGATAATGGTCAACCAGTAGAGCTATATTTCCATTGCCCCCACATTTCATACTCATAATACCATTCATTATTCTTTATTATGTTCTGTTAAATGGGGTTTGATATGCTTCGTGTAGATTAGGCTACTATTAAAGGGTTTATTACAAGGTGTGTCAAAAAATGTATTCTCTGAATGGAGGTGAAAAAGGATAATGAGTGGCCACCAGGGGAGCCCCGTCCTACTCCCCCAACTCTGTCTGCTGTAGGAGAATCGTCCTAGTCGTCATCCTAGTCTTCCTCATGATTGGGGTTTTTGTGGGCCTGTTGATTGAGGAGTCACATAGCTTGCACAATCGTTGTATTGTATGGAGCGATTTCAGTGCCAACAGAAATTGTATTTAAATTCCATAATTTATCATTTGTATTAGGATATTGAATTTAAATGGAATATTTTTGCATTTATAATGCACAAATTGAATAATTGAATTCATAAATTGAACTTGTATTTCATGATTTGAAACTGAATGGAATTAATATTGCATTCAGTTTTATAATTCTATTTCAATTTAATTGAATACTCAAATTCAATATTTATACCTGTATATTCAGTTTTAATATGGTAGATATTGCATTCATTCACTGTTTATCAAGTTTACAAACTATCATTTCAAGTTGATCAAAGACTCATATATTCAACTTCTGAGATGCATTCAGATTCAGTTTCCAAATTCAGTTATCTAAATTCAGAGTGAAAACCAGAGATAACATCCTAGGCTAACACAGTCTTGTGACAGCAGGAGACCTGGTTCAAACCCAGTCAGTCACAAGAGCAAGATTAAATAGAGAGTGGAAAGGCTATCCTTAGAGTTGCCAGTTCGTCTTGGAAGACATACAAGACCACTGATAATCTCCCTCGATCTGGGGCTCCACGCAAGATCTCACCCTGTGGGGTCAAAATGATCACAAGAACGGTGAGCAAAAATCCCAGAACCACACGGGGGGACCCAGTGAATGACCTGCAGAGAGCTGGGACCAAAGTAACAAAGCCTACCATCAGTAACACACTACGCTGCCAGGGACTCAAATCCTGCAGTGCCAGACGTGTCCCCCTGCTTAAGCCAGTACATGTCCAGGCCCGTCTGAAGTTTGCTAGAGTGCATTTGGATGATCCAGAAGAGGATTGGGAGAATGTCATATGGTCAGATGAAACCAAAATATAACTTTTTGGTAAAAACTCAACTCGTCGTGTTTGGAGGACAAAGAATGCTGAGTTGCATCCAAAGAACACCATACCTACTGTGAAGCATGGGGGTGGAAACATCATGCTTTGGGGCTGTTTTTGTGCAAAGGGACCAGGACGACTGATCTGTGTAAAGGAAAGAATGAATGGGGCCATGTATCGTGAGATTTTGAGTGAAAACCTCCTTCCATCAGCAAGGGCATTGAAGATGAAACGTGGCTGGGTCTTTCAGCATGACAATGATCCCAAACACACCGCCCGGGCAACGAAGGAGTGGCTTCGTAAGAAGCATTTCAAGGTCCTGGAGTGGCCTAGCCAGTCTCCAGATCACAACCCCACAGAAAATCTTTGGAGGGAGTTGAAAGTCCGTGTTGCCCAGCGACAGCCTCAAAACATCACTGCTCTAGAGGAGATCTGCATGGAGGAATGGGCCAAAATACCAGCAACAGTGTGTGAAAACCTTGTGAAGACTTACAGAAAACGTTTGACCTGTGTCATTGCCAACAAAGGGTATATAACAAAGTATTGAGAAACTTTTGTTATTGACCAAATACTTATTTTCCACCATAATTTGCAAATAAATTCATTAAAAATCCTACAATGTGATTTTCTGGAAATGTCTTTCTCATTTTGTCTGTCATAGTTGACGTGTACCTATGATGAAAATTACAGGCCTCTCTCTTCTTTTTAAGTGGGAGAACTTGCACAATTGGTGGCTGACTAAATACTTTTTTCCCCCACTGTATACAGTGGGGAGAACAAGTATTTGATACACTGCCGATTTTGCAGGTTTTCCTACTTACAAAGCATGAAGAGGTCTGTAATTTTTATCATAGGTACACTTCAACTGTGAGAGACTGAATCTAAAACAAAAATCCAGAAAATCACATTGTATGATTTTTAAGTAATTAATTTGCATTTTATTGCATGACATAAGTATTTGATCACCTACCAACCAGTAAGAATTCCGGCTCTCACAGACCTGTTAGTTTTTCTTTAAGAAGCCCTCCTGTTCTCCACTCATTACCTGTATTAACTGCACCTGTTTGAACTCGTTACCTGTATAAAAGACACCTGTCCACACACTCAATCAAACAGACTCCAACCTCTCCACAATGGCCAAGACCAGAGAGCTGTGTAAGGACATCAGGGATAAAATTGTAGACCTGCAAAAGGCTGGGATGGGCTACAGTCCGATGAGACAAAAATAGAGCTTTTTGGTCTAAACTCCACTCGTCGTGTTTGGAGGAAGAAGAAGGATGAGTACAACCCCAAGAACACCATCCCAACCGTGAAGCATGGAGGTGGAAACATCATTCTTTGGGGATGTTTTTCTGCAAAGGGGACAGGACGACTGCACCGTATTGAGGGGAGGATGGATGGGGCCATGTATCGCGAGATCTTGGCCAACAACCTCCTTCCTTCAGTAAGAGCATTGAAGATGGGTCATGGCTGGGTCTTCCAGCATGACAACGACCCGAAACACACAGCCAGGGCAACTAAGGAGTGGCTCCGTAAGAAGCATCTCAAGGTCCTGGAGTGGCCTAGCCAGTCTCCAGACCTGAACCCAATATAAAATCTTTGGAGGGAGCTGAAAGTCCGTATTGCCCAGCGACAGCCCCGAAACCTGAAGGATCTGGAGAAGGTGTGTATGGAGGAGTGGGCCAAAATCCCTGCTGCAGTGTGTGCAAACCTGGTCTAGACCTACAGGAAACGTATGATCTCTGTAATTGCAAACAAAGGTTTCTGTACCAAATATTAAGTTCTGCTTTTCTGATGTATCAAATACTTATGTCATGCAATAAAATGCAAATTAATTACTTAAAAATCATACAATGTGATTTTCTGGATTTTTGTCTCTCACAGTTGAAGTGTACCTATGATAAAATTTACAGACCTCTACATGCTTTGTAAGTAGGAAAACCTGCAAAATCGGCAGTGTTTCAAATACTTGTTCTCCCCACTGTATATATGTGCACTGTCATCACGCAGTTTTTTTTATCTGCAACAAGTCCGTTTGATGGGAATACACCTCTGGTGGGAAAATGCACACATTGGTCTCATGCAGATTTTGTTTTTAGGCGCCAATTGGATGGACACATAGCTACTGTTGCCAAATTTACATTTAGTCTGTATGGTGACAAACATGAAAAAATCAGGTGACTTATTTTTGTTCTTATGCTCTTATCGACCTTCCCAGGACCAATGCACATTTTGAATTCTCTACCGCAAAGTTCTCAATCGAGGTCTTTCTCCCTTTCTGAAAACCAGGGAGATTCTGGTGGCCCCCTAATGTGTCATGAAGCCTCTGGCCAGTGGTTTGTTGCCGGGGTGACCAGCTGGGGACATGGCTGCGGATAGACTGGTTTCCCAGGAGCCTACATGTGGGTCACTGCCATCAGGGAATGGATATCCAACTATCTGCCTTTCTGAGGCTATGGAAAATAGGAGGAATTGAGACATCATACAATACTTGACACAATGGGTTTTCCACTTTGCAGCCACCACTGGTATTTCTTGTGCGCTACTGGTCAAGGATGATGTATGTCCTCTACCATCATGAAACTACCAGGAGATTCAGATGAAATCTTGGACTAATGTGTACAACGATAGTCTGTGGACATTTTACTAAAACATGCATATGGGATGTTGTGTATTTATTTTATCGTATTTGTTGAGAAAACATCTATACGGTGTAAGCATTTTGATTTCTGTGGGTTCAAAAATATATTTAATTTATTGGTGTTTACATTACTTTAATTATTCATTTGCAGCCAACCAGCTTTTTAATGTAAATTATGTGGGCTAACTATCTAAAAGTTGGACAAAGCAACATTTTTATAGCAGATGCTCAGGAACTGAGCCTTGCATGAAAGCATCTTTATGCAGTGTAGCTACATCTACATTTCTGGAAGGAGTTCAGGCCCTACAAGAAATATGACCCAACTCACGGTTTCCCCCAGCATGGAAGAATGTATATTAAATACGCAAGGAATAAAAAACAGGGCACAAATGCTTGATCTGAATTTATTTATTTATGTCTCACAAGTGAAAAAGGCCATTCCAGTCAGTCACAAGCACACCTCTGAGCAGGAGCACCCACCTTTAAGCACTCACAGGCCATTTCTTTTTACTTCCCTACACAAGTCAAAGGGATGAATGAAGGAGTGTTGTTCCCAGAAATCTAACAAACCAAGCCAGCCAGGTTCAATACAAAGTCTGCACCACAGCAGACCCTGTTAAACAGATCCACTAGGGCAGATATTGACAACTGGAACGCAAGTCTGACAATACTGTTTTGTTCTCGACACGTATTCTGATATAGGATTGTTTAGCTGGTCCGAGTGCCTGGTTCACAATTATGAAAACAAAAAAATATTTCCTCAATTCTTCCACAGGGAAGAAACTAGGTTTAGGAAGGTGGTAAAAGAAGCCTTGCCTAATCCCCTCAGGGAACTGGTGTTTCACCCACACTGGTGTTTCACCCACACTCACAGCCAGTAACCAACTGAAGAATAGGTAACTGGCACTGAACTTTTAGGGGACGGTTACAGAGTAGACTTGAAAATGACACATTATAATTGCACAGAATCTTTTCTTGTTAACATTCATTCATGTGTCTTTTAATAATAATGAAAAACAATAGAAGATATCCATTTGTTAAAATATCCTTTTAGTGAAAGGAAAATGTCCACCATCATTATTGTTGCCGTTCACAGGATCTCCAAACATGTCCGTTAGGAGTTCTCACAGAAGTTTGTGTGTCATTGTGCTACACATGCTCTTGCAGCCTCAGCCACTAACACCTTCCCTGCCATTCGTTTTGGCTTTGCAAAGGTATGGCTGGCAGAGTAGGATGATGTTCATATACGAGCTCTTTCCCTCTGTAGTCTGGAGTTGTAGGCACGGGACACGGTATTCCATGCATCCATATATCGATCCATGCACATAGCGATGCATTTCTGCAATAAACAGAAAAATATATCAGTGAGCATTACCCTGTTCCACAGCATAATATTAGCATTTTCAAATTTGCACCTTATCTGAGGTCTCAAATTAAAAATCACTGACTCAAGGTAGGGGTCACAATTCCTCATATACAGTTGAAGTCGGAAGTTCACATACACCTTGGCCAAATACATTTAAAATCAGTTTTTCACAATTCCTGACACTTAATCCTAGTAAAAATTCCTGTCTTAGGTCAGTTAGGAACACCACTTTATTTTAAGAATGTGAAATGTCAGAATAATAGTAGAGAGAATGATTTATTTCAGCTTTTATTTATTTCAATCACATTCCCAGTGGGTCAGAAGTTTATATACACTCAATTAGTATTTCGTAGCATTGCCTTTAAATTGTTTAACTACGGTCAAACATTTTGGGTAGCCTTCCACAAGCTTCCCACAATAAGTTGGGTGAATTTTGGCCCATTCCTCCTGACAGAGCTGGTGTAACTGAGTCAGGTTTGTGGCCTCCTTGCTCACACACACTTTTTTCAGTTCTGCCCACAAATTTTCTATAGGATTGAGGTCAGGGCTTTGTGATAGCCATTCCAATACCTTGACTTTGTAGTCCTTAAGCCATTTTGGCACAACTTTGGAAGTAAGCTTGGGGTCATTGTCCTTTTGGAAGACCCATTTGCGACCAAGCTTTAACTTCCTGACTGATGTCTTGAGATGTTGCTTCAATATATCCACATAATTGTTCTTCCTCATGATGCCATCTATTTTGTGAAGTGCATGATGCTGCCACCCCCGGCCTTCACGGTTGGGATGGTGTTCTTCGGCTTGCAAGTTACCCCCTTTTTCCTCTAAACTTAACGATGGTCATTATGGGCAAACAGTTCTATTTTTGTTTCATCAGACCAGAGGAGATTTCTCCAAAAAGTAAGATCTTTGTCCCCATGTGCAGTTGCAAACCGTAGTTTGTCTTTTTTATGGCGGTTTTGGAGCAGTGGCTTCTTCCTTGCTGAGCGGCCTTTCAGGTTATGTCGATATAGGACTCGCTCTACTGTGGATATAGATACTTTTGTACCCGTTTCCTCCAGCATCTTCACAAGGTCCTTTGCTGTTGTTCTGGGATTGATTTGCACTTTTCACACCAAAGTACAGTCATCTCTAGGAGACAGAACGCGTCTCCTTCCTGAGCGGTATGACGGCTGCGTGGTCCCATGGTGTTTATACTTGCGTACTATTGTTTGTACAGATGAACGTGGTACCTTCAGGCGTTTGGAAATTGCTGGCTGATTTCTTTTGATTTTCCCATGATGCCAAGCAAAGAGGCACTGAGTTTGAAGGTAGGCCTTGAAATACATCCACAGGTACACCTCCAATAGACTCAAATGATGTCAATTAGCCTATCAGAAGCTTCTAAAGCCATTACATAATTTTCTGGAATTTCCCAAGCTGTTTAAAGGCACAGTCAACTTAATGTATGTAAACTTCTGACCCACTGGAATTGTGATACAGTAAATTATAAGTGAAATAATCTGTCTGTAAACAATTGTTGGAAAAATTACTTGTGTCATGCACAAAGTAGATGTCCTAACCGACTTGCCAAAACTATAGTTTGTTAACAAGAAATTTGTGGAGTGGTTGAAAAATGAGTTTTAATGACTCCAACCTAAGTGCATGTAAACTTCTGACTTCAACTGTACATATACCATCCCATCAATAATCTGGATAACATATCGAGGATAACACAGTGCCACTGACGAGGCCCACTACCAAGGACTGAGGCCTCCTTCTCCATGGCCGACGTGATTAAGACATTTAAGCATGTTAACCCCCGCAAGGCTGCCGGCCCAGACGGCATTCCCTAGCCGCGTCCTCAGAGCATGCGCAGACCAGCTGGCTGGTGTGTTTATGGACATATTCAAATCTCTCCGTTTCCCAGTCTGCTGTTCCCACATGCTTCAAGATGGCCACCATTGTTCCGGTACCCAAGAAACCAAAGGTAACTGAACTAAACAACTATCACCCAGTAGCACTCACCTCTGTCATCATGAAGTGCTTTGAGAGACTAGTCAAGGATCATATCACCTCTACCTTCCCTGTCACCCTAGACCCACTTCAATTTGCTTACCGCCCCAATAGAGCCACAGACGATGCAATCGCCATCACACTGCCCTATCCCATCTGGACAAGAGGAATACCTATGTAAGAATGCTGTTCATTGACTATAGCTCAGCATTCAACACCATAGTACCCTCCAAGCTCATCATTAAGCTTGAGGCCCTGGGTCTGAACCCTGCCCTGTGCAACTGGGTCCTGGACTTCCTGACGGGCCGCCCCCAGGTGGTGAAGTTAGGAAACAACATCTCCACTTCGCTGATCCTCAACACTGGGGCCCCACAAGGGTGCGTGCTCAGCCCACTCCTGTACTCCCTGTTCACCCATGACTGCGTGGCCAAGCACACCTCCAACTCAATCATCAAGTTCGCAGACGACACAACAGTAGTAGGCTTGATTACCAACAATGACGAGACCGCCTACAGGGAGGAGGTGAGGGCTCTGGGAGTGTGGTGCCAGGAAAATAACCTCTCACTCAACATCAACAAAACAAAGGAGATGATCGTGGACTTCAGGAAACAGCAGAGGGTGCACCCCCCTATCCACATTGATGGGACCGCAGTGGAGAAGGTGGAAAGCTTCAAGTTCCTTGGGGTACACATCACCGACAAACTGAAATGGTCCACCCACGCAGACAGTGTGGTGAAGAAGGCGCAACAGAGCCTCTTCAACCTCAGGAGGCTGAATAAATTTGGCTTAGCACCTAAAACCCTCAAACTTTTACAGATGCACAATTGAGAGCATCATGTCAGGCTGTATAACCGCCTGGTACGGCAACTGCACCGCCCGCAACTGCAGGGCTCTCCAGAGGGTGGTGCAGTCTGCCGAACGCATTACCAGGGGCAAACTACCCACCCTCCAAGACATACAGCACCCGATGTCACAGGAAGGCCAAAAAGATCATCAAGGACATCAACCACCTGAGCCACTGCCTGTTCACCCCGCTATCATCCAGAAGGCGAGGTCAGTACAGGTGCATCAAAGCTGGGACAGAGAGAATGAAAAACAGCTTCTATCTCAAGGCCATCAGACTGTTAAATAGCCATCACTAGCACACTAGAGGCTGCTGCTGCCTATTGAAATCACTGGCCACTTTAAGAAATGGAACACTATTCACTTTAATAATGTTTACATATCTTGCACTACTCATCTCATATGTATATACGCATTCTATTCTATAATATTCTACTGTATCTTAGTCCATGCCACTCTGTCATTGCTTGTCCCTATATGTATATATATTTAAATCCCATTTCTTACTAGTTTTGTGTGTATTGGGTATATGTTGTGAAATTGTTAGATATTACTGCACTGTCGGAGCTAGAAGCAAAAGCATTTCGCTACACCCGCTATAACATCTGCTAAACACGTGTATGTGACAAATAAAAGGTGATTTGCAAATAAAATACACCGGCATACCTGTTCAGAGTTGTCCAACGTGCCTCCTGGTTTGCCTATGCATTTCTTGAAACATTTGTCTGTCATTCTCTACAACAAAAGAAAAAAGAAAAAGGTTTAACCCACCTTCATTCAGCGAGCTAGATAAAGTAATGATCACCTCAAGGTTCAGGCTCCATGACCTCTGACAGGCAGTTTGGCTAATAACTGCATTGATAATAATAGGCCTGGCCTACCAACCAATCTTGGAGTTTTAAGTTAACCATGATAGAAAAATACAGTAGAAGATAGCAAGTTGAAGGCCAGCAATTACACGCATTAGCTGGATATGCCCAGTTTGGATATGCATATGGCCTATTGAGCTAACTAGCTAGGTAGCTAACTAACTAGTTGTTGCTTTTGCATTAGCTAGCTAGCTATTTCAACTTGCTAGACTCGCCAATTAGCTAACCAGTCAGCTGTATACCTGGATACAAACAATGTCAATATCTCTACTACCTAGCTAGCTTGCTAGCTAGCTCAAAACAATTTAACGTTACCTGCAAGAGTTCTTGCGCATTAGCCACCGCAATCTGGACCTTTACTTGCTCCATGATTGTCCCGGTGTCCATTTTACCGGATCCAGCACCTGATGAAAAATCGGAACCAAATCCGTCCATATCTAATTGTGATAATTTTATCTTTAAGAAATTAAACTGTAGCTAGTAATTACACGTGTAGCTCATGTAACCAGTTCGAAAAATTGCCCTTGAAACAATATTGTTCGACGACGTGACTTCCTGTAATTGTCTTATTCTTCTTCTTCAGTGGGGTTTATCGGCAGTTGGCATCCAACGTTATGGTGCATTACCGTCACCTACTGTATTGGAGTGTGGGCCAGAGACGGGGAGAAACTAAATCCTACCTGCCAGCCCCGTTGCTCTTAAAAAATATAACAATATATTTTAGACTATTTCTAAAGACGTTCTCCTCAATATACTCCTTAAACTAATTTCCTGTATCCCCTTCTCCCTCATACTAGATCTCATCCTCTCTCTTTCCCGCTGATACTGCCCACACTGTAGCAATACCTGCTCCAATGTCTCTGTTTCCTGACAATAATCACACTTTCCTGATCATTTTATCTTGATTCACTTATTGAAATAAAAACACAACAAATAAAATATGTCCGAATTGTGTTTTGGCCCATCTGAAAGTTTTTGAGACACATGGGTGTGTTATATTCCAACACATAGATTTGACTGACACAATGTTTGTTCATTATGCATTATGCAACTATTTCACAATTTCTTCCAGCATACTGTCACACTGGTGTACATCATGTATATGGAATATATAGGGATATTTCAGAGGGAAGCAAAAAAATACAGTTTGCTGGGGATTATGGAAATTGGGACTTCCAATGATAAAAGTAGAATGAAAACACGTTGTACTCCAAATTGTCCCATTATTCCAACTGTTACACCAAGAAGATTGAATAACTGATAAAACTAGCAGTCATTCAATCTTCTAGGTGTAACAATTGGGATAATGGGACAATTCGGAGTACCACACATTTCTCATCCCTGGATTGAGGTAAAGTTTCCGAACCATATCTTGCGCCGGCTCCGTGGTGTCAAGCCTGTCTGACCCCAGTGCAGCTGTAAGCAGACCCCAGCGCAGCTGTAAGCAAGCGTTGGGTTTAAATCTATTCTGGCTAGGGCCAGTTAGGTCATTATTTACTGTATTTTTTTTATTGTTCAAGTGTAGCCTGTTCACTGGCTAGCAGATTGTAACCGGCATTTTGAGTAAAGCACCAACCAGGTGAACAGGAAGCAGCAATACTGTCTTCGTTCTCGATTTGGGGAAACATTTATCTTATAAATGTCAGTGTCCAGTTGCAGGTGGTTCTACACAAACCAGAGAAAACTCAGAAAGATATTAAATCCATGTTTTGTACCTCGCGAGGAGGTTCCTCTGCATTTTAGCTGCCACACATCTAGAATTTCCCAGCATCTTTGCAGGACTAGTCGTTTCTATGAGACGCGGCTGCTGCCACGTGTAGAAGGAGATGACAGAGTCACACAGTGTGACCAAAACAAAGATCTACACAGATGCAAGAGGCATTTCTCACGCAGTACAAAATATGGATTAAATATCTTTCAGAGTTTTCTCTGGTTTGTGTAGAACCACCTGCAACTCGACACAGACATTTACAAGATGCAAGTATCGCTGCTTCCTGTTCACCTGGTTGGTGCTTTACTCATAATGCCAAATTACACTTAGGAATGTTGATAACATCTTAGGAATGTTGAAATCAATTTATGAATGTTGATATCCATTGTTCTGCAGGAGCTCCACAGAGTTGACTGATGTGTTTGAAGAAGAGGACTGTATTGAGGACGAAGTGTGGAGTCCCCCTGTTGTAGACCTGAAACAGAAAATTGCCACTCAACTAGAAAACTATCTTACCAATGAAAGCCTTTCTGAAGATGTCTTTTTTCTAAAACATGTTCAGAGCAACAAGATGGGCTATGTCAGCGTGACGTTACTAACCTCGTTTAAAAATGTAGGATTTATAGATGGCTTATGTTGTTGAAAACTATCCTGCTCACAGCACTATGGCCTGCATTGACATTTCTCTTGTTAACAAGTATAACCTTTGTAAATATGACTTAACCTAAACATTCAGAGTTGTAGATTAGGGAGCACACAACGCGATTGGCGAACCACGCTGGCTGCGGCACGCACCACACGGCAGCTGGAAGTCAACGAGGAGGGAACCAAGGTACGACTGAGGGACGCAGTGCCTGACTGGCTGCGGTGTTCCCACCAGCAAGCTGCTGCTGGCCTGGAACCTCCTGGAAGGAGAGGCCAATAATGACGAGGAGGAGAGCATAGCCCTGGGAGTGGAGCAGCCGAGCCTGATGGAGACAGCAATGAGACTGTTTGGTTGCCACGGCACCATCACCTCCCTCCGCATTCGCCGCCCAGGGAAGGAGATCCTGCCGAGCTCAAGAGGTACGCCAAGAAGTACACGGAGCTGAGGCATATGGTGTGTGCAGTGGTGGAGTATGAGTAGCTGGAGGAGGCACAGAGGGCCTATGAGGCCCCGCAGGCTGAGGAGTAGCTGCGAGGAACAGGGCAGCGCGTGTGGTGCTCCTAGGCAGCAGGTGTACCAGGAAGCCAGGGGGCAGCCAGGACCGCACAGAGGAGGAGTCTGAGGATGGCATCGAGAGTGTGTGCTCCAGGAAGCCCAACTGCAAGAGCAGGCGCTACCCGCGTTACTCCCTGGAGGACTCTGCCCTCTACAGCTAATTTGAGTCCGACTTTGCCCCCGCCTCGAGAAGGCCCAACCGGCCTCAGGCTCTGTGCTGCAGCCACCTGTCCTTCCCCCGGCTGTCCTCCTTCTGCTCAGACCCTTACAGGAACCCAGTGAGTAGCCCTATGGGGAGCCCCCTCCTGCCTCACAAACTGGTCCCAAGTGGCCACACTCTCTCCCCGCTGGCTGCTCCAGTGTTCAGCAGCAGCCCTGTGACCAGTGGCAACGGGACCTTTGTCAGGAGCAAGTGCTCTGGGGACTATTCCCAGGATAGTGTGGGATCCAGCGCCGGAAGACTGCTGCCCATTCCTTC
Organism: Coregonus lavaretus; assembly: GCF_964263955.1. Lineage (NCBI taxonomy): Eukaryota > Metazoa > Chordata > Actinopteri > Salmoniformes > Salmonidae > Coregonus > Coregonus lavaretus. The sequence goes on along the minus strand of NC_139993.1, from coordinate 33,736,095 downwards.
TTTCCTGACAGAGGTGGGCCCTTCTCGCCTGGCCTGCCCAAGAGGCCACTGGGCGTGGTGGAGATGCTGCGCCAGCCGCTTGGCCCTGATGGTGCTAAATGCTTCTACAGCTGCATTGGCAGGTGGAAGCTAGTACTGCAGCAATGATAAAGCCTGGCCAAAATTATCACTATTGCCCAAAGCAAATAATTATTGAAATCTTATAATGTAACAAACCATATATTGTGCAAAATGACTTTTTATTGTCTCAATGTTTATCTAAATGAATGGAAAAAAATAAGTCATATTGGTCACGCCTGCTATGAAAATGTTATTTTATATTGATATTAATAAAGATGACCATGTACTTTCAACAGTGTTACATGTTGTTCTTCTTTCCCTTGATATTCCCAGTATGAATTTTTCTAAAATCCTTCCCAGAATATACAATATAATCTCAGTACATTAGTATTCTGGGGTAAGAAAATAGGCTGGCATTCCTGTCTATAGGTGTCTTGAGCAGTTATCTGAACATCCCATGCATAACTTCTAATGTATGCATCTCCACAGGGATAATGTTGTCAAAATAACATTGTCACCATAGCCTTTGTGTCAGGCACCATTCCCTGTGCCTGCATGTCTTCACTAGTGGGGTATGTTTGACAAAGATTTAAGTATAGTTTTTCAGTCACATTATCCCTGAAGTAGGAAGAGTAGCTAGTGACACTGCAAAGCTATTACCTTTGTCTTTTTCCAAATAAATGAAGTAAATATTGTATAAATACATAATTTATTCATGTAGCAGACTGGTCTGTTGCTAAAAAAAAACATTCCTCATTGAATCAAAATACCTCTTCTCTGAAAATATTAATTTCTTAAATGAACAGAGCAACACACGTTTGACAGTTCAGAGGCAAAACAGTTCCCGTGCTAAAGCACAGGTACAATGATCACAAGAGGAACAGTTTAAGCTGCACAATAATGCAGTTGTACTTAAAGACATAGCAGACATAACACAATACTTTTAGCCACCTGATGATTTAAGCCAACACAATATATAATATTGCTTATATAATGACTAAGCAAAACAGTATAGTATTATTATAATGAGAGCACAACAAGGCATGATTTCCCCTGCTTTTGACCCTACTGGAATGTGACATCTATGTAGCATCTTACGTAATGCAAGTAAGAGTGTAAGAGTGACACAAACTTCAATGTTGCATAGACTTTGCTTCACTGAAGCAAATATTGACGCCAACAAGAGGCAAATGTATGTCTTAGATTAACCATTAAATGTGTCACGTTTACATGGGATACGTGTAGAGTAAGTACACTCACCGAAAATAACCTAAAGCACTTTAAATTGAATTGTCACTTTTAAAAAACGTTGTTAGTGCAGAATGACTGAAACGTGTATACTACAGTCAAATGCATGGGATGGAGTAGAACCTAGCCTTGCATGTGCAACAGATGTACTTTCTGAACTCTGACCATCTCAACACTTTTTGACCTTCTGAACACTTTGAGCTGAACACAAACAGAGGTCATTTTTACACCATTTCCAAATGTTACATATTACATTACAAAAATACAGCAGTTAAAACAGTAACTTATCTGAAATGTATGGACACCTGGATATTGTCAGGTTAAGATGTGGAATCAAGGCAGATTAGTTTCCCTCTATTTGGTTAAATCAAAGGCTTTATAACATGTCAAGCAGTTCCCCTACGTGACGTCATGTTAACTTGTAAGTTATCTGCTTAACATACAGAACTACTTAGAGCACAAATGTTTCCTTTGAGATAAAAAAAAATTAAATAACACAACATGCATGATGTTTTGAAATCTCATGCCTCTACTTCAAGTACCATCCTCTTCACTAACCTAACTCTTCTCAGGGGCCTTGTACTATACAGTTGTTCCAAACACTATCTCATCCAGCTCCTGGTCATCCTCACTGAGAGAGAAGTCTTTGTGGTTAGAGATGCGGTTGGGACTGCAGTTTGACTCCCCGTCTGTGAGGGATGTTTTGGCAGTGGGTTCACCCATCCCCACCACTGGCCCAAGTCTTTCTGCCTCAGCAATATGAAACAGCATACTGTCTAGTAAAGGCCTGCTCTTACAGATGTTGTCCAGGAGCTGGCAGCGATGTTGCAACTGGCCTATCATAGCATCCCTCTCCTTGACCATGTTCTGAAACCTCTGGATGGTCTCATCTGACTTGCACAGCTTCTCGTGGAGGTAGTACATCTCTCTAGAGAAAAAAAATTGATAAAGGTTAACATCGATTTATCTTTTTAAGCACATGTTTCTGCAGTCTCGAGCACACAACGCACATGTGAAACAGCAATAGTTGGTAAATGAAAGGGGAGCTTTGGCAATGCCTGAAGAGACAAGACCTCCATCACTTACTTATTCTTGGCCTCGGTGATCTCCTGGGTGGCAGCCCTCAGTTGCTCGTCCTTCCTGATGAGACTCTCTGCTTGCTCCCTCACGGTGTTCTCTGCTACCTCGAGCCGCTGCTCCAGTTCTACTACCCGCCTGTGCACAGCGGCCAGGTGTGCGTTCGCCTCCCGAATTTGGACCGGTGATGGCGAGGACATGTCACATGAGGAATATGACACGACCTAAAAGTCCATTTACACTAACGTTAACTCACCGTAGAAGAATGATCGTGACGATTGCCTCATTACTCGTGAACAAGCATTTCACCGGAGGGCTGGTGTTTACTCTACCTGCCATGGCTGCACTTTCTTCAGCGTTTGGTATAGGTCCTCCTAGCTCGGTAAACAACTGTACAATTGCACAAAAAAACATTGTTCCGTGTTATGATAGAAACCAAAACAGCTAGTTAAATAACGTTAGTTAGCCAGCTACCGATACGTCATTCTACGATATATCTAATCTCTGAAACTCATGAGAAATGTAACAATATATATAATTCCATGTGATAATTACGAACAACATGACTCGTGCAATATAATCGCTCGTTACCTGCAATGTTTTTATATAAAAGGCTGGATAATTTGAGTGAATTTCGCAACAGCTTTATAACCTGTGGATTAAACTCTGCCCCGGAAAGTGTCACTGGTTATTTTTTCTTCCTCTTTAAAGTTTTTATGGCAGACTACACCTATTGGTGTATTGCCGCCATCTACTGTATGGAGTATTTAAACAAAAAATATTACATTGTATAATACAAAAACAAATCAAACAATAAGCCATTTGGCAGACGCTTTTATCCAAAGCGACTTACAGTCATGTGAGCATAAATTTTTAAGTATGGGTGTTCCCAGGGATCGAACCCACTATCCTGGCATTACAAGCGCCATGCTCTACCAGCTGAGCTACAGAGGACCACAAACAACCTACAAACAACCATCCCACACATTCAAATCACATCACTACACAGGCTCAGGTACCTGTGAGGCCAGAGCATTCATTGACAGGAGTTCTATGCATTGTCACTTGACCTCTACCCACATGTACAGTGGGGGAAAAAAGTATTTAGTCAGCCACCAATTGTGCAAGTTCTCCCACTTAAAAAGATGAGAGAGGCCTGTAATTTTCATCATAGGTACACGTCAACTATGTCAGACAAAATGAGAATTTTTTTTCGAGAAAATCACATTGTAGGATTTTTAAGGAATTTATTTGCAAATTATGGTGGAAAATAAGTATTTGGTAAATAACAAAAGTTTCTCAATACTTTGTTATATACCCTTTGTTGGCAATGACACAGGTCAAACGTTTTCTGTAAGTCTTCACAAGGTTTTCACACACTGTTGCTGGTATTTTGGCCCATTCCTCCATGCAGATCTCCTCTAGAGCAGTGATGTTTTGGGGCTGTCGCTGGGCAACACGGACTTTCAACTCCCTCCAAAGATTTTCTATGGGGTTGAGATCTGGAGACTGGCTAGGCCACTCCAGGACCTTGAAATGCTTCTTACGAAGCCACTCCTTCGTTGCCTGGGCGGTGTGTTTGGGATCATTGTCATGCTGAAAGACCCAGCCACGTTTCATCTTCAATGCCCTTGCTGATGGAAGGAGGTTTTCACTCAAAATCTCACGATACATGGCCCCATTCATTCTTTCCTTTACACGGATCAGTTGTCCTGGTCCCTTTGCAGAAAAACAGCCCCAAAGCATGATGTTTCCACCCCCATGCTTCACAGTAGGTATGGTGTTCTTTGGATGCAACTCAGCATTCTTTGTCCTCCAAACACGACGAGTTGAGTTTTTACCAAAAAGTAATATTTTGGTTTCATCTGACCATATGACATTCTCCCAATCCTCTTCTGGATCATCCAAATGCACTCTAGCAAACTTCAGACAGGCCTGGACATGTACTGGCTTAAGCAGGGCGACACGTCTGGCACTGCAGGATTTGAGTCCCTGGCGGCGTAGTGCGTTACTGATGGTAGGCTTTGTTACTTTGGTCCCAGCTCTCTGCAGGTCATTCACTAGGTGCCCCCGTGTGGTTCTGGGATTTTTGCTCACCGTTCTTGTGATCATTTTGACCCCACGGGGTGAGATCTTGCGTGATCGAGGGAGATTATCAGTGGTCTTGTATGTCTTCCATTTCCTAATAATTGCTCCCACAGTTGATTTCTTCAAACCAAGCTGCTTACCTATTGCAGATTCAGTCTTCCCAGCCTGGTGCAGGTCTACAATTTTGTTTCTGGTGTCCTTTGACAGCTCTTTGGTCTTGGCCATAGTGGAGTTTGGAGTGTGACTGTTTGAGGTTGTGGACAGGTGTCTTTTATACTGATAACAAGTTCAAACAGGTGCCATTAATACAGGTAACGAGTGGAGGACAGAGGAGCCTCTTAAAGAAGAAGTTACAGGTCTGTGAGAGCCAGAAATCTTGCTTGTTTGTAGGTGACCAAATACTTATTTTCCACCATAATTTGCAAATAAATTCATAAAAAATCCTACAATGTGATTTTCTGGATTTTTTCCCTCAATTTGTCTGCCATAGTTGACGTGTACCTATGATGAAAATTACAGGCCTCTCTCATCTTTCTAAGTGGGAGAACTTGCACAATTGGTGGCATACAAAGCTCTCCCTCGCATACAAAGGTCTCCCTCGCCCTCCATTTGGCAAATCTGACCATAACTCTATCCTCCTGATTCCTGCTTATAAGCAAAAACTAAAGCAGGAAGCACCAGTGACTCGGTTAATACAAAAGTGGTCAGATGACACAGATGCTAAGCTACAGGACTGTTTTGCTAGCACAGACTGGAACATGTTCCGGGATTCTTCAGATAGCATTGAGGAGTACACCACATCAGTCACTGGCTTCATCAATAAGTGCATCGATGATGTCGTCCCCACAGTGACCATACGTACATACCCCAACCAGAAGCCATGGATTACAGGAAACATCCGCACTGAGCTAAAGGGTAGAGCTGCCGCTTTCAAGGAGCGGGACTCTAACCCGGATGCTTATAAGAAATCCCGCTATGCCCTCCGACGAACCATCAAACAGGCAAAGAGTCAATACAGGACTAAGATTGAATCGTACTACACTGGCTCTGACGCTCGTCGGATGTGGCAGGGCTTGAAAACTATTACAGACTACAAAGGGAAGCACAGCCGCGAGCTGCCCAGTGACACAAGACTTCCAGACGAGCTAAACCACTTCTATGCTCGCTTTGAGGCAAGCAACACTGAAGCATGCATGAGAGCACCAGCTGTTCCGGATGACTATGTGATAACGCTCTCCGTAGCCGATGTGAGTAAGACTTTTAAGCAGGTCAACATTCACAAGGCCGCAGGGCCAGACGGATTACCAGGACGTGTACTCCGAGCATGTGCTGACCAACTGACAAGTGTCTTCACTGACATTTTCAACATGTCCCTGACTGAGTCTGTAATACCAACATGTTTCAAGCAGACCACCATAGTCCCCGTGCCCAAGGACTCTAAGATAACCTGCCTAAATGACTACCGACCCGTAGCACTGACGTCTGTAGCCATGAAGTGCTTTGAAAGGCTGGTCATGGCTCACATCAACACCATTATCCCAGAAACCCTAGACCCACTCCAATTTGCATACCGCCCCAACAGATCCACAGATGATGCAATCTCTATTGCACTCCACACTGCCCTTTCCCACCTGGACAAGAGGAACACCTACGTGAGAATGCTATTCATTGACTACAGCTCAGCATTCAACACCATAGTGCCCTCAATGCTCATCACTAAGCTAAGGCTCCTGGGATTAAACACCTCCCTCTGCAACTGGATCCTGGACTTCCTGACGGGCCGCCCCCAAGTGTTAAGGGTAGGTAACAACACATCTGCCACACTGATCCTCAACACGTGGGGCCCTCAGGCGTGCGTGCTCAGTCCCCTCCTGTACTCCCTGTTCACCCATGACTGCATGGCCAGGCACGACTCCAACACCATCATTAAGTTTGCCGACGACACAACAGTGGTAGGCCTGATCACCGACAACGATGAGACAGCCTATAGGGAGGAGGTCAGAGACCTGGCCGTGTGGTGCCAGGACAACAACCTCTCCCTCAACGTGACCAAGACAAAGGAGATGATTGTGGACTACAGGAAAAAAAAGAGGACTGAGCACGCCCCCATTCTCATCGACGGGGCTGTAGTGGAACAGGTTGAGAGCTTCAAGTTCCTTGGTGTCCACATCACCAACGAACTATCATGGTCCAAACACACCAAGACAGTCATGAAGAGGGCACGACAAAGCCTATTCCCCCTCAGGAGACTGAAAAGATTTGGCATGGGTCCTCAGATCCTCAAAAGATTCTACAGCTTCACCATCGAGAGCATCCTGACTGGTTGCATCACCGCCTGGTATGGCAACTGCTTGGCCTCCGACCGCAAGGCACTACAGAGGGTAGTGCGTACGGCCCAGTACATCACTGGGGCCAAGCTTCCTGCCATCCAGGACCTCTATAGGTGTCAGAGGAAAGCCCTCAAAATTGTCAAAGACTCCAGCCACCCTAGTCATAGACTGTTCTCTCTGCTACCGCACGGCAAGCGGTACCGGAGTGCCAAGTCTAGGTCCAAAAGACTTCTCAACAGCTTCTACCCCCAAGCCATAAGACTCCTGAACAGCTAATCATGGCTACCCGGACTATTTGCACTGCCCCCCCACCCCATCCTTTTACGCTGCTGCTACTCTGTTAATTATTTATGCATAGTCACTTTAACTCTGCCCACATGTACATATTACTTCAACTACCTCACTAGCCGGTGCCCCCGCACATTGACTCAGCACCGGTACCCCCCTGTATATATAGCCTCCCTACTGTTATTTTATTTTACTTCTGCTCTTTTTTTCTCAACACTTTTTTTGTTGTTGTTTTATTTTTACTTTTTTGTTAAAAATAAATGCACTGTTGGTTAAGGGCTGTAAGTAAGCATTTCACTGTAATGTCTGCACCTGTTGTATTCGGCGCATGTGGCCAATAAAATTTGATTTGATTTTGATTTGATTTGATTTGACTAAATACTTTTTTCCCCCACTGTACATATTACCTAAATTACCTCGACTAACCTGTGCTCCCGCACATTGACTCTGTACCGGTACCCCCTGTATATAGCCTCACTACTGTTATTTTACTGCTGCTCTTTAATTATTTTAAATGTTTCTATTTTTCTTCTTTTTTTAATTTTTACTTATCTCTTTTTTACTCAACACTTATTTTTCTTAAAACTGCATTGTTGGTTAAGGGCTTATAAGTAAGCATTTCACTGTAAGGTCTACACCTGTTGTATTCGGCACATGTGACAAATACAATTTGATTTGATTTGTAATGCCACTGCAGAAAAATCCCTGAGTCCCAAAAAACGCTAAGCCACACTCACATTGATGCCTGTTTTCTCAGATTTCTTCTCCGTTTGCACTGTGCAGTTGATAACCAAAGTAATAAATGCTACAAAGTCCATCTTCTTAACATGCAACATGTCAGGAGCCCTCTGTTGACAATGAATATCATTTTGTGCTACTCCTGCTACCATTACTTCTTCAACTTCACTCCTTTCTTACACTGTTCTCAACGCTTCCGGATAGGAGACATTCTGGACAGCCCTTATTCTTGCCACCTCCGTCTCCTTCACCCTAACAGGACACTTCAGAAATTCAGGGGCATGTTCACCCCCACAATTGCAGCATTTAGACTCAGTTGGCATATTTTTACATTTTACATTTTAGTCATTTAGCAGATGCTCTTATCCAGAGCGACTTACAGTTAATGCATTCATCTTAAGATAGCTACGGGGTACAACCACATATCACAGGCATAGAAAGTACATTTTTCCTCAATAACGTTTATTTTATTTATATATATACATTTTTTCTGGGGGGGGGGGGGGTCGAGGTGAGGAGGAGGATTATTTAAGATACTGTTTGAAGTTCCGATTATTTGGAAAGATGGGCATGGACTCTGCTGTCCTAGCTTCAGGGGCAAGCTGGTTCCACCATTGGGGTGCCAGGACAGAGAAGAGCTTAGACTGGGCTGAGTGGGAGCTGCCCTCCCGTAGCGGTGGGAGGGCCAAGAGGCTTGAGGTGGCAGAATGGAGCGCTCGGGTTGGGGTGTAGGGTTTGAGCATAGCCTGAAGGTAGGGACGGGCAGTTCCTCTTGCTGTTCCGTAGGGAAGCACCATGGTCTTGTAGTGGATACGAGCTTCAACTGGAAGCCAGTGGAGTGTGCGGAGGAGCGTGGTGACATGAGAGAACTTGAGAAGGTTGAAAACCAGACGGGCTGCTGCTTTCTGGATAAATTGCAGGGGTTTGATGGCACAAGCGGGGAGCCCAGCCAACAGCGAGTTGCAGGAGTCTAGACAGGAGAGGACAAGTGCCTGGAGGAGCATATAATACTCCTCCCATCTACATACACCTGACACATTACCAAATTATTTACATTTCTCACACTGTATGGGTTTGGGCATGAAGGCTCTCACAGGGAATCTCATATAACCCAAATACACGTGAGAAGGGAGAGACTCTTGATCAAAAAACAATAGAATGGATGGAGTGGGCTTGCGCACTACCATGCGGGTCAGTCATTGTGCACCAACCACTTGATCCAATTCTTCACATATATCCTTTGCACATTTACTTCTAGTGCCACCCCAGAGATAACACCCTTGATAGGCGCCCTGCTTTGAAGATCCACACAAGACACATTCCAACTCGACATCTTCTTGAGGCACAGAGCACGCTCCTTCAGTTCCATAGAAACACAAAAAAACTAAATAAGCCCACTTCTCGTTATTCACATCGACGCCACCTCATCCAACGCATCCACCATTTTAATAGAGACTTCAAACGGATCTCCCAGGTAACAACATCAATCCAAAACCCTTATTCCAACCAAAGAAAAATCAGAACTAGGTTTGGATTTACTAGTTTCCACTACCACTTTAATTCTCTTATTTCCTTACACATTCGCCACAATACTCCAATTGTTCTCACTCTCATCTCCACTCGACACGCCATCTGATTCAAACAGAACATCCGCTTCCGCCATTTCAGCGTCTTCTTCCCTATATTCTACCTGTTGCGTGTTAGCCCCCCCCCCCCCGTAAAAAAAGCCACTCTTCATAGGATGTTTGTTTAATAGATGTGTATCAATATACTCCCGCCTCCAGTAGTTGATCTTGAAGTGTTGGATAGACTACAGAATGATAGGGAGAGTGTTGATCCATCTGATTTGTTTAAGAGACGTCTGGATACTGTGTATCAGGATTTTGTGGCCATTTACACAGATGGTTCAAAAGATCCAAGGAGAGGACGTACTGGGTCAGCATTTGTAGTGCAGGAATGTGGAGTGGAAGTCAGGAAACGTATTACAGATAATCTGGCTGTATATAAGGCAGAGCTGATGGCCATACTGTTGGCCTTGCAGTGGATGGAGGAAGTTAAGACAGACAGAGTAGTTATTTGCTCTGATTCATGTGCAGTGTTAATGAGTCTCCAGTCCTTAAGCTTATGTAGCAGACAAGACCTGCTTTATGAGGTGCTACAAACCCATGGCAGGATTAGACAGATGGGTATACAGATAATATTTACTTGGGTCCCTGCCCATGTGGGGGTGGAGGGGAACGAGGCAGTTGATGTACTGGCTAAACAAGCACTTAGTAGTGGGGATGTTGATGTCGTAGTTTCAATGAGCAAGGCAGAGGGGAAAAGCCTGATATGGACAGTGATGGTGCAGAGATGGAAGGAGCAGTGGAATAGCGATACTAAGGGCAGGCATTTATTTCAAGTACAGAGGAAAGTCGGGGAGGGGAGGATGGCAGGAAGGAACAGAAGAGAGGAGGCTATTTTTTACAAGATTAAGGGTGGGACAGCCAGTTGAATAAGACCTTAAATGTGATAGGAAAGCATCCAACACGAAAGTGTGATTATTGCCAGGAAACAGATACCGTGGAGTATGTATTGCTACAGTGTGGACAGTATCAGAGGTAAAGAGAGAGGATGAGATCTAGTTTGAGGGAGAAGGGGATACAGGAAATTAGTTTAAAGAGTATACTGAGTAGAATGTCAATAGATATAGTCTCAAATATTTTGTTATATTTTTTAAGAGCAACGGGGCTGGCAGGTAAGATTTTGTTTCTTCCTGTCGCTGGCCCACACTCCAGTACAGTAGGTGGCGGTAATGCACCATAACGTTGGATGCCAACCGCCGATAAACCCCACTGAAGAAGAAGAAGCTGCGTGTCAATAAAGTTTTACAATATCAATTCTCGTCTTCATCTTTTTTTCATCTCGCGATGTTTCCCCACTCGTTGTCCTTCATGTGAAATCAAAAATGGGTTATTGGGATCTGCAAGAGGGTAAGGATTGTGTCGAGAAAACATGGATCACCACCAAATTGGGCACAGCTCTAGGTAAGTCTTACACAAAGGAAAACATTATGGAAGTTAGCTAGCTAACTGTTGGTAAAGAGCAGTAAAGCTAACTAGCCATAACATAGTTAGCTGCCAATGCCATGCTAGCTACTGCTAACTTATTAGCAAGCAATGTGTTGTTTTCAACTAATTTAACGTCAGTTAACGGTTAGCCAGTTGTTTAGCAAGCAGCTGTTGTAAGACAGTCCAGCTAACTAGGACAGTGAACATTGGAATTTGAAGATGTTTACCAGTTAGCTAGCAAGCTAATCATAGCTAACATTGTTGTGACTAAATACTTGGCAAGTAAGTAAGTAAGTAGCTAGCTAGTCAACTGTGTGCACAGTAGTCTTAACATCCTCTTTATTTTACACACAGGGTTGGTGGGTTCAGCCTATCACATTGTTGCATTCCAGCCTGATTCTGCAATCCAAGCTGTTCAGAGAGCCACAAATGTCACAGTAACCATGGGTATGTCTGTCTCATACACAGCAGTAATAATAATAACCTGGCTTACTGCCATGAAGATATCAAGCTTACACCTGAAATCGGAATACACAGCTACCCCTCCTAGATCAGTAGCCAATAGTGTTCAGGCTAGAAGGTTATCTCAGATTGTTACATGACATTTATGTCATGAGGATTAGTCCAGGGCCCATATCCACAAAGCATCTCAGAGTAGGAGTTCTGATCTAGAATCTGACCATATAATCTTAATCAGTATGATCTAGAAGGCAACACTGATCCTATATCAGCACTCCTACTCTGAGACACTGTGGATACGGGCTCAGGTACCCCCCTGTCCATGTAATCTTATACATTGTGATCTCAAAAGCAAAACTGATCCTAGATCAGCGATCCTACTATGAGAGGCATTGTGGATACGGGCCCAGGTCACAATGCTGCAATTCACCTAATAATGCACCTGAGTCTATATAGTTTCCTCGTGTGAGTGATGGTGAAAGTGTGCTGTTTGATGTTAAAGGGTTTCAGTGGTGATAAGAAACATTTATCTGTGATTAGATGTTTGTTATAAGGACTTGTAAACAACATACAGTTAAGGTGGGTTTATGCTAGTCTGGGTACCAGTCTTTTTAGCTAACATTCCACTCCTGTCATTTGCCAAAGAGACTGGCCTTTTGGCAATCTCAATGTTCAATATGCAGCTGGATTTACGGCGCAGTTGCTGATTGGTAGTTGGAAACCACATACAATTTTACCATGACAACGTTATGGAACATGGGCGGTGAGTACAATTATAACATTTTAAGAACAACAATAAACAATACCATTATGACCTGCTGCAGTCATTCCCTTGTGAGGAGGCAGTGTCAATACAAGATCATGTTGTTCAAAGTGGCTAGAGAGGACTCCGAATGAGTGAGAGAAATGATACAGAACATTTTAGGCTACAAGATTAAATCGAGATACGTTTGCTTCAGTTGCATCCCATTAATGAGAGGAAAGAAAAGCAAAACTTGCACCTGTTATCATTCCTCGCACATATGCTGATCATCATGACTTGCTTACATCTTTAAAATGTTGTTATAGGCCTACTCATTTCAGTTATATTATTTGTCCCTCCTCTCTTATTAAGCGATGGAGTCTAGACAGGCTGCTTTAGGAAACTTTCTGAATGGACATCTCAAACATCTGACACAGAAATCACATTTCTCCTTTCCTAAAAAAGTATTCAAAACCAATGCTCGCCTATAAATCTTGGCTGTAGTAGGCCTAGGCTACATTATAGCAATAAGTTGTTTTGTTTAGTCATACATGTGGTATACGGTCTGATATACCACGGCTGTCAGCCAATCAGCATTCAGGGCTCAAACCACCCAGTTTATAATATATCATAATGTAGCCTATCAAATTAATTGACAGGGAAAGTTTGAAGGGGAGAGACGGCTATAGTATTACTAGAGACGTTGGTTATGTAATTATCCCAGCATGTGGGTTATTGCAGAGGAAGATAAGCACGGGATTAGTTTTTCCAAAGTTCCCCATGTAATTCTTACTTTTTTTTCCATTCAATTGAGTCTATGACGGAAGCCTGGTGGTTTTTATTCTAGGCGTGAAGATATTTCAACATGTTTAGACGATAATAGGCTACACTGATCACTCGTGTTTGGCTGCCTAATGTAGAGGTGTCCATGTCCCCATAGGCCTAATATTTAAATAGAGGAAATGTGATCATAGTCATTATTTTAGTGATACATGGTAGTCGTCCTCCCGATGTGAGCTGCTGGACAGCGCACTTGCACTTGATATGCGTTTTATGGATGAGAAAGTGAACTTGCCATTTCCAAAAAGGAGTGGGGGCATCGGGGATTCCCTGCTTTGCGATCTGTTGCCTATGTCAACAGCCAGGGTTTCATTAAATAGGCCTAGGCACTATACTTAAAAGAATAATCACATTGAATTAAGCTGACACATTTGGCAATGTTCAACTTAAATTCATTTGCACAAAATGTTTCAGACAAAAATAAAACATTTTGTCTTGCTTGCACAGCACAGGTGGTGGTCGCCTAAATTCACTGTAGTAGGCTAGGCCTAATACAGTGCCTTCAGGAAGTATTCACACCCCTTTTTCAACATTTTGTTGTGTTACAGCCTAATTAATTAAAAATGAAAAGCTAAAATGGCTTGAGTCAATAAGTATCCTATCCTTTTGTTATGGCAAGCCTTAATAAGTTCACAAGTAAGAATGTGCTTAACAAGTAACATAAATTGCATGGACTCACTCTGTGTGGAATAATAGTGTTTAAAATGATTTTCTAAAACTACTACCCCATCTCCATACCACACACATACAATTATCTGTAAGGGCCAGTGAATTTCAAGCATAGATTCAACCACAAAGACCAGGGAGGTTTTCCTATGGTTTGCAAAGAAGGGTACCTATTGGTAGACATTGAATATCCTTTTGAGCATGGTTAATTTATTAATTTTACACTTTGGATGGTGTATCAATACACCCAGTCACTACAAAGATACAGGCACCCTTCCTAAATCAGTTGCCGGAGAGGAAGGAAACCGCTTGGCGATTAAACCATGAGGCCAATAGTGATTTTAAGACAGTTACAGAGTTAATGGCTGTGATAGAAAATAACTGAGGATATATCAACAACATTGTAGTTACTCTACAATACTAACATAAATGACAGTGAAAAGAAGAAAGTACAGAATACAAATATTCCAAAACATGTATCCTGTTTGCAATAAGGCACTAAAGTAATACTGCAAAAGATGTGGCAAAGAAATTAACTTTTTGTCCTGAATACAAAGTGTTATGTTTGGGGCAAAATCCAACACATCACTGAGTACCACTCTTCATATTTTCAAGAATGGTGGCTGCATCATGTTATGGGTATGCTTGTCATTGGCAAGAACTAGGGAGTTTTTTGGGGGATAAAACGGAATGGAGCTAAATTCCTAGAGGAAAACCTGGCTCAGTCTGCTTTCCAACAGACACTGGGAGACAAATTCAGCAGGACAATAACCTAAAACACAAGGCCAAATATACACTGGAGTTGCTTACCAAGACAACATTGACTGTTCCTGATTAGCCTAGTTACAGTTTTGACTTAAATCAGCATGAAAATCTGTTGCAAGACTTGAAAATGGCTGTCTAGCAATGATCAACAACCAACTTGACAAAGCTTGACCATAAAAAAAAAAAAGAATAATGGGTAAATATTGTACAATCCAGGTGTGCAAATCTCTTAGATTTACCCAGAATGACTCACAAATGTAATTGCTGCCAAAGTATTGACTTGGGGGGGGGGGGGGGGGTGAATACTTATCTAATCAAGATATATTAGTGTTTTATAATCCCACTTTGTAACACAACAGCATACAAATGGTGGATTAATAGCCCAGGCTATGAATTAACTTCTAATTTACACATCTGTTTTCACTGTTCCCTTCTTGCACAATTCATGCATCTCCAATGGCCTCTCTCTCTTCATTCCTCTCTATTTTCCTCTTATAGCTTTTGAACCAGTAGCCTAGCACAATTATTTATATATTCGAGGTGGTGGTAAAAATGCAATAAACGGGAATCCTCTGTTCTTCCCGTGCCCTGTGTTTACAATGAAATGTATTACGTCAGAATGCCCAATGTTAGGTTTCCATTCAAATGTATAGATTAATTTGGAACATTTTCTTATCAGTCTAATTTGCATAAACATTGGATGATAACTGTGAGGGTTATCGAAAAGAGACGACATCTGGGCAAGGTTTATGCCAGTGTAAGTTCATTTAATTTGTTTTGTCCTTCCTTCCTTAACAGCTGCCTTGGGGGCGATTTTTGGAATGACCACTTGTCTAGCTGCACAGGCCCGGGATGCACCTGATGACCCGGTGAACTACTTCATCGGAGGCTGTGCATCAGGAGTCTTTCTTGGAGCTCGTAGTGAGTAGGCTATATATTGCACAGTATGCTGAAGATCTGGGTTGCATTCAGTAGGAACAAACGGGGGCAAATGTTTTGAAACAAGGAAAATTTGTATTCTCATTGGGAAAGTCAATTTCAAAGCATTCTTCCAACGTTTCATTCCAAAAAGCAGTCTTTTCCCTTCAGCGCTTTTTAACTTCCTTATACATATCTAAGATGACTGGTTGCATAAGCAAATAGCTCCACATAGTTACCATCATATTGCTGTCATCTTTTAATCTCTAAGATCTTTGTAGGGCAGTGAACTTCTTCTCATCGCTAGATGTTTGCTAGAGATACAGAGGGGCATCACAGAGAATATCCTATCTCTCCATATCTTTTCCACAAATAATATGTATTTTGTGTCTCTTTGATCCACAGCTCACAGTGCAATGACAGGCACGACAGCATGTATTGGGCTGGGGACACTGGCCATGTTCACCAAGGTGGGCAAAATGGAGGGCTGGAAATTAGCGGGACCACCGAGGATGTAAACAGCCTGAGGGGGAGACTATATATTGACATGTATATTGTATATTGAATATTCCTTGAATAAACTTGTGTAAAAGAGTGTAGGTCTATTAGTCTGTATCCTGCACCTCCTTGTTTTAGCCACAGGGTGGAGACATTGGCTAACATCCCAGCCAATTTGCACCAATCAACTCCAATTTGCAATGGCCTCTTAATCAGCCATTTAGATCAAAGTTAATCTGAGAATGAGATCAGAAGTCATTAGCCTCCCAAACAAACAAATAAAGTACCACAGTATGAGTCATAATACCCATAAAACCTATTGGTCAAACAAGGAAATGGTTCCAATTGTTTTTCCACCATTAATTTTTCCCATATGAGATTTCAGAAACACTTAAAATAAGGGCTGTGTTTCGTGTAGGCTTACCCTGGCGTGATGTTTTGATAACCGTGTAAATCGCTCTAGGACAAGGTGACTTCTATCAATATATTCGCCTGTATTTACCGCCCAAAATAAAATGCTAATTAGCTGCTAATGTGGCTATCAAATGCCATGGTGAGCTGGACAAGACTGTCGAATCTGAGAGGAAATGGAGCCAAATATATTGATCAAAGTCACAATGTCCGAGAGATTTACATGGTTATCAAAATGTCACACCAGGGTAAGCCTACATGAAACACAGCCCTTATTTTAAGTGTTTTAAAAATTCCCAATGAGAAAAATGAATGATGGAAAAATGATTGGCACTGTTTGACCACTAGACTTTATGGGTATTGTGGGGCTCTATTGTAAAACATTTATTGCTCTTGGACACTGCTAAATTGGTGAATAACTGGTTGAGCAAATTCATTTTTAACTCATTCCTACACTGGTTGCCAACATCAGTGCAAAATAATGTATTGGGGAAATGTGGTGCAATTAATGTGATTGCCTAAAATGTATGAGAAAAATAATGTTTTTTTTTTTCTCCACTCTTTTAACACTAGATTGGGCAGGGTAACCATTCTGGACACCTCAAATATAGACCTCATCAGGGTTGTTATTTTGCATCTGGATATCGAGACTCTAGGTCAATCGTCCATGGCGGTTTTAATTTTCACAATGTGTAAAATAAACAATAGTACGCAAGTATAAACACCATGGGACCACGCAGCCGTCATACAGCTCAGGAAGGAGACGCGTTCTGTCTCCTAGAGATGAACGTACTTTGGTGCGAAAAGTGCAAATCAATCCCAGAACAGCAAAGGACCTTGTGAAGATGCTGGAGGAAACAGGTACAAAAGTATCTATATCCACAGTAAAACGAGTCCTATATCGACATAACCTGAAAGGCCGCTCAGCAAGGAAGAAGCCACTGCTCCAAAACCGCCATAAAAAGCCAGACTACGGTTTGCAACTGCACATGGGGACAAAGATCATACTTTTTGGAGAAAATTCCTCTGGTCTGATGAAACAAACTGTTTGGCCATAAATAATATGCCATTTAGCAGACGCTTTTAACCAAAGCGACTTACAGTCGTGCGTGCATACATTTTTGTGTATGGGTGGTCCCGGGGATCGAACCCACTACCTTGGCGTTACAAGCGCCGTGCTCTACCAGCTGAGCTACAGAGGACCCCATAATGACCATCGTTATGTTTGGAGGAAAACATCTCAAGACATTAGTCAGGAAGTTAAAGCTTGGTCGCAAATGGGTCTTCCAAATGGACAATGACCCCAAGCATACTTCCAAAGTTGTGGCAAAATGGCATAAGGACAACAAAGTCAAGGTATTGGAGTGGCCATCACAAAGCCCTGACCTCAATCCTATAGAAAATGTGTGGGCAGAACTGAAAAAGCGTGTGCGAGCAAGGAGGCCTACAAACCTGACTCAGTTACACCAGCTCTGTCAGGAGGAATGGGCCAAAATTCACCCAACTTATTGTGGGAAGCTTGTGGAAGTCTACCCAAAACATTTGACCCAAGTTAAACAATTTAAAGGCAATGCTACCAAATACTAATTGAGTGTATGTAAACTTCTGACCCACTGGGAATGTGATGAAAGAAAGAAAAGCTGAAATAAATCATTCTCTACTATTATTCTGACATTTCACATTCTTAAAATAAAGTGGTGATCCTAACTGACCTAAGACAGGGCATTTTTACTAGGATTAAATGTCAGGAATTGTGAAAAACTGAGTTTAAATGTATTTGGCTAAGGTGTATGTAAACTTCCGACTTCAACTCTATTATGTGATATAGATTCAGTATGGATGTAGGGGCTACAAGCCGGTCTCTTATTCTATTGGTGAAATTCATCTAAACGAAGTACATCTGTGTCAGTGGAGACTGCTGAGGGGAGGACAGCTCATAATAATGGCTGGAACGGCGCGTATGGAATGGCATCAAACACATGGAAACAATGTTTGATGTATTTGATACCATTCCGCTCCAGCCATAACCATGAGCCTGTCCTCCCCAATTAAGGTGCCACCAACCTCCTGTGATCTGTGTCCCTTATGTTCTACAACCTTTGTTTTACAATGTATAGCAATTATACTATAAGGGTATTAGATGACACCAGATTTATATGCTTGGTTTTAACAGTAGTAATATACATTTAACTTTCTATCCCACTTTGCTTTCATTTAATTGAATGAAGGATGTTTGGCCTCCGGAAACATTTTATGTTTCTTTCAAAAGGCTCACCTGATTTATTCATTGAACAGGATTTTGAGGGGAAGCATTTGTAAATCATATACAGTTATTTTGAGAGAATCCAACCAGGATTGACAGAGTAGTGTGTGTGTGTGTGTGTCAAGATGGAATGTGACCTTCCGCATCCTGCCATTCCCAGTCTGTGAGTCAGCTGTGACTCAGTGGTAGACCATCACCACTCAATAGGGCCGCCCTAAATCCCCTCATCATACCTAGGTTGTGTTATAATACTTTGACCTGGTTCTGACGTTTTCCCACTAGTCTTGAGTAATCACTGATCTGACTTGGCTGGGATGGTTTAAGCTATGTAGTGGAATCCTTTCCGCTTCACCTACCTGACTGGGTCCGCTTGATCAGTTAGTAGTTTAGTCTTATGCTGGACCTTTCTCTCCATCCATCAATGCTTGGAAGTCAACTTCCTGTGACAGTCCCTGGAAAGGATCCCTGTGATCAATCTGTTATTTCTCCTTTGGCCCAAACATTTTCATTAACACAATGCAATCATATGTGTAAACAATTCATGGCTTCAAGGTTTACATCTTTGGGTAGCCTAATTATTTACAGCGATGTGAAGTATCTTGCCTGTTGATCTGCATTGTTTATAAGGCAGGTTTTCCCTCAGTGGCTGAATCAGGCTGAGCATTCAGTCAGGGGTGGTCTGGCTTTGGCTGTGGGACGGTGGAGGGAGGGCAGCAGAGGGGCTTTAAAGGGGATCAAGCGCTTTCAGAATGCCCAATTACACATCACGTTTGGCAGCCATTTCCCTAGCGTTGAAGGAAAACTAAAGCCTTGCACCTTACTATTGGCATGTTGGAGAAGGCCTTCATGGTGTTCAACCTTTATTGATGTAGCCTGTAAGTAAAGGAGCCTCCCACCAAACTGTATTTACAGGCAATTACTATAAGTAATATGGTTCAGCACATAAGCACAGTGAATGACATGCAAAAACCAGCTGCATCTTGTTTGTTTTCTGAGGTAACCTCCTGACAGGAAAGACAATAGAGGATGATGGAGGAATTTGGAAGAAGATTAAGTGAACATTTGGCTTTAATCTCAGACATTATGGAGGTAGTATGTGTGTGTGAGAGACAGACAGACCGAGAGAGAGGGCCCAAGGAAAACCTGGATGCATAACTGGAATTGTTTAGAAGACACAACAATGATGGAGCACTTGATTTTGCCCAAATTTGCTGCAAGCAGGTTGTCCATCAGTAGTGCTCAGAGAGTTGCGATAGGCAGAGGTGAGTAGAGCAATAATCCACCCGGCTACTGGTACAGTAGGACAGTTGTTGACCCACGTTATGATCCCAAATCACATGACCCTCTCAACCAGGCTTTCAGAGATGGGTGGGCAAAAAGAGGGGGAGAGACGGAGTGGCTCAGATTTCCTTTGCTAATAGCTGTCTTTAATGCAGACAGTTTGGGCAGATCTCATCTATCTGTTTGTCTGAGAGATGGGGGTTGTCATTAAGCATTAAGCCGTGACTGAAAGAGATTGCTTCATGCAACACCCTCCGATCACATGGGACATCTAATAAACCTGGCCAGTGGAAAACTGCTAGGACCAGAGCAGTGGTGTCATTAGGCCTGGGCTTCCGAGGCTTCAGCCCCAGGTGTTTTTGGTCCAGCCCTGAACCTTCTGATGGTCCAGTGTGATCTTAAGTATGCTCCCTCTAATTCCCCCATCTCTCGCTCTCTCTCTCCCCTCCCGGAGGACCTGAGCCCTAGGACCATGCTTCAAGACTACCTGGCCTGACGACTCCTGCCTTTCCCCGTCCCCAGTCCACTTGGTTGTGCTGCTGATCCAGTTTCTGCTGTTCTGCCTGCGGCTATGGAACCCTGACCTGTTCACCGGACCTGCTACCTTATCCTGGACCTGCTGTTTCAACCCTCTCTCTCTCTACCGCACCTGCAGTCTCGACATCTGAATGCTCGGCTATGAAAAGCCAACTGACATTTACTCCTGAGGTGCTAACCTGTTGCACCCTCTATAACCACTGTGATTATTATTTGACCCTGCTGAGGCTAGGAAACACTATCACCACCGATAAATCTACAATAATAGAGAATTTCAACAAGCATTTTGCTACGGCTGGCCATGCTTTCCACCTGGCTACCACTACCCCGGCCACCAACTCTGCACCCTCCGCTGCAACTTGCCCATGCCCCCCCCGCTTCTCCTTCACACAAATTCAGACAGCTGATGTTCTGAAAGAGCTGCAAAATCTGGACCCCTACAAATCAGCTGGGCTAGACAATCTGGACCGTTTCTTTCTAAAACTAGCCGCCGAAATTGTCGCAACCCCTATTACTAGCCTGTTCAACCTCTCTTTCGTAACGTCTGAGATCCCCAGAGATTGGAAAGCTGCCGCGGTCATCCCCCTCTTCAAAGGGGGTGACACTCTAGATCCAAACTGTTACAGACCTATATCCATCCTGCCCTGCCTTTCGAAAGTATTTGAAAGCCAAGTAAACAAACAGAACACCGACCATTTCGAATCCCACCGTACCTTCTCCGCTATGCAATCCGGTTTCCGAGCTGGTCATGGGTGCACTTCAGCCACGCTCAAGGTCCTAAACGATGTTATTACCGCGATCGATAATAGACAGTACTGTGCAGCCGTCTTCATCGACCTGGCCAAGGCTTTCGACTCTGTCAACCACCGCATTCTTATTGGCAGACTAAATAGCCTTGGTTTCTCAAATGACTGCCTCGCCTGGTTCACCAACTACTTCTCAGATAGAGTTCAATGTGTCAAATCGGAGGGCCTGTTGTCTGGACCTATGGCAGTCTCTATGGGGGTGCCACAGGGTTCAATTCTTGGGCCGACTCTTTTCTCCGTGTATATCAATGATGTCGCTCTTGCTGCTGGTGACCCTCTTCTCCACCTCTATGCAGACGACACCATTTTGTATACATCTGGCCCTTCATTGGACACTGTGTTAACAAACCTCCAAACGAGCTTCAATGCCATACAGCACTCCTTCCGTAGCCTCCAACTGCTCTTAAACACTAGTAAAACTAAATGCATGCTCTTCAATCAAACGCTGCTGGCACCCGCCCACCCGACTAGAATCACCACTCTCGACGGGTCTGACCTAGAGTATGTGGACAACTACAAATACCTAGGTGTCTGGTTAGACTGTAAACTCTCCTTCCAGACTCACATTAAGAATCTCCAATCCAAAGTTAAATCTAGAATCGGCTTCCTATTTCGCAGCAAAGCCTCCTTCACTCATGCTGCCAAACATGCCCTCGTAAAACTGACTATCCTACCGATCCTTGACTTCGGCGATGTCATTTACAAAATAGCCTCCAACACTCTACTCAGCAAATTGGATGTAGTCTATCACAGTGCCATCCGTTTTGTCTCCAAAGCCCCATACACTACCCACCACTGTGACCTGTACGCTCTTGTTGGCTGGTCCTCACTACATGTTCGTCGTCAAACCCACTGGCTCCAGGCCATCTATAAATCACTGCTAGGCAAATCCCCACCTTATCTTAGCTAATTGGTCACCATAGCAGCACCCACCTGTAGTCTGCGCTCCAGCAGGTATATCTCACTGGTCATTCCCAAAGCCAACACCTCCTTTGGCTGCCATTCCTTCCAGTTCTCTGCTGCCAATGACTGGAACGAATTGCAAAAATCTCTGAAGCTGGAGACTCTTATCTCCCTCACTAACTTTAAGCATCAGTTGTCAGAGCACCTTACCGATCACTGCACCTGTACACAGCCCATCTGAAATTAGTCCACCCAACTACCTCATCCCTATATTGTTATTTATTTTGCTCTTTTGCACCCCAGTATCTCTATTTGCACATAATCTCTTGCACATCTAGCATTCCAGTGTTAATACTAATTGTAATTATTTTGCACTATAGCCTATTTATTGCCTTACCTCCATAACTTGCTACATTTGCACACACTGTATATGTATTTTCTGTTGTATTTTTTGACTTTGTTTTTTTACCCCATATGTAACTCTGTGTTGTTGTTTTTATCGCACTGCTTTGCTTTATCTTGGCCAGGTCGCAGTTTTAAATGAGAACTTGTTCTCAACTGGCTTACCTGGTTAAATAAAGGTGAAATAAAAAATAAAAATAAAAATACATCTATGGATGTTTAAACATTTTGAAGAATGATCTAGCCTTAATGGCCATATACTTTTATCTCCACCGGCACAGCCAGAAGAGGACTGGCAACCCCTCAGAGCCTGGTTCCTCTCTAGGTTTCTTCCTAGGTTCCTGCCTTTCTAGGGAGCTTTTCCTAGCCATTGTGCTTCTACATCTGCATTGCTTGCTCTTCAGGGTTTCAGGCTGGGTTTCTGTATAAGCACTTTGTGACATCTGCTGAAATGAAAAGGGCTTTATAAATACATTTGATTGATTGGTAGCTAACTAGCTAGTCTCCCTCAGCATAAGGGTTGGCTAATAAGCTAGCGTTAGCGCTCAGCATCCTTATTAAGCAATTGGGTGTCAGTTATTTAACAGTATACTTAGTGAATGGGCAAGCTAAGGATGTTAATATAAGTCATGTAATTAGGAAAAGTGTTCATTTCCAGCGAGTGTATTGATGGGTTTCATTTCTGTAGTTAGCTTGGCTGACTAGACACTTCGGTAGCTACTGGCTGGCTAGCTAGCTGAGACCGAAAAGATGAGAGAAATGTTTTCTGACAGAAGCACGTATCTTCTGACAGTGACACATAGCCACCCTGTGTACTGAAGCTGAACTATACTACAACTTTATATTAACCTGTTTAAAATGGGCAAGGTTGTTATGGCAGAAAATGAAATGAATCATAGAGGTCTTATAACGTATTCTACAGGTAAACATGCTTGGCTCATGTCTGTTATTTCCATATAGGTCATTATCAGTAAAACGTCACAATATGGTGCAGAGCGTTCGATTTGACTGCTGGAAGGCAAGGAGACCCCCAGCTCCGCTAAAACCATTGACAACTACGTGCCGTTTTCAAGGGATTGTTAAATAAATGTTATAACTATTTGGTTTTAATATCATCACCTCTTAAAGAGCATAGTCAGAACAACACATTTCCGATTATAACACATTTAGCGCTATCATCAGAGTTATACAACAAGTAACTACATGCTTTTCTTAATCAATAAACAAAAATGTATCATGTCATTTCAAATACGTGAGGATAGCCTATCCATTTGGCATGTAGCTAGCTAGCTAAGCAAACAAGGTGTCATTTAGTTTGCTTCATCAGAGATTAGGCTTTTGGAAAGAGCTTGACATCGGTAAGTCTTGGACTGGGAAAGTTGTCAATCGGACTACTGTCATCACCACTTACCGACCAGTTTATTAGGTACACACACCTAGTACCGGGTCAGACCTTTGCCTCCAGAACAACCTGAATTCTTCTGAGCATGGATTCTACAAGTCGGTAACATTCCACAGGAATGTTGGTCTATGATGACACGATGGCATCACGCAGTTGCTGCAGATTGGACGGTGGTGCACGAACGCCACCAGCCTGTACCGTTGACACCAGGCAGGATGGGTCCATTTATACATGCTCCTTACGCCAAATCCTGACTCTACCATCAGCAGGATGCAAAAGGAACCGGGATTCGTCGGACCAGGTGATGTTTTTCCACTCATCAAATGTCCAGTGTTGGTGATTGCATGCCCACTGGAGCCGCTTCTTCTTGTTTTTAGCTGATAGGAGTGGAACCTGGTGTGGTCATCTGCTGCAATAGCCCATCCGTGACAAGGATCGACGAGTTGTGAGTTCATACCACGCTCAAAGTCGCTTTGGTCACTCGTTTTGCCCACTCTAACATTCAATCGAACAGTAACTGAATGCCTCGATGCCTGTCTGCCTTCTTTATATAGCAAGCCATGGCCACGTGACTCACTGTCTGTAGGAGCGATCCATTTTCGTGAACGTGGTGGTGTACCTAATAAACTGGTGTAGAGTGTAGATGGCAATCAAATCAAACAATATTTGGATATAGCCATACAGTTTATCCCCTGAAAGTTAGCTTGTTAACTAACCATTTTGACGCGATCTGTTATTAGCTAGCTATCTAGCTAGCCATTTTGACGTGGTCCATCAATCAATGTAACCTATCATGTCTGTCAGCAGCAATCGTGATTAAACACTCTTAAAAACAATGTTAAAAAGGGGACGTTAGCTAACTTTGCTAGGTATTCCTACATTGGTTGGAGAAAAAAGTACATTAAGTCTACTTACCACTATATGTTTAGCCAACTGTAGCCTACAAAGTTTCTACTGATAGCTTGAAATATAAACATTACTAGTTAACAGTACATTGGCAAATGCACCCTTCTGCTGCTTGACAGGTAGAGCCCACAAAGGACGGGAAATGAACCTAAACCCCTCATACTTGTCAGGTATAGTTCACTTTTATATCACTCAAATATCCAATTAATGGTGGCCAATACTGAGAGATATCGTGAGAGGCTACCCTCACATATCTGAAATTACATGATCAATTAATGTTTACTGATCATGAAAAGCATGCAGTTACTTGCTGTATAGCTCTGATGATGGAGCTAATGGTTTTAGCGGAGCTGGGGTCTCCTTATTCTACTCTCAAAATTGACTACAAAGTGTAAATAAGATTTGTCACACCCTGATCGGTTTCACCTGTCTTTGTGCGTGTCTCTACCCACCTCCAGGTGTTGCCCATCTTCTCCATCATCCCCTGTGCATTTATACCGGTGTTCTCTGTTTGTTTGTTGCCAGTTTGTCTTGTCAGGTCTTACCAGCGTGCTTTCCCGTCTTCCTGTTTTCTCAAGTTTCTGTTTCCCCGGTTCTGACCATTCTGCCTGCCCTTACCCTGAGCCTGCCTGTCGTTCTGTACCTGCCTGACTCTGACCCGATTACGAACCTCTGCCTGCCCTGACCCCGAGCCTGCCTGCCGTTCTGTACCTTACTGACTCTTCCCTGGATTACAGACTTTTGCCTGCCCCCTGTTTGGTCAATAAACATCTGTGATTCTAGCTGTCTGCATCTGGGTCTTATCCTGAGTTCTGATAGTACGAACTGGCCATGACTGACCCAGCAGACTCAGACCAGCTCCACAATGCTGTCTCCTAGCAAGAAGCCACCATTGGAAGACACGAGGAGTTACTGCAATGTCTTATGGAGGGACTCCATACCCTGGTAGAACGCCATGACCAGGCGTTCAATACATTGCTGGAGCAATTCCGCGGATTCCCTACAAGGCAGCAAGCCACACTAGTAATTCCCCAGACTCTCAGCAACCCCGCCACCAGCGGTGATTCTATCCAGCCTACCCCAGTGTCCCGAGAACCCCGCTTACCTCCTCTGGAGCGTTACGCTGGAGATTCTGGAACCTGCCAGGCCTTTCTCTCCAAGTGCTCCCTCGTCTTCGAGCTGCAGCCTTCTTCGTTCCCCTCGGACCGCTCAAGGATAGCGTATATCACAACGCTGATGACCGGGAGGGCACTCGCCTGGGCTACGGCGGTGTGGGAGCAACAGTCCGCCGTCTGCATCAGTCTGGAGGACTTTGTGGCGGAAGGTGTTCTATTCTCCGTTGTCCGGATGGGACGCTGCTCGTAAACTGCTCCAGCTACGTCAAAACTCCCGTAGTGTGGCAGACTACGTGGTGGATTTTCGCACGTTGGTGGCTGAGAGTGTCTGGAACCCGGAAGCATAGTTCAACATGTTCCTTCACGGATTATCGGAGGTGATCAAAGATGAGCTCACAGCCAGGGAGCTGCTCATGGACCTCGACTCCCTCATAGCCTTGACCATCCGGTTCGATGGGTGGTTACGAGAACGTAGGAAGGAGAGGGAATCTCTTCCCTGTCGCCATCGCTCGCCCTCGATTCCCACCTCGCCTCCGAGGAATCCCGGAAACTCTCGAAGGCATTTCCGAGAGAATCCGATGTCACCCGAGTGCTCACGGGAATTGCAGAGGGTGGTCGCCTCGCCTCCTCCAGATCCCAAGCTACTGGGAAGGGCTCAATTGTCTCCGGATGAATGTTTACGCAGACTGAACACCAGGAGCTGTCTGTATTGCGGGACTACAGGACATTATATTTCCACCTGTCCATTTAAAAAGACTAGGCTCATCAGTAGGTACTCGCACCCCTCTCCATGCCACCCTGTTATGGGGTGACTAAGCCAAATCTCTCAGGGTGCTTATTGACTCTGTGGCCGATGAACGCTTTATCGATGCTACCTTGGTGTTGGAGCTTGGTATCTTCACTCAACCCCTCTCCATTCCCATGGACGTCAGAGCGCTGGATGGGGCGCTTTATTGGCAGAGTCACCCGCAATACAATTCCTATCGACCTACGAGTATCAGGAAATAACAGTGAGTGTATGCAGTTCCTGCTCATCGAATCTCCAAATGTGCCCGAGGTTTTGGGATATTCTTGGATCCAGAATCACAATCCCCTGATCGACTGGGCTACTGGTGCTATCGTGGGTTGGAGCCAGTTCTGCCATGCTCATTATCTCAAGTCAGCCTAGCCTGCCCCGGGACGTCTTCCTGCAGGGTTGAGAGAAGCCTCAGATCTCTCCGCCATTCCTGCGGAGTACCTGGACCTCCAGGAGGTCTTCAACAAGGCCTGCGCTACGTCTCTCCCTCCGCTTCGTCCTTACGACTGCGCCATTGACCTTCTACCGGGCACTACACCCCTTCGGGAGCGTCTTTACTCCCTGTCGGGTCTGGAGACCAAGGCTATGGAGGAGTACATTGAGAACTCTCTCGTTGCAGGGAGTATTCGCACATCGGCCTCCCCCGCTGGCGCAAGGTTCTTCTTTGTGGAGAACAAGGACAAAACCCTGCGCCCATGTATCGACTACCGGGGCCTCAATGACATCACAGTAAAAAAAACGTTACCCTCTACCACTCATCTCCTCTGCTTTCTAACCTCTTCAGGGAGTGACCATCTTCTCTAAGTTGGACCTTCGGAACGCCTACCATCTGGTTTGGGAAGGAGATGAGTGGAAAACAGCCTTTAACATGGATAGCGGGCACTATGAGTACTTAGTTATGCCATTCGGGCTGACCAACGCTCCCGCTGTGTTCCAGGCCCTGGTCAACCATGTGCTCCGGGACATCCTGAACCGGTTCGTGTTTGTCTACCTCGACGACATCCTGGTATTTTCCCGGTCAGCTCAAGAACACGTCCTCCACGTCTGACAAGTCCTTCAGTGTCTCCTGGAGAACCAGCTTTTCGTTAAAGCGGAGAAGTGTGAGTTCCATCGCTCCACCATCTCCTTCCTTGGATGCGTCATTGCTGAAGGACATATACAGATGGATCCAGACAAGTTGAGAGCGGTGGTGGATTGGCCTCAACCCACATCCAGAGTGCAGCTGCAACGTTTCCTGGGGTTTTCTAACCTTTACTGCCGCTTCCTTTACTGCCGGGTTACAGCATCCTGGCTTCCCCCCTCTCAGCACTTACCTCTCCCAAGTTTCCCTTCACGTGGTCTCCAGCAGCTGACCAGGTGTTCTCGGACCTCAAACATCGATTTACTACAGCCCCCATCTTAGTCCATCCGGACCCGTCCCGTCAGTTTGCGGTGGAGGTCGATGCCTCGGATGTCGGCGTGGGGGCCGTCCTGTCCCAACGTTCTGCCCAGGACCAAAAGCTGCACCCCTGCGCTTTCCTCTCCCATCGTCTTACCCCTGCTGAGAGGAACTATGATGTGGGAAATCAAGAACTCCTCGCCGTCAAGATGGCGTTGGAGGAGTGGAGGTACTGGTTGGAAGGGGCGGAACACCCATTCTTAGTGTGGACTGACCATAAGAACCTGGAATATCTCCACACCACCAATCGCCTCAACTCTAGGCAGGCTCGTTGGGCCCTGTTATTCACCCGGTTCATTTTCACTCTCTCCTACCGCCCGGGGTCCAGGAACGTGAAGCCGGACGCACTCTCACGGTTGTATTGCCCTGCTGCTACTCCGTCTGACCTCGAGACTATCCTTCCTACCTCTTGCCTAGCGGCTGCAGTTGTCTGGGGTATAGAGAGCCTGGTCCGTAAGGAGGGGTTCCGGCAAACCAGATGTTTGTCCCGGACTCTGCCCGTTCCTCGGTCCTGGAATGGGCACATTTCTCTAGACTGACCTGCCATCCAGGCTCCCATCAGGCTTTCGTCCAACAACGCTTTTGGTGGCCTTCCATGGTGGCGGAGGTCTACGCATTTGTTGCCGCCTGCACGGTGTGCACAAAATAAGACTCCACGGCAAGCTCCGGCTGGCCTTCGTCAACCACTCCCTGTTCCTCACCGCCCCAGGTCCCATATATCCCTGGACTTTGTTACTGGGCTTCCCCCGTCAGATAGCAACACTACTATCCTGATGGTAGTGGATAGGTTGTCTAAAGCCGCCTATTTTATTCCCCTTCCCAAGTTACCCTCAGCCAAGGAGACGGCTCAGCTCATGGTGCAGCACGTCTTCCGGATCCATGGACTTCCAGTTGACATGGTCTCTGATCGTGGTCCCCAGTTATCGTCCCGGTTCTGGAAGGCGTTCTGCACCCTCATTGGGTCGTCGGTCAGCCTGTCCTCTGGTTTCCACCCCCAATCTAACGGCCAGTCGGAGCGAGCCAATCAGGACCTGGAGACGGCCCTTTGTTGCCTCGTCTCCGCCAACTGGAACCAGCAACTCATGTGGGTGGAATACTCCCGCAACACCCTTCCCTGCTCGGCCACTGGTCTCTCGCCCTTGTGATATCAGCCCCCGCTCTTCCCCGAGCAAGAGGAAGAAGTCAGCATACCCTCTGCCCAGATATTCATCCGGCGCTGTTGCCGTACCTGGACGAGAGCCGAGGCCGCTCTTTTGAAGACCACATCCAGGTATTGCGACAAGTGGATCGCCACCGGACCCCTGCTCCCTGCTATCGGCTCGGGCATGGCTCTCCACTTGGGATCTGCCCCTCCGGGTGGAGTCCCGTAAACTTTCCCCCCATTTCATCGGCCCATTCCCCATCTCTAAAATCCTTAGCCCCTCTGCTGTTCGCCTTCTGTTGCCCCGCACCCTCCGTATCATCCTACATTGCATGTGTCCAAGATAAAACCTGTGTCTCATTGTCCTTTGTCTTCTGTTTCTCTGTTTGTCTGTTGCCAGTTTGTCTTGTCTTGTCATGTCTTAGCGGCGTGCTTTCCTGTTTTCTCAAGTTTCTATTTCCTAGTTTCCCCGGTTCTGACCATTTTGCCTGCCCTGACCCCGAGCATGCCTGCCGTTCTGTACCTGCCTGACTCTGACCCGATTACGAACCTCTGCCTGCCCTGACCCCGAGTCTGCCTGCCGTTCTGTACCTTACTGACTCTGCCCTGGATTACGGACTTTTGCCTGCCCCCTGTTTGGTCAATAAACATCTGTGATTCTAGCTGTCTGCATCTGGGTCTTCTCCTGAGTTCTGATAAAATGTGGTCATAAAGTCAGTCATGTCCAAAACAGAGTTTTGTAAGACTTGTGATCGTGACTGCATCACAACTTAAATGAAGGTTGGGTTTGTTTCAATCCTGCCCACATACCCACAGTTGGCAGCACACAGGTAATCATCAATTCGGAGTGCAGCTGTTTTGTGTACGTCACATTGGGGATGGTTACAAGTACAATATTTATGCCAATTTACATCG
Organism: Coregonus lavaretus; assembly: GCF_964263955.1. Classification (NCBI taxonomy): domain Eukaryota; kingdom Metazoa; phylum Chordata; class Actinopteri; order Salmoniformes; family Salmonidae; genus Coregonus; species Coregonus lavaretus. The sequence goes on along the minus strand of NC_139993.1, from coordinate 33,706,012 downwards.
TTTATACAACATGTATAGGCTTCCACACCCCCCTCAAAAAAAATACATACAGAGAAATGATCATATTGAACACACTGGATTTTGTAAAATCCTAAAAATAAATAAATAAATAATAAAAATTGGTATGTAAAGAAAAGAGAAACAAGAAGAGGTGGGCCTACACCCCAAACTCCCCATCCCACTCCCCCAGTCCAACATGCCTCCATCCAACCCCCCACATTTTGTTGTGTTATTGAATTAAAATTAGATTTTGTGTCACTGGTTTACGCACAATATCCTATAATGTCAAAGTGGAATTATGTTTTTTAATTAATTAAAAATGAAAAGCTGAGATATCTTGAGTCAATAAGTATTCAACCCATTTGTTATGGCAAGCCTAAACAAGTTCAGGAGTAAAAATGTGCTTAACTCACTCTGGATAATAGTGTTTAACATGGTTTTTGAATGTGTTTAACATGGTTTTTGAATGACTACCTCATCTCTGTACCCCACACATACAATTATCTGTAAGTAAGGCTGTTACAGTGACCTTATTACCACCACACCGGCAGTAAGGAGTCATGACCATAGTCAAATTCCATGTAACCATTGCATCACGGTAACTAGGCTTCTCCAAAACTGCGCTCTGATGCCTCTGATGGTCATTAGTAATTAATTATTATTATTATTAATATTATTAGTAGCCTACCAAACTTGCTAACGGCCAGTCGCTAATGGCCGGTACTCAGCGCTCTATTTTCCCTCTAATCACTTTGACATAAAAACAAATGCAATCGAAAATCAAATCAAATCAAACACTTAATGAGAGCCAAATCAAACGTTTCATGATTACGTGAGAAAACAGAGTTTTGATGGCCTCTATTAAAAAGAGGATGATCCCATCAGCTTTCGATAGGCTAGGCCTACTATATTTACTTCACAACTTACCTATAAGCGTGCTGAAAGTATGTTGCCAATTTGCTTACTGTAAAATAACATTGTATCTGGTCAAACACAATTTTTTCCAAAACTTTACTAAGGGTTGGTAACAGGCTGATTGGTCGGCTATTTGAGCCAGTAAAGGGGGCTTTACTATTCTTAGGTAACATAATTACTTTTGCTTCCCTCCAGGCCTGAGGGCACACACTTTCTAGTAGGCTTAAATTGAAGATATGGCAAATAGGAGTGGAAATATCGTCCGCTATTATCCTCAGTAATTTTCCATCTAAATTGTCAGACCCCGGTGGCTTGTCATTGTTGATAGACAACAATACTTTTTTTTACCTCTTCCACACTCACTTTACGGAATTCAAAATTACAATTCTTGTCTTTCATAATTTGGTCAGATATACTTGGATGTGTAGCGTCAGCGTTTGGTGCTGGCATGTCATGCCTAAGTGTGCTAATCTTGCCAATGAAAAAATCATTAAAGTAGTTGGCAATATCAATCAGTTTTGTAATGAATGAGCCATCTGATTCAATGAATGATGGAGCTGAGTTAGCCTTCTTTCCCAAAATGTCATTGAAGGTGCTCCAAAGCTTTTTACTATCATTCTTTAGTAATTTATCTTTGTTTCATAGTGTAGTTTCTTCTTCTTTTTATTCAGTTTAGATTTCTCAATTTGCAGTATGTTTGCCAATCAGTTGTGCACCCAGACTTATTTGCCATTCCTTTTGCCTCATCCCTCTCAACCATACACATTTTCAATTCCTCATCAATCCACAGGGATTTAACAGTTTTACAGTCATTTTCTTAATGCTTATTAGTAACTGGGATAAGCAATTTCATAAATGTGTCAAGTGCAATGTCTGTTTGCTCCACGGACCAACAAATATTATTTACATCAACAACATAGGAATCACTACAAAACTTATTGTATGACCTCTTATACACTATATTAGGCCCAGCCTTTGGAACTTTGGTTTTCCTAGATACGGCAATTATATTGTGATCACTACATCTGATAGATCTGGATACTGCTTTCAAGCACATTTCTGCAGCATTAGTAAAGATGTGATCAATACATGTTGATGATTTCATTCCTGTTCTGTTTGTAACTACCTTGGTAGGTTGACTGATAACCTGAACCAGGTTGCAGGCACTGGTTACAGTTTGAAGCTTTTTCTTGAGTGGGCAGCTTGATGAAAGCCAGTCAATATTTAAATCACCCAGAAAATATACCTCTCTGTTGATATCACATACATTATCAAGCATTTCACACGTTATCCAGATACTGGCTTTTAGCACTTGATGGTCTATAGCAGCTTCCCACAAGAATGGGCTTTAGGTGAGGCAGATTAACCTGTAGCCTTATTACTTCAACAGTATTTAACATGAGATTTACAGGAATGTGGTTCTGAATATAAAACAGCAACACCTCCACCACTGGCATTTCTGTATTTTCTGTAAATGTTATAACCTTGTATTGCTACCACTGTATCAACAAAGGTATTGTCTAAGTGAGTTTCAGAGATAGTCAGAATATGAATGTCATCCGTTACTAGCAAGTTATTAATTTCATGAACCTTGTTTCTTAAGCTACATATGTTAACATGGGCTATTTTGAGCACTTTTCTGGGATGCTTGCTTGTTTTCATTGCTTTACTGGGAAGCTTAGCAGAAGTAGATAATCTCATGTTATTTATGTTAGTGCAGGGTTAGCTGCACACAGTGGACTTCCTACTGGGGCACACCGCCTCAGTGCTAACAGCATAAATCTGGTTCATAGGCACATGATTGCTGCATACAATAGCTGTAGGATCAGCAGAGGCATTCAGGGCAGTTAGAGGGATATAAATTAGGTTACTTACATTGTGCCTACCAATGCCCCTGGTATAATGGTAGGGATTAACTGAGCTGGGCTTGGGTCATTGATAAGTCATTGTTCAACGCAGCCTTATAATGCTGTGAAAGGATCCAGGAACCCAAATGATTTGGGTGGATCCCATGCTCCTTATACAACGTGTTTTGTTTCCAAAAGGTATCAAACTTGTCAACAAAAGTTACACCCATTGAGCTGCAGTAATCACGTAGCCAGTTGTGAAGAGAAATAATCCTGCTAAAGCGTTCAATGCCACGATTCAGAGACGGCACAGGGCCAGATATGATGGGTATTTTATTAGTGTCTAGCAGAGAGTCAATCAGCTCTTTGAAATCCAGTTTAAACTGTTCAGAGCTGCCCTTCATAATGTCATTAAAACCCACATGAACTACGATAGAATCGATGTCCATGTCCTGGCGTAGTACATTCGGGAGCAGCTTAGTAATATAATTTACTCAAGCTCCAGGATAGGACATTTGTTTTTGCATCAGGAACAGTCACATTTCTTACCATGGCGCTGCCCAAAATCACGGCTGGCGAGAAGAACAAGGAAATCCGCCCACTCCCACGCTTCACAGGATGGTGCAGGCCTCCGTCAGATGGAGAAGCCCCGCTCAATCCAGAGCAGGGACGGAAGGTTGTCCGACGTCGACTTTGAAATCGTAGGGGAAGGAGTAGGAGTAGGCACAGCGGCCGCAGACACAGGTACCCCCAGCGACGAAGGTGCAGGAAGATCAGGCTCCAGGGCGGCGAAACTATTAGTTGTTTGTATCCGCTCCGGGTCTCTCGTTGGGAGTGTAGACTGCTTTGTGGGAGGCTGCTGTCTTCGGCTTCCACGGCTTGTGACATGCGACCATCATTGATTGCCAAGCTCCTCTTGCTGTGCTCCTTCGACTCCGCTATCAGATTGGGGAGGAGAGGCAGGAGATGGCTCCTCTGGCAAACGAACTCCGGGCAACACCGGCCAGTCGGATAACGACAAACGACAAGACGGAGATGCATCCAACATGCGCGAACGCCGTCCAGCCACCGGCGTAGAAAAGGTAAACATTCCACTCTACGTTTTCCCCAGTTTCTTACGTAGGCTGGCGACCTGCGTGATCAAGGAAGCTACTTCAAGCCTATAATCCCCGGCAAGCAAACAATTGCCGCATTGGAACTCTGAGTGATACAGTTTGTCCCGAAACAAAGCATAGTAGATACAGCTCCAACAGTGCTGGAACCGTTCATTTACTTCTCCAGACAAAGAGGGCTCCATTGGAAAACTCATCTGAGACAAAATTCGCTAGCTTGATGGCTAATGTTAGCAGCTTAGCTAGGTTAGCGGCTCTTTCAAGCAGACTTTAACCTGTCAGTTAAGTGGGATTCCGGGACAAGAAATAGCAGTCCTAGCTGTTAAAAGCTAACCACGTTGCGGAATCCATGCAAAAACAAGTTTGGTATTTATGTTTAACAAAGATTGGTTAGGTTTTAGTTAACATAACAAACCGAGTGTTTCCAGCATACAGTGTTCAGCTGCGCACTCTGATGACGCAGTGCTGCCTGCTAGTAGCAATCATCTCTGATTGATTGAGAGATTCAAGAAACTATCATTGTTAAGTAACGTAGTAGATGCAACGCATTTAATATTTATATTCATGCACTTCAACTTTGCCCCAGAAGCATTTAACTGCAGGGCACTCCCACAATCATATGAAGGAATGTGCCTCCCTGATTTAGGGGACACATTGAACAGTTTGGAGTTGGGTCCAATTTCATCGTAAAACTTTTCATTGGTGTTAAATACAGTCTTTGAACAAACAAATGTTAAAGTTGATGGTTCGGAGTACGGGATGCCAAGGTCATATTTTTTCATATTCTGTTCCAGTTTTGGGTTGATCATACTTTGTTAATGGCTAGCTTATAATATGAGCTTTCCAAAAGTTGTTTATATATTATAGAGATCAGTCCTTTCGGAAGCCCAGGTAATTTATTTATAAATCCCATCATTGGATGGTTCGGTAGTTGGGTTTCCCAAAGGACTCTATAGGCCCTCAAACCAAATATAATTTATAGAAATTCATATACAAATATTGAAAGCATTTAATGAGACAAAAGATGTGCAACATAAAAATATTGTCCCATTTACATTGTGTAATTTGTTGATGGTCCCTTACTAGCGCTGAAGATAGGCTATCCAAAGTGAAAGTCAGGTCGCACACAAAGCTAATTGGCAAATTAATTTGTCTAACTCTTCCCACATGTGAACACACACACACACACAAGATACTCACATCAAACCACACCCCGAAACCAACTCACGTTAGAATTCAGTCATGGTCGCTAGCATTTCTTAATGAACCAAATCTAAAATGAGGCCAAATCAGGAAGTGCAGTTGTCCTTTAAACTAACTAATGACATGTTGTACCGCTACCTTGCAGATGAGCCAAGGCAGATGACAGGTGAGAACAGCAGGCAAGTGGATCACGTAGAACAGCAGCAGCCAGGGGCAACGGGTAGGGAAAAGCAGTGGCGGCTCCTGAAAAAATTCTCAGGAGGGGCAATTTTTCTGATGATTTAGGTGACCTACACACATTTAAAAAAAGATATGTCCAGCAACAACATGAAGACAGGGGCAGCATATAAATCAATACCAGAAGCATTTATTGACTGATCTGGGGAGATGGATTCCAGTTTCTGTGACAGATTATAAATAATTTCTGATGCCTTTGTTATATTAGCTTTTGGTTGAATGTACTGTCGTAGTAAATATATAATGTTATAGCTTGGTCTGACTAAAATCTTGTGCATGACCCATTTTGTGTTGGGCCTTTGTATTCAATACAATGAACAAGAGTCCTATCTTGTCAGCCTTGTCAGCAGGTGGCTAAGGATAACACCCACGCCATAGGTCTCTCAGTTCTTCCAACTCACGAGTTCTTGCCCTGAGGACACACACACACACACCCACACACACACACACACACACACATCACTGATAAACACACACACACACACACACACATCATCACTGATAACAAACACACACACACACACACACACACACACACACACACTGATAACAAACACACACACACACACACACAAATCCTCTTCTCTTAGGCTGAACATCTGAAGACAGAGAACCCGACTCAGAGCCAATGCAACAGTGACACTAGCCTGGAGGTGACCTCGCCCAACTCATCAGGACCAATCAGAAGATCAGAACTACTAGATTCAACCTACTTCATTTTATTGTATAAAATGTCAGCACACAATGTTTAGGGGCTCTTCTGATAAACTCCCTACGAGTTTGACGAACGGGTCCGTGCACGCGATTCCAGATATCTTTACCTCTGAATAAACTGCCTTATATTATACAATTATCCACCTTGTCCAAAAGTCTCTACTTGGTCTCCGTTCTCCAGTAAACTTGTTTTATCAACAATAGTAAGGTTCAATGACACAGAAAGCAGTTCAATGTCGGGGTACAGAGTCGCTCTCTTACCAGGATCGCGGTCCGCTCTGACCAGGGTGAAGCCGGGGCAGCATATAAGTCAATACCAGAAGCATTTATTGACTGATCTGGGGAGATGGATTCCAGTTTCTGTGACAGATTATAAATAATCTCTGATGCCTTTGTTATATTAGCTTTTGGTTGAATGTACTGTCGTAGTAAATATATAATGTTATAGCTTGGTCTGACTAAAATCTTGTGCATGACCCATTTTGTGTTGGGCGTTTGTTTTCAATCAATGCTGTTCCTATCCTATAACAATGGACAAAAGAGTCCTATCTTGTCAGCCTTGTCAGCAGGTGGCCAAGGACAACACCCACGCTATAGGTCTCTCAGTTCTTCCAACTCACGAGTTCTTGCTCTGAGGACACACACACACACACACACACACACACACATCATCACTGATAACACACACACACACACACATCATCACTGTTAAACACACACACAAACACACACAAAAATCCCCTCTCTTTAGGCTGAACATTTGAAGACAGAGAACCCGACTCAGAGCCAATGCAACAGTGGAGGGGACCTCGCCCAACTCATCAGGACCAATCAGAAGATCAGAACTACTAGATTCAACCTACATCATTTATTGTATAAAATGTCTGCACACAATGTTTTCGGGGCTCTCTTCTCCCTAAGAGTTTGACGAACGAGTCCGTGCACGCGATTCCAGATATCTTTACCTCTGAATAAACTGCCTTTATTATACCATATCCACCCTGTCCAAAGTCTCTACTTGGTCTCAGTTCTCCAGTAAACTTGTGATTATCAACAGTACACAACGGTAACAAACAATTGGGGGAACTAGTAAGGTCGCAATGACACAGAAAGCAGTTCAATGTCGGGGTACAGAGTCGCTCTCTTACCAGGATCGCGGTCCGCTCTGACCAGGGTGAAGCCGGCCGGCTCCACTTCTCTGTCCGGGACTCTGTCATCCAGCCAAGTCTCCCAGCTGTATTGGGATTCCGCTGCCAGCAGCGTTTTAATTATTTAGTCCGTTCGTAGCGGGTATGTACACGATCAACAAGATCAGTCCAAAACCAACCACTGGAAATCCATGGTTGGCAGAATGTTTGTAAACTAAGTCTACAAATTAAAAACATAAAATAACGCCACACTGCAGGTCGCAACAGAGACGCTGCTAGCCGCTATTGTCTTAGTTACGTTCATGGTTACGTCACGTATGACGAAAGCGCGTAAGTGCAAGCCCACAGACACCCATAGAGAATGTATTGAAAGCTTTGAAATTTGAAAAAAATAGATTTTACATGACAGGCTATGAGAGACTTCTGGGCGATTTTCAACTTGACTGAAATCGCCCCAAAAACGGGCGGGGCCATTTGAAGCACGACTTTAGCCTGATTTGACATTTAGTGGCTGGCAGATCAGACGTGAACACTGATAACTACTGTTGCCGTGATATAATTGATTAGAAAAAAAATCCCTTCCTTTTCCCGTTTGGCAGTGCGTCGCCCATATCGCCCTATTGAACAGGCCGTCCCTGGGGAAAAGGATGATTTAAGTGACCCAGACACAGGCCCAAAACATGTTTTTTTTAAAAGTAAGTAGTCTTGCACAAGCCATGGTGTGTGTGAGCCAGAACAGCTCATAGGAGCCTATCTCCTGTTTCTGTAGCGTGAGGCAACTTAATGTGCACCCCCTGGACAGGAAGCTAGTCTATCCCAGGACCTCACCCCCCATCTATCTCCTTAATGCTGAGTGCCAAGCAGAGACACATTGGGCCCCATTCTTACAGTCTTTGGTTTGACTCGGCCGGGGACCCGAACTCCCAACCTTCCAATCTCAGGTTGGACACTAACCACAAGGCCAAAAGTTAAGCTGCCCCAGTAACCCCTTGACCGTTTTGGATTGCAAAACTAAAGAGACAACAGACAAGAAACAGCAACAGAAGAGTAGATGATGGAGAGCGACACCAGATAAGACACAGAGATAGCAGCAGAAGAGCGGGTTATGATGGAAAAAGACACCAGAAGAACAGTACAGGTCATAACAGAAGAGGATAGACAAAGGAGACAGTAACAAACACAAACCTGAGACAGCAACAGACAAGACACAGAGAAAGTGACAGAAGAGATGGAGAGATAACAGAGGTGGGCTGAACACACAGTAGACTGTATCACTTGAAGCTGCTCTATAGATTGTAATCACTTTGATTTATTTGCACAAATTATAACAGGTGAAATACAGACATGGTTTACAATGAATTTGCAGGTGAGGAGAAAAAGCCTGGGAAATTACTATTAAAACAATTGTTTAATTTTACACTTTTTACGACCAGGAAAGGACGCGAGAGAAGGGTAGACAAAAGAGACTGCAACATAGGAGAATAAGAGACAGCAACGGAAGAGGGCAGATGAGAGACAGCAACAGACAACACAGAGAAAGCGATGGAGAGAGGCAGAGGAGGGGTGAGCACACAGAAGACTATCACTTACAGCTGCTCTATGGATTCTAATTACTGCACAGTGTGCGTGTGAGAGAAGGTGTTGGGGTACTGTGGGATTCTTTAATCAGTTTGGCTCATTGGACAGGTCAGAGTCTATGTTTGAAGTTGTTGAGTGGTATGGAGGTTTTTGGCAATACACTGATGTATGTGTTCCAGAGTAGAGAATAGAGTGTTTCAGAGTAGTTCCAGAGTAGAGAGAGCCACTGTAGCTACTGTAATGGAGTACTGGCAGTGTCGGCTGTGGCAGGTGGGAAGGTACAAGTTACTTGAAAAATATCTAAATCTCTCAATGTTCATCACAAAGTGCACCAAATTCATGCATTTGGCTGTTGAAATTCATTTTTGTTGCCGGGGGATGATGCCCCCGGACTCTCCTACTGGCTTTGGGAAAAGCCCTGAATGTCTTCAAATCCTAGAAACTCATCTGGACCAGAGGAGACCTACTGAACCTCAACAAACTATAATGAGAAGACATTCTTAACCAGGTCCAATCCTATCAGTCCTAAATTGAACTCTGTAGGATTAAGCCATCAGGATGAATTTGGGAACAGAACATTATGTTATGCTATGGAAAGGCTCATACCTACAAGAGCATAGCTAATTTGGTGAGTGTTCTAACATGAATCCCTTATTGGCAGAATGAAAGACATTGGAGAGGAACGGAACCCAGATATGTTTAGACTGAAGTTGTGACCCATGGAGTGTGTGTGAATAGATAATGTTGACCCTGGTTTGGCTGGGTAGGAGAGGGAAGAGATCCATGGAGGTCCTGGCATTGTTGATGTATCAGAGGAAGTGAAGGCTTGTGCCTGACAGGTATTCTAAATGAAAAAAAGGTCACATCGTGATGAATGGAGTTCCAAATAGGCTCACATGTCTGCGTGCCGAGCGAGAATGTGAAATCCCAGGTTCCACACGAATAGCAACGACTTCCAGACAACTTTGTGGCTTAATGGTTCCAAAAGGATAAGCCTATTAGCATGTAAAGAGATTCAGAGAAGGTCATTGCAAGTACGGTATGTCCTTTTTTCTCTTTAACTTCAAACCTTGACATGGTTAGGATGGCGTAGCCTTCAAATGAATTACACTTTCATTCAGTCATTAAGCAATAGCAATAATTCATGTCACGCTTACAGCAACGTGACTCCAAAGAAAAAGAGACACAAATTCCAGTAAATGCGAGTGGCAAGTGCAGACAGAGCCAACATACATAAATACACATTTTAAGACCACCTTAGAAAAACAATATTAATACTGTTTGTTGAGTGCATATTTTTACTAGTAAAATTAGCTGCTCCCCAGTATTCAAGCTCAGAGATAATATGGCATGGAGCACAGGGGCAGATTTCAACAGGCTTTTAAGATAATACAGGGAGTCAGAGATGTGCTCCTTCTCAACACTGATTCAAGTATCAATCTAAAACTCCAGGGGTAATTTTGCAAATGCTGCTTCATAAGCCTTTCTTATACAGTGCATTCAGAAAGTATTTAGACCCCTTGACTTTTTTCACATTTTGTTATGTTACAGCAGTCTTCTAAAATTGATTAAATTGTTTTTTTCCCTCATCAATCTACACACAATACCCCATAATGAGAAAGCAAAAACAGGTTTTTAGAAATGTTTCCAATTTATACAAAACTGAAATATCACATTTACATAAGTATTCAGACCCTTTACTCAGTAATTTGTTGAAGCACCTTTGGCAGCGATTACAGTCTTGAGTCTTCTTGGGTATGACGCTTCAAGCTTGGCACCTGTATTTGGGAAGTTTCTCCCATTCTTCTCTGCAGATCTTCTCAAGCTCTGTCAGGTTGGATTTGGAGCTTCGCAGCACCGATATTTTCAGGTCTCTCCAGAGATGTTCAATCGGGTTCAAGTCCGGGCTCTGGCTGGGCCACTCAAGGACATTCAGAGACTTGTCCCAAAGCCACTCCTGCATTGTCTTGGCTGTGTGCTTAGGGTCGTTGTCCTGTTGGAAGGTGAACCTTCACCCCAGTCTGAAGTCCTGAGCGCTCTGGAAGCAGGTTTTCATCAAGGATCTCGCTGTACTTTGCTTTGTTCATCTTTCCCTCGATCCTGACTAGTCTCCCAGTCCCTAACGCTGAAAAACATCCCCACTGCATGATGCTGCCACCACCATGCTTAACCGTAGGGAAGGTGCCAGGTTTCCTCCAGACGTGACGCTTGGCATTCAGGCCAAAGAGTTCAATCTTGGTTTCATCATACCAGAGAATCTGGTTTCTCATGGTCTGAGAGTCTTTAGGTGCCTTTTGGCAAACTCCAAGCAGGATTTCATGTGCCTTTTACTGAGGAGTGTCTTCCGTCTGGCCACTCTACCATAAAGGCCTGATTTGTGGAGTGCTGCAGAGATGGTTGTCCTTCTGGAAGTTTCTCCCATCTCCACAGAGGAACTCTAGAGCTCTGTCAGAGTGACCATCAGGTTCTTGGTCACCTCCCTGACCAAGGCCCTTCTCCCCAGATTGCTCAGTTTGGCCGGGCGGCCAGCTCTAGGTAGAGTCTTGGTGGCTCCAAACTTCTTCCATTTAAGAATGATGAAGGCCACGGTGTTCTTGGGGACCTTCAATGCTGCAGACATTTTTTGGTACCCTTCCCCAGATATGTGCCTCGACACAATCCTGTCTCTGAGCTCTACGGACAATACCTTCGACCTCATGGCTTGGATTTTGTGCTGACGTGCACTGTCAACTGTGGGACCTTATATAGACAGGTGTGTGCCTTTCCAAATCATGTCCAATCACTTGAATTTACCACATGTGGACTCCAATCAAGTTGTAGAAAGATGGACATCTCAAGGATGATCAATGGAAACAGGATGCACCTGAGCGGAATTGAGTCTCATAGCAAAGGGTCTGAATACTTAAGTAAATCTGTTTTTTCTGTTTTTGTTTTCTTTATAAATTAGCAAACATTTAGAATAAGGCTGTAACGTAACAAAATGTGGAAAAAGTCAAGGGGTCTGAATACTTTCCGAAGGCACTGTATATCAAGCGAATACAGAAGACAGGCTTTTAAGCCGTGGTTACACCTTGCATTTATATGTGGTTATCGTCATCTGATCAAGGGGATCTGATCACTATCTGATCGAGATTTGTTGCGTCTACACATGGTAATAAAATGTGTCTCTAGCTGCGCACTGCGTCCGTATTGTGACCAGATTTCCTGGTCCCTCCATTCATTTGCAAATTAATCCAACCTGCCTTGAACCTCCCCCTTTGACACAAGCTGTATAAATCGACAGAAAACTGCACACTTTTATAGTGAATAGTTGTATACTCTCATCATTACAGCCTACCTTTGTTATCGAACGATTTAAGACTGGGCATAATAGTCTACTGTCCCGATAACCTTGACCTGTCCACAGCCGTACAAATAAATATTAGGAGAATTACATTTACATTTTAGTCATTTAGCAGACGCTCTTATCCAGAGCGACTTACAGGAGCAATTAGGGTTAAGTGCCTTGCTCAAGGGCACATCGACAGATTTTTCACCTAGTCGGCTCGGGGATTAGAACCAGCGACCTTTCGGTTACTGGCACAACGCTCTTAACCACTAAGCTACCTGCCGCCCCAGGCGGCAGGTAGAGAATCTCTCACATCCCTAAAAAAGTCACCTCACAAACGAGCTGAGTATGTGTGTGCAACATGCAATTAATGCACAGTATAAATAAAAATGACACTTAAGCCCTAATGCACACAGTAGAACAGAGTAGGATACAAAGCGCATCTCCGAATGGTGCAACACATTTATTCAAACCGGTCTGGACAGGGTTGATCTTGACGCCTGGATGTTTACATACGTTGTCTTTTTAATACCGTTCATATTTTACCCTCTAATGAAACTGGCATGTTTAGGCCTACAAAGGAGCACAGATGTAAAGTAAACACTATGGAGGAATAAAGTGTACATCTAAAAGTAGCCTAAAGAGTCCTACAACTGGCTATATTGGACAGTTGCCGCACTCATACTTACAGAAAGCTATGTGCCTTTACGCATCAGTTTGGACAACTTCTGCACTTTATTGTTATAGCGATTTGTCTGGAAAGTGCTTAAAGATTCACAGAATATAATATAGCCTACTGGCTTGGATTATACTGTCACACCCTGGCAATGGGACTCTAGTTGTTGAGCCAGGGTGTGTTTGTTCTATGTGGTGTGTTTCTATGTTGGGGGTTCTGGTTTGTTGTTTTCTGTGTTTGCCTTAGTGACTCCCAATCAGAGGCAACGAGTGTCAGCTGTTCGTTGGTTGTCTCTGATTGGGAGCCATATTTAAACTGTCTGTTTTTCATTCGGGTTGGTGGGATTTTGTTCCGTGTTGGTTGATTTATGTAACCAGGGACGTCTCGTTTCGATCATCATTCAATAAATATAAATATGTTCACCTTCAACGCTGCGCATTGGTCTCTCCATGACGATCGTGACATATACAGTGAGTTCCAAAAGCACTGGGACAACTTTTTGTTATTGTTTTTGCTCTGTACTCCAGCACTTTGGATTAGAAATGATACAATGACTATGAGGTTAAATTTGACTGTCACCTTTAATTTGGGGTATTTTCATCCACATCGGGTGAAGCGTTTAGAAATTACAGCACTTTTTGTACATAGCCCCCCATTTTAGGGGAACAAAAGTATTGGGACACATTCACTTACAGTATATGTGCATTAAAGTAGTCAAAAGTTTAGTATTTGGTCCCATATTACTAGCACGCAACGATAACAAACTTATTGGATGAATTTGCTGTTTGTTTTGGTTGTTTCAGATACTTTGTGCCCAATAGAAATTAATGGTAAATAATGTATTGTGTCATTTTGGAGTCACTTTTATTGTAAATAAGAATAGAATATGTTTCTAAACACTTCTACATTAATGTGGATGCTACCATGATTACGGATTGTCCTGAATGAATCGTGAATAATGATGAGTGAGAAAGTTAGACACACAAATATCATACCCCGAACACATGCTAACCAGGGGAGATTAGCATTTTTGGTGGAGTATGATATTTGTGCGTCTACTAGCACTTTGTATTTAATGAAGACCATGATCTTAATTCTGGAGGAATCGTAGAGGTATCGTTGTCCATAATTATACCTCAACTGGCCAGTGTGATTTTTTTGGAGAGGGCAGGACAACCATGACATTGGCCAAATGTATATGCTTTTGTTGTCAGGATTCGTTTACACTTCAAGGATTTTCGTACAAGATGAGTCTTCGACTACCTCCAGAGGTGGTCAGGCATATCTAATCACAATCAGATCACAAAGCGTATTTTAATTGTCTACACCTGTCGACAAATGTGGGCACAATCAGAACGTGTGGACAAGATCAGGACAACTGACACATGTTAGAACCAGGTATAAACAGGGTTTTAGAGAGGCTGTTGTAGAGGACTTATAGGCTAGTTGTAGGCTAGACCAGACCCTTTTACTGTATTTACAATAACACATACATAACCATATGCTACAGATATTGTAGAGACATTCAATAAATCTACAATAATGATTTATCACACAAATAAAATATATTAATTGTAGATTCAGGACAATGTTGTTTGTAATGTGTGAGGGCATACATTGAACATTTCCAGAACACTGTTGAAACATTCATGTCATAAGGTTTCAATAAGCACATCTGAGAAAGTGAGTGAACTCACAGGAATTTTTGAGAAAGTTATACACAAGCTCAAAAAAACAACAACCATAAATCAATCTGTATTCAAATCTTAATCCAACTTTTTTGCATTGTATAATTTTGCCAGTGAGCGATCACAAACACATGATACTTTGCCCTGTTGATTTTCCCACACTGATATTAAAGCTTTTTCAACATTTGATGACATGACAAGAACGTACTCCGGGCTGACCTCTTTTTGGGCAGCCTGGTAGCTTATGTAAGTGAGTTGTTAAGAGTTCTGTCCTTTGGTGGACCTGTCAAGTATACTGTGATAGGAAGTGAGAGTTACAACCCTTCCCCTGGAAGCTAGATTGGTGAGTGCTTCTTCTACACGCCATTATGTCAGAGCTGGATGCTTTTAGCTTGTCCTGATATTACAGTTATTCCTCGAGAGTCACCATGCCCTCACTTAAAGGGATACGTCACCATTCAAAAAAATGATTGATTCATTTTTTTTTTTTACATTGGAAGCCATCTAAATCAAACACAAATTAGCTTACAATCACATAATCAACTCTCACTGGGACATAAAGGCAGTGGCAGAGAAGAGTACACAGTTTGTTTTATGCCTGTCTGGGGTATCCGCCCACTCAGTTTGCTCTTATCTGCCTGTGTTTAATGCTCTGCAACTAGTGTTGGATTTATAGCCGGGGCCCATTGAGGAAGAGGACTGATCTCCTGGAGGTAAGAGTGATGCCCCCTGTCAATGGCCTCCTGACAGCCCAGGTCGATGTTAACCGTATATGGGCTTCCGGTGAGAAGCAGGGTACAGTAGATTTAAAAGGCTTGTTTCATTGAGCTGAGCTTGCTGATCCTCTGCCATCCCATTTTACCACTCTGGGAAGTACAGTAAAGTACGTCACACGTTTACTGTAAATGTGCTAACTCATTTAACACACTCACCTACATGACCTGACAGGCTATGGAATAATATTTGGTTGACTCAGTGGAAGAAACTACTATAAAAGAAGTGACCAAATGCTGATTGAATGGAAAATATGCATTCTGCGTTTCGCTGTATCGATGCATTTCACCTGAATCCTTGTAGAGGAGATCAAGCCAAGGAAAACAAATCAATATAGAATGAAAAACGCACATCAGCCCCTTTTTCCTGCAAACTGTTTGGACACACCTACTCATTCAAGGGTTTTTCTTGATTTTTACTATTTTCTACATTGTAGAATAATAGTGAAGACATCAAAACTATTAAATAACAAATATGGAATCATGTAGTAACCAAAAAAGTGTTAAACAAATCAAAATATATTTTATATTTGAGATTCTTCAAAGTAGCCACCCTTTGCCTTGATGACAGCTTTGCACACTCTTGGCATTCTCTCAACCAGCTTCATGAGGTAGTCACCTGGAATGCATTTCAATTAACAAGTGTGCCTTGTTAAAAGTTAATTTGTGGAATTTGTTTCCTTCTTAATGCGTTTCAGCCAATCAGTTGTGTTGTGACAAGGTAGGGGTGGCATACAGAAGATAGCCCTATTTGGTAAAAGACCAAGTCCATATTATGGCAAGAACAGATCCAATAAGCAAAGAGAAATGACAGTCCATCATTACTTTAAGACATGAAGGTCAGTCAACACGGAACATTTCAAGAACTTTGAAAGTTTCTTCAAGTTTAGTTGCAAAAACCATCAAGCGCTATGATGAAACTGGCTCTCATGAGGACCGCCACAGGAAAGGAAGACCCAGAGTTACCTCTGCTGCAGAAGATAAGTTCATTAGAGTTAACTGCACCTCAGATTGCAGCCCAATGTAAAAAAAACAACTAAAAAAAACAATCAGTTTATCAATTTGAAAATAATGGGAGGGTTCTGGCACATGTCACTTTGCACTGATACCATGTGCAGTAGCTGTCGCTGTGTAAGCTACTGTGTAGGCTACTCACCGTTAGCTAGCTAGCTAAGACTCACTAGCCAACTTGGCTAGCAAAAACAAGTAAAACGGCCAAACAAAGCTCACAGTTCTTTTCAAGAGACCGTGTATAGAAGAGGATGTTATCCCAATGAAGGGCCTCTAGTCCCCCTCTATGTCAATTAGTTTCAGTACATTCAGAGACAATGATCAGCACTACAATGCTGTTTTTATTAAACACTTTTAGAAATCATGAAACACGCTCCACTTCGACTCACACTCACTCCCTCCCTCCGCTGAGACATGACCATCAGTCCAGTGAAATAAAAAAAGCGAGTTATTTAAATGTATGCTCTGATGTGCCTCACAAGTAATAGGCTATAACAACTGACCTATTACTAGTGTTATCATATAGCCTAGCTTGAGAGTCAAGTTTTGAAATATAAGGGACTCAACTTTATTTACAATACGGGGTAGGCCAACATGGAGAAAAATGGACTTCTCTTATTATATATGAAACAATATTGAAACAATTCATGAAACAATATTTATTTCCAGTCAATGTAAACAGCCTATAATTGTTATGAATTACATTTAATTGGAAATAGAACTCTGCCCTGTGCTTCTCTGCCCATGCACTATAGTTATGCCTTATAAGCTATTGATCATTTAATTGATATCACACAATACATTGCAGGTGCACTTGATCTCCCGCGTCCAGCAGAGAATTGCACTTGGCTTGCATTTTGACTCAAAGTGATCTTGACTAAGAAAAGGTTATAGTCTATATAAGCTATGGTTGCCTGTTGTGATTATTACTGTTATATCAGGGCATTATGTTCTAGTCTCATAGTCTATTAATTATAGACCTATGGTTTATTATGTGTAGGTCTATGTGAGTTAGTCGCATGTTAAATGCAAGAGTCATGGATTTACGTAAGCCTACAATACAATTTTGTCTGTAATGCGAAATTAGGTGGTCTGTTGTGTGTGATCGATTACAGTAGAGTATAGGGTAGGCTTTTATGAGAATTTAATGATTTGAGTGCCCAAATTTGGGCCCACCTACATATTTGCTGGCCCTGCCATCAACGGATTTCTGCCTACGTCACTGCTACAGATACGTGCATGGCCTAACAGCCCATTCATTGCATTCCAGTACATTTTAAATTAAGTTGAGAGGATCGATAAGCGCTTCCAGAAACGTTGCAGTGGCCAGTGATTGATGACAACATGGAACACAGTAGGGCCGGGACGATACCAGTATTGCGAAATGGATTAAACTTCTTTAGGAAAAAAGCCTTAACGTTGGAAACAAACATCATTATGTTGTCATCCAGAGTTACATGTATTTATTTTCCAAGCTATAGCACGCAATATTTTTCATACAGAAGATTTTTAAAGGACCAGAGAGTTTGGTTTGCTTCGTGTTTTCATTTTTCCCATGGAAAAATATTGTGATACTGGTTTCGTCACAGCCCTAGAGTACAGGAGCACAGTGAATGCTTTCACAGTGATCAGTCACCCTGAGCCCTGAACAGCAGAGCCCTGACCATCTGTGGGGTTTGTAGGGGTCACGACCTTCAGACAAACACACTGCTGCCTTTGGTTACACTGAGCATGATAGTGGAGGCTAAGCCAGGTCCGAGGTCAGCACAGTTTACAAGGGGGCTGATGGAGTGGCTCATTGTTGACCTGAACAGCTCGAAGAAGAATCGAATGTAGGGTTTGGTACTTGTCCTTGGTGTCTTAACATCTTCCTAATTGAGAGGTTGAACTTCCCAAAACCAGTTAGCTCAGGGAGTATATGTGCATTGTTGAAACAAAAAATCCAATGGGAGACCACTCACTGGGCACACACTGGTTGAATCAATGTTGTTTCCACGTCATTTTAATGAAATTACGTTGAACCAACATTTAATTGATTTCTGCGCCCTGTGGGCAATTTAGCTACAAACTGATTATCATAATGGGTAGACTAATGTCTTTGAATAGACTGTGAGAGTGGTTAAACTATGCAGGCACTTACATAAATGTATGTTACCTCACTTGGGATCAATTTAGAATCACACACAATGTCGTTGTTTGCTTATGCTACATTTTAGTGGGTGAGTTGTATATATCAATGAACATGACATTCTTTCTTCTTAAATCCTGAAATGCGTTGGCTAGTTGGACTGAACACATTTACCTTCCCTGCGAGTATCACTTTATCTGTGCTTATACAGTGCCTTGCAAAAGTATTCATCCCCTTGGCATTTTTCCTATTTTGTTGCATTACAACCTGTAATTTAAATTGATTTTTATTTGGATTTCATGTAATGGACATACACAAAATAGTCCAAATTGGTGAAGTGGATTGAAAAAATGTACTTGTTTAAAAAAAAAAAAAAAAAAAAAAAATGGAAAAGTGGTGCGTGCATATGTATTCACCCCCTTTGCTATGAAGCCCCGAAATAAGATCTGGTGCAACCAATTACCTTCAGAAGTCACATAATTAGTTAAATAAAGTCCACCTGTGTGCAATCTAAGTGTCACATGATCTCAGTATACACACACACACCTGTTCTGAAAGGCCCCAGAGACTGGAACAGAACTAAGCAAGGGGCACCACCAAGCAAGCGGCACCATGAAGACCAAGGAGCTCTCCAAACAGGTCAGGGACAAAGTTGTGGAGAAGTACAGATCAGGGTTGGATTATAAAAAAATATCAGAAACTTTGAACATCCCATGGAGCACCATGAAATCCATTATAAAAAAATGGAAAGAATATGGCACCACAACAAACCTGCCAAGAGAGGGACGCCCACCAAAACTCACAGACCAGGCAAGGAGGGCATTAATCAGAGAGGCAACAATGAGACCAAAGATAACCCTGAAGGAGCTGCAAAGCTCCTCAGCGGAGATTGGAGTATCTGTCCATAGGACCACTTTAAGCCGTACACTCCACAGAGCTGAGCTTTACGGAAGAGTGGCCAGAAAAAAGCCATTGCTTAAAGAAAAAAATAAGCAAACACATTTGGTGTTCGCCAAAAGGCATGTGGGAGACTCCCCAAACATATGGAAGAAGGTACTCTGGTCAGATGAGATTAAAATTGAGTTTTTTGGCCATCAAGGAAAACGCTATGTCTGGCGTAAACCCAACACCTCATCACCCCGAGAACACCATTCCCACAGTGAAGCATGGTGGTGGCAACAGCATCATGCTGTGGGGATGGTTTTCATCGGCAGGCACTGGGAAACTGGTCAGAATTGAAGGAATGATGGATGGCGCTAAGTACAGGGAAATTATTGAGGGAAACCTGTTTCATTCTTCCAGAGATTTGAGACTGGGACAGAAGTTCACCTTCCAGCAGGACAATGACCCTAAGCATACTGCTAAAGCAACACTCGAGTGGTTTAAGGGGAAACATTTAAATGTCTTGGAATAGCCTAGTCAAAGCCCAGACCTCAATCCAATTGAGAATCTGTGGTATGACTTAAAGATTGCTGTACACCAGCAGAACCCATCCAACTTGAAGGAGCTGGAGCAGTTTTGCCTTGAAGAATGGGCAAAAATCCCAGTGGCTAGATGTAACAAGCTTATAGAGACATACCCCAAGAGACTTGCAGCTGTAATTGCTGCAAAAGGTGGCTCTACAAAGTATTGACTTTGGGGGGGTGAATAGTTATGCACGCTCAAGTTCTGTTTTTTCTGTCTTATTTCTTGTTTGTTTCACAAGAAAAAATATTTTGCATCTTCAAAGTGGTAGGCATGTTGTGTAAATGAAATGATACAAACCCCCCAAAAAATCCATTTTAATTCCAGGTTGTAAGGCAACAAAATAGGAAAAATGCCAAGGGGGGTGAATACTTTCGCAAGCCACTAACTCCCTACCATGTTTATTTGACAGACAATTATGAGGCCGCTTGCTAGAGATAGTCCAAACATTTGTAATGCAGAGGTTTTTTCTCTGATAGGTAGGCCTCTAACCCTAACCTCCCCTGTCTACCCCCAATCAGGATCACCAGATTTCCTGAGTATGGAGGGTTTCCACCAGGTCCTCCCAGTTTCCTAGTCAGTTGTGTTTTGTTAAAGTTGTGTATATTTTGACAGAGATGCTGATGGAGAAGATTATAGTCCACTCTTTCCACCCACCACCTCTGTCAGAGACCCTCATCTGCCCAACACACAGGACAGGTCACAGGTCAGATTCCTTGTGCTAAATAACCTGAGGAATACAGTGGTCAAACCCACTCTGTAAACCACGTGTCAGGGATTCTTAAAAGTAGCACAGATAATACCCATTACCCCTGGTCATTTACCTTTTCAATCAACTGAACAGCATGTTACATTTTATACAGAGCAGGGCAATGGTGTGTTTGTTGGCCGCTGATGTGGTCTGATTTGAACCAGAGCATTTACACATGATTAACTATGCCAATGTTTATGAGGTCTCTGAGTTTCCTTTGAATTACCCCTGAACCCACAACATTCCCTTGTAGCATATACAAACTCTCACAAGCGAGGAAGCCTGAAGACTGTTTCCCCCCTAAATGAGTTCCATGACTCACATTTTATTTTTATTTTCCCTGACTTGTTTTTTTACTCTCAATCATTTATGTGGATTTCATTTCTCCCGAGGGATTAGTTTGGACAAGCATTGATATTATAATCAAAATTATCATAAAAATGATCAACATTTTGATAATCCATATCAACATTATCATAATCCTTATCATTATCATCAAAAACGGGGAAAAAAATACTGTAAAGCAGATACCATTTACCTAATTGGCTGACAAAGTTGTGGCATTGAGTTGACTGTAACCAGTTAGTCCTTTTCACTCACATCCACTAGACCAAGAAAGATCTGACAGTCAGCAGACATCCCCTCAGTGATATTCAAGCTGCAGGGGAAAATATGTAAATCAGAAAACAAAAAAGTCAGTCAAACGTTCAAGGGCAACATTTCCCAACCATTGACCCAAAAAAGAGAGTCTCTAAGAGACTATAATATGACTGAGATGAATGAAAGGTGCCAAAACATCAACACAATACATTTCCTATAACCCAGGAGTAGAGAGCTCCTTGCATTCACTGAGAGGACACAAATGGACCACCTCTGCCAACAGACTTATCCTTTAGAATAAGGTGCATAATGTTAATTAAACATTGCTTAAAACAGTAGTTTCTGGTTGGAAATGCAGCTGAGTTGCATTTGGCCAATAACAAATCAGCATTGGCTCATGAAGAGTATTTGGTGGAATCAAACACATCTCATTGTTTGACTGGCCCAATAAGTCAGTTTCCCTTAAAAAGAGTAGATAAGATGGGATTTTAGGAGACATAACCTAAGTATGTGAAAGAGGCTTAGGGGGTACTATTTTTAACGAGTCTGAAAAATAAGAATGGATATCATGTTAGTAAGAATGTAGACTTGATAATAACAGCTATTCCTGATTATTTGGAATTCTCTTACTTCTGAGAATCAGGCAGTGAGGTATAAGGAGCTGTGTCACAACACGCGATGGACAGTCAACTAATAATCCTCCAAACTAACAGTTCCACCACTTAATAATTCACAAAATGCTGAGCCCAGTGAATCCAATACACTCTGTAAACCAAACTTCTCAAGTTTGTCTGGTTAAACCCATGACACACCAGTGGTGGTAGGTGCTGTTTAAGATGAGGGAGGACGATTACTTTTTTTTATGAGCATGGCCTTATTTCTATTTGTTACGAACCCCGTGGCTTTAAAAGTCTAGGGTGGATGGAAGAGAGACCCGTAACATAACTCATGCGAATTAGCATATTGACACGGAACAGTGAGAACAAAAATACACTGACAACCATAAGCTACCATCAAACACAAAATGTTTATTATAAACACACGGTAAACGGTTTGGGGAAAAGGGGCTGAGCTGGACCCAAGGAATTAAACAATAAAGTCAAAAACCCCATAACTGATCTTGCCTGCCTCAAGAACCGCTAAGCTTACTGCTAACCATACAAAAAATACAGTGGGTGGTCCGCTCAGGTCTAACTAGTGTATTTAGACAAGGTTTTCCTACGGGTAGTGTATGCCCAAGGGCGACTTGCTAAACCCCCCTTTTCCCAGGCACAAACAAACAACATAGGTCCAATATAGACTAGACAGTTAACAAGTGAGTACACCAAAAACAAGACACCACAGTATCCATACTCACAAAGAAAAAGAGTCTCTGTCAGAAAACACAACTGACTGGCTTTTAAAACCAGGGGATTTGATATGGTAATATAAAACCAGAAACAGGTGGTGCAATACTGAGGAATGTCCACTGATTGGTCCACCTCAGCAATCAGCAGACGAACGGATGTCAGACAGGTCGGACACCCCAACGACCACCAATTAGTAAAACAAGGGACACCTGTGATTAGGGCTGAAGGAGAGGAAAAACAAATATACATACAGGATACCTATATCCGTAACACTCCCACCCTTAAAAGAGCAAACCTACAATGGTTTGCGACTCATGTACTATCAAAACACACAAAACAAATTCAAAGAGCAAAAGCATCCTCACGGGATAGAAAATAAATCCTATATCTCTAAACATGAGACAAAGCATCTGCCATCACATTATCCAAACCCTTTTTATGGTGGGGATCTCCAAATTATAATTTTGCACCACAAGTGCCCAACGCATAAGGCGCTGGTTCTGGTTGTACATGCGGTGGAGAAAAACTAAGGGGTTATGGTCAGTATACACGATCACTGGTAGTGCACTGGAACCAACATAGACTTCGAAGTACTGCAGAGCTAACAACAAAGCTAGAGCTTCTTGTTCAATGGTTGAATAGTTAGTTTGACATTTGTTTAATTTCCGCGAAAAATAACAGACAGGATGGTCCACTCTATTCTGGTCCGGCTGCAGTAGAACAGCACCAGCACCTCTGGCACTAGCATCTACCTCAAGTTTAAACGGCCGTTCAAAATCTGGAGCAGCAAGAACAGGGGTACTACATAAGAGTGCTTTAGCAGTGTTGAAAGCAGTGTGACAATCCGCAGACCATACACATTTTCTCGCCGGACTGAGCAAATCCGTTAATGGAGCAACTACCGCAGAGACATTTTTACAGAAACTACGGCGTAGCTCTCTTCTGGTGGTAGGTGCGGGAAATGCACCTGACCATGGCCGACCTGTTTGCCGAGAGAAGTAACAGTGGCCTTCCCAAACTCGCACTTTGCTAAGTTCAGGGTTAGAGAAGCGGCTGCTAGACGTTCACACACTACCCTTTGAGTGTTAATATGATCTGACCACTCAGTTGAATAAATTACCAGATCATCAAGGTAGGCACTACAATTAGGAACTCCAGCCAATACTGTGTTAACCAGGCGTTGGAAAGTGGCTGGTGCGTTCCGCATCCCAAATGCCATGACAGCATATTGTAGGAAGTGGTCTGGGGTCACAAAGGCAGAGATGTCGGAGGCACGTGAGGTTAACGGCACCTGCCAGTAACCTTTTAGAAGATCTAGTTTGGTTACATACAGTGGGGAAAAAAAGTATTTAGTCAGCCACCAATTGTGCAAGTTCTCCCACTTAAAAAGATGAGAGAGGCCTGTAATTTTCATCATAGGTACACGTCAACTATGACAGACAAAATGAGAAAAATAAATCCAGAAAATCACATTGTAGGATTTTTAATGAATTTATTTGCAAATGATGGTGGAAAATAAGTATTTGGTCAATAACAAAAGTTTCTCAATACTTTGTTATATACCCTTTGTTGGCAATGACACAGGTCAAACGTTTTCTGTAAGTCTTCACAAGGTTTTCACACACTGTTGCTGGTATTTTGGCCCATTCCTCCATGCAGATCTCCTCTAGAGCAGTGATGTTTTGGGGCTGTCGCTGGGCAACACGGACTTTCAACTCCCTCCAAAGATTTTCTATGGGGTTGAGATCTGGAGACTGGCTAGGCCACTCCAGGACCTTGAAATGCTTCTTACGAAGCCACTCCTTCGTTGCCCGGGCGGTGTGTTTGGGATCATTGTCATGCTGAAAGACCCAGCCACATTTCATCTTCAATGCCCTTGCTGAAGGAAGGAGGTTTTCACTCAAAATCTCACGATACATGGCCCCATTCATTCTTTCCTTTACACGGATCAGTCGTCCTGGTCCATTTGCAGAAAAACAGCCCCAAAGCATGATGTTTCCACCCCCATGCTTCACAGTAGGTATGGTGTTCTTTGGATGCAACTCAGCATTCTTTGTCCTCCAAACACGACGAGTTGAGTTTTTACCAAAAAGTTATATTTTGGTTTCATCTGACCATATGACATTCTCCCAATCCTCTTCTGGATCATCCAAATGCACTCTAGCAAACTTCAGACGGGCCTGGACATGTACTGGCTTAAGCAGGGGGACACGTCTGGCACTGCAGGATTTGAGTCCCTGGCGGCGTAGTGTGTTATTGATGGTAGTCTTTGTTACTTTTGTCCCAGCTCTCTGCAGGTCATTCACTAGATCCCCCCGTGTTCTGGGATTTTTGCTCACCGTTCTTGTGATCATTTTGACCCCACGGGGTGAGATCTTGCGTGGAGCCCCAGATCGAGGGAGATTATCAGTGGTCTTGTATGTCTTCCATTTCCTAATAATTGCTCCCACAGTTGATTTCTTCAAACCAAGCTGCTTACCTATTGCAGATTCAGTCTTCCCAGCCTGGTGCAGGTCTACAATTTTGTTTCTGGTGTCCTTTGACAGCTCTTTGGTCTTGGCCATAGTGGAGTTTGGAGTGTGACTGTTTGAGGTTGTAGACAGGTGTCTTTTATACTGATAACAAGTTCAAACAGGTGCCATTAATACAGGTAACGAGTGGAGGACAGAGGAGCCTCTTAAAGAAGAAGTTACAGGTCTGTGAGAGCCAGAAATATTGCTTGTTTGTAGGTGACCAAATACTTATTTTCCACCATAATTTGCAAATAAATTCATTAAAAATCCTACAATGTGATTTTCTGGATTTTTTCTCTCAATTTGTCTGTCATAGTTGACGTGTACCTATGATGAAAATTACAGGCCTCTCTCATCTTTTTAAGTGGGAGAACTTGCACAATTGGTGGCTGACTAAATATTTTTTTCCCCTACTGTAAGTAGCAGCACCCACAGTGTCAATACAGTCATCCAGTCTGGGTAACGGGAACGAGTCGGGCACTATGACATAATTTACTTTTCGATAGTCCGTACATAACCTGGATGTCCCATCAGGTTTGGGAACCAGAATGCATGGAGAACTCCAAGGATTTGAACTTGGCATAGCCAGGTTATTCTCCAGCAAATAAGCGACCTCATCCCCCATTATCTTTTTTTTTAGAGACGTTGCTTGATAGGTGCAGCGTTTCCAACATTAATGTAATGTTCTAACACATTTGTGCGTGTAGGAACATCATTAAAAAGACATGGAAAGCTGTGTAATAGCCTCACAATATCATCTGTCTGTCAGTCCGTTAAATGAATCAGGCTTGATGGGAGAGACCGCAGCATCTCTGAATTGGGCAATCTAGCACACTACTGCTGTGTATTGTGCAACTTCAAGCCATCTTCTTCCACATCATTAACATGACATTTACATTTTAGTCATTTAGCAGACGCTCTTATCCAGAGCGACTTACAGTTAGTGAGTGCATACATTATTTATTTATTTATTCATACTGGCCCCCCGTGGGAATCGAACCCACAACCCTGGCGTTGCAAGCGCCATGCTCTACCAACTGAGCTACACGGGGCCTCCCACTACAGCCGCAGCAGCAATAGAGACAGCCGTTTTGGCCAGTTTTTCTGGACTGTCTATCTGTGTGATGGGTCTGGTGTGGTAGGTCTTCAACATGTTAATGTGGCACACACGAGATTGGCGTTTTATATCGGGAGTCTGTATCCCGTAATCAGTTTCACCTAGTTTATTTTCAATTACATAAGGACCAGAGAAACGTGCTGACAATGACGCTCCTGGTACAGGCAACAATACAAGAACTTGGTCACCCGGCTGCAGCGAACAAGAAACAGCCTGGTTGTCATAGTGCCGTTTCATACATCTCTGTGAGGAAGACAACGCTTCCTTTGCCAGAGCACAGGCACCATGTAGGCGCTCACGAAAGCGACTAACGTAGTCCAACATATTTCATTTCGCACACAACTTGTGATAAAAACTGATCCTTAAGGACTTTCATAGGTCCTCTCACTGTGTGTCCAAACACCAGTTCAGCTGGGCTGAACCCTAGGGATTCCTGTACCGTCTCACGGACAGCAAACAAAACTAGAGGAACTCCCTCTTCCCAATCCTTCTCAGATTCCAAACAATATTTACGGAGCATAAACTTCAGTGTCTGATGCCAACATTCAAGCGCACCCTGAGACTCTGGGTGATATGCGCTTGACACACGGTGTGTAACTGACAAGGATTTTAACACCTGTTTGAAAAGCTTAGAAAGGAAATTCGTACCTTGATCAGTTTGTACCACCTTAGGTAACCCAAAAGTTGAGAAGAATTTGATCAAAGCTTTACTCACCACCGGAGCAGTAATCCTTCACAGAGGAATGGCCTCTGGGTATCTGGTGACCACACACATAACTGTCAACAGAAACTGGTTACCAGATTTTGTCTTCGGTAATGGTCCAACACAATCAACCATCACATGTTCGAATGGTTCACCTATGACAGGTATGGGACAAAGAGGAGCGGGAGGAATAACCTGGTTCGGTTTCCCAGTTACTTGACAGGTGTGGCATGTCCGACAGAACTGAGCCACATCTTGTTTTAAACCGGGCCAAAAGAAATGTCGCAAAACCCGATCATAAGTCTTGGTGACTCCCAGATGTCCGGACCACTGGTGATCATGAGCGAGGGATAAAACATTTAGTCGAAAGGCTGTAGGAATCACTATTTGGTAAACAGCATTCCAATCTCCGCCAGCTCTAACATGGGATGTCCATTTACGCATGAGGAGATTACCATCAATGAAGTATGCCATGTTTTTCTTCTTTAGCTCCTCCACTGAGACAACACTAGAAAAACATTTAGCCAGGCTAATGTCAACCTTCTGGTTAGCGATCAGCTGCTCACGAGTGACTGGTAACTGTATTGCATCAGCAACAAGTTCCACATACTTCTTCCCTTCCCTGGGCTGTTGGTCAGACCGCAACACCTTACCAGAGGTAGCACACAAGCTATCCTCTGGGTCACACTCTTTGAATAGAATTGCTGTGCCAGCTCCTCGGAGAGAGACTGGTCACTTTCATCTAATACCTCCAATACGGGTATCACCTTTCCTCAGGCAATATCGTTGCCCATGATAAAGGTCACACCATTTACTGGCAACATAGGACGTACTCCAACTCTGAACAATCCACTGACTAACTCAGAGTGTATGTTCACAAAGTGCAATGGCACTGGGACGAATCCCATTTCAATTCCTTGTACTAACACACTGGAACCACAATATGTATTATCGGACAAGGGCAACACATCAGATAGTATGAACGACTGCGCCGCACCATTATCTCTAAGGATTCTAACCGGACGCTGAGATGCTTCGTCATCTGATATGGAAACAAACCCCTCAAAAATGAATGGTCCATAGCTGCGATCTGGGACTTTAAAACCACATTTACCATGAGGCATCTGTTTTGATTCTGGCCTTACAACCGTACGAATCAGCCCAACACCCATTGGTGGCCTGGCGTGCAGAGGCATCCCCTGTTTGCGTTTTAGCAGGAAGCAATAATTAACCATATGTCCCACCTTATGAAAATAGAAACAGTGACGCACATCTTTTGGGCGTGCTGGATGTACTGCTGGTCGACTAGGGCTAAGAGTTAGCAACTCCGCGGCCCTGCTCTCCGTACGAGCCGAAAACACGCTCTTGTGCGTCAACACAAACTTGTCTGCCAATACAGACGCTTCCGACAGTGAGGATACTTTCTGTTTGTTTAGGTAAACTACAATGCGTTCGGGTAAGCAATTTTTAAACTCTTCTAACAAGATTAACTCCCTTAGAGAGTTAAAATCAGTTACCTTACTAGCAGTGTGCCATTTGTCAAACAGATTACCTTTGTCTCTAGCAAACTCCACATAAGTCTGAGTAGAATACTTTTTATGAGACGTAAATCTCTGTCGATATGCCTCAGGAACAAGCTCATAGGCACGAAGAACAGTAGCTTTGAACATGTCATAATTCAAGCTGTCTTCAAGAGGTAGCGCTGACAGAACCTCTTGGGCTTTACCTGTTAATTTACACTGAAGTAATAGGCACCATACCTCTTCGGGCCAATTCAATGCTACCACTATACCCTCAAAAACACTCAAATAGGAGTCAACCTCTGACTCCCTAAACACAGGTACTAAGGTGATCTGTCTACTAATATCAAAAGTAGCAGACGATACAGCTGGTGAGGACGGCTCTCTAGCAGGCATAGCATGAGCAGAGACTAACCTCGCTGTCTCTGCCTCCAGTTCCATTCCATCTTATGCATCTCCAGTTCATGATCAAGTCTACGCGTCTCCAGTTCCATCTTACGCGTCTCCTGTTCTGCCTCTAGCTTACCCATCTCCAACTTTTCTTCTGCCTCCATTTGGAGCCGTGTCGAGCGGACATCCATCCTGGCATCACTGTCTGACAGTGGGGAGAGTGGGTCAAAACGGGGCAATGTGACTGAAGCCTTAGCGTCGCCCTTGTCCTCAGACACCGACAGGCTTACAGGAGCAGCAGCCACATCCCCTACAGGAGCTGCAGGCTCAGGCGGCGGTAACTCAAGCACTCGCTCATTCAATAATACCTCTAACACCACTTTCCTAACTTCCATTTTCACTAAAACCCTCGGTATGGGTATAGAAAAGTGGTCAGCCAAAGCCTGTAGATCCACTCTATGGCAATTATCAAAAACCTCCCATGTAGGGTTATCCAAAAAGGCATCCAAATCAAAAGTAGCCATCTTAAGCTAGCAACACGAGCCGACGATTGGTCCACCTCAGCAATCAGCAGACGAACGGATGTCGGACAGGTGGGACACCCCAATGACCACCAATCAGCAAAACAAGGGACACCTGTGATTAGGGCTGAAGGAGAGGAAAAACAAATACACATACAGGATACCTATATCCGTAACATTATTACAGCATATTGGATGACTGTCATTCATATTCCATTCACCCAGCTCAATGTAACATCGATAGGTTTAGGCTACTACATGATACTCAAATTGTCCCTATACCCATCATGAGGTTGGTACAACCTAGCCTATGAATGAAAGTTTACAACGTAGTGTAATCAAGTAGAGTAATCAAGGTGACAGACAGTGACACATTCAATACCGCCTTGCACACTCTTGCCTGCATCTAGCTGATCTATGGTGTAATCATTAGTCCAACAGTTGCAAACGAGAGTTTATCCCCATTTCGTTCCGTTTGCTTCCGTTTAAGAAACGTTTTTCAATAGAATCGGCGGAATGAATACACCCCTGATCAAACGCTAACACAGTTCATTTTCACAGCAGCCACATACAAACAGCATGATCATTTTGCTCGTTGTATAAATTCCTTCTCGCATCTACGCACTCCTCCTCTCACCTTTTCCCTTCGCTTGTGGACTTCAGTTCACAATACATCAGCTGTCTGTGCCCAGGCAAAAAAAACTCTCCAAGACAAACTTTAATATCATAACCACTAACCGCTACATACAGCCTACATCGGTGTCTCCATATTAACTAACGTCATAGTCAACATAGCTACTAGAACTAACGTGTTAGTAAACCCGCTACAATCATGCAGTACAGTGTACAGTCAGCAAACAGTTTAGCAGTTACACCGGTGGGCCCTGGTGGCAATAAATTAATAAAATCAAAAGCTTACCTTGACTTGAAAGAGTTCCAGTGTTGGATAGCCATAGCCAGCTAGCTAACATAGCATCCCTCTCTGTTTGAGCCAGGTGTTTGAACAGGCTAAACTAGCTAGCTGTATTCACTAGCTAAGTGAAAGTGAAAATTAAAAATAATATACAACTAAATATCTCTCTCTCTCATTTTAAAATAAATACATTTGTTCAAAACTGGTCAACTATTGTCTTTCTCTCTTTTTTTCACTACATTTTATACAGTACTATGCTTTCAGTACTAGATTCATTCTCTGATCCTTTGATTGGGTGGACAACATGTCAGTTCATGCTGCAAGAGCTCTGATAGGTTGGAGGACGTCCTCTGGAAGTTGTCATAATTACTGTGTAAGTCTATGAAAGAAGGTGAGAACCATGTGCCTCCTAGGTTTTGTATTTAAGTCAATGTACCCAGAGGAGGACGGAAACTAGCTGTCCTCCGGCTACACCATGGTTCCATCATACAGAGTGCTGTTGAGGCTACTTGTCACGATCGCTGAAGGAAGTGGACCAATGCGCAGCACGATAAGTGAACATACTTTATTTATTTCACCACACGAAACAAAACGATAACGTGAAGTCCTTGGTTACCTACACAAACCAACACGGAACAAGATCCCACAAACACTGTGGGAAAACAGCCTGTCTAAATATGGTTCCCAATCAGAGACAACCAGCAACAGCTGACACTCGTTGCCTCTGATTGAGAACCACTCTGGCCAACATAGATATACATGAACTAGAATAAACAAAGAACACTCACACCCTGGCTCAACATACAAGCGTCCCCAGAGCCAGGGCGTGACACTACTGTAGACCTTCATTGCAAAATAGTGTGCTTTAATCAATAATTTGGTGACGTGAATATATTTTGTATAGTTTTATCTAAAAAGGATAACTTTTTTAATGTTTTACAATTTCAATTTTTATGAAATTCACTGAGGAGGATGGCCCTCCCCTTCCTCCTCTGAGCAGCCTCCACTGGCACACACTCACACACACCTACAGTATCTAAACACACTCTCCCTTACCCCAATGCACGCATATGCACGCACACGCGCACACAGACGCGTGCACATACACTTCAACAGAAAAGGAAAATGGTCATGTCCCTGGGGGAATATTATGACTGTTAAAAGGTTCCTCTTGCTCCTTTCAGCAGCAGGGAAAGAACATTTTGGAGACATTCATAAGCCCTCCCAGAGGAGAGCTCTCTCCCAGCCCCGTGCAGTACCTCATCTGAGGGGAGAAGATGACACAGTCCTGCTCTCTGTGCTCTCATATCTCTGCTCTCTGTTAAATGGGAGCAAAGGTACTCTGCAGCTCACACTGATGTTAAGATCAAGTTTTAATCCCGCCACCACAGAATTGTAACTGGAGTGATTTTACACCGACATTTTCTGTAATGTATGAGCTATATGTCCAATATCTATAACAAATTCTTAGAATGATGGACTTTTTCATGTGGTAATATTGTAATCATACCCTGTATCGTACCCTACATTGTGTGATCGTACTGGAAAGATGTAGCTACAGTACCATTGTGATTTGTTTTCCACTGAATGAGCTGTGAAAAAGGTGGCAGTTGATGCATGGTTGAGAAGTTAACATGCTATGATTTTCTCTGACTGATAAACCCTAATGGAAAAGGTGTCATTTTAATCTTGACCTGTTAATTGCAACCAACACGCAGAATTTAACGCGCAGCTGAAGGTTAGCGCTGGATTTCTCAAAATGCTACCAACGGGAGATTACATGCACATGCGTGTTAAAACAAACTTTCTTGCAACAAAAAACGGACAAGAAGTTGATCTCCAGTTGTTTCAAATGAGTTAAATACCAGACGGCTGCGTCTAGGTTCTTTACTCGCGGTCCCAATGAAATATCGACCTATCAGGAATATTGAAAATAGCAAGGCTGGTAATTAATCAAAAATATTTATTGTAAGACTATAGACTGAGTGAATTGTAAAAAAACTTGAGTACAGTAAACTTGAGTAGAGTATAGTTCAGTAGAGTACAGGAAAGTACAGTAGAGTTTAGTACAGTACAGTACATTAAAGTTCAGTTCAGTACAGTATAGTACAGTATAGTAGAGTACTATATATGAACTCTACTCTACTTTCCTGTACTGTACTGAACTATACTCTACTGGAGTTTACTGTACAGTAGAGTAGAGTACAGTAAAGTACAATACAGTACATTATAGATGTCTATGTTTGGGCCACATTAGAATATAATTTGTCATTTGACATACCTTGAATAGAATAGAATTTAATGAAAACATTAATGAAACCAATTTTAGATGTAGACAGTTCAGGAATACTTTATTTTCCCCTTTTTGATAAGAAATGACCATACTGTATCATAGAGATTCTCCTGTACTTTTGTATTCGTTTTAGCCAGTATTTTTGAAAGTAGCCTCACATATGTGCAGATACTGTATGTGCACCATGTCATTGCGCTCTCTCTCTCTCGCTCCGCTGTGTGTGCATCTTGCTAGCTGTCATTCAAATGGCGAGAGGCTGAAGCTCATTGGCTAGAACTCAAATTGGGGGAAATTTCCACATGGGGGAAAATGTAGGGAACATGGTGCAGCACAGCTTCCAGAAAAGCAGTTGCTTTCAAACCAGGGATTTCGTGGTTAATTGAGGTAAACAGTAATTCTGCTCATAGATTAGGCATGTATGAACTACACATTGACACAACCAGCCCAAAGTGGGAGGTTTAGAAAAACTTCAGTAGTTGCTAAAGTTCCTGAGCATGTCTTTAAGACAAGTTTTTATTAATGGATTAAATCAATTGGAAATGAAAAGTAAGTATACCAACATAAGCTTTACATCAATAGAATTCGGAGAGTAAATTGCTACAGTTGTCACAACTTCCTCCGAAGCTGCCTCCTCTCCTTGTTCGGGCAGGCTTCGGCGTTCGTCTTCACCGGCCTTCTAGCCACTGCCGCTCCTTTTCTCATAATTCCATTTGTTTTGTCTTGTTTATTACACACACCTGGTTCATATCCCCTCATCAGTACCTGTATAAGTGTTCTCTCTGCCCCCTTGTCTTTGTGTGTGATTGTTTATTGTGGAGGAGAGAGAAGCTCAGTGGAGCTCTGTGTATTTTGTATCGCCGGGAATATTTCCTGTATGCCTTGTATTTTCCAGTGCGCCTGTTTTGCGCATTGGAGTGTTTTTACGCATTACTGCGTAATTCTGTGGTTCAGAATAAATCCTGTTATGCTGTGATTTACCCTCCTGTGCCTGACTCCTTCAAAATCACCTCATCACAACAGTACATTATTTCTGGTAAACGAGGAAATACCTCATTTCAGTTGTACGGAATGATTGTCAAATAGTTAAATCTGTGCTTAGTCTGCTCAAATATTAGGTTTAATTGATACTGAAGATAACACCCGCTAGAGGACTAAATTGTTTCGAAAAATGTTGGCTGCAACCAGGACTGACACCAGCTTTAGTGAGTGGTAATATGGTGGCCAACAGTGGTTGCAATCAAATCAGCTGTGCGGGTGATCGTAGCGCATATTGATGATTTAATGAGAGATCAACTCATGTTGAGGCGCTGCTCAATGTTGGTTGCAATTGACCCAACATGTCTACATTATGTCTTACCATCACTAGAATTCAACTACTGACATTTTCCCCCACTTAAGTGACATTTCCCAGTTCTCACATGTGTACATACTGTATGTATTTGATATATAACAATGCTTCCAACTTAATTTAACGAACAAAGAGCAGCCTTTCAAAAACCAGTTTGAAGTTCCAGAGGTGGATGAAAGCAGAGAAAAAGGGAACCAGTAAGAAAAAGTCACCAAGCTGTTGTTATACCTACTAGTGTGCTTAGTCCCCTCCTGTGTGCTGTGTGCTTAGTCCCCTCCTGTTCTCCCTGTTCACCCACGACTGCGTGGCCACGCACGACTCCAACACCATCATCAAGTTTGCTGACGACACGACGGTGGTAGGCCTGATCACTGACAGCGATGAGACAGCCTACAGGGAGGAGGTCAGAGATCAGAGACCACCTTGTGTGGTGCCAGGACAATAACCTCTCCCTCAACGTCAGTAAGACCAAGGAGCTGATTGTGGAGAAAGAGAGGAGAGCACGCCCCCATCCACATCGACAGGGCTGTTGTGGAGCGGGTCGAGAGCTTCAAGTTCCTTGGCGTTCACATCACTAAGGACTTAACATGGTCCACACACACCCGCACAGTCGTGAAGAGGGCACGGCAGCACCTCTTCCCCCTCAGGAGGCTGCAAAGATTTGGCATGGGCCCTCGGATCCTCTAAAAGATCTACAGCTGCACCATCGAGAGCAACTTGACTAGCTGCATCACTGCTTGGTATGGCAAATGCACCGCCCTTGATCGTAAAGCGCTAAAGCCCAGTACATCACTGGGGCCGAGCTCCCTGCCATCCAGGACCTCTATATCAGGCGGTGTCAGCGAAAGGCCCAAAAAATGTACTGTTCACTCTGCTACCGTCCGGCAAACGGTACCGGAGCATCGGCTGTCGGACCAACAGTTTCTACCCGCAAGCCCTAAGACTGCTAAATAGCCAAACTACTAAATAGTAAATTAATGGTACCCAAACTATCTGCACTGACCCTATCTTGCACTGACCCTATGCACACTCACTAGACTTTATATACACACCATATACAGATCCTTCAGAAAGTATTCACACCCCCTGACTTTTTTGAAAATGTTGTTGTGTTACAGCCTGAATTTAAAATGGATTTAATTACATTTTTTGTCACTGGCCTACACACAATACCCCATAATGTCAAAGTGGAATTATGTTTTTAGAAATGTTTACAAAGTAATAACAAATTAAAAGCTGAAATGTCTTGAGTCACTAAGTATTCAACCCCTGTGTTATGGAAAGCCTAAATAAGTTCAGGAGTAAAAATGTGCTTAACAAGTCACATAATAAGTTGCATGGACTCACTGATTTTTGAATGACTACCTCATATCTGTACCCCACACATACAATTATCTCAGTCGAGCAGTGAATTTCAAATACAGATTCAACCACAAAGACCAGGGATGTTTTCCAATGCCTTGCAAAGAAGGGCACCTTTTACTTTACTACATTCCTAAAGAAAATTATGTACTTTTTACTCCTTACATTTTCCCTGACACCCAAAAGTACTCGTTACATTTTGAATGCTTAGCAGGACAGAAAATGGTCCAATTCGCACACTTATCAATAGAACATCCCTGGTCATCCCTACTGCCTCTGATCTGGCGGACTCACTAAACACAAATGCTTTGCTTTTAAATGATGTCTGAGTGTTGAACTCTGGCTATCCGTAAAAAAAAAAAACTAAATTGTGCCGTCTGGTTTGCTTAATATAAGGAATTTTAAATTATTTGTACTTTTACTTTTACTTTTGATACTTGTATATTTTAGCTACTACATTTACTTTTGATACTTACGTATATTTAAAACCAAATACTTTTAGACTTTTACTAAAGTGGTATTTTACTGGGTGACTCACTTTTACTTGAGTCATTTTCTATTAAGGTATCTTTACTTTTACTCAAGTATGAGATTTAAGTACTTTTTGCACCACTGACAACACATTACTGAGTACCACTCTCCATATTTTCAAGCATAGTGGTGGCTGCATCATGTAATTGGTGTGCTTGTAATGGTTAAGGACTGGGGAGTTTTTCGGGATAAAAAATAAACAAAATGGAGCTAAGCACTGGAAAAATCCTAGAGGAAAACCAGTCTGCTTTCCACCAGACACTGGGAGATGAATTCACCTTCCAGCAGGATAATAACCTAAAACACAAGGTCAAATCTACCCTGGAGTTGCTTACCAAGAAGACAGTGAATGTTCCTGAGGGGCTGAGTTACAGTAAAAAAAAAAAATCTGCTTGAAAATCTATGGCAAGACCTAAAAATGGTCTAGCAATAATCAACAATCAATTTGACAGAACTTAAAGTATTTTGAAAAAAATAAATGGGCAAATGTTGCACAATCCAGGTGTGGAAAGCTCTTGGAGACTTACCCAGAAAGACTCACAGCTGTAATTGCTGCCAAATGTGATTTTAACATGTATTGACTCAGGGGGGTGTTTTATTTGTATTTTTACAAATGTTATAATTTTTCTTCCACTTTGACATTACAGAGTATTTTGTGTAGATCGTTGACAAAAAATGACAATTCATTCAATTTTAATCCCACTTTGTAACACAACAAAATGTGGAAAAAGTCAACGGGTGTGAATACTTCCTAAAGGCACTGTACAGACTCACTCACACACACTCCATTGACACTCCCACACAAAACCCACACACGTTCACATTCACTATATAAACACACACAACACACACAAGCATACCGACACAACACAAACTCACACACATACAGTACATACACACAGTTTTATGCTCATACTTTGTTGCAGCTACTCTGTTCTTTATTTTACCTTTATTGTAATCTGTCATGATGCCTAGTCACTTTACTCTGCCTTCATGTACATATTGTATCTACCTCAAATACCTCATACCTCTGCACATTGATCTGGTACTGGTACTCCCTGTATATAGCTTCATTCTTGTGTATCTTATTTTATTCCTCTTTTGTTACTATTTCATTTTTATTATTAAACTCTACATCGTTGGGCCCATAAGCAAGCATTTCACAGTAAAGTCTACACCAGTTGTATTCAGCGAATGTGACAAATCAACTTTGATTCATGATTTTGATTAAAGATGACTTAAAACAACCTAAATGAGGTGAACAAACAGATTGGAGCCAGTCTTTAAGGATGATGGTAAAACTGTTACTTTATATCTCAATTCCATTTCTTTCCCTTGTCCTTCACAACTTAAAAACACAAAAAAAGATGTATGCACGCATGACTGTAAGTCGCTTTGGATAAAAGCATCTGCTAAATGGCATATTATATTATTATATTACATATCATATTACAACTTCTCGCTGTGTAAACAGGGTGCTATTCTGAATACTGTGATCTCAGAGCCTAAAGACAAACACCGTTAAAAGCCTTGAGGAAAGCCTGAGGTCTCATTGCCAGAGAGTTTTTAAAAAACCTGTAAATAATATGCTTGATTTTTAGACTGTGAGGACCTTAGTGGTAAGAATGAAACAACATCAGCCAATAACTGACTTATGTAAAAATACTGTAAGAACAGATAGTGAAGGATACACATATGCTATAAACAGTCTAGTCTCGTCTGATAGCTCCCATAAGACTCCTGAACATCTAATCAAATGGCTACCCAGACTATTTGCATTGCCCCCCCCCCCCCCCCCTTTTACGCTGCTGCTACTCCCTGATTATTATCTATGCATAATCACTTTAATAACTCTACCTACATTTACATATTACCTCAATTACCTCGACAAACCACATTGACTCGGTACCGGTACCCCCTGTTTATAGCCTTGCTATTGTTATTTTACTGCTGCTCTTTAGTTATTTGTTACTTTTATTTCTTATTATTCTTTTATTTAATGTTTTTTTGGTATTGTTTTGGTATTCGTTCTTAAAATTGCATTGTTGGTTAAGGGCTTGTAAGTAAGCATTTCACTGTAAGGTCTAAACCTGTTGTATTCGGCGCATGTGACAAATAAAATAAATGATTTGGTAACCCATTGCTAAAGGGAAACACAACATATTGCATATCATCAAACACCTACCAAAGAACAAGAGGACATGTATTTTCTCTGACTGTCAGAATAGGACACAGTAGACCAATAACTATGCCCAGAGGAACAATCGGAAACATTGCATCTAGTATTACAATGTTCAGGTCTTAGGCACATTTATTGTAGTGTAAAGAACCACCAGAGAGAGCATGCCACGTAGGAGTCTCCAATAACAGTGGTCACCACACATGTCAACCTGTCCAATGGTCCACAACATCTACAAGTGTACACAATCTGTAAGTTCAATGGCAGATGGATTCAATCAATGTGCAGGTTGCACAATGATATACCACCCAAAAATCATTGGCTGACTTTGTTTGAGTTTACCTTCAGCCATATATATCTGAAAACATTTGCATTTTGAAATAATTAGACGTTTTATGTGGGGAAGTTTAATGATTTCGTGGTGGATAAGATTTACTGAATTTTCAATGGTGGTCCAGGTGGTGCTTACTACATTTCTATCAGCTTCCCCTTAGTTTTCAATCTATGTAACTTGTAAAATACAGAAATCATCCCCGTATGATGCCTTTTGCATCATTTGATGGTGCGTTTTGCATCATATGATTCAAAATGCATCGGGATGATTTCTGTATTTTGAAAGTTACATATCTTGAAAACTTGATTGCTGACAAGCAAAATATTTTGGGACTATATCAACAATGGACTAATGAAACAAATACCAAAATATAGTTTTTGGGTGGAATTACTGCTTACCGGTTCCTTTTTGCCACTACTCTGTGAATCCAGCATACACTACCGGTCAAAAGTTTTAGAACACATACTCATTCAAGGGTTTTTCTTTATTTTTACTATTTTTTACATTGTAGAATAATAGTGAAGACATCAAAGCTATGAAATAACACATATGGAATCATGTAGTAACCAAAAAGGTGTTAAACAAATCAAAATATTTGAG
This sequence comes from Coregonus lavaretus, assembly GCF_964263955.1. Taxonomy (NCBI): domain Eukaryota; kingdom Metazoa; phylum Chordata; class Actinopteri; order Salmoniformes; family Salmonidae; genus Coregonus; species Coregonus lavaretus. The sequence goes on along the minus strand of NC_139993.1, from coordinate 33,667,166 downwards.
ATTTGAGATTCTTCAAATAGCCACCCTTTGCCTCGATGACAGCTTTGCACACTCTTGGCATTCTCTCAACCAGCTTCACCTGGAATGCTTTTCCAACAGTCTTGAAGGAGTTCCCACATGTGCTGAGCACTTGTTGGCTGCTTTTCCTTCCGACTCATCCCAAACCATCTCAATTTGGTCGAGGTCGGGGGATTGTGGAGGCCAGGTCATCTGATGCAGCACTCCATCACTCTCCTTCTTGGTAAAATAGCCCTTACACAGCCTGGAGGTGTGTTGGGTCATTGTCCTGTTGAAAAACAAATGATAGTCCCACTAAGCCCAAACCAGATGGGATGGCGTATCGCTGCAGAATGCTGTGGTAGCCATGCTGGTTAAGTGTGCCTTGAATTCTAAATAAATCACAGACAGTGTCACCAGCAAAGCACCCCCACACCATAACACCTCCCCCTCCATGCTTTACGGTAGGATATACACATGCGGAGATCATCCGTTCACCCACACCGCATCTCACAAAGACACGGCGGTTGGAACCAAAAATCTTCAATTTGGACTCCAGACCAAAGGACAAATTTCCACCGGTCTAATGTCCATTGCCCGTGTTTCTTGGCCCAAGCAGGTCTCTTCTTCTTATTGGTGTCCTTTAGTAGTGGTTTCTTTGCAGCAATTCGACCATGAAGGCCTGATTCACACAGTCTCCTCTGAACAGTTGATGTTGAGATGTGTCTGTTACTTGAACTCTGTGAAGCATTTATTTGGGCTGCAATTTCTGAGGCTGGTAACTCTAACGAACTTATCCTCTGCGCTTGATGGTTTTTGCAACTACACTTGAAGAAACTTTCAAAGTTCTTGAAATGTTCCGTATTGACTGACCTTCATGTCTTAAAGTAATGGACTGTCGTTTCTCTTTGCTTATTTGAGCTGTTCTTGCCATAATATGGACTTGGTCTTTTACCAAATAGGGCTATCTTCGGTATACCTTGTCACAACACAACTGATTGGCTCATACGCATTAAGAAGGAAAGAAATTCCACAAATTAAATTTTAAGAAGGCACACCTGTTAATTGAAATGCATTCTAGGTGACTACCTCATGAAGCTGATTGAGAGAATGCCAAGCGTGTGCAAAGCTGTCATCAAAGCAAAGTGTTGCATCCTTAGATGCTGGGTTATTTTACGGAAGACTCTGAAGCGTACTTAAAATAACCAGAACCAATTTATTTCCTGTTCTCCTTAACACATTCCAGTCGACCACTCTCTACAGTGTCTTCAGCACAACTCTTCAATACATCATTGAACTTCCACCGCCCTTGCATCACGTACCCCAATCACTTCAATGCAAGAACGGAAACCCCATTGTCATTTGTTTATTTCAAATAACTCAACCCCTGCATACAAATCCTATTGGCTATTTGCAACCATTTTAAATCTAAACTAATTAACACATAATACATTTCTCAATACACCACACAAAGGGTGGCTATCTGAAGAATCTCAAATATAAAATATATTTTTATTTGTTTCACATTTTTTGGTTAATACATGATTCCATATGTGTTATTTCATAGTTTTTATGTCTTCACTATTATTCTACAATGTAGAAAATAGTACAAGTAAAGAAAAACCCTTGAATGAGTAGGTGTTCTGATACTTTTGACCGGTAGTAAATGTATGCCATTAATTTTCCTTTAAGAATGGGAAGCATAGAAATACCACACATAGAACAGATCTACCGCTTCATAAACTTGCTTTCAATGAGAGTGACAGATCTATATCTCACTATAATGGCTGGGCTAAAACAGTGTGCTTTAAACCATTAAAAGATGTCTAACATTCAAGTCAACACTTTGATTGCAAACAAAACCAACTTATCCTTTATGGACAACAGATCCATGTGAAATGTGGCAAAATGCAATCATAAAATTCTGCCAATTTTCCCTCAAATATGTTTCATTTGATCTAATTTTATTTGTTCTAATGCTGAGCTACCAACCATAGTAGCTTTAACAGTGGTAATATCAATACTTTTCTCTTTATATAACACATCCCATGTTTTCTCCTTCTCATGGCTGCTGGATCCAATTAGGTTCTGGCTGCTTCTATAAGGTCAAGTTTCAACAGAAATGTCCCAGTTACTTGAACTCCGAGCCAAATATTGAGAGAGTTCGGCCAGGTTTTAGAACGGACGCCATGTTAGCACCTTTATTCTTGAAATGTTGGTGATGTGACAATACGAGAGCGCCTCCGACAGTTCCCTATGGAATGACCTGCTGTAAACAAGCAAAACAGAGCAACGAGTTTAACAGATGTTTTTATTGATTAGCATTCTGGATCATTTGTATCCAATTGTGTACCATGTTGTGGCGTCAACAAATTTCATATCTACTTTCACTGAACATCTTCATAGCTTTTGAAGACTATCAGAAATAAACAGCACAACGCGGAAGCGTCAATTATCACTTCACAACATCTATGGAGGAGAATGTTGCGCTCTTGGAACGTTCAGACAGAAACTGCATTGCCCCAAATCTCTCTATATATGACGCTGCTTGAACTGAATATGATCAGTTGTGCCAATGAAGAAATATGGATATTGATACTACCAGTAGGCCTAGGAGAGAGTGGGGTAAATTCAGAATAAGGGGTAAGTTGAGCCAACCTTGTTTCTAGGAAACCATACACAAAATATATAATTTGAACAAATATTTGATGGAGTGATGCTGAATGTAAAAAAATTCTCAACTTACTCCACTCTCCCCTTTATATCACTACTGTTACACCAGCACCTGTACTACTACAGCAACAGCTTCTATAATAAAAAGACAGAACTGCATTTCAAACAGACATCAATGTAGAGTATGTTTCACAGGGGTTAAAGCAGGGCTAAAAGAGTAGAGTAGAGTAGAGTAGAGTAGAGTAGAGTAGAGTAGAGTAGAGTAGAGCCTTTATTATCCCCGAGGGGCAATTAATTTTGCAGCATGTAGTAAAAAACACAATGAACACATGACAATAAATATACACAAAAACAAAGGATGAAGGAGTTTAGACCTCTTAGTTTTAAACTTGGGGAGCTTGTATCTGTGCTATGAGGGAAGCATTGTAAATTCATCAAATAAGGGATGTTGGGACTCCCTCAGAATGGATTGAACCTTGCGTGTGACTTGTGTCTGATACAGGTGAGAAAGCTCAGTTAAGTTCATACCAATGATCCTGCTTCTTTGTTTCACAATGTTACCCAGCCTGTTCTTACCCTTTAAATTAAGATTACCAAAACAGCAAAGCATATTGAATGTTAAAATGGATTCAATTAATAATCTGTAAAAGATGGTCATCAGCATCCTATCCACCCTGAAACTGCAGAGTTTCCTCAGGAAGAACCGGCGCTGATTTCCCTTTGCACAGATAGCATCCACATTGGCCTCAACTCAGTTTGCTGTCAAGGAAAGTGCCAAGGTATTTGTAATGATCAACAATCTCCACTAGCTCACCATCAATCGGAGTCTGCATTGGTGATTTTCCTCTGAAAATCAATAGCCATATCCTTAGTTTTCTTGACATTAACACTTTACAGTGATGCAAAATACTTAAGTAAAAATACTTTAAAGTACTACTTAAGTAGTTTTTTTGGGTCTCTGTACTTTACAATTTATATTTTTGACAACTTGTACTTTTACTTTAAATTAAAAGGGAACAGTTAGGAGATTATGAGAAAATTATTAGATTAAAGGTGAGGACAAAACAGTTCATCTGACACAATACTAAATCCAAACATTGCACTGTTGATTTTATGTGCATTTTACATTTACTGTACTTTTTGCCGCATTTGTTGATAACGAAATCAGAAAATACTCTGGATACATTCAGTAACATGATAAAATTTGGGGTAGGTGCAACATAAGCCAAAAAATGACAAGGGTTTGAGTGAGAGGTCTAACTGGTGTCTCCAAGTGGCCACACACCTCTCCCCAGGTGTGCACAGTTCCTAGATCATTTCAATGTACTTTTATGACCTTAAAAGTTTTCAACTATAAGGTGCTATTTTGAGCTCTCCTAGCTGTGCGGTTGAGGAACTATAGCAAGCAGACTTGTAGTTGTTGTGTTTGGAACACAGCCCTAAATCCCCGCCATCACACAATTACTGTTGTTGTTTACGCATTCCAAAAACGATCCATTATAAAATGCAATCTGGTCAGGTGGTCATAATTTGAAAGCGTGTTCTATTGCCAACATGGATAGCATAGGTCTGAAATATGTTCTTACAGTGTTAGGCTTTCACAAGGCAATTCAGAGAAGCAGATCGTAATTTTGGTGCGCATAGTCACGAGTGCATTCAGATGCGTTTTCCCCACCAGATTTCTTCACAATATGACAAACATAGGCTCATTCTGTTCAGAAAACCCAGGGTATGACGCCATATCATCTTGTAACTGTACATCAAGCATAGTGATAATAAACTTTGACACTGTATATTACATGGGTTTTATGATATGGAAATGTGAAGTCACATTTGGACTCACAGGTATTTGGCTTGCTTGTATGACATCAAAGCGGTATTTATTATAATCCTCAATGTCTCATCTTTGAAAACACATAGAGTCCTCGTTATGTACAGCATTTCCCTCACCCAGACAAGAACAAATGTCCAAAAGTTGCCCAATTAGTGGGAGGGATGTGGGCAATGTCTTGTTGCACGCGGTGCTCAAGTTCAGAACCGCTGTCACGGCTGAGCACCTTTGAACACATAACTTTGGATAGCCATGCTAGCTTCGCCCTCATATCGGTGCTAGCAAGCTAGCAAGCAGGCTAGGTAGTGTTAGGTATCAACAGCCAATTCAGCAGGGTCTGGAAACTATAGTGTGCTTCGATTTGTCAATAGCAACGTGATGTTGCGGAGTACACGACAAAAGTACAGCTTTCCCCAACTTTGGTCCCGCCCTGTTCATGCTCCCTTGCCCATGCTGGCATTGCCCAACAGTCCCCCGCCCACTTCCCTTGAAAATGAAATGGGGCTCCATTGTTTCATTGTCCCCAACGCATTCAAAGGATCTCGGCCTTGACAAAACCAATACTGCGCCATGAAGCAGAGACCTTGAGCTCTGACGTCATGTATAGCCTGTTATTGTACAACCACTGCGTTCCAATTTAGGCACTTATTATTGTCCAAATCTGCCATTTCAACCCGTTTATGGGTACGTGTGTAAAGAGCTACGTTCTAAATAGCAGTCACACCATCCACCACTGGGCCATGGCTCACCTCCTCATCCTCTAAAAAACTCACTATAACCGAGTAATCTGCAAACTTAATGATAGAGTCGTGATTAATCTGACAATCATTACTGTACAGTACAAACAACAGAGGGGACACACCCTTGTGGTGAACCAGTGGAGGAGGATAGTATGCCGGATAGGGAACCGTTGACTGTCACCCTTTGAGTTTTGTTGGTTAAAAAGTCAATCAACCAGCAGACTATGTTAAAATCAAGATCAAAATTGGACAACAACCTCTCTGCTAAGACATGTGGTTGTATACAATTAAAAGCTGAAGAGAAGTCAACAAATAGTAGTCTGGAATGGGTCTTACTTACCTCAAGATGTTTAAGGACATAGTTAAGAAAAGTGATGGTTGCATCTTCCACCCCTCTCCTGACAAACTGCAGTGGGTCTAACCGGTCCTGAACCTTGGCCATAATCTCACCCCTAACAATATGTTAAAAGGCTTCCCAGGACATGCATATAAAAGCACACAGGACATGCATGTCCTCACTGTACAGTTGAAGTCAGAAGTTTACATACACTTAGGTTGGAGTCATTAAAACTTGTTTTTCAACCACTCCACACATTTCTTGTTAACAAACTATAGTTTTGGCAAGTCGGGTAGGACATCTACTTTCTGCATGACACAAGTAATTTTTCCAACAATTGTTTACAGACAGATTATTTCACTTATAATTCACTGTATCACAATTCCAGTGGGTCAGAAGTTTACATACACTAAGTTGACTGTGCCTTTAAACAGCTTGGAAAATTCCAGAAAATGATGTCATGGCTTTAGAAGCTTCTGATAGGCTATTTGACATCATTTGAGTCAATTGGAGGTGTACCTGTGGATGTATTTCAAGGCCTACCTTCAAACTCAGTGCCTCTTTGCTTGACATCATGGGAAAATCAAAAGAAATCAGCCAAGACATCCTTGGGAGCAATTTCCAAACGCCTGAAGGTACCACGTTCATCTGTACAAACAATAGTACGCAAGTATAAACACCATGGGACCACGCAGCCGTCATACCGCTCAGGAAGGAGACGCGTTCTGTCTCCTAGAGATGAACTTACTTTGGTGCAAAAAGTGCAAATCAATCCCAGAACAACAGCAAAGGACCCTGTGAAGATGCTAGAGGAAACAGGTACAAAAGTATCTATATCCACAGTAAAACGAGTCCTATATCGACATAACCTGAAAGGCCGCTCAGCAAGGAAGAAGCCACTGCTCCAAAACCGCCATAAAAAAGCCAGACTACGGTTTGCAACTGCACATGGGGACAAAGATTGTACTTTTTGGAGAAATGTCCTCTGGAAAAAGGGGGTTGGCTTGCAAGTCGAAGAACACCATCCCAACCGTGAGGGACAGGGGTGGCAGCATCATGCTGTGGGGGTGCTTTGCTGCAGGAGGGACTGGTGCACTTCACAATATAGATGGCATCATGAGGAAGGGAAATTATGTGGATATATTGAAGCAACATCTCAAGACATCAGTCAGGAAGTTAAAGCTTGGTCGCAAATGGCTCTTCCAAATGAACAATGACCCCAAGCATACTTCCAAAGTTGTGGCAAAATGGCTTAAGGACATCAAAGTCAAGGTATTGGAGTGGCCATCACAAAGCCCTGAACACAATCCCATAGAAAATGTGTGCGCAGAACTGAAAAAGCATGTGCGAGCAAGGAGGCCTACAAACCTGACTAAGTTACACCAGCTCTGTCAGGAGGAATGGGCCAAAATTCACCCAACTTATTGTGGGAAGCTTGTGGAAGAGTACCCAAATGTTTGACCCAAGTTAAACAATTTAAAGGCAATGCTACCAAATACTAATGGAGTGTATGCAAACTTCTGACCCACTGGGAATGTGATGAAAGAAATAAAAGCTGAAATAAATCATTCTCTCTACTATTATTCTGACATTTCACATTCTTAAAATAAAGTGGTGCTTGGGAGCAATTTCCAAATGTTAGCTAGCTACATAGTTGTCTTTGTATCAAAGATAAAGGTGTAGTATAGAGAAACTATCGAGGTTAGCTAGCCAGCTACATTCGTTCGCAGCGACGTCGTTTTTTCAAACAAAGTCCACACCGCAGCCATTGCTAGCTAGCCAACACTAACAGCTAGCAGTACTGTAGCAACTAAATACAATATCATTTTAGCCAGCTACATTCGTTCGCAGCGATGCCGTTTTTCAAACAAAGTCAACACTGCAGCCATTGCTAGCTAGCCAACACTACCAGCTAGCAGTACTGTAGCAACTAAATGCAATATCATTTTAGCCAACTACTTTCGTTCGCAGCGACGCCGTTTTTCAAACAAAGTCAACACCGCAGCCATTGCTAGCTAGCCAACACTACCAGCTAGCAGTACTGTAGCAACTAAATACAATATCATTTTATCCAGCTACATTCGTTCGCAGCGACACAGTTTTTTCAAACAAAGTCAACACCGCAGCCATTGCTAGCTAGCCAACACTACCAGCTAGCAGTACTGTAGCAACTAAATACAATATAATTTTAGTCAATGAGAATTTGCAACGCAAAGCTTCACTTTCTGAACATTCGAGATGTGTAGTCCACTTGTGTATCTAGCATAACTGACTTTATGCTAGCTAGCCAACGTTTAATTATTTCTGCGTTATGAAAGGAACTAGACACGGACACAAATTATTTGTTTAGTGTGTTAACACACTATTGGTAGTTTGTTGTAACCAAGTCTTGGTGCTAAACCGTGTGTTATTAGATGCTAGCATGCTAGTTAGCTATGGCATCATAGGATACGGTGCCCTGGGCGGTTTTCACTGAAGAATACTGTACCAAGTTAGCTAGCTGAATAAACTAAGTTAGAGTCTACTCCTAGAAACATTGAACCGCTGTAGTTTACAACAATTATAATTTCTAAAGTGGAAGTTGGGAGAGTTATATTTGAGTGTTTCAGTGAAAGGTAAGTGAGGGAGGCCCCGCTCTCTCGCTTCCCCAGTTAATTTTATTCCGATCTCTTTTGCATTATTGTAGCCTTTTCTGTAGCCTGTCAACTATGTGTCTGTCTATCCCTGTTCTCTCCTCTCTGCACAGGCCATACAAACGCTTCAGACCGCGTGGCTGCTGCCACTCTAATCTTGTGGTCCCTGCGTGCACGACCCACGTGGAGTTCCAGGTCTCCGGCAGCCTCTGGAACTGCCGTTCTGCGGCCAACAAGGCAGAGTTCATCTCAGCCTATGCTACCATCCAGTCCCTCGACTTCTTGGCGCTGAAGGAAACATGGATTACCACAGAAAACACTGCTACTCCTACTGCTCTTTCCTCGTCTGATCATGTGTTCTTGCATACCCCGAGAGCATCTGGTCAGCGCGGCAGTGGCACAGGAATCCTCATCTCTCCCAAGTGGACATTCTCTCTTTTCTCCCTGACCCATCTGTCTATCTCCTCATTTGAATTCCATGCTGTCACAGTCATTAGCCCATTCAAGCTTAACATCCTTATCATTTATCACCCTCCAGGTTCCCTTGGAGAGTTCATCAATGAGCTTGACGCCTTGATAAGTTCCTTTCCTGAGGATGGCTCACCCCTCACAGTTCTGGGCGACTTTAACCTCCCTACGTCTGCCTTTGACTCATTTCTCTCTGCCTCCTTCTTTCCACTCCTTTCCTCTTTTGACCACCCCTCATCTTTACTAGATGCTGTTCTTCTACTAATCTCACTGCAACTCCCCTCCAAGTCTCCGACCACTACTTTGTATCCTTTTCTCTCTCGCTCTCCTCCAACACTACTCACTCTGCCCCTACTCAGATGGTAATGTGCTGTCGCAACCTTCGCTCTCTCTCCCACTACTCTCTCCTCTTCCATCCTATCATCTCTTCCCTCTGCTAAATCCTTCTCCCTCCGATCTCCTGATTCTGCCTCCTCAACCCTCCTCTCCTCCCTTTCTGCATCTTTTGACTCTCTATGTCCCCTATCCTCCCAGCCGGCTCGGTCCTCCCTTCCTGCTCCGTGGCTTGACGACTCATTGCGAGCTCACAGAACAGGGCTCCGGGCAGCCGAGCGGAAATGGAGGAAAACTAGACTCCCTGCGGACCTGTCATCTTTTCACTCCCTCCTCTCTACATTTTCTTCCTCTGTTTCTGCTGCTAAAGCCACTTTTTACCACTCTAAATTTCAAGCCTCTGCCTCTAACCCTAGGAATCTCTTTGCCACCTTCTCCTCCCTGCTGAATCCTCCTCCTCCTCCTCCCCCTCCCTCCTCCCTCTCTGTGGATGACTTCGTCAACCATTTTGAAAAGAAGGTTAACGACATCCGATCCTCATTAATTAAGTCAAATGACACCGCTGGTCCTGCTCACACTGCCCTACCCTATGCTTTGACTTCTTTCTCCCCTCTCTCTCCAGATGAAATCTTGCGACTTGTGATGGCCGGCCACCCAACAACCTGCCCGCTTGACCCTATCCCCTCCTCTCTTTTCCAGACCATTTCCGGAGACCTTCTCCCTTACCTCACCTCGCTCATCAACTCATCCTTGACCGCTGGCTATGTCCCTTCCATCTTCAAGAGAGCAAGAGTTGCACCCCTCCTCAAAAAGCCTACACTTGATCCCTCCGATGTCAACAACTACAGACCAGTATCCCTTCTTTCTTTTCTCTCCAAAACTCTTGAGCGTGCCGTCTCTAGCCAACTCTCCTGCTATCTCTCTCAGAATGACCTTCTTGATCCAAACCAATCAGGTTTCAAGACATTCAACTAAGACTACTCTTCTCTGTGTCACGAGGCTCTCTGCACTGCTAAAGCTAACTCTCTCTCCTCTGCTCTTATCCTTCTAGACCTATCTGCTGCCTTTGATACTGTGAACCATCAGATCCTCCTCTCCACCCTCTCCGAGTTGGGCATCTCCGGCGCTGCTCACTCTTGGACTGCATCCTACCTGACAGGTCGCTCCTACCAAGTGGCGTGGCGAGAATCTGTCTCCGCACCACATGCTCTCACCACTGGTGTCCCCCAGGGCTCAGTTCTAGGCCCTCTCCTATTCTCTCTATACACCAAGTCACTTGGCTCTGTCATATCCTCACATGGTCTTTCCTATCATTGCTGCGCAGACGACACACAATTAATTTTCTCCTTTCCCCCTTCTGATAACCAGGTGGTGAATCGCATCTCTGCATGTCTGGCAGACATATCAGTGTGGATGTCGGATCACCACCTCAAGCTGAACCTCGGCAAGACGGAGCTGCTCTTCCTCCCGGGGAAGGACTGCCCGCTCCATGATCTCGCCATCACGGTTGACAACTCCATTGTGTCCTCCTCCCAGAGTGCAAAGAACCTTGGCGTGACCCTGGACAACACCCTGTCATTCTCCGCTAACATCAAAGCGGTGACCCGATCCTGCAGGTTCATGCTCTACAACATTCACAGAGTATGACCCTACCTTACACAGAAAGCGGCACAGGTCCTAATCCATGCACTTGTCATCTCCCGTCTGGATTACTGCAACTCGCTGTTGGCTGGGCTCCCTGCCTGTGCCATTAAACCCCTACAACTTATCCAGAACGCTGCAGCCCGTCTGGTGTTCAACCTTCCCAAGTTCTCTCATGTCACCCCGCTCCTCCGCACACTCCACTGGCTTCCAGTTGAAGCTCGCATCTACTACAAAACCATGGTGCTTGCCTACGGAGCTGTGAGGGGAACAGCACCTCCTTACCTTCAGGCTCTGATCAGACCCTACACCCAAACGAGGGCACTACGTTCATCCACCTCTGGCCTGCTAGCCCCCCTACTTCTATGGAAGCATAGTTCCCACTCAGCCCAGTCAAAGCTATTCGCTGCTCTGGCACCCCAATGGTGGAACAAGCTCCCCCACGACGCCAGGACAGCGGAGTCACTGACCACCTTCCGGAGACATTTGAAACCCTACCTCTTTAAGGAATACCTGGAATAGTCTAACAGTAATCCTTCTACAACCCCCCCTCCCCCAGTGGTGGTTGTCCCACTGGCTATCCTAAGTTGAATGCACCAATTTGTAAGTCGCTCTGGATAAGAGCGTCTGCTAAATGACTTAAATGTAAATGTAAATCCTAACTGACCTAAGACAGTGCCTTTTTACTAGGATTAAATGTAAGGAATTGTGAAAAACTGAGGTTAAATGTATTTGTCTAAGGTGTATGTAAACTTCTGACTTCAACTGTATCTCCTGTCGGTGCACTCTGCCTAATCCTGCTGAACATGTTCAAGTGGAGGTTGAGTTGACAAGTGATGAGAGGGTGTCAGAGAACCGACACACCTTCAACAGAGTCATCCCCAACCAGCAGCCAATCATATTAACTACAGAGCCAGTCACCCACAGCCATCAGCCAATCACTGTACACCAACAGACCTGGCTAGCATTCAGGCGGTGCAGTGACACTCTTCTGTTCACATTCCACCTTGTTGGTTTTAGCAGTATGCACATACTATACACTATTCTTATACTGTACCAGCTCAGCTTGAGTAGTCTTCTATCTGGGCACATTGGCCTCCCTCTGCACCCAGGGAACAAGTGCAGACATTGGGCCTTTCTCTTTTTAGTGCATAGCTCCCTGCCCACTTTGCTCAAGTGTTTATTTTAGCAAAGATCAGAGGGAAGAGGGTGCTTACCTGGCGGCTTGTCTGATTGTCTGCTGTGACACTGCCAAACATAATACAGAGAGGAATGTTTCTAGTAGAGTTATAGACCCTGGCTGTGAAATATTGGATTAACACTGAAACACATTAGTTGATGATTCACTGATGTGGAATCCTCCCTATTTTTCATCCACTGTATCATTTTAACGTGAATTTAGGCTTAAATGTCCAACATACTTTGATATCTTTTAACATAAGTATTCAGACCCTTTGCGAAATTGAGCTCAGGTGCATCCTGTTTCCATTGATCATCCTTGAGATGTTTCTACAACTTGATTGGAGTCCACATGGGGTAAATTCTATTGATTAGACTTGATTTGGAAAGGCACACATCTGTCTATATAAGGTCCCACAGTTGACAGTGCTTGTCAGAGCAAAAACCAAGCCATGAGGTCGAAAATAATTGTCCGTAGAGCTCCGAGACAGAATTGTGTCGAGGCACAGATCTGGGGAAGGGTACCAAAGAATGTCTGCAGCATTGAAGGTCCCCAAGAACACCGTAACCTCCATAATTCTTAAATGGAAGAAGTTTGGAACCACCAAGACTCTTCCTAGAGCTGGCCACCCTGCTAAACTGAGCAATCGGGGGAGAAGGGCCTTGGTCAGGGAGGTGACCAAGAACCCTATGGTCACTTTGACAGAGCTCCAGAGTTCCTCTGTGGAGATGGGAGAACCTTCCAGAAGGACAACCATTTCTGCAGCACTCCACAAATCAGGCCTTTATGGTAGAGTTGCCAGATGGAAGCCACTCCTCTGTAAAAGGCACATGACAGCCCGCTTGGAGTTTTCCAAAAGGCACCTTAAGGACTCTCAGACCATGAGAAACAAGATTCTCTGGTCTGATGAAACCAAGATTGAACTCTTTGGCCTGAATGCCAAGTGTCACATCTGGAGGAAACAAGGCACCACTCATCACCTGGCCAATACCATCCCTACGGTGAAGCATGGTGATGGCAGGATCATGCAGTGGGGATGTTTTTCAGCAGCAGGGACTGGGAGACTAGTCAGGATGGAGTGGAAGATGAACAGCGCAAAGAACAGAGAGATCCTTGATGAAAACCTGCTCCAGAGCGCTCAGGACCTCAGACTGGGGTGAAGGTTCACCTTCCAACAGGACAACGACCCTAAGCACACAGCCAAGACAACGCAGGAGTGGCTTCGGGACAAGTCTCTGAATGTCCTTGAGTGGCCCAGCCAGAGCCCGGACTTGAACCTGATCGAACATCTCTGGAGAGACCTGAAAATAGCTGTGCAGCAACGCTCCCTATCCATCCTGACAGAGCTTGAGAGGCTCTGCATAGAAGAATGGGAGAAACTCCCCAAAAACAGGTGTGCCAAGCTTGTAGTGCCATACCCAAGAAGACTCAAGGCTGTAATCGCTGCCAAAGGTGATTCAACAAAGTACTGAGTAAAAGGGTCTGAATACTTATGTAAATGTCATATTTCAGGTTTTTATTTTTTATACATTTGCAAACATTTCTAAAAATCTGTTTTACCTTTGTCATTATGGGGTATTGTGTGTAGATTGATGAGGACTGTTTTTTAAATCCATTTTAAAATAAGGCTGTAACGTAACAAAATGTGGTTAAAAGTGAAGGGGTCTGAATACTTTCCGTATTCACTGTATTATCATCAATCATTTTGTCCAAGCAAAGGCTGCAAGCAAAAATCTTTGTGAACTTTCTACACCAGTTAGGATGATTTTGACACTTGCTCTTTCAACAAATGTACTTCCACATCCTCTCTAGCCAGGTGTCCATCATGCAGTGTACTCCATCATGTATGCTCAATGTTGGGGAAGCCACTGTAGTGTATTAAGATTATGACTTGGTGAATGTATTCTAGTGGAACCTGAGGGGATGTTTATTTTAGTTCAAAAAGAGCCGTTTTTAGGGTGACGCCCCAGGGGAGACAGGTGATTGGACAGCAGAAGGAGCAACCCATATTTTTGCATACCTTATAAGTATAGGCTAGAGACAGAGGGGGTTAGAACAGACATATTATCTTTGGACACTGTTCTCCAGCCCCTGCAGGGTCTGTAAACTTATGCTGACATCTTGTGATATAAATAAAACTTATAATCAAAGTACAGCCTAAGCGGACTCTTTGTTTGACAGCAATAATTACCAGCATTGACTCGATACTACAAATGGGGGCTCGTCTGGGATCGGTCTGCATCTTCCTTGTGTTCCATTCATGAGCCGCGAGGTGACTCCCGCTCAAGCCGGCTATAAGGTGAGATTCCTCACAAATTTTGGCCGCTAGTTGGTTCGCTGGCTTATGGGTGTGCATTGGAAAGGTGTACCGTGTAAATTACTTGTGTGTGCGGATGTGGTCTTGTTGCTGTCGACTAAGGGTCTGTTATAAATATTCTAAATTTTGTTTGCATTGGTAAACGGCGCAAATAGGGGGGAGTGTCTATAGAAATAGGCTTGAATAGGAATTCTAGAACAATCGATGGTAGTGAATAAGGCAGATATACAAAGCAGATATACAAGGCAGATATACGTATACACATTAGGGCATTGCGAATCTGGAAAGACCTCTGAAACGAGGCGATCTTAGGATGGGCTGAAAATCCTTTTACGCGTTAGATGTGTATTAGGTGAGTTCTGGGAACTGGAGAGTGGAATATACATTTTGTTGCATGTTACCGCTCAGCTGGTGTTTGACGAAGCATTTGTCTGATGTGACCTCTCATAGAATATCCATAACTCACGGCAGCATAAAGTTAGTGACAAAGGAAAAAGGAATTTAAGGCACAATGTAGGTTACATTGTTACATGCCACATGTTACATACATGCTAATGCTAAATGCTACATGCTGCATGCTAACATGTGACCTTAGAGGGCCATTGCGATGGAATAGAGCCTCTTAAATTATGTTTGTGTGTGTAGAATTTAGGTTCTATGCTTTGTGAGCTCTGTTAAATGTTGTTTGACTATGAGGAGAAAACGGAGTTAACTGTCTGTTTGGGTTGGGGAGAGAGCTGAGAAGCTCCCTTCCACTGTGAAATCGTATTGTTAAACGTACGACACGTGGGATTTTACTACACTAGATTACGACACGTGTGATTTTACGACACTAGAGTGACGTAGGGAGAATAGGTTCTCTGCTAAACGGTGCAAGGGGGGGGGACACAGACACAGACGAACGTAGAGATTTGAACACGAATGGAATGTTCTAGTTGTTACGTCGGCTGTTGTTTGAAAATGAAACTATTTGTTGAGATCTATTGAATTTATAAATTAGATATATGTTGACGGATTAAAATAAATAAAATAAAATGACGGATTAAAATAAATAAAAATGTTATTGAGCTATTTATTCCTGAGTTAATTCTTAGAGCGAATGTGAGTGGAGGAATATTGAATGCTGGAAATAACTCAGTGAGTGTATAAACTTTAGATGCTTGTCTGTCCTTTTTGTTCCTTTGTCATATGAGAGGCGATAGGACGAGAGGAGAGAGAGAGAGAAAGAGAGGAGGTGCTGACGTGTACATCACGTGACAAGGTGTGACGCGACAAAGGATCGAGTCAAATATCAGGCTAGTACTGTTCTGTTTACAAAAAACCTTCCCCTACAGGATATTTGATGTTATGACAATTTCACAGGGACTTGGCAAAAGACGACTGATTGAATAAAAATTGCATTTTGGAGTTGCTGTGAATGAGTTGGTTTGATTACAGTTCTGTTGGAAATCGAGTACTGACATTATTCTGTAAAATTAAGATAATTGGGTTCTTATTAAACAATGGAATTTATGAGTATTGTAGTGTTGTAGGATTGGAAGTCTTTATTTTTTGGGATTGCTGTGAAGTTGACTACTTGCATTTACTTTCCTGATGGGATGTGGTAAGATAGCCACTAATTGATAAATTGGTAAAATAGGATATAGAAATAAAGAATTGTTTTTGATTATTCCAAAATTTTTAATTGATTTTTTAATTGATTTTTTATTTTAATTAAACATATTTTTTTGAATACATTTTTTTTAATTAAATTTTTTGAATATTCATATTTTTATTGATTGATTTGGAGAAAAAAAAATGTTTTTTTTTTGTTGTTGTTTAGTTTATCTTAATAATTAAAGGGGGGAAGCCATAGGCTATATAGTCTAAAATAAAATAATTCACAATAAAGGAATATAAAAGAGTTGTTACAATGGGGAGAAAGGACAGCAAGGCTATGAAAGTCATTACACCGGTGGATATAGTTGAAAATAGTAATCCTTTAGTTAAGGGTATTGCGAGGTTATCCGGCAAATGGAACAAACGTTGGCCTGACATTGAACAACCATGGCCAGTGGAAGGGACTCTTAACCCTGACGTCATCAACATCATGAAAGTGCTTCTGTCAATTTACAAGGCAGATCAAAAGAAGGGGAAAAAAAGGGAACAACGTAAAGAAAAGAGACAAAGAGAGCTGGGTGTTCTTAAGCTGTTTGAAGATGAAGGACAAAAACTGATGAAAGATACCAACGATAAGAGAAACAAAGGTATAGAGAAAATGCTAAAGGAAGAGAAGGCGACAGAAAAACTAAGGGCAGAAGTCAGTATACCTTTCTCACATACGGATTCAGCAAAAAGACCCCCACCTTATGAGAAGGAAGTAGAGCTTAGGGATGTTTATCCTCAGCTTCCAGTGATCATCCAGGAGGGTGATTATTGCATCAGAGATGAAGATGAACGAATAATAGAGAGAGGACAAGCAGAAACGACCATAAAAATGCATCTAAACTCCA
Organism: Coregonus lavaretus; assembly: GCF_964263955.1. Classification (NCBI taxonomy): domain Eukaryota; kingdom Metazoa; phylum Chordata; class Actinopteri; order Salmoniformes; family Salmonidae; genus Coregonus; species Coregonus lavaretus. Next base: position 33,650,524 of record NC_139993.1, on the reverse strand, counting down.
AAGGTAAAAAGAAAACGAGATGTCTGGAAACTAAGGGTGGAATGAGGTTAAGTAGGATGGAACTGGATGAGGACGATGATGATGATCAGAGTGATGCAGAGGGGATCATGTGTGGATATGATCCTGTGATCAAACGGAGGTTGGCCAGAACGGAAAGAAGGGGTGAGGAAGGTTTGAAGAAGAAGGATACAAGATATTCTAGTTCTGATGAAAGCAAAGATGAAGACAGCGATAAAGATTTGGAGACTAAAGGTGCTGTGTATTCAAGAGGAGTTTATCCTACAAGGACTGGCACAGAAGAAATAGAAAGAGATATAGACCGATGCGTATCATGCCTGGATAAAGCGTGTAGTTTCGAAGAAGTAAAAGAACTGGAGGAACAACTCAAGACACTGAAGATAAAGAGGGAGAAACTGCGGAGAAAATAATCCAAAGAAGTTGAGGGAAAATATACATTGAGGCCAAGGAAAAAGGCCACGAGTAAGAAAATGATGCCAGTTATCATTCGAGGTCAAAACTTAGAATATAAGCCGTTGCAAAATACCGATATGTCAAATATACTTGAGAAGCTGCCTACTCTTCAAGATGGGGCCTATCCTTGGATTTCGAAATTAGAAGAAATTACGATGGGAACACAGTCAGCCATAGGAGACGTTAAGAGACTTTTGGCTAATCTCCTTGGGATTCCAGATATGGAAGAAGTCTTTCAGAGAGCTGGACTTAATAGATATGTAGGGACTGCAATGAACGATCCTGAATTGTTGGCTGCAAGTAGGAATCGTCTGTGGAGAGCATTGAAAGATACATTTCCAACAAATGTGCATCCTGATAATATTCTGATTGACCCACTAGGACAACAAGAAAATCCGAGAGCCTATGTGTCAAGAGTTCATCAAGTGTGGAGAAATATTACTGGAAATGATCCAGATGTGAGTCAAATTGAGCAGTCAATTTTGAGAGCTAAACTGCAGATGGGACTGCCCTCACCAGTAAGGAACAAAAAACTGGCATAAGTTGTTGGACTTGGAAGCATGACAAAAGGTGTCTATACCGATCATATAGCCCATCAAGTGGATCTGTACAGGAAAAAGGAACACAACCAGAAAGAACAGGACGAAGAAACTCTCAGAAAACTCAATCAAATACAACTGGTGGAAAATAAGAAGGAGAAGAAACAAGCTTTGGTTATGCAGAATCAGTGTGCACCAAATCAACAATCACTGCCACAGCTTCAACCAGACCAGTTCCAACCGCAAGGGTACCAGCCACCAATGGCGGTACCAGTTGTTTCATATCCACAGCCAGTTTCTGGACAGACACAGAATTGGAGAGGAAGAGGATGAGAAGGCTTAGAAAGGGGAGGAAGATTTAAGCCATACTTCCAGCAGTCTCCAGATGTGTGTTATAATTGTGGACAGGTTGGTCACTATGCCCGTGAGTGCAATGGGTCAGGAGGAAACATCAGAGGGAATTTCAGAGGAAGATACAGGGGCCAGTCAAGATCATCTGGAGGACCGGTGAACCCCTATAGGGGTCCGGAGCAAGGATTCTAGAGGTGCCTAGAAGATCCGAAAGGGGGGTGTCAGCTGGTAGCATCAGGACCGGAAAAAGATCCAACAATTGAGGTGAAAATAAACAACCGACCATTGGAAGTGATGGCGGATAGCGGAGCTGCGTTCACCTGTGTTCGGCCTGAAGATGCTACACATCTCCCTATGTCCAATCAACTCATTAGGACAATAGGATTTGAGGGAGTAAAACAGCTGATTCCTCTTACGGAACCAATTGAGCTCTGCTATAAAAATCAGAAAATTACAATACCCATACTGGTATCTGAACCTACACCTTGTCACGTTCGTCTATGTCGTCCAAGTATGACCAAGGCGCAACGTGTCCAAGAAACATGACTTTATTTAACAAAGTAACCAAAATCCAAAACAAAAGACGACTCAATGAAGTCCACGGTACACAGACCGAAAACGGAACAAAAACCCACAAAACCAAGGAGAAACCACACAGTATAAATATGGCTCCCAATCAGAGATAACGAGCCGACAGCTGACACTCGTTACCTCCGATTGGGAGTCATATGACTAATCAAGCACAATCACCAAACATAGAAATCAACAACCTAGACACCCCAACATAGAAATACACCCAAACAAATGAAAATGAACAACCCTGGCTCAAATATCAAAGTCCATGGAGCCAGAGTGTCACAGTACCCCCCCCTAAAGGTGCGAACTCCGGGCGCACCAACATAAGGACTAGGGGAGGGTCTGGGTGGGCGTCTGTCCACGGTGGCGGCTCTGGCCCCGGTCGTGATCCCCACCCCACCACAGTCACAACCTGCTTCAGTAGCCTCCTCCCAATGACCACCCTCCAACTAACCCCACCTGGACTAAGGGGCAACACCGGACTAAGGGGCAGCACCGGACTAAGGGGCAGCACCGGGATAAGGGGCAGCACCGGGATAAGGGGCAGCACCGGGCTAAGGGGCAGCACCGGACTAAGGGGCAGCACCGGGCTAAGGGACAGTACCTGACTAAGGGGCAGCACCGGACTGAGGGGCAGCTCCGGACTGAATGGCGGATCCTGGCTGGCTGGCTCTGGCGGATCCTGGCTGGCTGGCGGATCCTGGCTGGACGGCTCTGGCGGATCCTGGCTGGACGGCTCATGGCTGGCTGACGGATCTGGCTGCTCATGGCTGGCTGACGGATCTGGCTGCTCATGGCTGGCTGACGGATCTGGCTGTTCATGGCTGGCTGACGGATCTGGCTGCTCATGGCTGGCGGAAGGCTCTGGCTGATCCTGTCTGGCGGACGGCTCTGGCTGATCCTGTCTGGCGGAAGGCTCTGGCTGATCCTGTCTGGCGGAAGGCTCTGGCTGATCCTGTCTGGCGGAAGGCTCTGGCTGATCCTGTCTGGCGGAAGGCTCTGGCTGATCCTGTCTGGCGGAAGGCTCTGGCTGCTCCTGTCTGGCGGAGAGCTCTAGCGGCTCCGGTCTGGCGGACGGCTCTGAAGGCTCATGGCAGACGGGCGGCTTTGCAGGCTCAGTACAGACGGGCAGTTCCTGCGGCGCTTGGCAGACGGACAGTTCAGACGGCGTTGGGCAGACGGGCAGTTCAGACGGCGTTGGGCAGACGGACAGTTCAGGCCCCGTTGGGCAGACGGGCAGTTCAGACGGCGTTGGGCAGACGGACAGTTCAGGCCCCGTTGGGCAGACGGCAGACTCTGGCTGTCTGAGGCGCATCGTAGGCCTGGTGCGTGGTGCCGGAACAGGAGGTACCGGGCTGAGGACACGCATCTCAGGGCTAGTGCGGGGAGAAGCAACAGGGCATGCTGGACCCTGGGGACGCACCGTAGGCCTGATGCGTGGTGCCGGAACTGGAGGTACCGGGCTGAGGACACGCATCTCAGGGCTAGTGCGGGAAGCAGGAACAGGGCATACTGGACCCTGGGGACGCACCGTAGGCCTGATGCGTGGTGCCGGAACTGGAGGTACCGGGCTGAGGACACGCATCTCAGGGCTAGTGCGGGAAGCAGGAACAGGGCATACTGGACCCTGGGGACGCACCGTAGGCCTGATGCGTGGTGCCGGAACTGGAGGTACCGGGCTGTGTAGGCGAACCGGGGACACCATGCGTAAGGCTGGTGCCATGTAAGCCGGCCCGAGGAGACGCACTGGTGACCGGATGCGTGGGGCCGGCCTCATGACATCTGGCTCAATGCTCAGTCTAGCCCGGCCGATACGTGGAGCCGGAATGTACCGAACCGGGCTATGCCTGCGTACAGGAGACACCATGCGCTCTACTGCGTAACACGGTGTCTGCCCGTACTCTCGCTCTCCACGGTCAGTCCAGGGAGTAGGCGCAGGTCTCCTACCTGACTTCGCCACACTCCCTTCTAGCCCCCCCCCAAGAAATTTTTGGGTAGTACTCTCGGGCTTCCAGCCTTGCCTCCGTGCTGCCTCCTCATATCGCCGCCTCTCGGCTTTAGCTGCCTCCCGCTCTTCACGAGGACGGCGATATTCTCCCGGTTGATCCCAAGGCCCCTCACCATCCAGAATCTCCTCCCATGTCCATGAATCCTTTATGGGAGTCCATAAATCCTGTGTAGGTAGGTCCTGTTGCCGCTTGACACGCTGCTTGGTCTTTTTGTGGTGGGTTTTTCTGTCACGTTCGTCTATGTCGTCCAAGTATGACCAAGGCGCAACGTGTCCAAGAAACATGACTTTATTTAACAAAGTAACCAAAATCCAAAACAAAAGACGACTCAATGAAGTCCACGGTACACAGACCGAAAACGGAACAAAAACCCACAAAACCAAGGAGAAACCACACAGTATAAATATGGCTCCCAATCAGAGATAACGAGCCGACAGCTGACACTCGTTACCTCCGATTGGGAGTCATATGACTAATCAAGCACAATCACCAAACATAGAAATCAACAACCTAGACACCCCAACATAGAAATACACCCAAACAAATGAAAATGAACAACCCTGGCTCAAATATCAAAGTCCATGGAGCCAGAGTGTCACACACCTGTTGCATTATTGGGAAGAGATGCATTGTGTAAGTTGAACTGTACAATAAGATGTACACCAGACGGCTGTCTGGTAGAAATGCCAAAGGAAAAGGTTTACCAATTGTTGATGATGACAGAGAGGGATTCGTCTTCAGTATTCTGGATTGGAAATCTCAGTGAAGATTTTATGAAGCAGGCTAAGATATGGGAGAGATTTATTGTTGCAAATATGACGGATGCGAGGCTTCCGGAATATCCATTCCATTGTACGCTCAAGTATTTCAAGAAGGCTGCCCAACCACACTCAGAGGAATGGTTGAGTCATCAACCGAAGAATGTTCAACTTAGCTCAAGTTGCATTATTTTAGGACCACAAGGAGCAGCTATGAAGATAAACACAGACGATTATCTGAATAAAGAATTTGAGATTGAGAAGAGTGTGCCACATGTTACCTTGTTGGTTTCGGAAGGCTATGAGCAGAAGCAAATAGGAGAAATTATGACAGAAGCAGAGAAACTTATTTTCAGACCAATGAAAGAGAATTTGGCGATCTGGAGAAGTGAAGATCAACGATTTCTTAAAATAATGATTTCGGCTCAAGGACAAGGAGAGCCACAGGCTGTAGGGATGACACATGAATCTATTTGCAATATGAAGATGGATTCAGACTCTATGAAAGAGGAGATGTTGCAACAAGTTCCAGAAGGGTTGTGGTCTCAACACAGTACCGATATTGGACTTGTGAAATCAGCCCAACCTGTGAAAGTTGAACTTCGACCAGGAGCCAGACCTCCATGGAAAAATCAGTATCCATTGAAAGATGAAGCAATCCAAGGGATTGAACCACAAATTGAAGGACTTTCGAAGGCAGGTGTTTTAAGGACAACAAAAAACCCTCGGAGTAACACGCCTTTGTGGCCTGTGGAAAAACCAGATGGAACTTATCGTGTGGTTCATGATTTGAGAGCAGTAAATGAGGTAGTGACTGACTTTCCAGCAGAAGTGCCAGACCCTCATACCTTGTTAGCCCAAGTTCCTCCTGATACGAAAACATTTTATGGTGTTAGACTTATGTGGGGCATTTTTTAGTGTTCCACTTAGTGTGGAGAGTCAGAATTTATTTGGGTTCACATATAAGGGACAATTCTATGAGTACAGTCGTATGCCACAGGGGTACCGGCATAGTCCTCATATCTTCAATAAAGTACTGAAGGATGATTTGGTAGGGATAGATCAGATATTGCACAGCACTGTCATTCAGTACGTAGATGATATAATTGTTTGCTCACAAAATAAGGAAACATGTCATAGAGACTCAATTAAATTGCTACAGGTATTGGCAGAAAAGGGGCATAAGGTTTCACAGAAAAAGCTGCAATATTGCCAGGAGAAGGTTGTGTATTTAGGTCAAAACATAACGCATGGCCACAGAAACATTTCGGACAGGCAAGTGGAAACTATTCGTAAGGCTCCGAAGCCTAGAACGGTCAGAGAGATGATGACATTTCTTGGTATTGCTGGTTATTCCTCAGCTTGGGTGGAGGGTTATACTAGTTTGATGGCACCTTTGAGAGATATGGTTAGGGGTACTGAGAGTGGTCAACTCCATAGCAATCTTTCCTGGACACAGGAAGGCCATGTGGCATTTGAAACGATCAAACAGAGGTTGCAGGAGGCACCTGCACTTACACTACCAGATTACTCAAATAACTTTTTGCTATATGTGTCTACTTCTACTGGAGGTAGATATGCGTGTGCAGTTCTTTGTCAACCGACAGGCACAGGGATGAATCCTCAGCCTATTTCCTACTACTCTACTGCTTATTCAGAGGTAGAACTAGGGTTACCACTGTGCTACAGAGCAATGGTGGGAGTATATTCAATGTATGACAAAGCATCATCGGTCAGGATGGGTTACCCAGTAACAATTCTTACCCATCATAGTCTCAGAAATCTTCTGAACTATGGGAAATATACATTGACTATGCCTAGGCTCAGAGACTATCATAGGCTCTTAGAGCAGGAGGATGTCACCCTAGTGAGGTGTGATACAGTAAATCCAGCCGAGAATTTACCAACTTCAGAGGATGGTGAGCCACATGATTGTGTCCAAGAAGCAGAGAGATATTCGAGGCTTAGATCAGATTTGCAAGCCTTTCCATTACGTGAGGCAGACCTGGAGTATTGGACTGATGGGTCTTGTTATCGGGTGGGAGATAAATTGTGTGCTGGTTATGCAGTAGTTAAAGGCAGAGGAACTGGATTTGTTGTGGAAAAGGCTGAAGTAATACCACAGCCTGCGTCTGCACAACTTGCTGAATTTGTGGGGCTAACAGAAGCATGTTTGTTAGCAGAAGGAAAGCGAGTAACGATATACACTGATTCAGCATATGCACATAGTGTATGTCATTTGTTTGGGGCAGTATGGAAAGGTCGAGGGTTTAAGAAAACGGATGGTTCTCCGATACGACATCATGCGCAAATAATGAAACTGTTGCATGCTATGATGAAGCCTAAAGAGATAGCGATAGCTAAGTGTTCAGCTCACAAAACAGATGTGTCAAAAGTGACACAAGGGAACAAAGCTGCTGATGAAGCTGCAAAAGCCGTCACAGGAGCGGATAAATTGGGAAAAGTTTTTCTGGTCACTCATGGAGTGGACTTGGAAGACAAAATTACACTTAAGGATGTAATTTTGATGCAGGAAGCTGCTTCTATGATCGACAAACAGCTATGGCTAGACCGAGGAGCGGTCAAAGATGCTACTGGTCTGTGGAGAAACCATGAGGGGTTGATAGTAGCGCCTCTAGACCTCTTAGGTCTGATGATTCAGGAAGCACATGGGTTAGCTCATGTTGCGAGGGGGGAGGTTAACAGAAAGATCACAAAGGAATATGGTTTTTGGGCTCCATATTTGTTTGAACAAATTGATTATATGATAGGAAGGTGCACAATCTGTCTGAAAAATAATGTTCGAAGAGGTGTAACTGTTCATCCGGGTTACATTCCTACACCAAAAGGTCCTATGCGTCAGTTGGTTATTGACTTTGTTGATATGATAAAACCAGTTGATGGGAAAAGATACATGTTGGTGGTTGTAGATAGATTTTCACGATGGACGGAGGCTTGTCCAACCAAGCGGAAAGATGCTCAGTCGGTTGCCAAGTTCTTGTGTAAAGAAGTCATAAGCAGGTGGGGATTACCCGATCGAATATCCTCAGACAATGGAGGGGAATTTGTGGATAAATCAGTTAAATTGATGTTGCAAAAATTGGGAATTAAGCAACGTCTTGGAGCAGTTTATCACCCACAAAGTCAAGGGATGTGTGAAAGAATGAACGGTGTCTTGAAAAATCGCATTGTGAAGATTTGTCAACATACGGGTCTAAACTGGATAGCGGCGCTTCCTTTAGCACTAATGGTGTGTCGCTCAAGTGAGTTGCGTGATCTACGTATGACACCCCATGAGTTGGTAACAGGAAGAAGGATGCCTACGCCTTGTTTGCGAACAAGCGGAAAGGGTCCAAGCTTGGCTCTGTTGGAAGATGAAATGAGAGCGTACGTTACATATATGGCCAATTTTCATAAAAAGTTGTCCACATATGTTTCTGACAGGCAAAGACAAGAAGAGGTGCAGGAGGAGCTTGAGGAGGAAAAGAGGAATACAGTACAACCGGGGGACAAAGTATTCGTAAAGGTATTCAGAAGGAAGTGGTATAACGGACGTCGTGAAGGACCATTTGAAGTGGTTCGTAGTACTGGAACAGCTGTCCAGGTTAAGGGGTCTCCTACGTGGTATCATTTGTCACATTGTGTTAAAGCGCCTGGAGAAGAGGTGCCACGCGCAGAGAGAGAGGATGGAGATAGGGGAGAACAGGAAGAGGGAGAGATTATCAATGTTGGGGATAACGTTGATGATAATGTTTACACTTCTGATGATGCCAGAGATTACTATGCAATGGATGGAAAGGAAAGGGGATTTGGGGAAATTGATTTTCAATACGTCCCAGAAGCAACAGGGAATATTTCAGTGGAATGTGAAGCAGCAGAGAGCACCAAGGGCAACTCTGTTACAGGAGAAGCTAGTGATTCAGTTAGACAAAGTAGGCCTAGACCAGTTAGGAGAAAAGTCAGACCAAAACGTTACGAAAACTAGGGTTGAAGTAACTCTAGGACAGTCAGCTCAGCTCCCATGTAAGTGCACGAGAGAGAACAGTGGTGAAGGGAAATTTAGAGTTCAGTGGGAAGATAGATATGGCAGGAGTTTAGATCTGTTAGAAGCAATTGCATTGAGAAAGTATGCGTTGCTGAATGATGAGAGAACAATGAGGATTGAGGGTGATTGCGGTATCTATATTTACAATTCCCAGCAGGAAGATCAAGGTGATTATAAATGTATTTTTTATAATCAACAGGTTGAAAGTGAGGGATTAGAGTTAGGACTGATAGTTAATGTAGTGACACTAGTGGTGATAGATGGAAATACAAGTGAAGAGTTAAAAGTCTTAGGGAGAATGGATGAAGTAACAACACTGACATCAACACTTCAGTCTATTATAACAACAGTGAGAAGCAATTTAACTCTTTCAACATTGATAGTTATTAAAGCCATAAATATATCGCATTTGATTACAAGGGAACCAATAGCTCCAGCACCAATTTTAGAAGAAAATACTATTATTAGGGTTAGGATGGGTGATACAGCTCATCTTCCTTGTAGCTGTGAGAGATGGCGTGGGGGAGGGGACGTTCCTCCCACATGGAGAGATAATTATGGAGAAGAAGTATTGTTATCAGGACCAGATGTAGAAGCTGTGCCCCCTAGTCAAAGGAAGTATATTTTGTACAACGATATGAAGGGGAAGAGGGTTATGAGTGATTGTTCACTTATTTTGCGTAATGTTACAGAGAAAGATCAGGGAGAATATATGTGTACTTATCTAGTGCAAGCATTAAACTTTGTTCCGGTTAAGAATTATTGGTTAAAAGGCTATGTAATTCGTAAAGTGATGCTTATAATGGAAGAGTTGAAGTCTGTTGAAGCTTCCACTGTCACCAAAGGAGTTCAGGAGAAGTATATTACAGTAGCTACTCCAACAGTAAATAATACACAGAGGATATCGGTAGCTTTCCCACTAGAAGTAGTTAAGGGTGTTAATACATCAACTAAATCAACTACGTTAATGGTACCTTTGGAAGGGATTAATGGTACGACGACAATAACAAATGTAGGAAGTATGACACCGACACCAACAACAACTTTTCTGAAATTAAAGGATGTAGCAAGAGTGACTCAGGAGTTTATGGTACGGATGGAGAGTGCTGTCAATGGTAGTAAGGATAGGGTTAAAATAGGAGAGCAGATGGTGGTAGAGAAGAATATAGATTCATCTGAAATAGTGCAAGATACTATCATGGAGGTACAGGATGAGTTCTTTGATTTCAACATAACATCAGAAGATACATCTGATCAATACCGCTCGTTAGGGAAAAGAGAAACTAAATGGAAGGCATATGGATTTGATTCTTCTGTTTTGAAGATTAAAGATGAATGGGCAGGTAGAAATCTTTGGTTCCAACAGTTAACTCATTCTGTAAGATCAGTGAGGAATCTTGAGGGTCCATATCTGTTGAGAATTCCAGCACCAGGCACGTGGGGTTCAATTTTAGAGACGGTCGCTCAACCTCTATCGAGTACGTGTCAATCTTATGCTTTGTCATGGCTGTTGTATCAGCAACAATCATTAACAGATAAAATAATGTCGTTGTCAAAACATTTGTTTAAGCCTAGGTTTAGGTGTTCTTGGTTAAATAAATTACCCTATGTGAATTTGTTAGATGTAAAGGAAAATCAGGTAACAGCGAACCCTGAAGCATTGGAGGTGAAAGCAGTGAGGGCTAAAAGTTGTTTTTGTTCTAATAAAACATATGATGGAAAGGGTATGTTCATGGGAATATCAGATTGTGATGATTATATGATGACTTTGGGTAAGCATGAACATAAGGTTAGAGATGAGAAATATAATGTTACTTTTTATGTTCCCGGTAGTAAGAACAGCAAGACTTTGATGGTGGAAGATCAGATTTTTGCTGGCAATGTGACTATTGGGAATTTTAGAGATATTTGGTGGGTTTGTGGTGATAAAGCATATATATTCTTACCCTATGGATGGACAGGATGTTGTTACATGTCAACGTTGAAGCTTCCATATGAGGCTTTTACCATTAAAAGAGGGGTAGCACCGGACACAGATAAATCTGAATCTAGGTTTGGAAATAGGGTGAAAAGAGACATGGCGACATTTCATAGTCTTGAAGCCTACCATTGGAGGATAAGTCTACGAGAGAAGTGGGGACTGGGACTTTTTCCATGGTATGGTGTAACATTTTTGGCAGATCATATTGATAATATTACCTATACTTTGCAGGGGTTTGCGAATGAAACATGAAGAGGGTTTAACCTTCTGTCAAATACTCAAAGAAGTCACAGACTGACGCTGTTGAAACATGACATGGCTCTTGACTATATTTTAGCAAAACAAGGTGGCTTATGTTTGGCTATGAATCTGACGGGGGATGATTGTTATACTTTGATCCCAGATAGTTCCGATAATATCACAAGTGTTATAGATGCGTTGAAGAATATAAGGGATGCGTTTGGTAGATCTGAAGGAGCTGGATGGTCAGCGAAGACTTGGTTGCAAGATCAGTTAGGCCCAGTAAGAGCAGTGATGGTTCAGATTTTAGTTGCAGCTCTGATAGCGCTTTGTGTGATGTTTTGCTTTTGTACTTTGTTACTGACCTTTGCGAAAGCTATGATATTAAGATGGGTTGGAGTTGTGATGCCTGGAGACAACACTCAGATGCCGTTGTTGACTGTTCCTGATCTGGATGAAGATGGACAAGTGGGACTGGATGGAGTATTGATGGATAAATATCCTTTTTGATTATTTGATCATTTTTCCAAAAAAAAATTCAATATTAGTGTGATTTTAGTATGATGTTATGAATCAAAGGGGGGAAATAGGATAATGTGATTCATAGATCATTTATATATCATTTTTTATATTCTTAGTTGATATTGATGTTTTAATTTGAAAGTGTTGTTTTGCAAAAGATACTGTTTGGTCTTTTCTTTTCTTCCAGAAGCATTTGGGGGAATATGTAGAGATTGAAATACGCAAACAAGGACAATATGAAAGGACAATGACTGGAGGAGATGGAACAAGAAAGGTTCCGATTCCATCATCAACGATGCATTGGATCGACACTGCTGAGGAGATGAAGTGTAGTGGACTACATTCCAGTGTCTGCAATGAAATATAGACATATTTGCATGTGTAATACATAATGTGTGTCATATTCTTAGGTATTAATTTTTGTAGAATGATATTTGATGTTATTGAATACATGTGGGGATCTTAGATGTTTTTGTTTATTTCGGGAATGCTTAGGGACATGGAGTTTAGGCAGGGATAGAGATCCACTGTAGGGTCCGATGGGTCGACCAGCCTGAGAGTGGACATTTTGGATAGTATTTTGTTTGCTGGGGCTTACATGTGTATTTAATTGCATCATAGTTTCAAATGCATTGATAAAGATTTATGAATTGATCTGGAGTACCTAGGTGGTTGCCTGGGGCAGAGAGACTGTGAGAGAATTTTACTGTCTTGATTGATGGATGGATATTTGGAACGAAGGCTGCCAGACAGGTTTTTCGCTCTCACACTCCATAAAGATTTGTTCATATTTCATAGTAATGTATTCACACTCCATAAAGATTTGTTCATATTTCATAGTAATGTATTCACACTTCATAAACATTTGTTCATATTTCATAGAAAGGTATTTACATTCTAGAGAATTTTTTTTTTGGTTTAATGTTAAAGATACTCAATAAGATAAATTGTTACTTGTCATAATCCTGTTCTTTTTGTTTTCGAGACTTTTAGTTCGTCTCGAAGGGGGGAATATGTAGTATATTAAGATTATGACTTGGTGAATGTATTCTAGTGGAACCTGAGGGGATGTTTATTTTAGTTCAAAAAGAGCCGTTTTTAGGGTGACGCCCCAGAGGAGACAGGTGATTGGACAGCAGAGGGAGCAACCCATATTTTTGCATACCTTATAAGTATAGGCTAGAGACAGAGGGGGTTAGAACAGACATATTATCTTTGGACACTGTTCTCCAGCCCCTGCAGGGTCTGTAAACTTATGCTGACATCTTGTGATATAAATAAAACTTATAATCAAAGTACAGCCTAAGCGGACTCTTTGTTTGACAGCAATAATTACCAGCATTGACTCGATACTACACCACTCTAAACATATAGTTTACCAAGCTATTACATTTACATTTACGTCATTTAGGCGACTTACAAATTGGTGCATTCACCCTATAGCCAGTGGGATAACCACTTTACAAATTTGGGGGGGGGGGGGGGGGGGGGGGGGGGGATTACTTTATCCTATCCCAGGTATTCCTTAAAGAGGTGGGGTTTCAAATATCTCCGGAAGGTGGTGAGTGACTCCGCTGTCCTGGCGTCGTGAGGGAGCTTGTTCCACCATTAGGGTGCCGGAGCAGTGAACAGTTTTGACTGGGCTGAGCGGGAACTATGCTTCCGCAGAGGAAGGGGAGCCAGCAGGCCAGAGGTGGATGAACGCAATGCCCTCGTTTGGGTGTAGGGACTGATCAGAGCCTGAAGGTACGGAGGTGCCGTTCCCCTCACAGCTCCATAGGCAAGCACCATGGTCTTGTAACGGATGCGAGCTTCAACTGGAAGCCAGTGGAGTGTGCGGAGGAGGGGGGTGACGTGAGAGAACTTGGGAAGGTTGAACACCAGACGGGCTGCGGCATTCTGGATGAGTTGTAGGGGTTTAATGGCACAGGCAGGGAGCCCAGCCAACAGCGAGTTGCAGTAATCCAGACGGGAGATGACCAGTGCCTGGATTAGGACCTGTGCCGCTTCCTGTGTAAGGCAGGGTCGTACTCTCCGAATGTTGTAGAGCATGAACCTGCAGGATCGGGTCACCGCCTTGATGTTAGCGGAGAACGACAGGGTGTTGTCCAGGGTCACGCCAAGGCTCTTCGCACTCTGGGAGGAGGACACAACGGAGTTGTCAACCATGATGGCGAGATCATGGAACGGGCAGTCCTTCCCCGGGAGGAAGAGCAGCTCCGTCTTGCCAGGGTTCAGCTTGAGGTGGTGATCCGTCATCCATACTGATATGTCTGCCAGACATGCAGAGATGCGATTCGCCACCTGGTTATCAGAAGGGGGAAAGGAGAAGATTAGTTGTGTATTGTCAGCGTAGCAATGATAGGAGAGGCCATGTGAGGATATGACAGAGCCAAGTGACTTGGTGTATTGGGAGAAAAGGAGAGGGCCTAGAACTGAGCCCTGGGGGACACCAGTGGTGAGAGCATGTGGTGCGGAGACAGCTTCTCGCCACGCCACTTGGTAGGAGCGACCGGTAAGGTAGGACGCAATCCAGGAGTGAGCCGCGCCGGAGATGCCCAGCTCGGAGAGGGTGGAGAGGAGGATCTGATGGTTCACAGTATCAAAGGCAGCAGACAGGTCTAGAAGGACAAGAGCAGAGGAGAGAGAGTTAGCTTTAGCAGTGCGGAGAGCCTCCGTGACACAGAGAAGAGCAGTCTCAGTTGAATGACCAGTCCTGAAACCTGACTGGTTTGGATCAAGAAGGTCATTCTGAGAGAGATAGCAAGAGAGTTGGCTAAAGACGGCACGCTCAATAGTTTTGGAAAGAAAAGAAAGAAGGGGTACTGGTCTGTAGTTGTTGACATCAGTGGGATCGAGTGTTGGTTTTTTGAGAAGGGGTGCAACTCTCGCTCTCTTGAAGACGGAAGGGACATAGCCAGCGGTCAAGGATGAGTTGATCAGCGAGGTGAGGTAGGGGAGAAGGTCACCGGAGATGGTCTGGAGAAGAGAGGAGGGGATGGGGTCAAGCGGGCAGGTTGTTGGGCGGCCTGCAGTCACAAGTCGTAAGATTTTATCTGGAGAGAGAGGGGAGAAAGAAGTCAAAGCATAGGGTAGGGTAGTGTGAGCAGGACCAGCAGTGTCATTAGACTTAACAAACGAGGATCGGATGTCATCAACCTTCTTTTCAAAGTGGTTGACGAAGTCATCCACAGAGAGGGAGGAGGGGGGGGAAATTACTTAATTTCTGGAAGATGTTAAACTACACTAAAGCTACCCGTAAAGGCCCAGTGCAGTCAAAAACGTTGTGTTTTATATTTCTACACTATGAGGTTGGAATAATACTGTGAAATTGTGAATATGATGATGATGCCCTTTTAGTATAATCGCTGTTTGAAAAGACTGCCTCAAATCTGTTTTGTGGGATTGAGTTTTGGCTGCCTGGTGACATCAACGGGCGGTAAATTAGTTAATAGACCAATACGAAAGAGAGTTCCAAACCTCTCTGCCAATAACAGCTAGTTTTCTGCTCCCCACTCAAACCACTACCAGATAGTCCTAGTGAGTTCAGAACTGTCAAAGCTCACTGAATGTCAGCCAAAGTATACTTAACACTGAAAGGTCCTTCTCAAAATAGTTGGTAACACTTCATTTTAAGGGGTCCTTATTACAATGTACTTAGATATGTAATTACACTGTAACAAGTGTAACCCTCTCACCAAGCTCGAATTTGACTGTCACAATATTAACTTACTTAGAATATCTGAACAGCATGGGATATTAGGTGAGAAGGACATCTCCAATAAGAATCCCTATTGTAAACTCGCTAGGGTGATGACAACTAGGGTATTAACTTCAGATAAAATGATTATAGATTTTGTTATTTTATAAGGATATGCTTTCCCATGCATTAAATGAAACTGAAACAGTAAATGACTCCACCAATGCAACAGACATAAGGTTCAAGATCTATATTATCACATTTTCAATGTACCACAACAAAATAAATAAAAATAATAAACCCCAATGATTTTTCCACAACCCATATCCAAATTACTTGCAAGCTTGCTTAAACCTTGTGCGCGCGTTGGAGCTCAAAAAAATTACGACATACATTAAGTCCCGAAGTACCCCACATTTGTAGTTACTCACTACTTGTAGATATTGCCTCAGCAAAGTATAGCAGTTCTGTGCAGGTGTCCTCACAAGATCCACAGCAAACACAGCGATCAATGCAGCCAGTACTCCGTAGCAACAACAGACATCCCGTGGAAACCCGAACTTGTCAATTGTCCACAAGCAATTCTCTCCAGGTCTCGCACGATTCTAGGCTAACCTCGAGGATGTCGAATGTCTCCACAATGCGAAGACAGCTTCAGTCTCCACTAGGTCTTTCTTAACAAAATAATAACACATTTACATTTTAGTCATTTAGCAGACGCTCTTATCCAGAGCGACTTACAGTTAGTGAGTGCATACATTTTTCATACTGGCCACCCGTGGGAATCGAACCCACAACCCTGGCGTTGCAAGCGCCATGCTCTACCAACTGAGCAACACTCTCTTATAGAAAATAAAATCAGGATTTCCCTACTCTGTAGGTATGTTTTTGTTCTCTCTTTATCGTTTCCTTTAGTCGTTTTTCTTCACCAATACCGATAACGTCTCTCCTCTCTTTCCTTTCAACGTTTTCCTCTACTTTTGCCCTGGCCTCCTGTTAATCAGTAAACTCTCCCATTGGCCACAACTTAACAAGATACGTGGGAAACTTCAACTTAAAAGTAAACCAACCTATTCACTTGTACATTAAAGAAACATTGCTTCTGTCACGGATTCTGCCGAGACTGCTCCTCCTCCTGGTTCGGGCAGGCTTCGGCGTTCGCCGTCCCCGGAGTACTAGCTGCCACCGCTCCATGTTTCGTAGTGTGATTGCTTTCGTCTGTCTTTTACACCTGTGTCCATTTGTGTGTTGATTACTTGTCTTATAAGTTCCTTGTTTTGCATTAGTCTGATTGTGTGTTGTTGTTTTCTGCCTGTCGTGCGGAGCTGCGTGTTTTGCACTCTGCCTATGTTGGATTATTGTTTACGCGTGTTTGCGTAATTGCCTCGCCTCCGTCTGTTTTCGAGGTTGTGTTTGTTTGTTGCACTTGGGACTATTAAAGTCTTTTGGACGTATCCTCTGTGTCCTGCGCCTGACTCCTCCACCACATCCACATCGGAACTACTGACAGAACAACACACCGTCTATGGAGTCAGCAGGAGCAGCGGCGGCACCCGAATCCCTGGAAGACCGGATCAGCTACCAAGACACCATGATCCGGCAACTTGGGGCCGCCATGGACGAGGTGTCCAACACTCTGCGCCGGTTGGTTACTGGAGAGGTGCCCACGCATTCTTACACCATCCCATCACCAACGGCCAGTCCTCCTCTCTCAGCACCGGAACCCAGTGGCATTCGGCTCTCGCTCCCGAGGGCATATGACGGTTCTGCAGCCGGGTGTCAGGGATTCCTCCTGCAGGTGGAACTCTACTTGGCTACCATACACCCGGCGCCCTCGGGATACGAGAGCGTCTCCGCCCTCATCTCCTGTCTATCCGGCAAGGCGTTGGAGTGGGCCAACGCCGAATGGAGGGGAATAGACGCCGCTACTATCACCTACGCGGAGTTCTCCCGCCGCTTCAGGGCTGTCTTCGATCATCCACCTGAGGGGAAAGCGGCGGGAGAGCGTCTGTTCCACCTCCGACAGGGGAAGAGGAGCGCACAGGAGTTCGCACTGGAGTTCCGGACGCTAGCGGCGGATGCGGGGTGGAATGAGAGGGCCCTCATCGACCACTACCGGTGTAGCCTACGAGAGGACGTTCGTCGTGAGCTGGCCTGCAGGGACACCAACCTGTCGTTCGACCAGTTGGTGGACATCTCCATCCGTCTAGACACCCTGCTGGCTACCCGCGGACGTCCTGAGTGGGGGTCGTCCATTCCACCCTCCAGCACCTCCGAGCCGATTCCCATGGAGCTCGGGGGTGCTGGCGCTAGAGAGAGGAGGAGAGAGAACCCGAGGGGGGCCATCCCCTGCACCAACTGTGGCCGTGGAGGACACACCGCGGCCAGGTGCTGGGGAGGGTCTCCTGGGAGAGGGGACAACAGGTCACGCACTGGGGAGTCATTTCAGGTGAGTAGGCGCCCCACTTACCCAGAGCTTTCTGTTGGTCACATGAGTATTCCTGTGAGATTTCCACAGGTGGCACCTCATTCCCAGCATAAGGCGCTAGTAGATTCGGGCGCAGCTGGGAACTTTATTGATCGGGCATTTTGTTGTAGGTTAGGAATTCCCCTTCGGCCGGTAGAAGCTCCATTTCCTGTCCACGCCTTAGACAGCCGGCCG
This sequence comes from Coregonus lavaretus, assembly GCF_964263955.1. Classification (NCBI taxonomy): domain Eukaryota; kingdom Metazoa; phylum Chordata; class Actinopteri; order Salmoniformes; family Salmonidae; genus Coregonus; species Coregonus lavaretus. The sequence continues at coordinate 33,632,670 of NC_139993.1, read as the reverse complement.
TTGGGGTCGGGCCTGATCAGGGAGGTCACAGCACCACTGACGATGACGACGCAGGGGGGTCATGAGGAGATCATTCAGTTTTATCTGATTGACTCTCCTGCGTACCCCGTGGTGTTAGGGCTTCCCTGGTTAAGCACCCATGATCCTACCATTGCGTGGCAACAGAGGGCTCTTATGGAGTGGTCTGCCCAGTGTGTAGGGAGATGTCTAGGTGTTTCCGTAGGGGCGACCTCGGTAGAGAGTCCGAACCAAGTGCCCGCACTGCGCATTCCCCCTGAGTATGAGGACTTAGCACTTGTGTTCAGCAAATCGAGGGCAACACGGCTACCACCTCATAGACAGGGGGACTGTGCGATAAATCTCCAAACAGGAGCGGCTCTTCCACGGAGTCGTGTGTATCCCCTGTCTCAAGAGGAGACAGCGGCTATGGAGACTTACATAGCCGAGTCCTTGGCACAGGGATACATACGGTCCTCCACTTCCCCGGTTTCCTCGAGTTTCTTCTTTGTGAAGAAGAAGGACGGGGGATTGCGCCCGTGTATTGATTACCGTAGTCTCAATCAGATCACAGTTAAGTACAGTTACCCACTTCCACTGATTGCGACTATGACGGAATCGTTACGCGGAGCGCAGTTCTTCACAAAGTTGGATCTCAGGAGCGCGTACAATCTGGTGCGCATTAGGGAGGGGGATGAATGGAAAACAGCATTTAGAGTATCTCGTCATGCCATACGGGTTAATGAATGCTCCTTCAGTCTTCCAATCCTTTGTTGACGAGATTTTCCGGGACATGCATGGGCAGGGTGTAGTAGTGTACATCGACGACATCCTAGTGTACTCTTCTACACGAGCCGAGCATGTAGCCCTGGTGCGCCGAGTGTTGAGAAGACTGTTGGAGCATGACTTGTATGTCAAGGCAGAGAAATGCCTGTTCTTCCAGGAGTCCGTCTCCTTTTTGGGTTATCGGTTGTCCGCGTCTGGTGTGGAGATAGAGGTAGACCGTGTATCGGCCGTGCGTAATTGGCAAACTCCAACCACTGTAAAAGAGGTGCAGCAATTCTTGGGTTTTGCTAATTACTACCGGAGGTTTATTCGGGGTTTTGGACAAGTTGCAGCTCCCATTACGTCCCTGCTAAAGGGGGGTCCGGTTCGTTTGCAGTGGTCGGCTGAGGCGGACAGGGCATTTGTCAAACTGAAGAACCTGTTCACCTCGGCCCCGGTGCTGGCGCATCCGGATCCCTCTTTACCATTCCAAGTAGAGGTAGACGCGTCCGAGACCGGTGTTGGGGCAGTCCTGTCACAACGGTCCGGCACGCCACCTAAACTCCGCCCCTGTGCATTCTACTCCAAGAAGCTCAGCTCGGCGGAGCGCAATTATGACGTTGGGGACAGGGAGCTGTTAGCCGTAGTCCAGGCCCTAACTATACATTGGCTTGAGGGGGCTCAACACCCTTTCCTCATTCTGACTGATCACCGTAACCTGGAGTACATCCGGGCAGCTAGGAGATTGAAACCCTCGTCAGGCTAGGTGGAACATGTTCCTAACCCGGTTTGTTTTTAAGATCACATACATCCCAGGGTCCCAGAATGGTAAGGCAGACGCCCTGTCCCGGCGGTATGACACAGAGGAGAGGTCCAATGAGCCTACTTCCATACTGCTGGAGTCTTGTTTGGTGGCTCCGGTGGTATGGGAGGTCGATGTGGAAATCGAGCGGGCACTGCGTACCGACCCTACTCCCCCCGAGTGTCCTGTGGGGCGGACGTACGTTCCGCTCGAGGTTCGTGATCGTCTTATTTATTGGGCTCATACATCACCCTCCTCTGGACATCCAGGTATTGGCCGGACGGTGCACTGCCTTAGCATGAAATACTGGTGGCCAACGTTAGCTAAGGATGTGAGGGTTTATGTCTCCTCCTGCTCGGTGTGTGCCCAGTGTAAGGCGCCTAGACATTTGCCCAGGGGTAAGTTACATCCCCTGCCCGTTCCACAACGACCATGGTCCCACCTATCGGTGGATTTTGTAACCGACCTACCCCCCTCCCAGGGGAACACCACCATTTTGGTCGTTGTGGATCGGTTTTCCAAGGCCTGTCGTCTCCTCCCAATGCCGGGTCTCCCTACTGCCCTACAGACCGCTGAGGCCCTATTTACCCATGTGTTCCGGCACGATGGGGTCCCCGAGGATATTGTGTCTGACCGAGGTCCCCAGTTCACCTCCAGAGTTTGGGGGGCGTTCATGGAACGCTTGGGGGTCTCGGTAAGCCTTACCTCGGGGTACCACCCAGAGAGCAATGGGCAGGTGGAACGTGTCAACCAGGATGTGGGTAGGTTTTTGAGGTCATATTGCCGGGACCGGCCGGAGGAGTGGTCTAGGTTCATCCCCTGGGCAGAGATGGCCCAGAACTCTCTCCGCCACTCCTCCACCAATTTAACACCTTTCCAGTGTGTTTTAGGTTATCAGCCGGTCCTGGCACCATGGCACGAGAGCCAGATCGAGGCCCCTGCGGTGGACGAGTGGATTCGGCGCTCGGAGGAGACGTGGGACGCTGCCCATGTCCATCTGCAGCGTGCCATCCGTCAACAAAAGGCGAGCGCCGATCGCCACCGCAGTGAGGGACCGGTGTACGCACCGGGAGATCGAGTCTGGCTCTCGACTCGAAACCTGCCCCTCCGCCTGCCCTGCCGGAAGCTGGGTCGGCGGTTTGTGGGGCCCTTCAAAGTCCTGAGAAGATTGAACGAGGTGTGTTACAGGTTACAACTGCCTATAGAGTACAAAAATATTAACCCCTCGTTCCATGTGTCTCTTCTCAGGCCGGTGGTAGCTGGCCCACTCCACGAAGATGAGATAGGAGAGACCCCTCCGCCCCCTTTGGACATCGAGGGGGCCCCGGCGTACAGGGTCCGGACCATCTTGGACTCGAGGCGCCGGATGAGTGGTCTCCAGTATCTCGTGGAGTGGGAGGGGTACGGTCCGGAGGAACGGTGCTGGGTGCCCAGGAGGGACATCCTCGATCCATCCCTCCTGACTGAGTTCCACCGTGGGCATCCCACGCGCCCGGGTCCGCGTCCTCCTGGCCGTCCCCGAGACCGCACGTCAAGGGGGGGGTACTGTCACGGATTCTGCCGAGACTGCTCCTCCTCCTGGTTCGGTCAGGCTTCGGCGTTCGCCGTCCCCGGAGTACTAGCTGCCACCGCTCTATGTTTCGTAGTGTGATTGCTTTCGTCTGTCTTTTACACCTGTGTCCATTTGTGTGTTGATTACTTGTCTTATAAGTTCCTTGTTTTGCATTAGTCTGATTGTGTGTTGTTGTTTTCTGCCTGTCGTGCGGAGCTGTGTGTTTTGCACTCTGCCTATGTTGGATTATTGTTTACGCGTGTTTGCGTAATTGCCTCGCCTCCGTCTGTTTTCGAGGTCGTGTTTGTTTGTTGCACTTGGGACTATTAAAGTCTTTTGGACGTATCCTCTGTGTCCTGCGCCTGACTCCTCCACCACATCCACATCGGAACTACTGACAGCTTCAAAATAAATGCATTAACAACATTACAAATCAGGAGCAATTCGATCACCTTTTAAATCAAATACCAATTAATTATAACAAATAAACTCTATACTTGGTTTTAGCAAGACTATTGCACTCTCCCCCCACCAAAATAGGCATGTCCTCATGACTTGTAAACATAAGTGAAATGTATTAAGGAGTAAACGTTTCAACTCTTAACTCTGTCTACAACCTACAGCTGAGACACATTTTTTATTTATTTTTTTAATGTTAGGGGGTAGATCAGCTTTAATATTTCAGATAGATTGTAACTTCTATCAATGTAACTGTCTGCATCACTTCCAATCCCCCATATGTTTTTTTCTCTCTATATATGTATCAAATACTTATGTCATGCAATAAAATGCAAATGAATTACTTAAAAATCATACAATGTGATTTTCTGGATTTTTGAAGTGTACCTATGATAAAAAATTACAGACCTCTACATGCTTTGTAAGTAGGAAAACCTGCAAAATCGGCAGGGCATCAAATACTTGTTCTCCCCACTGTAGCTACGCAGCACACTGAACATCCCCTGTGACGTTTCATACTCAGGAATCGTGAGACTATATGTCCTCGTGAATAGCATCCCCCGACATGTATAGCAAACAAAAGTCAATGCGTGGGCATCTCGGCCCTCACAGCTAACGTCCATTTGGAGAGCATAAGCTGGGGAGTTTTTGAGTCATTCAGTCAGAGTTTCCTCTTGATTGCTAGCAATAGCATGAATTATTTGTTTAACAGTGTTATTTGACAAAGATATTGATGTGAGTTTCTGTGCCTCTGCCTCCCCACACATTGTTTTCACCGTATCAATTGCGGCTGGGAATATCAAAGTCTCTGCAATAGTGTGTGGTTTCATAGTGCAGCGGGCCTAGCCATTCACAGTGGGAATGATTCTCTGGTTGAAATTAGATTAGAATAATTTTCATTTAGATTTTTAAGGTGAACCACATTAAAATGATTTTGTATATACAGTGCCTTTGGAAAGTATTCTGACCCCTTGACCTTTTCCACATTTTGTTACATTACAGCCTTATTCTAAAATTGATTTTTTAAAATTATATCCTCAGCAATCAAATGTTTTACTATTTTCTACATTGTAGAATAATTGTGAAGACATCAAAACTATGAAATAACACATATGGAATCATGTAGTAACCAAAAAAGTGTTAAACAAATCAAAACATATTTTATATTTGAGATTCTTCAAATAGCCACCCTTTGCCTTGTGACAGCTTTGCACACTCTTGGATTTGTTAAAAACTTTTTTGGTTACTACATGATTCCATATGTGTTATTTCATAGTTTTGATGTCTTCGCTGTTATTCTACAATGTAGAGAATAGTACAAATAAAGAAAAACCCTTGAATGAGTAGGTGTTCTAAAACTTTTGACCGGTAGTGTATTTTTTCAGGATTTTGTAAATTCTCCCGCACCCCTAGTTTGGGAACCGATGGCCTAGGCTAAAGCATACAAAGAAGAAAGACAACCATTTCCAAATAATCTGAGGGACAACAACAATATTTTCATCCTAAAGTTGTCTGTCTGACCACCACCAAACCACATTATGAAGAATACGGAGGGCATCCCGTGGGAATGCAGCCCTCTACATACAATCACACTGTAATAAGGACCCTTTAAATGAAGTGTCTCAATTCAATTGCGGTACATTGAATTGAGACCTTTTCAGAATATTTTGATACCTCAATTACTTTTCAGTTTCTCAGTCAGATGAGATCAGTGTTCTATGTGACCTACTCTAGAATATATACAGTTGACCCAGGTATGCACTGATTATATAAAAGGAGTTGTCATGAAGCAGCTATATGGGCGAGGACTCACCGGACAGGAAGCCACATGAATAGCACTCCTCTTACATTCACCTTTCAGTTCATGCCCTCATTGCAAACATTATTTATTACGTAGAGGAGGGAGAGTCATTTTAGCAAACAAAGTGATCACTACTACTGTCCATTATTTTAGACCACATTGGTGTATCTATTGGAAACCAAAAAGGAAAACAGTGCTTTGATTTTTCCTTTTAAGCGCTGTAATCCCAAACAAGTAAAAGTCTTGTGAATGTCATTGAACTTGAACCAAAGGCTGCACCTGGACATTTTCCAAATGTCTCCTATTGGAGTGGAGCTTTCGACAAAACGCTCGCATTGATTGTTCTCAAATCCACACTTACATTAACAGCATATTTCTCTCCTAAGAGATGCGTGTGTATCCATGCGAGGAATGTGTTTAATCTGCGATAAACTACTTTTCAAACTATACTTCATTAAGGAAGCCGGTGTTGTGAATGAGAGGAGTGAATGGTCATGACAACAGGAGTTAGGGGTTGTGATGGGGTTGGGCTTAAACAGACCATTAAATGTAAATGAATAGATTAGCACTGAAACAACACTGTCACAAGACTCCTCTTCTATAGGTGAGGCCTGTGTGGGCCTATTCTTTTTTTTTTTTTTTTTACCAGAGTCTTTGGGCTGGTCAAAAGCAGTTGGAAGGTAAATGGAGGTAAGGTAAACCGATACCTAAATATTTGTAGGTATTTGCCAGGTCTTTGTGTGTGTGTACGTATGTGTTTCTGGATGTTAAAGACCCCACCCAAATATGCCTCCCAAAACCACCTCCATCTGCATAGTTCACGTCAGGATATTTATGTTCAGCATAATGGACTTCTCGTATAGCTGATATTGAAAACCAGATTTGATGTCTGGTAACTAGCCTGAAAAACATTATATAACCGATTGATGAAAAGACTGATGAATCATTCTATTTAATGGGATGAATTGGAACGCCGACCTCACTAATGCTCTTGTGGCTGAATGGAAGCAAGTCCCCGCAGCAATGTTCCAACATCTAGTGGAAAGCTTTCCCAGAAGAGTGGAGGCCGTTATAGCAGCAAAGGGGGGACCAACTCCATATTAATGCCCATGATTTTGGAATGAGATGTTCGACGAGCGTCCACATACTTTTGGTCATGTAGTGTATGACAGCAATCCATGCTTTGGTTTAGTTTCCCTCGCAGTGGCTTGCACTGTTTCCAAATACTAACGTTTTAGTATTTGTGGCACAAATTGGACCGATATTAGCATTTTTCGCTCATCATGTTCAAATCATCTATAAGTGACTTTGTTGAGCTTCACAATCAATTTAGATACTTTCGAATTATTTGGACAAGATGCGCAAAAACTGATAATATCGATACCACCACTTGCATGGGATTTGTGCCAGGGAAACAGTGCCAGTGAAACTAAACAAAAGCATGGATTAGTGTCATACCTTGTCTATAGACTGCTGACAGGGTAAGGATACCAATATGTCATTTTGTATTTTGGGTGAACTACCCCTTAATGAATAAATCAGACCAGCCCTCAGCACACAGGATAGAAAGGATTGCATTATGTCCCTTACTCTTTTGGCTCCTGCTATGTACATACATAATTCATGTTCCGTGGTTGCCATGGAGCTGTAAGGCAGCCTAAACAGAGAGCTCTGTACATTTTGTACATATTTGAGATGTTTTTAAGTGTTTATTGTTTTCTAATCAGCTTTTTGTGGCATCGCCATCATCGCTCCCTCAACGTGATCAAGACAAAGGAGATGGTTGTGGACTACAGGAAAAAAAAAGAGGACTGAGCACGCCCCCATTCTCATCGACGGGGCTGTAGTGGAACAGGTTGAGAGCTTCAAGTTCCTTGGTGTCCACATCACCAACAAACTTTCATGGTCCAAACACACCAAGACAGTCGTGAAGAGGGCACGACAAAGCCTATTCCCTCTCAGGAGACTGAAAAGATTTGGCATGGGTCCTCAGATCCTCAAAAAGTTCTACAGCTGCACCATCGAGAGCATCCTGACTGGTTACATCACCGCCTGGTATGGCAACTGCTCGGCCTCCGACCGCAAGGCACTAGAGAGGGTAGTGTGTACGGCCCAGTACATCACTGGGGCCAAGCTTCCTGCCATCCAGGACCTCTATACCAGGTGGTGTCAAAGGAAGGCCCTAAAAATTGTCAAAGACTCCAGCCACCCTAGTCATAGACTGTTCTCTCTGCTACCGCACGGCTAGCAGTACCGGAGCGCCAAGTCTAGGTCAAAAAGGCTTCTTAACAGCTTCTACACCCAAGCCATAAGACTCCTGAACAGCTAATCATGGCTACCCAGATGATTTGCATTGCCCTGTAAGGTCTACACCTGTTGTATTTGGTGCTGTGGTAAATAAAATGTGATTTTATTTGAAACAATCACATAACTCAGTTTAGGAGCCTGAGATCGCTGATCTACTGTGGGAATCCTGCTCTATGACAATGTCGTCCTGTCCTTTGTTTGGTTATGTGCTATTTTTTTTATTTTATTTTTATTTCACCTTTATTTAACCAGGTAAACCAGTTGAGAACAGGTTCTCATTTACAACTGCGACCTGGCCAAGATAAAGCAAAGCAGTGCAATAAAAACAACACAGAGTTACATATGGGGTAAAAAAACATAAAGTCAAAAATACAACAGAAAATATATATACAGTGTGTGCAAATGTAGCAAGTTATGGAGGTAAGGCAATAAATAGGCTATAGTGCAGAATAATTACAATAGTATTAACACTGGAATGCTAGATGTGCAAGAGATTATGTGCAAATAGAGATACTGGGGTGCAAAAGAGCAAAATAAATAACAATATAGGGATGAGGTAGTTGGGTGGGCTAATTTCAGATGGGCTGTGTACAGGTGCAGTGATCGGTAAGGTGCTCTGACAACTGATGCTTAAAGTTATTGAGGGAGATAAGAGTCTCCAGCTTCAGAGATTTTTGCAATTCGTTCCAGTCATTGGCAGCAGAGAACTGGAAGGAATGGCGGCCAAAGGAGGTGTTGGCTTTGGGAATGACCAGTGAGATATACCTGCTGGAGCGCAGACTACGGGTGGGTGCTGCTATGGTGACCAATGAGCTAAGATAAGGCGGGGATTTGCCTAGCAGTGATTTATAGATGGCCTGGAGCCAGTGGGTTTGACGACGAACATGTAGTGAGGACCAGCCAACAAGAGCGTACAGGTCACAGTGGTGGGTAGTGTATGGGGCTTTGGAGACAAAACGGATGGCACTGTGATAGACTACATCCAATTTGCTGAGTAGAGTGTTGGAGGCTATTTTGTAAATGACATCGCCGAAGTCAAGGATCGGTAGGATAGTCAGTTTTACGAGGGCATGTTTGGCAGCATGAGTGAAGGAGGCTTTGTTGCGAAATAGGAAGCCGATTCTAGATTTAACTTTGGATTGGAGATTCTTTATGTGAGTCTGGAAGTTGAGTTTACAGTCTAACCAGACACCTAGGTATTTGTAGTTGTCCACATACTCTAGGTCAGACCCGTCGAGAGTGGTGATTCTAGTCGGGTGGGCGGGTGCCAGCAGCGTTCGATTGAAAAGCATGCATTTAGTTTTACTAGTGTTTAAGAGCAGTTGGAGGCTACTGAAGGATTGTTGTATGGCATTGAAGCTCGTTTGGAGGTTTGTTAACACAGTGTCCAATGAAGGGCCAGATGTATACAAAATGGTGTCGTCTGCGTAGAGGTGGATCTGAGAGTCACCAGCAGCAAGAGCGACATCATTGATATACACGGAGAAAAGTGTCGGCCCAAGAATTGAACCCTGTGGCACCCCCATAGAGACTGCCATAGGTCCAGACAACAGGCCCTCCGATTTGACACACTGAACTCTATCTGAGAAGTAGTTGGTGAACCAGGCGAGGCAGTCATTTGAGAAACCAAGGCTATTTAGTCTGCCAATAAGAATGCGGTGGTTGACAGAGTCGAAAGCCTTGGCCAGGTCGATGAAGACGGCTGCACAGTACTGTCTATTATCAATCGCGGTTATAATATCGTTTATGACCTTGAGCGTGGCTGAAGTGCACCCGTGACCAGCTCGGAAACCGGATTGCATAGCGGAGAAGGTACGGTGGTATTCGAAATGGTCGGTGATCTGTTTGTTAACTTGGCTTTCAAATACTTTCGAAAGGCAGGGCAGGATGGATATAGGTCTGTAGCAGTTTGGATCTAGAGTGTCACCCCCTTTGAAGAGGGGGATGACCGCGGCAGCTTTCCAATCTCTGGGGATCTCAGACGTTATGAAAGAGAGGTTGAACAGACTAGTAATAGGGGTTGCGACAATTTCGGCGGCTAGTTTTAGAAAGAAAGGGTCCAGATTGTCTAGCCCAGCTGATTTGTAGGGGTCCAGATTTTGCAGCGCTTTCAAAACATCAGCTGTCTGAATTTGTGTGAAGGAGAAGCGGGGGGGGCATGGGCAAGTTGCAGCAGAGGGTGCAGAGTTGGTGGCCGGGTTAGTGGTAGCCAGATGGAAAGCATGGCCAGCTGTAGCAAAATGCTTGTGAAATTCTCGATTATTGTAGATTTATCGGTGGTGATAGTGTTTCCTAGCCTCAGTGCAGTGGGCAGCTGGGAGGAAGTGCTCTTATTCTCCATGGACTTTACAGTGTCCCAAAACTTTTTGGAGTTAGTGCTACAGGATGCAAATTTCTGTTTGAAAAAGTTAGCCTTTGCTTTCCTGACTGCTTGTGTATATTGGTTCCTAACTTCCCTGAAAAGTTGCATATCGCGGGGGCTATTTGATGCTAATGCTGTACGCCACAGGATGTTTTTGTGCTGGTCAAGGGCAGTCAAGTCTGAGGAGAACCAGGGGCTATATCGGTTCTTAGTTCTGTATTTTTTGAATGGGGCATGTTTATTTAAGATTGAGAGGAAATTACTCTTAAGGAACAACCAGGCATCCTCTACTGATGGAATGAGATCTATATCCATCCAGGATACCTGGGCCAGGTCAATTAGGAAGGCATGCTCGCTAAAGTGTTTTAGGGAGCGTTTGACAGTGATGAGGGGTGGTCGTTTGACCGCGGACCCGTTACGGACGCAGGCAATAAGGCAGTGATCGCTGAGATCCTGGTTGAAGACAGCTGAGGTGTATTTAGAGGGTATGTTAGTCAGGATGATATCTATGAGGGTACCCATGTTTACGGATTTAGGGTTGTACCTGGTAGGTTCGTTGATAATTTGCGTGAGGTTGAGGGCATCTAGCTTGGATTGTAGGATGGCTGGGGTATTAAGCATATCCCAATTTAGGTCACCAAGCAGTACAAACTCTGAGGATAAATGGGGGGCAATCAATTCACATATGGTGTCCAGGGCACAGCTGGGGGCTGAGGGGGGTCTGTAGCAAGCGGCAACAGTGAGAGACTTATTTCTGGAAAGGTGGATCTTTAGAAGTAGAAGCTCAAACTGTTTGGGCACAGACCTGGATAGTATGATAGAGCTCTGCAGGCTATCTCTACAGTAGATTGCAACTCCACCCCCTTTGGCAGTTCTATCTAGACGGAAAATGTTATAGTTGGGGATGGAAATTTCAGAATTTTTGGTGGCCTTCCTGAGCCAGGATTCAGACACTGCTAGAACATCAGGGTTGGCAGAGTGTGCTAACGCAGTGAATAACTCAAACTTAGGAAGTAGACTTCTGATATTTATGTGCAAGAAACCAAGACTTTTGCGATTACAGAAGTCATCAAATGATAGCGCCTGGGGAGTAGGAGTGATACTGAGGGCTGCAGGGCCTGGGTTAGCCTCTACATCACCAGAGGAACAGAGGAGGACTAGAATAAGGATACGGCTAAAGGCTTTAAGAACTGGTCTTCTAGTGCGTTGGGTACATAGAATAAAGGGGGCAGATTTCCGGGTGTTATAGAAAAGATTCAGGGCATTATGTACAGACAAGGATATGGAAGGATATGAGTAAAGTGGAGGTAAACCTAAGCGTTGGGTAACAATTAAAGAGATAGCATCGCTGGAGGCATCAATTGAGTCGGTCTCCGCGTGTATAGGGGGAGGGGCAAAGGAGCTATCTAAGGCAGGTTTAGCTAGGCTGGGGGGTCTACAGTGATATAGTAAAATTAGAAATAACCGAAACAACAATAAACTAACCATGTTTGGGCTGAGGCTAAACATAAACAGGATGTAGTACCGTAAAAAGGAACAGTCCAGCAGACATCAGCTGTATAGCTGAGTTATCATAAGGTCCGGTGGTAAACTAGTGAGTAAGAGGCCACGGCTAGCGTGTGCTAGCGGGCCGGGGCTAGCAGATGGATGGAATCTTCGTGGTTAACGTCGTAACCACATCAGACGATTTCGTCGGCAGACCAGTCGTGTAGGATCGGCGGGGCTCCGTGTCAACACTAGGTGGTCCCGTCCGGTTGACAGAGAGGTAGATAGCCGGGAGATGGGCCTAGCTCAGGATGATTAGCCAGACCACAGCGTCCGTTTTGTTGTAGCTAGCTGATAGCGATGAATCCGGAGTTAAAGGTCCAGTGATTCAGTGATTCCGGCGGAAAAACGGATATGTTCTGGGTCGATAACGCGCTGTGCAGACTGGCCGAATATCCGGTGATTAATGTCCAGTGATTAAAATTAATCCCGCAGAAAAAATCAAATGTTCTGGGTGAAATACCGCTAGCTGAGGCTAATAGCAAGTAGCTAGTTAGCTGGCTAGCTGGCTAGCTAGTTTCAACTGGAGATTCTAGATTCTAGATAAAGGTAAGTCAATAATAGAATCCGTTCCACATTGAGTGAGGCGGGTTGCAGGAAAGTATATTTTGTAGAAGGATGAAAAGTCTGATATGGAAATATGTACGAAAAATACAGAAAAATAGGGTATTTACAGGCTATTTACAGACATACGATAAAAACACAACTGCACTACTACGCCATCTTGGAAAGGTTACAATGTAACCTATATGTGTAACCCAAGTATGCCTGGTAGGCTAGGTCTACTGTCAAATCAAATTGTTATTTGTCACGCGCCAAATACAACAGGTACAACAACTTTACCGTGAAATGCTTACTTACAAGCCCTTAATACAACAACCTTACCGTGAAATGCTTACTTACAAGCCCTAAACCAACAATGCAGTTCAACGAGTCTGGATAAATATTTACTAAATAAACTAAAGTAAAAAATTAAATTAAAAGTAACACAATAAAATAACAATAACGAGGCTATATACAGGGGGTACCGAGTCAATGTGTGGGGGTACAGGTTAGTCTAGGTAATTTGTACCAGCCTTTGCTTTGGCTCCCCCTCCTGTCCAGCTCAGGCGTTCGGCGTCGCCGGCCTTCTAGCTGCTGCCGAACCTACTGCTGCCAAACGCCCTTCACTCATCAACCCCGGACTTGTCTCGTCATCATTACACACACCTGGTTCCAATCCCCACTCTATCACTGTATATATACTTCCTCTGCCATTTGTCTTTGTCGGTCATTGGTAATGTTACTTGTTTTCCTGAGAGGAATCTCTCCTACTATTTCCTGAGTACTTTATATTTTGTACTTTGGGTTCGCCCTGTGCCTTTTTGTTTATGAAGATATACAGTGGGGAAAAAAAGTATTTAGTCAGCCACCAATTGTGCAAGTTCTCCCACTTAAAAAGATGAGAGTGGCCTGTAATTTTCATCATAGGTACACGTCAACTTTGACAGACAAAATGAGAAAAAAATATCCAGAAAATCACATTGTAGGATTTTTAATGAATTTATTTGCAAATTATGGTGGAAAATAGGTATTTGGTCAATAACAAAAGTTTCTCAATACTTTGTTATATACCCTTTGTTGGCAACGACACAGGTCAAACATTTTCTGTAAGTCTTCACAAGGTTTTCACACACTGTTGCTGGTATTTTGGCCCATTCCTTCATGCAGATCTCCTCTAGAGCAGTGATGTTTTGGGGCTGTCGCTGGGCAACACGGACTTTCAACTCCCTCCAAAGATTTTCTATGGGGTTGAGATCTGGACACTGGCTAGGCCACTCCAGGACCTTGAAATGCTTCTTACGAAGCCACTCCTTCGTTGCCCGGGCGGTGTGTTTGGGATCATTGTCATGCTGAAAGACCCAGCCACGTTTCATCTTCAATGCCCTTGCTGATGGAAGGAGGTTTTCACTCAAAATCTCACGATACATGGGGCATTCATTCTTTCCTTTACACGGATCAGTCGTCCTGGTCCCTTTGCAGAAAAACAGCCCCAAAGCATGATGTTTCCACCCCCATGCTTCACAGTAGGTATGGTGTTCTTTGGATGCAACTCAGCATTCTTTGTCCTCCAAACACGACAAGTTGAGTTTTTACCAAAAAGTTATATTTTGGTTTCATCTGACCATATGACATTCTCCCAATCCTCTTCTGGATCATCCAAATGCACTCTAGCAAACTTCAGACGGGCCTGGACATATACTGGCTTAAGCAGGGGGACACGTCTGGCACTGCAGGATTTGAGTCCCTGGCGGCGTAGTGTGTTACTGATGGTAGGCTTTGTTACTTTGGTCCCAGCTCTCTGCAGGTCATTCACTAGGTTCCCCCGTGTGGTTCTGGGATTTTTGCTCACCGTTCTTGTGATCATTTGACCCCACGGGGTGAGATCTTGCGTCGAGCCCCAGATCGAGGGAGATTATCAGTGGTCTTGTATGTCTTCCATTTCCTAATAATTGCTCCCACAGTTAATTTCTTCAAACCAAGCTGCTTACCTATTGCAGATTCAGTCTTCCCAGCCTGGTGCAGGTCTACAATTTTGTTTCTGGTGTCCTTTGACAGCTCTTTGGTCTTGGCCATAGTGGAGTTTGGAGTGTGACTGTTTGAGGTTGTGGACAGGTGTCTTTTATACTGATAACAAGTTCAAACAGGTGCCATTAATACAGGTAACGAGTGGAGGACAGAGGAGCCTCTTAAAGAAGAAGTTACAGGTCTGTGAGAGCCAGAAATCTTGCTTGTTTGTAGGTGACCAAATACTTATTTTCCACCATAATTTGCAAATAAATTCATAAAAAATCCTACAATGTGATTTTCTAGATTTTCTTTTCTCAATTTGTCTGTCATAGTTGACGTGTACCTATGATGAAAATTACAGGCCTCTCTCATCGTTTTAAGTGGGAGAACACAATTACTGACTAAATACTTTTTTTCTCCACTGTATTCCCGTGTAGCTCAGTTGGTAGAGCATGGCGTTTGCAACGCCAGGGTTGTGGGTTCGTTTCCCACAGGGGACCAGTATGAAAAAAAATGTATGCACTCACTAACTGTATGTCGCTCTGGATAAGAGCGTCTGCTAAATGACTAAAATGTAAATGTAAATATTTTGAGCACAACATCGTTTGGGTTCCGTCCCGTTTTGAGCTATGGTGCTTAAATAAATTCAGTAGTTCTAAACCTGCGACTGCCTCCTGCCTACTCCTCTCTACACCAGTGACAACGTAGGTAGGTGTAAAGTGACTATGCAATGTAAATAGTCCGGGTGGTCATTTGATTAATTGTTCATTAGTCTTATGGCTTGGGGGTAGAAGCTGTTAAGGAGCCTTTTGGACATAGACTTGGCGCTCTGGTACCACTTGCCGTGCGGTAGCAGAGAGAACAGTCTATGACGGGGGACTGGAGTCTTCGACAATTTTTTGGGCCTTACTCTGACACTGCCTAGTATAGGTCCTGAATGGCAGGAAGCTTGTCCTGATGTACTGGACCGTACGCATTACCCTCTGTAGCGCCTTACGGTCGGATGCCGAGCAGTTGCCATACCACGACGTTCTCGATGGTGCAGCTGTAGAACCTTTTGAGGATCTGGGGACCCATGCCAAATCTTTTCAGTCTCCTGAGGGGGAATAGGTGTTGTCGTGCCCTCTTCACGACTTTCTTGGTGTGTTGATAGTTTGTTGGTGATGTGGACACCAAGGAACTTGAAACTCTCGACCCGCTCCACTACAGCCCCGTCGATGTGTTCGGCCCTCCTTTTCCTGTAGTCTACGATCAGCTCCTTTGTCTTGCTGACGTTGAGGGAGAGGTTGTTGTCCTGGCACCACACACTACTGTGTTATGTGTGTTACTTTTTGAACCATTTATTTAAGAAGACCACAATAGAAAAAAGTTGTCAAACAGTTTTGTGTCATCCTCGATGATTTTAAATGCATTATCCACGTGTGGTTGTATTGTTTTAAATGATCAAATCTATCTGTCTGTCTGTCCTTGGTGCAGAGGTCAGTGCAGACTGTGACATACACACACACACACACGTGTCGTGTACACACACACACACACACACACACCAACTGCAGATATTCCAAGCCAGCGTTGTTTGATTTGACTCGAGTCTGCCACTGGCCTGAGCTCTGGAGAGGAGGAGCTAGTGTGTGTGAATGTGTGTGTGCGTGCGTACGCATTTGTATTTGAATGTATTTATGTCTGGAAGGGGAGGGGAGGAAAGGAGGAGAGGGGGCAAAATAGTGATGAGGCCATTCAATCCCTCACCCCCCTTCTTGCACTTAGCTCCCCCCTCTGTCCATCCTGCCCTCCCATCCCTCCATAACTAAACAGTCTAAAACGGTGCGCTCTGACAGAAGCTGGCTCGAGCCAAGCAGAAGAGTACTACTACACTACACTGTACATCAACAAAAGAGGATACTTTGAACTTTTCCAGAAGGAACATTGCTTCAGTGTCTGCCTGTTTCTCTCTCTCTGTGATTGCAGCTGCCGCATTTACAATCAACGGGGCTCCCACTTAGTCGGGACACTCAGTATCTCTGACACTCAGTATCTCTGAAGTTTCCATCACTGGAGCACCGAGATTCACAACGTCTCTCCTGTGTAACTAAGAACAACGCTGGAGTCACTCTCTCTTTCTCTCTCTCTGTCTGTGAGTGAGGACAGAGCTGGAATTAACTCACAAGGACCCAAAGGAGGATACACCTTTCATGACGCACATTGATACAATCTTTGTCCTTTATTTTTGTTTCATATGAATGGAAACCTTTGTTGGGTTACTGGAAACCTATACAAACATTAAGAGGTCTGTAAGAGCCTATCAATCAATTATGATCCACTTTTCCCTCACTTTTCAGCAGTGTTGAAGGAATCTGTGGGGTGAACAACTCAGTCAAGCTGTCCTGGAACCTCTCATATAGAGTGTTGTGTTATAATCTAAACAAGGGGAAATGGACAGATTTAACTCATCTGGATCTTGGAGTTTAAAAAGTACTCTCATGAGATTTTACCATATTTCAGTCCTGCATAAATAACATTCTGTTTACTTAACAACGCACTGCAGGAGATTTCTAGAGAATTGATGTTGTTTTCCACATTTGCTTTTCTTTGAAACACATTTTTTAGTTATCTTTCCAAGTGTTGGTGTCTAGGAGCTGATTGTTTATTACCGTAAGAGGTGCTGGATTTCCAGGGCTGGTTCTCTCTCTGAGAGTCTGTCAGGTCTCCTTCAGCATACCTGACAGTCTGGCTGTGTGTGAAGGGGGTAGAGTAATCTGGAGGAAACAACTCTACACTACAGGCATTGTGTTTTATACCTTTACAAGACTATATCTGACCTAACACCTGGGCTTTGCTAAGGCACTCTGAGCACCTGGAGGTAAAACTATGGGGATTCTGGGCTTCTTCCTCCACCAACGGAGCCTCTGGACGTGCGACGACGGTCTTCAGCAGATGCACAGACGCAGCAGCAGCAGCCTGGTAGTCCTGAGAGCCAGCCCCACTACTCTCTGACTCTGATCACCGAGGTGGACTGCTTGACCACTGGGCTATAGGGAGAGCTGCTACGACTCTCTCCTCTCCTCTGCCTCGACTGAGCGGAGGACGGTGGAGCATCGGCCATATTGATCCCATGCAGATCTCACCTGGAGGTTAAGCGAAGAGTTAGACACGCAAACGAGTCTGGATAAGCCGGGCGAACGGTAAGGACACGCGGTATCCTCTTTTGTCAGGGTAAGCTGGGGGCTTATGTGGCAGGACGGTAATCACTGTTAAGTGCTTAATTTAAACATGAGTGGACCAACATAACTACGTAAGGTGCTAAGTGTCTATGTCCAAGTCACTGTCCCAGAAGCTATTGTTAGTGCTACAGTTTCAAAATTGGTTTGGTAGTGTCATGCTTAGCAGACCTGTACATGTCTGACTAACATCATAGTATCATAAAGTAAATCCCCAAACAACTCTGCTGGCTGTATTTTCTGTCCCAGAGAACAATTGGAAAGGGAAACCCTTATAAACACTTACTTAAACCTCAGAAAGATACTTTAAGCCAACATTGTAAAAGTCAATGTGCAAGGAACTGAAATCTCAGTTGTATTAGTAGCTAGCTGCCTAGGGAGAGAGTCTGAGGAAACAGTCTGAGGCAACTGCCATAACCTGGGAAACAATCCGGCTTAGAGTGCAAGCTGCTAACTTTCAGGGAAAAAACGTGATTTACACTGCACTCTTCAGGGTTAGAAAGGGCACAACCGTCAACTCTGTGAGGACAACATGGTTGGATTAACAACGATTGACATATGATTGAAACATTAGCATAAAGCTGAATGTATTACAACCACAGGAGGTTGGTGGCACCTTAATTGGGAAGGACGGGCTCGTGGTAATGGCTGGAGCGGAATAGGTGGAATGGTATCAAATACATCAAACAAATGGTTTCCATGTGTTTGATGCCATTCCATTCACTCTGTTCCGGCCATTATTATGAGCCGTCCTCCCGTCAGCAGCCTCCACTGATTACAACACATTATGACTGTCATGCGACGTAACGGGCAGGCATGTGAAGGACTTTTGTTTTTTAGTTAATGTTTGGGTAGAAGCACTTGAATCTGGTCATTTTGGAGTAACCCAATAATAAGTCAATGGGAAACCATCAGTGCCCCCCAATGCCTCAAACAGATGTTGCAACACTATGTTGAGAGAAGAGGAAGAGGGGGACCTATGTTGTGTAGGAAGTGCACTAACATAGCTGAAATCCACCCATGCGAAATCGACAGGGAATAGTCAAGCCCATGCTTACCAGATTACATAAAAGACATTGCCGACATTCCATTCTACGTATGTTTGTCGCCAGTCAGCTTCACATCAACTTTGGTAGCATCTTTGGTCATTCATGTTTAGGACCAGTTGTGCTTATAGATTTATTGATTTGTTTGTTGGAGACGGAGCAGATATGAGCCTGTTCACTTGTGTCTCTCAAATGTATCTTCCAGCTGTGATATAATTTACAGAGAAAATAAACGCTTTTCCATCTTTTCCTCCTGCAATAGGTGATCACTCTTTTTGAGATATGGCTCTAGACCCAACTATATTTCTAAATAGTATTATATTGTATCATATGTATGTTATACAATGCAATATCATATCTTTTAAAAGTCTTGAGCAAAACTAACTAAACAACACATACATGGTTTGGAAGCTTAGCCTACTAATGTATCAGGCATTTAGGCTATAGTAAAGGCCTAAATGGGCACCTTACATAAACAGACAAATGCACCAGCCATAAGTGGAGTACATTTTAGTAGCCTCGATCTTCTGCCAAGATAAACAAATCTAAAAACTATTGACGTTGATTCAAGGACACGGCCTGAGGCTAAATTTGTTTTAGTAATAGTCTCAAATTCAAAGGCCTTTCTCTTCCATTTGAGATGAAAACAGCGTATTGTCTCTTGTGCCTTTCAAGATGGTATGACTTATGGTGCCATTCATGTAGGGCACTAAAGGGAATAAAATACCTATAGTGACTACAGTACAGCCTTTACAGTATGGAAGCGTTGCCTTAATAAAAATAATAATACATTTAATTTATATAACGCGCTTTTCATTGAAAACCAATCTCAAAGTGCTACAGTAAATGCATTAAAATAAATAAAAACAAAAGACGTAGACAAGAGAAAGGCCATAACTAGACAGGGCCACTCACACAAAGAACACAGGTGAGTCTACAAGGGACAAGGATAACAAGGAACACAGCTATAACTACCAGAAGGCCTTCCTAAAGGGGACATGTTTTAGGCCATTTTTGAAAGAGCCCAGAGTCTGTGGTGCCTTCAGGTGGTCTGGGAGTGCATTCCAGAGGCGGGGTGGCTGTCGAGCAGAAAGCCTGATCCCCCATGGAGCAGAGCTTGGTCCTGGGGACGTTGAGGAGAAGGTTATCGCTTGACTTGAGGTTGCGGGTGGGGTTATGGGACATTCTGAGTGAGACGGGGAGCCAGTGCAGAGATTCCAGGATGGTGGTTATGTGTTCATGCTTACTCACTCTCATCAGGATCTTGGCAGCATTGTTTTTAATGTACTGGAGCTTCTAGAGACTCCTGCCAGGGATCCTGAATAGAGTGCTTTGCAGTAGTCCAGCCTTGAGGAGCCAAATGCATGGATGAGCTTATCTGCATCAGACTGAGTAAGAGTGGGACGGAGTTTGGCAATGTTTTGAGGTGATAGAATTATGCTTTGCACAGGTGTTTGAAGTGATCATTGAAGGTCAGAGAGGAGTCAAAACTTAACACCCAGATTGGAGACTGAGGATGAGAGAGGGATGTTCTGGCCTGCAACGGTGAGGTGGGTTATGGGCGAGTGCTGGACCTGGTGAGGGTTGCCAACTAGAGGTGTTCATGGATCCACCTGTATCCAGAATTCTAAATAATGTCACGGGTCTGAGTTGGATCTGATATGATTGTCACGGGTCTTAATGGAACTTAGGCCTGTAATTGGCCGGAACTTCAGGGTCCAGGGTTGGCTTCTTTAGAAGGGGGCTGATGACAGCTGTCTTGAGTGCAGGTGGAGATGGTATTTCCTCAACACCAGGGAGGTATTGAGGAAATACCTCCCTGAGTGACTTCTAGGAAACAGGAGAGAGGCTGAGGTTGCGTTGGTAGAGGGTCGAGGGTGGGAGGAGACAGAGTAGTAGACCTGGAGATGAGAGCTTGAACTAACCAAGCGATTCAGACCCCTGGCCCTTATGGTAGATTGAACAGCTTATTGATCCGTTTTTCTAGACAGGCTGAACATTGAGTCCTTGAATCCCCCCACTTTCAACCTGCATCCCATCTTGAATGGCCACTACTCTGAAATGCAATACGTGTCTGAAGACATTTCAGATGTAGATATTAATTGGTGTATTGCATTGGTGCAGATTAGGATGTGCGTTGGTATATCAATACAGTACAGATTGTTCCGTTTGGATTGTTTTAGTATTGCTGCAGTGGGAAAATAAAATATTGCACCAGTCTGATTAGAGAGCTCAGTAGACTGTTGCTGTTGCTTTAGCTGAGTGGGATATATATTTACAGGCACCTATCACTAAAAGGAAAATAAAGAATATTAATATACTAATATACAATATTTTTTGACTTAGTCCTTTTACTCTATCTTTTGCAAATTGGCCATTCTTTGTGTGTTTACAATTTGCCTGCTAGTGCTTTGCTGAAAGGGAAAACCAAATGACAAGGCGTTCAAAAATGACACAATATAAACTTCATCATAATACAACAATGATGTGAAAATGGCAATTCCCCCAGCATATTTGCTAGTCAGAGAAACAAAACTTTTTCTGAGTGCACAAGTAAAATGTCTGAATGTGTTACAGACAGCGCACCCACACCTATAACGTGAATGGCGTTAAGAGAAAAAAAACAATCAAAAAGTGTAATATAAATATAGAATTGGCGTCAATCCTGAAGCCATGTATTGTGTAAATTCGAAAATTAACGATATTTACCGCCGATATCCTCTGATCTTTCACCTCCACTTGGGAGACTGCTTCTGAAAATGATTACCTTGTTTGAAGCCCAACTTTTCGTCATTTTTTTGGGGTGTTGTGAGATGGTAGGTATTAGTCCCGCTTGAACTCTCCAAGAGATTCAGACCCGTTTGCCAGCATGAAGGGTAGCCCAGAGGAGTGAGTGTTTGAGTGAGTCAGGAGTACACCCTCTGCACCTGACCATGGCCCATGATGGGGAGTAGGCCACATCTCATTTGTGAGGTCATCACAATGAGACCACAGACTAACTGGGATCTATTGGTCTCAGGGCAGAAGTCACCTCTGCTCATCAACAAACGCACTTCAGTATGTTCTGAGCATTTATGTCTCTGAATCTCAGGTCACATAAAACATCTGGTAGTCATGATGAACAACAATATCAGCCTCCAGCTCCAGCGTCAATGACAAAGTTAGATCGCCTAATTGTAAAACCATGAATGGAAATTAACTGATAAAGTGTTATTGATACAACCATTCCAACCACCCTATGGCACAGTAACATAGGTTTCTCCATGAAGTTGTTATCTAATCAATGTAAACCAGTGGCAGTTGGTGCTGTTCAAGATTAGGGAGGCCGATTTGTTTTATTTATTAACATTGCCTTATTTCTATTACAGCATATTGGATGACTGTCATTCATATTCCATTCACCCAGCTCAATGTAACATCAATAGGTTTAGGCTACTACATGATACTAGAATTTGCCCTATACCCATCATGAGGTTGCTACAATCTAGCCTACAAATGAAAGTTTATAACGTAGGTGCACAGGTCTAGAGACAAATTGGAGTAATCAAGGTGACAGACAGTGATACATTCAATACTACCTTACACACTCTTGCCTGCATTTAGCTGATCTGGGGTGTACTCATTAGTCCAAAACTATAGTTTCTATTGGACAAATTCAGGTAGGTCCTCCCCGTTTCGTTCCGTTTGCTTCCGTTTCAGAAAAGTTTTGCAACAGAATCGGCTGAATGAATACACCCCTGATCCCCTCACACACAGTTCACTTACATAGCAGCCACTTACAGCATCATCACTTTGCTCGTTGCATAATTCCTTCTCACATCTACGCGCTCTCCTCCTCTCACCTTTTCCCTTCGCTTGTGGACTTCAGTGCACAACGCAACAGCTGTCTGTGACCAGGCGCAAAAACCTCTCCAAGCCAAACCTTCATAACAGAACCGCTACACACCCTTCATACCATAACCACTAACCACTACACAGCCTACATTGTTGTCACCATATTATTGTTAGAGTCAACAAACTAGAACTAACACGTTAGTAAACCCACAATCCAATCCATGTGTACAATCACACAGTACAGTGTAGAGTTAGCAGTTTAGTAGTTACACCAGCACCAATAAATTAATAAAACCGAAAGTTTATCTTGACTTGGAATAGTTGCAGTGTTGGATAGCCTTAGCCAGCTAGCTAACATAAATAACATTCCTCTCTGAGTCAGGTTGTTGAGTAGGCTAAATTATCTGCATTAGCTAAGTAAGTGAAAGGTAAACTAAGAAGAAAACAATACAACAAAATATAGCTAGCTCTCTCTCTCTGCTGCTGCTTCTCTTTCATTTTAAAACTGTTCAACAATTGTCTTTCTCTCTCTTTGAATGAACTACTCACCACATTTTATGCACTGCAGCGCTAGCTTGCTGTAGCTTATGCTTTCAATTCTAGATTAATTCTCTGATCCTTTGATTGGATGGACAACATGTCAGTTCATACTGCAAGAGCTCTGATAGGTTGGAGGACGTCCTCCAGAAGTCGTCATAATTACTGTTTATGTCTATAGAAGGGGGTGAGAACCATGAGCCTCCTAGGTTTTGTATTAAAGTCAATGTACCCAGAGGAGGATGGAAAATAGCTGTACACAATGGTGCTACCCTAGAGGGTGCTGTTGAGGCTTCTGTAGACCTTCATTGCAAAACATTGTGTTTTAATCAGTTATTTGATAACCTGTGAATATATTTAGTATAGTTTTATCAATTTTTCTGAAATTCTGGTCCTATCCTTCCTCCTCTGAGGAGCCTCCACATTGTGAACTAAACCACCCAGAGGTTCATTTATTTAGCTGGTGTCCTTCACATAACCCCAACCTAACCCTGAGTGACCCCACAAGACAGTTAACCTCTGGGATGAGGGACACCCTGGGGAGCCTACTGGTATTTCCCCTGATCTGCACCACACATCATGGGAACTGTGGTCAGTGCTCTCCATCTAGTCCTCTTTCAACATGTCTCAAAGCAGTCGGGATCTGCCCTCTCTAATATTGACAAAGTACCTTTAACTCTCTCTGTTCTCTGGCAGAAGCACCAATGTGTAGATATCCTGCAGTGAATGAATTGCATTAATAGTATCTTACATAATGGAAACCAGTTATCCTTACCCATGTCAAAGCGAGGATGTGGGGGTTTAGGATTGGTGTGTGTGTGTCATCCTGAGTCTGACCATCCCAATGGAGGACAACACTATAGTTACTGACTCCTTCAGCATGTGTAGTGGCGTGCTCTCTGAGTCCTGCAGATGAGGCTCATGGTGGTGGTGAACAGATTACCCCCCACGGCCATCCCCACACCTCCAGGCGGTAACTCCCTCCAGCCAGGCTGGGTAAATTGCGGCCCACGTGATGGAGATAAACTGGGAGGCATTAGCAGTGCTAATCCAGGCCTGATCTTGGGAGCCATGCTGCTCTCTATAGTCCTCCCTGGCTGCTGCCCTGCCGTTTGGCCTTGAAGACAACTGACCGTACAATAACATGGACCATTAGGAATTCAGCCCAAGCCTTCTCCTCTGCTTGGGAAGAGAAAATGTAGGTACTGTATCACTTTTCCTTGCTCCTTCTGTGATGTTCCTGATGTAGTGGGTCAAGTTTGAGTCTTTTTGGCTTTGGTGCCTTTCTGAGGAAGGTTGGTTACGGAGGTGCCTTTGATCTAAGTTATTGTGCTTCTGTAGAGGCTTGCAGCCATTGACATTGCTGTAGCACTTGAACATTGTTTGTCAAGTAATGGACTGCAGCTGGGGTCCCTTTATACACTACATGCCTCTCCACCTCCTCCAAACACTTAAATGACCAAAGCTTGTGGACCTCACTGTGGATGTACATTTGATTCTCTTGTATCACTTGGAATGTTCCTACCTTTTATACGTTTTCTTATAATATTGCAATTGATCCATGGCATAGAATCTAGTAGTAAACCCAAACAGCGTGCACATTCACAGTGATCCAACTCAACATAATTAATCCCGATTTTGTAAAGCGCTAAACAGCACATTGTGTTTTTATCTCTAGCAAGAGCATGGAATGGGTTTATCAATGTCCTAGAATTCAAATATAAGGTCATCTTTCTGAATATAAATTCTGAATAGTTTTTTTGTGAAAGATCATTTTAGAGTTGAGTTGATGATGTAAGGTTGCATGTATGGACAACTCCCATCAGTGATTTCCTTCCCCCTCTTGCACTTGTTTATTAGTTACTGAAAGACCCCACTTCATCACGTCTTGTATTTTTACTCAAGTGATTACAGCACGTAAACACAAAATAAGACAGACAGACGGGCTAAATTAGTCTCTCTGTTGTTGTTGAGACCTGAGAACGCCTCTAGAGGAAGAGCGGCCTTGGAACTACATTGTGGATCTTTACCAAATGTGAAGGACCTACTTGACTATAGGCATAAGAACAATTTGGTTTATTTGAGTTTGTTTAGAATTATTCTATAAATACTGATAAAGTTCATTGATTGAATTTCCTTTGGGTTTGGAATAGATATGTATAAAACCTGACATTTAAAGTTATAGCTTATTTTCCAAAAATTCCTATGTGAATTGAATTGTCTTTTTGTGGAGGGAGATGGTGTAGTGTTCTGTGAATTATGATCCTAGTTGTTTTCCAAATGATATACAAATGGGTGTCATGAGAAAATAATGCATTGTCCTTTAGGCTAGTTGATGAAGAGCTCAGATAAAAAAAGACTTGATAAGAGACTGTATACAAACCCACTCACACACAACACATGCACACGCACACGCACACACACACACACACACACACACACACAAACACACACACACACACACAGCTGAAGTTTATGTACAATTTGCAGATATAAGAAGTGATTTACATGACAAAGACCTCCAACCTTTTCAAAAGTAATCTTTCACAGAGGCTGGCACACTTATCTGTGATGAATGCAAAGGTCTGAGAATATTACCTGAGGAAATTCTCTACTGTGGCTAATCTCCATTGAAGAGTGAATGAGGGATTAAAACATTGTCCTGTGGAGTCAGGAAATAGAGACAGCACAGAGAGGACACAAATGAAGCCCCATGCTGGATCTGATAGGGCCTTGGAGGTCAAGAAAGACCTCAGATAAATATAGACTCTGAGGGCAAAGATGACTCAGTCACTGTTCAAAATTCATACATCACACTTTGCAAAGCACAATTGGGGGCCAGTTTGCTACAGCAGGAAAATAATACTTTTTATTTTATCAGGTAAGTTGACTGAGAACACATTCTCATTTAGAGCAACGACCTGGGGAATATTTACAGAGGAGATGAATGAGCCAATTGGAAGCTGGGGATGATTAGGTGGCCATGATGGTATGAGGCCCAGATTGGGAATTTAGCCAGGACACCTGGGCTAACACCCCTACTCTTACAATAAGTGCCATGGGATCTTTAGTGACCACAGAGAGCCAGGACACCCATTTAAAGTCCCATCCAAACGACAGCACCCTACAAATGGCAATGTCCCCAATCACTGACCTGGGGAATTCAAATATTTATTTTTAGACCGGAGGCAAGCCAGCAGAGGGATGCAGGGTGGTATGCAGCAACAGGAAATGTGAATTATTATATGGATTATAATTAACAGGCAATGTTGTAGGGGTTGATACATTTTTCATAAGTGAAAATCAAGTCTGAAATTTCAAAGTGGAAATTACACACGTCAGAAGCCTTTTTAAACCTCAAATACACTACAGGTTTTACATTTCCTGCATTGCAGGTAAGTTCTCCTGCAACAGGGTGATCAAATTAAGATATGTACACCACTTAAACGGCACAAAAGCTGATATGATTCAGTGTCTGGATCAGTTACCCAAAACAAATTACCAAGAAAAAATACAAATACATAAAATAATGTATTTAGTCTCTCTGTGTTTCATCATTCTCCTTCAATTCGCAAGAGGCTTAATGTATCTCACTGGAGAAAGCATCCGAGCGAGCGAATCAGCGCCCTTCTGTCTCTGTATGTGTAAAAGCGTATGACATTGATGCCGCCGGTAGCATTGAATGCAGTGGAAGCCAGTGAGCATTTGGCCTCCCTTGATAAAAAAAGTATAAAATAATAGCCAATCAGCATTGTGCTAAAATGAGTGAGCTCAACTGTGAAGGGTCCTGGCTAAGAAAAAAAAAGTGTCAAGGGAAGCCAGTTTGGGTTTGGCTTCCCTCCAATCACATCACATCGAGTGCAAATTAGTCATTGACAGAAACAATTTGAATTGTTGCATCTCGCTGGTGGATAGCTAGCTAGCTAAAACAGTATATTTCCTAAATTAGCCATGGATGGAGAGCCATGGATAGGGATTTGGACTTGTGGTTTTGGCCAATGCTTGTAACGGTGATTCTGATCCAACCATAAATTCATATGGTTGGGTCAGAATCGCCTTGGCCTGAGAGGATGGAAGATCAATATGTAGCTAGATGTAGAAGGCATGTTGAAGAAGGCTAGCTAACATTGCACATGAAAGGAAGTTAGGCTAGCGAGCAAGCATTTTATCCAGGTAGCCTAGGACAACAAAAAATAAAAGCGTGTACTGTATGACAGAGGCATAAACCATTTCGTCAACATGAAAGAGAGGAGGATGGCATTGGCGTTTCTCTACAAGTAGGGTGAGTCAACATGTTTTTTCTACTTGCACACACACACACGCGCACGCACGCACGCACACACACACACACGCGCACACGCACGCACACACGCACACACACACACACACACACACACACACACACACACACACACACACACACACACACACACACACACACACACACACACACACACACACACACACACACACACACACACACACACACACACACACACACACACAGAAATCAGAACCATGGACACCCACATCATATTTAGCTTACATTGATTGAACTAAATTGTTTTTGGTATCTTTTAGTTGTCACTGTATCAGACTAAGCATGGGTTATTTGATGATATTGAAATGGAGATGGAATCATGGAGGCAACTCCTGTTTTCTTTGCAACTTGTGCTAACTCTCCGTGGTTCTAAATCAATAGTTGTTTAGTAGTCCGAAAATGTCGGAAACATTAACTTGCTTGACCATGCTGTAGGTCATGTAACTGTTTGTTACATGTAATACACTTTGTGGAATTCACTGGACAGATGTTGCTCTCCGGTTTTGTGATGAAACAAAGGTGGGGTTTTATTTATTCTGACACTGTCTATCTTATTGTGTCAGCCTTAGGCCTATATATGACTGTGGTATACGAACTAACAAGTTATAGAGCAAACAACACAATTATCACATAGGTTGTAAAATGGCTTTTATCCTGGCTTTCCCACTGATTTTACCCACGCACCACTACTGGTCTGGATTAAGACCCTTTCTCCCATTGAGGCCTGTAGGTCAACCACAATATGGAGGTAATGCCTCTATTGTACAGAGATACCAGAGGAAATATTAAGCTTTACCACGTATTTTACTGTATGTCAGTGCTGTACAGAGACACAAAAGTAAATATGCAACTTGAAAAGGAAGCTGTGGCTACAATTTAATGTAATAAGAAATTAATGCCATGCAATTAATTTGCAATTAATTTGGTGTTAAACCTCAAAGCATGTTCTGCTGGAAATTGACATGCCTACCGCTCAAATGGGTATACTATTCTGGAAGGTAATACAGAGTAGTTAAGACCATTGTATTTTGAATGAGCATAGTAAGGGCCTACAATATAGTAGTGTGGTATGGATGGAAATGAATGGGAGCAGTTAGTGTTGTTTGAATGCCTGTTTTCTATGAGTACCAAACTGGCAATACAGTGCCGTACATATAGTGAGTAATCCTTTATTGCGTGCTTTGTAAAGGCGAACAGCCGGAAAAAAAACTGCCGAACACCAAAACTAACAGAAACCGCACAAAATGTCCTCATAATACACTACCGGTCGAAAGTTTTAGAACACCTACTCATTCCAGGGTTTTTCTTTATTTTTACTATTTTCTACATTGTAGAATAATAGTGAAGACATCAAAACTATAAAATAACACATATGGAATCATGTAGTAACCAAAAAAGTGTTTAACGAATCAAAATAAATGTTATATTTGAGATTCTTCAAATAGTCACCCTTTGCCTTGATGACAGCTTTGCACACACTTGGCATCAACCAGCTTCACGAGGTAGTCACCTGGAATGCATTTCAATTAACAGGTGTGCCTTTTTAAAAGTACACTTGTGGAATTTCTTTCCTTCTTAATGCGTTTGCGCTAATCAATTGTGTTGTGACAAGGTAGGGGGGTATACAGAAGATAGCCCTAATTGGTAAAAGACCGAGTCCATATTATGGCAAGAACAGCTCAAATAAACAAAGAGAAATGACATTCCATCATTATTTTAACATTTACATTTACATTTTAGTCATTTAGCAGACGCTCTTATCCAGAGCGACTTACAGTTAGTGAATACATATTTATTTATACTGGCCACCCGTGGGAATCGACATGAAGGTCAGTCAATATGGAAAAATTCAAGAATTTTGAACGTTTCTTCAAGTGCAGTTGCAAAAACCATCAAGCGCTATGATGAAACTGGCTCTAATGAGGACTGCCACAGGAATGGAAGACCCAGAGTTACCTCTGCTGCAGAGGATAAGTTCATTAGAGTTAACTGCACCTCAGAAATTGCAGCCCAAATAAATGCTTCACAGAGTTCAAGTAACAGACACATCTCAAAATCAACTGTTCAGAGGAGACTGTGTGAATCAGGCCTTCATGGTCAAATTGCTGCAGAGAAACCACTACTAAAGGACACCAATAATAAGAAGAGACTTGCTTGGGCCAAGAAACACGAGCAATAGACATTAGACTGGTGGAAATGTGTCCTTTTTTCTGGAATCCAAATTGGAGATTTTTGGTTCCAACCGCTGTGTCTTTGTGAGACACGGTGTGGGTGAATGAATGATCTCCGCATGTGTATTTCCCACCGTAAAGCATGGAGAAGGAGGTGTTATTGTGTGGGGTGCTTTGCTGGTGACACTGTCTGTGATTTATTTAGAATTCAAGGCACACTTAACCAGCATGGCTACCATAGCATGCTGCAGTGATACGCCATCCCATCTGGTTTGGGCATAGTGGGACCCAACAAACCTCCAGGCTGTGTAAGGGCTATTTTACCAAGAAGGAGAGTGATGGAGTGCTACATTAGATGACCTGGCCTCCACAATCCACCGACCTCCACCAAATTGAGATGGTTTGGGATGAGTCGGACCGCAGAGTGAAGGAAAAGCAGCCAACAAGTGCTCAGCATATGTGGGAACTCCTTCAAGACTGTTGGAAAAGCATTCCAGGTGAAGCTGGTTGAGAGAATGCCAAGGGTGTGCAAAGCTGTCATCAAGGCAAAGGGTGGCTATTTGAAGAATCTCAAATATAAAATATATTTTGATTTGGTTACTACATGATTCCATATGTGTTATTTCATAGTTTTTAAGTCTTCACTATTATTCTACAATATAGACAATAGTAAAAATAAAGAAAAACCCTTGAATGAGTAGGTGTTCTAAAACTTTTGACCGGTAGTGTATATGTGCGAAACGGCGCGCCACGTTTCGACTAGATAGTATGCGGCGGTCTTTAATCCTGAGGGGATGATGGGGCAGCAGCTATGGGACTGGTAGTATCTGACTCAAACAAAAAAACACTCCACAACAGGATGTTTCTGTTGACAAGGCAGTAAACCATTAGTGACGTTTCTAAGACATTCGCTGGTGCCAGTGAGTAGAGTCTCTGAGTAAAATGCAAACAACCAGTGTGTATTGCCAGGAGGCCTGTAATCTTTTCATTTCTCCAACCACGTTTTAACTCCTAGCCGGCCACACTACAGAGAGGGCCAGAAACACAGACCCTGACGAAGGCCCTACAGAGGCCAAAGCACTCACCCCCAGTCTTGCAAAGCACTTTGACAGAGCTGGTCTGGATATGTCCTCAGCCACTGTCAGTTTACCACTTCCTGATCTGGAGAAATGTTTTGCACCCCGCCATGTCACACATGTATTTGCATGAAACAACCACTTACACACACAGGTGCTCGAGCCCACAAACAACACACACACACACAGTCTTGTACAACTAACCTTGTGGGGACACACAATTCAGTCCCATTCAAAATCCTATTTTCCCTAACCCTTAACCCTAAACCTAACCCTAACCCGTACCCTAACCCTAAACTTAACCCAAAAACCTAACCTTAACCCTAAACCTAACCCTAGCTCCTAACCCTAACCCTAAAACTAACCCTAGCTCCTAACCCTAAACCTAATTCTAACCCTAACACTAATTTTAACCTTAACCCTAAATCCCCTATAAATAGCATTTGACCTTGTGGGGACAAGGGGCTTTGAGGTCTGGAACGTCACTGTAACAGAATTCTTCCCTATTTAGGAACAAGTTCACTCCTTTTGTCTACACGGACAATTAGTGTAAAGATTCCAGTTATGAAAATGAATGCTAAGATTGACATGTGATGGTATTGATTAGCAGTAAGCCTGTAAAACATTAGCCATTATTTTTTTGCACAACTACAGAAAGCATTTGAAAACCCTCCTACTGTGAACAGTAAAATTATAGTTAATGTTCTAAAGCCGAAGGGGTTATAATTCAATACAGACATATCACAGCATGGAAGCATGCAACACAACACCAAACACTTAAAAGAGCTTTCAGGATAGATACCGCAGAACATAATTTATGGTTGTGAGACAAGAATTGCTTACACAGAGGCATCACTGAGAGATACCACAACAATGTGAGCCTAAATCAAACTGTGAAGCCAATAAAACACTCTTGAGAGATAAATAAATAATGAAAACAAAATCTCTTGCTGCATAGTTCAGCTTAAACCATTTCTATGCAGCCAATCCCTCGAGCAAAGCCATCTAGAAGCTCGTGGAAAATCATTAACGCTCAGATCTTTCAAGGAACAATTGCATAATTTTCTTCTTTGGCCGGGGTTTCAAGGTTACAGATTTACGTGTTTCTTGTGACGGCAAGGAGTATCTTCTGTAAACTGATGCAAGGCAGGCTTATGTGAGAACGACTGTAAATTCAAAGCTGCCTATTCAAACACAGACATACCTGACAAGTCTCTGTCCTGCGAAAGGGAGACTACAACTGGAACAAGATAAATCTTGTGGTGGAATGAGAGACTTCTGGAGGCTACCATGGTAATAGACTTTTCATCTGGGGCTTGACATGATGCCAAAGGAGTATCCCATCCATGCTCACAATGGACTCACAATAGTATCCCAGCCATGCTCACAATCGCCGTCAGAATACAGCTTGGGTAAACTTCCTCACAGAGCTGTATGCTGACTGCTATTCCCTGTTCACTTTTTATAAACTGAAAAATACAAACAAAAAATAAAGGCATTCAGGGACCTCATGCATGGGTTGCCAGGATTGAAATACCTATTTTTATCTGGGCAAAACCACACTTAGCACATTTAACAATCTACACCTGTAAAAGAGCCACCGCAGAATGGCCTCAGCAGAGGGACAAAGTATTTTGTTGAAGGCAAAAACACTTGTGATCTGTTGAAATGAAGGCCACTGTGCACTGTTTACGGCAGTGGGACTATGAAACATACTGTAATATGTCATCGATTGCATGAAGTTCTGTGATTTTATGATGTTTGGTGTTGCATTGAAACATTCCTCTCAACCTCTTTCCTTGTGTTTCCTTGTCTTTCAGAGTGTCAATGCTCCTACTCATTCTAAGATGAAGTTATGGAAGTGTGCCGCCATCGCCTTGACTCTCTGTGGAGCAGCACTGTCCCTCTTCCTCACTCGAATCATGGTTCCCACGCTACCGCATCACTTCCCCTCCTGGGACACGTCTTCGTCGCGGATGTCCTCATCCTCCAACTCCTCTTCCTCACTGATCGGTGGCCGTCATCGCAAAGTGCGGTCGACGGAAGGCATCGGCAACATTTTGACAGAATGTAAGCAAAATCTTCATCTTCAGTCACCAACTATTTTTGTCCAGATGTTCTGATTGGTTTGGATATTCTGATTGACTCTTGCTAAAGCTCTGAAGTCATTGGTCTGTGAAGAAAACGTTGTGGTGGAGACCAGTCAAGAGAATGTACGCTTTGACACCCATGTGTTGGTGTCAACAGTAAATTGGATAATTCCCAGCCAGTCTGAGGGCCACCAATAGTGTACCTGTACAGATAAAGCCACTGTACCTCTACCGACAGAGCATGGCAGCATAGCAGCCAACCGCAGCTTACAGCCAGCCAGGGTAATCAAATCAAATGTGACGTCCAGAGAGCAGATAACTCCATTAAGGTCTGGAGTGTCATCTCAACATCCCAGGAGCATTTGCACTTTGAGGGTGATAAAATGCCTATAACCTCCTGATATGGTTTTAGAGGGTATGCAGTATTCATGAGAAAATGTGACATAAAAGATTTAGAGATGTAAAATGTCAGTGATGGTCTCGGGGTATGTCCGTTAGGATGGGGATAAGAAGAGTTTCAGAGAGTCCCACTAAGTGGGTTAGTGGAGGCTAGAGAGTTGACATCCCTGGCCCTGTGGTTGATGTAAAGACAAAACCGACACACTATCTCTTAGGTTTGGGCTGCACATTACTGTGGGTTCTTGTTATAACTCATCCGCTGACGGCATTCTATTTTCAAACTAATAGAAAGTTGGCTGCAAAACTGAGCGTGACTGAGGGGAATTTCTCTAAAGTCATTTTTACCAGACCGAAACGTTCTATTCAGTGTCCTTTTGCTGGACTCAGAGTGTGACTGTCAGACCATTATTCTGATTATCCAGTAGAGATTTTCCAGGCCAGGTCAAGTGTAAAATCAGCTAGCCTAATTACCTAATCTGTGATGCCACTGCCAGGCCAGGGAAATCTTCACACGAAACAAACGACCGAATTACCAACTCTTCACTTTGGGAAGGCCTTTTCCAGTTTCATTTATGAATGCAGAGAACAGCGAAGTGTTGTTCCTTCAAGAGCACCATTGATTACAGTGTCAGTCAGTGAGCCAGGCTAATACAGGGCTATTACTGTACATGTTGTTCAAGTGTCTGAGTTTATAGGGTTTAGGGTTTAACATGCCCCCTGGCGTTGCAAAAGACCCTGAGCCTTTTAAGTAAAGGTTGTGTCCTGGAGGGGATAGAATGAACAGTTAATTATAGCTATATCTAACTGTAGAACAGTATGGTGACCCTAAGGGGCAAAGTATAACAGAATTGTCAGACAGAAAAGCATTGTTTTTCATGATATCTAAACCTCTTGTGAAGGAAATACCTGAAAGCATCTTTAAAGGGGTAATCTGCGATTTCTACATCCAGTTTTGGACTTTTAAATTAACTAAATATACCCATTGATTCTTAAAGAATATAACTTATAAATGCCTCATGAGCTTAGTTCAACTAGCCAGCAGAATACCACCCTGCATCCCACTGCTGGCTTGCTTCTGAAGCTAAGCAGGGTCGATCCCTGGATGGGAGGCCAGATGCTGCTGGAAGTGGTGTTGAATGGCCAGTAGGAGGCTCCCTTTCCTCTGGTCTAAAATATCCTAGGACAGTGATTGGGGACATTGCCCTGTGTAGGGCGCTGTCTTTTAGATGGGATGTTAAACAGATGTCCTGACTCTCTGTGGTCTCTAAAGAATCCATGACACCTATCGTAAGAGTAGGGGTGTTAACCCCGGTGTCCTGGCTAAATTCCCAATCTGGCTATCATGGCTAGCTAATCATCCCCAGCTTCCAATTGGCACATTCATCTCCCCTGTAACTATTCCGCAGGTTGTTGCTGTAAATGAGAATGTGTTCTCAGTCAACATAACTGGTTAAATAAAAACTGTTGTACCCCATCAGAACCCAAAATATAAGCCTATTTTACTCCATCGTTTGTAAACAATGTCATTGTAAACAAATACTATATAGCTGCAAAACATGGTTTAAACTATAATCTTGATCTCATGGATGGTCAGTCCTTCCATCCATATCTCTGTCTATGAATTTGAGAGTGGTTATATTTCTACAGCCCCATCCCTCTGCTCTTTACCAAAACAGAGGCTGGTGAAAGCTTTGTTATTGTTGCAACGGCAGATCGCCCCTTTTAATCGATACGCATATGCCCCGTTTATGAAACCTTGAGTATTACATGTTTATGGAATCACTCTCAATTAATAAGGAGGTGTTTTTGGTTTATACCCTTGATGCTGGCAACACATACAAGTATGTGATCGCTACAGGCCCATTGAGCACAGAAGGAAATCAATTCTCAGGGAATGTTTTATTGGACACGCCCATATTTATTTACAGGTTCTATAAAGATTTATATCATGTTCTGGCAGCATTGTTTTGGTATTTGGTAATCCCTCTGGCAGGAGGTTCTGGATCAGGTGTCCAAATGCATTGGACACGTTTCAATGCGCACCTTATATCTCACTCCACTCCTACACATCTGGGGAACAAGTTCATTGACTCCTAATGTGTTAAATGTGCTTATGTTTAACATGTGTAAACTTGGCAAATATAGTTCAACAAAGACTCAGCCAAACTGCCATGGTCTGAAAGGGGATATTCTATTTCTATATATAGTGTCTACTTTCTCTGTCAAGTACATAGCTAGCAGCTAGACTGGAGTTCAATATTTGCACAACTGACAATGTTTTAACATTGGAAAAGGCTCATGTCACTCCTAATGTATGTGTGCATGTACAGTATGAGAGATACTATGTTAACTATGAAAAAGTAACTTAGTTAGACACACCTGTCATTGATGATAGATAGAGACTGATTTTAGAGAACTTATTGTTCACTAAGCCAATGATCCATGCAAGTCGAAAGGATGAACATGTTTCAATCGTTTGCAATTCATCTCTACAAACTGTGTGAAGGAAGGAATGTCTAAAGCTAGCGTTATACAAGTAACTGCCAAAATAAAGGAAACACTTGAGTAAATGAGGGATACATTGAACGCACACAGGTGTGGGTCCTGAGTTAATTAAGCAATTGAAACATCCCATCATGCTTAGGGTCATGTATAAAAATGCTCAGTTGCTCATTATTTTGGTTACCATGGCTAAAAGAAGAGATCTCAGTGATTTTGAAAGAGAGGTCTCAAAAGAGCATAGGGGGTTTAAAGTGTGTGTGTGTGTGTGTGTGTGTGTGTGTGTGTGTGTGTGTGTGTGTGTGTGTGTGTGTGTGTGTGCGTGCGTGTGCGTGTGCCTCAGTCACCAGACCTCAACCCAATTGAACACTTATGGGAGATTCTGGAGCAGCACCTGAGACAGCGTTTTCCACCACCATCAACAAAACACCACATTATGGAATTTCTTGTGTAAGAATGGTGACGCATCCCTCCAATAGAGTTCCAGACACTTGTAGAATCTATGCCAAGGCGTATTGAAGCTGTTCTGGTGGCACTGGCGGCTCGTGGTGGCCCAACGCCCTATTAAGACACATTATGTTGGTGTTTCCTTTCTTTTGGAAGTTACTTGCATGTTCCAATACATTTCACAGGTACAGTTGACGCAGCTGTTTTTAAAGCCTGTTACCCTGTCACGTTCCTATTATTTGAAAACCTGTACCAACAACCGTATGGATCTTTTATCTTTCTATTTTCCAAACTGACATAATGGTTGAGGCTGGGGTCTCACAGACATTCAAAGCTCTGCATTGTATCACAGGCCATGCTGTATGTACAACATATTTATTGTATGGTTCTAATGGTTGTATCTTCCTCTAGCCGAACACCAACTCTTCTTCTCTTCTCTGCAGTCATGCACATGTTCCAGAGCTTCACAGAGGGGGAGCTAAAGCAGATGATCGCGACTCTGGTGGAGAAGAAGGCACGGCAGGAGGCCAGGCAGAGCAAAAGAACTAAACGGGCTAAGAAAGCATCAAAGCCATGTTCCCTGAGGGAGGTGGAAGTGACTGTCAGTGAGCTGGATCTGGGATACTACAGTGATGAGACGCTGCTCTTCAGGTATTGCAGCGGGAACTGTAAAGCTAGCCGCCGCAACTACGACGTCATACTGAAGAAATGGACGAGGAAAGGCATCTCAAAGAGGGAGAGGAGCCCCTGCTGCCGGCCCAAGGAGTACGATGACATTTCCTTCCTGGACAACACTAACAGATACAAGACGCTCCACAACTTTTCTGCTCTGGCCTGTGGCTGTGTATAACGCCTCGATAGTGGCCATTTTGATTTCCCAGATACTGTATCAAACATGGGAAATGCAACAACTACTGCTACAAAATCAAAAACAGGAGTACACAAGAATCGATCCCTGCAGTACAATGCCAGGGAATACGGCACATTTGAAACTACCATCTACGAGTGTTCATTTTGTGTTTGTTTTTAAAAGACATCAGCAAACGTCTGTTTTTCTTTCTTTGCCTTTCATGGGATACTTCTCTGTTGGTTGTGAGGATAATACATTATATGACCTATGTGTCATCATGGGGCAATAACAGTTAATGCAATGATTTGCTGCTTGATTGTGGACTACGGAGCAATGGCTCCATTACCTACAGTTGAAGTCGGAAGTTTACATACACTTAGGTTGGAGTCATTAAAACTCGTTTTTCAACCACTCCACAAATTTCTTGTTAACAAACTATAGTTTTGGCAAGTCGGTTAGGACATCTACTTTGTGCATGACACAAGTAATTTTTCCAAAAATTGTTTACAGACAGATTATTTCACTTATAATTCACTGTATCACAATTCCAGTGGGTCAGAAGTTTACATACACCAAGTTGACTGTGCCTTCAAACAGCTTGGAAAATTCCAGAAAATTATGTAATGGCTTTAAAAGCTTCTGATAGGCTAATTGACATAATTTGAGTCAATTGGAGGTGTACCTGTGGATGTATTTCAAGGCCTACCTTCAAACTCAGTGCCTCTTTGCTTGACATCATGGGAAAATCAAAAGAAATCAGCCAAGTCCTCAGAAAAAAAATGTAGACCTCCACAAGTCTGGTTCATCCTTGGGAGCAATTTCCAAACGCCTGAAAGTACCACGTTAATCTGTACAAACAATAGTACACAAGTATAAACACCATGGGACCACGCAGCCATCATACCGCTCAGGAAGGAGACGTGTTCTGTGTCCTGCAGATTAACGTACTTTGGTGCAAAAAGTGCAAATCAATCCCAGAACAACAGTAAAGAACCTTGTGAAGATGCTGGTGGAAACAGGTACAAAAGTATATATATCCATAGTAAAACGAGTCCTATATCAACATAACCTGAAAGGCCGCTCAGCAAGGAAGAAGCCACTGCTCCAAAACCGCCATTAAAAAGCCAGACTATGGTTTGCAACTGCACAAAGTTCGTACTTTTTGGAGAAATGTCCTCTGGTCTGATGAAACAAAAATAAAACTGTTTGGCCATAATGACCATCGTTATGTTTGGAGGAAAAAGGGGATAACTTGCAAGCCGAAGAACACCATCCCAACTGTGAAGCACGGGGTGGCAGCATCATGCTCTGGGGGTGCTTTGCTGCAGGAGGGACTGGTGCACTTCACAAAATAGATGGCATCATGAGGAAGGAAAATTATGTGGATATATTGAAGCAACATCTCAAGACATCAGTCAGGAAGTTAAAGCTTGGTCGCAAATGGGTCTTCCAAATGGACAACCCCAAGCATACTTCCAAAGTTATGGGGCCCCGTGCAGCTCAGTTGGTAGAGCATGGCGCTTGCAATGCCAGGGTTGTGGGTTCGTTTCCCACGGGGGGCCAGTATGAAAAAAAAATGTATGCACTCACAAACTCTAAGTCGCTCTGGATAAGAGCGTCTGCTAAATGACTGTAGATGTAAAATGGCTTAAGGACATCAAAGTCAAGGTATTGGAGTGGCCATCACAAAGCCCTGACCTCAATCCTATAGAAAATGTGTGGGCAGAACTGAAAAAGCATGTGTGAGCAAGGAGGCCTACAAACCTGACTCAGTTACACCAGCTCTGTCAGGAGGAATGGGCCAAAATTCACCCGACTTATTGTGGGAAGCTTGTGGAAGGCTACACGAAATGTCTGATCCAAGTTAAACAATTTAAAGGCAATGCTACCGAATACTAATTGAGTGTAT
This sequence comes from Coregonus lavaretus, assembly GCF_964263955.1. Classification (NCBI taxonomy): domain Eukaryota; kingdom Metazoa; phylum Chordata; class Actinopteri; order Salmoniformes; family Salmonidae; genus Coregonus; species Coregonus lavaretus. The sequence continues at coordinate 33,594,133 of NC_139993.1, read as the reverse complement.
GTAAACTTCTGACCTACTGGGAATGTGATGAAAGAAATAGAAGCTGAAATAAATAATTCTCTCTACTATTATTCTGACATTTCACATTCTTAAAATAAAGTGGTGATCCTAACTGACCTAAGACAGGGAATTTTTACTAGGATTAAATGTCAGGAATTGGGAAAAACTGAGTTTAAATGTATTTGGCTAAGGTGTATGTAAACTTCCGACTTCAACTGTACATGTATACAAAAGATCAGCTGAGGTATAACTAGTGCATGCTCTATTGCCAGTCTGGTCTGATTCCACACTTGTAAGAGGCCTGGTTAAAAAAAATCTGAATGTGTTTGTAGGAGTGTGTTCATGGAAAATACTAGAATAAGATAGTGAATGCCAAGAACAACACGTACAGTATAAAAAAGGATAAAAACAATATGAAGCTTCTACAGCTTCTCCATAACTTCTTGATCTGCACCATTGATAAGGCATGAGGCATCACTAAGGCAAATCCAATGGATCAGCAACAACAGTAGACTATGAAAGACAATAGGCTTGGAGAAACATGTAGAGCAGGCTTCGCACATTATATGATGTGTAATTCCTTCCTATCACAGGTAATGAACTAAATAATGAAATCTCCAGCCTTTATCAGTAACCATGAAAATCTACCTCATTTATGTTTAACAATAATGGACAACAACACCCAATATAAAATAACCCTTAAATGTTCTTCATCTGCTTCCTCTGTATTCATCACTAGAAACAGACTAAAATAATATATTTTAGTAGTAGTAAATACACTAATGACATGTATTGGCATAAGAAGTTAGAGGATAAAAAAAGAACCACAGCCACATGCTTGTTGCATGCATGCTAAATGGAGCCTGTATGGGTGATTTAAGCTTAATGACAGCAGCTTGTTAATCAAATGGCTATAGCTGTATAATCCTTTTCCTGGAAAATAAAAATCCAACAGAAAAACAACATGCAATCAAAAATCCCTATCCTTCTACAGCAAGATCACTATGAGCTCATCAAATTCAACTTAGATGGTAATAGAGTAATGCAGTCTTGTTTGATAATCTAGGCAGAGTGATGCATTAAATGGGTGACTGCTGCATCGTAAATGTGACTGCGAGAGGGATTGCGCTTCAGTCTTGAATTAGCCTCCACAAATCCATACCATTTGTGCAAATCCCATAATAGACTACCCTAATCCACTTATCTCCTTTATAACTGACTTGGCCAAAAGCACTGAGTACAAAAGAGAGAAATGCAAGCCACCATGCAGCACTAACAGCTATTTTTAGTCACTAGATGACTAGAGAACACTGGAGACATTTTGAATTAACCACACATGTAATGTTACCATAACAGGTTTGATAGCCTAATATGTGCTTCATTAAACAGAGTAATTTTGAAAACAAAATAGAAATCATTCTCTTAGATCAATTGTGGCCAAATATACTTCTAATAACCTTATCGTAACACACCTTGAACAGGTTCAAGAGCAATGCCATGAGTTCAGAAACAAACTCTCAACGTTGAAAACTGTAAAACAATACAATTTAGACTGAGAGCTGCATCGAAATGGTAACTTCAACCCAATTAGATATTTTACCTGAGCATCTACAGTATAGTGAGAGGTCCAGTAAGGTTTAAATTGAATAGTCTGAAACCAGTGGGGATGCCTCTTAAGTTAAGACCAATCATATAGTTAGAGCAGAAAGGTAATTAAAGGCCCATGCTGGCATTAAGACAAGAAAACAGGCCTCCCCAGCCCAGGACCATAATACCCTCAAGTCTAAATGTGCTTAAAAACCAAAGGATTCCACCTTCTCTGAACAATCAGTACACAGACAGTTGCTGTCCAGATTAGCTGTAGACTCCCCCTTGCATGTAGAGAAAGGAGTATATCTCTGGCATGTTACAATGGTCCACATTGTTGAAGACGTTTCAATCAAATAATTTAAGGGATGGGTCACCCAAATTACAAAAGGACACATTGGTTTTAGCATTTGTGGCACAAATCCCATTCAAGTCATGGGACCAATATTAGCATTTTCCATGCATTATGTTCAAATCATCTAAGTGGCTTTGTTGAGCTTCACAATCCAGTTTAGATACTTTAGAATTATTTGGACATGATGTGCGAAAAATGCTAATATCAGTCCCATGACTTGAATGGGATTTGTACCACAAATGCTAAAACGTTAGCATTTAGAAACAGTGCCAGGGAAACTAAACCAAAGCATGGATTGCTGTCATACCTTGTCCATAGACTGCTTACAGGGTAAGGAAACCAATATGTCATTTTGTAATTTGGGTTAGCTATCCCTTTAAGCATTTTTTGAAGGACAAATAATGTATGTGATTTATTTTTGCCTTTTCAAAGGATTACAATTTAAGAGAAAAGAGCAACTAGAAAAACAAATTGCTGTCTTAATGTTGATATATATGTACAGTATTTTTCATTATATACACTACTGTTCAAAAGGTTGGGGTCCTTAGAAATGTCCTTGTTTTCCATGAAAACATACATGAAATGAGTTTGAATGGGAAATATAGCAAAATGCACAGGAAATGTAGTCATTGACAAGGTTAGAAATAATGATTTTTAATAGAAATAATAATTGTGTCCTTCAAACTTTGCTTTCATCAAATAATCCTCCAATTGCAGCAATTACAGCCTTGCAGACCTTTGGCATTCTAGTTGTCAATTTGTTGAGGTAATCTGAAGAGATTTCACCCCATGCTTCCTAAAGCACCTCCCACAAATTGGATTGGCTTGATGGGCACTTCTTACGTACCATACGGTCAAGCTGCTCCCACAACAGCTCAATAGGGTTGAGATCCGGTGACTGTGCTGGCCACTCCATTATAGACAGAATACCAGCTGACTGCTTCTTCCCTAAATAGTTATTGCATAGTTTGGAGCTGTGCTTTGGGTCATTGTCCTGTTGTAGGAGGAAATTGGTTCCAATCAAGCACCGTCCACAGGGTATGGCATGGCGTTGCAAAATGGAGTGATAGCCTTCCTTCTTCAAGATCCCTTTTACCCTGAACAAATCTCCCACTTTACCACCACCAAAGCACCCCCAGACCATCACATTGCCTCCACCATTCTTGACAGATGGTATCAAGCACTCCTCCAGCATCTTTTCATTTGGTCTGCGTCTCACAAATGTTCTTCTTTGTGATCCGAACACCTCAAACTTCGATTTGTCTGTCCATAACACTTTTTTTCCAATCTTCCTCTGTCCAGTGTCTGTGTTCTTTTGTTCATCTTAATCTTTTCTTTTTATTGGCCAGTCTGAGATATGGCTTTTTCTTTGCAACTCTGCCTAGAAGGTCAGCATCCCGGAGTCGCCTCTTCACTGTTGACGTTGAGACTGGTGTTTTGCGGGTAATATCTAATGAAGCTGCCAGTTGAGGACCTGTGAGGCGTCTGTTTCTCAAACTAGACACTCTAATGTATTTGTCCTCTTGCTCAGTTGTGCACCGGGGCCTCCCACTCCTCTTTCTATTCTGGTTAGAGCCAGTTTGCGCTGTTCTGTGAAGGGAGTAGTACACAGCGTTATACGAGATCTTCAGTTTCTTGGTAATTTCTCGCATGGAATAGCCTTCATTTCTCAGAACAAGAATAGACTGATGAGTTTCAGAGGAAAGTTCTTTTTTTCTAGCCATTTTGATTCTGTAATCAAACCCACAATTGCTGATGCTCCAGATACTCAACTAGTCTCAAGAAGGCCAGTTTTATTGCTTCTTTAATCAGCTCAACAGTTTTCAGCTGTGCTAACATAATTGCAAAAGGGTTTTCTAATGATCAATTAGCCTTTTAAAATGATAAACTTGGATTACCAAACACAACGTGCCATTGGAACACAGGACTGATGGTTGCTGATAATGGGCCTCTGGTCGCCTATGTAGATATTCCATTAAAAATCTGTCGTTTCCAGCTACAATAGCCATTTACAAAATTAACAATGTCTACACTGTATTTCTGATTAATTTGATGTTATTTTAATGGAAAAAAATGTGATTTTCTTTCGAAAACAAGGAAATATCTAAGTGACTCCAAACTTTTGAACGGTAGTGTATTTTCATAACCCCTATATTTGCCATCACAAGTTACAAAGAATACTCAGCGCTATAATACAGGATATCTATTGGTTGAAATTCCCTCAGGTTTCCTTAGTTTCCTCTCATTACCTCCCTTGACCTCCCTCTCAAAATGGGAAGGAAATGTTTGGGAAGTGACAAACAACAACCTTCAGCTCTGGCATTGTTGGACTACGTTGGCCAACTGCAGTAAAGTTGATGCAATGCATCTGTATTATAGATAATGTATATTTATTGGAGAGTAAGTTATGGTTTATTTATTTAGATAGCATCATTGAAAAAGAGGAATAGGTTTATTTATTGAACTATTGGTGCCAAAGTGGACTTTACATGTATGATATTCTACATATTATGACTGTTGAATAAACATAATCTGCTTCAAAATATAACGTTATATGTTGTTATTTTACAAACACGCATATCTTTCAGTGAGACTATCTATTGGGTCAGTTACAACAAATCATAGTTCTAAATCACACACAATGGCACACATATCCCATAAGAAGCTGATTTTCAGATTCTCCATTGGCAATATGGTGTAGGATATTGCATAACTGTTGCTAATGAATGAGCATCATGACTCATTGAATCTATTTGTCTGCATTTCAAGTAAAAATATACTAAATTATATTTGTAGTAGAGGAAAGCTACAGCCCATGCATCAGACTATAAGGTAGGCAGGGGTGGTGATTTGGAGGCCCCTTCCGTCTTCTATGTATTTTTGTATGGGTTTTATAGTAAAGACATGTAATTTAACTGTAAAAGTGTATTACTTTTTATTGTGCCATGAACCCAACCAGTCATGATGTTTTCATCTGTCAAACAAGTCACTTAAAAAGGTAGGTTACCTTCGCATTTTCATACAAAATAATTCCAGCATCCGAACAGTGAACTGTGCATCCACCAACTTTCCTTCAATTTGCAAGTGGCTGAAACTATCTCAATGGAGAAAGCATCTGATTGAGCGAAACAGCGCCCCTCTGTCTTACTATATGTAGCCCATGTATCTGGTGGTGGCTGGCCATAAAGAGTATGATATGAAATACTACTTGTGGCCAGACAGCATCAAATACATGGACTACACATACAGTGCCTTTAAAAAGTATTCACACCCCTTGACATTTTCCACATTATGTTGTGTTACAGTTTGAATTTAAATGGATTACATTTAGATTTATTTTGCCACTGGCCTACACACAATACCCCATAATGTTAAAGTGTAATTATGTTTTTCTAAATGAAAAGCTGAAATGTCTTGTCAATAAGTATTCAACCCCTTTGTTATGGCAAGCCTAAATAAATGCAGGAGTAAACATTTGCTTAACAAGTCACATAAGAAATGCAATACATTACCGTGTACCACTCTCCATATTTTCAAGCATTGTGGTGGCTGCAACATGTTATGTGTATGATTGTAATCGTTAAGGACTAGGGAGTTTTTCAGGATAAAAAATAATTGGAATGGAGCTAAGCACAGGCAAAATCCTGGAGGAAAACCTGGTTCAGTCTGCTTTCCACCAGACACTGGGAGATTAATTCACCTTCCAGCATAACCTAAAACACAAGGCCTACACTGGAGTTGCTTGCTTACAAAGAAGACAGTAAATGTTCCTGAGTGGCCGAGTTACAGTTGTGACTTAAATCTGCTTTCAAAATCTATGGCAAGACCTGAAAATCGTTGTCCAGCAATGACCAACAACCAATTTGACAGAGCTTGAAGAATTTTGAAAATAATAATATGCAAATGTTGCACAATCCAGGTGTGGAAAGCTCTTAGAGACTTACCCAGAAAGACTCACAGCTGTAATCACTGCTATAGGTGCTTCTACAAAGTATTGACTCGGGGGTGTGAATACTTATGTAAATTAGACATTTCTGTATTTAATTTTCAACAAATTTGCAAACATTTCTAAAAACATGTTTTCACTTAGTCATTATGGGGTCATTATGGGGTATTGTGTATAGATTGGTGAGAAATCCATTTTGAATTCAGGCTGTAACACAAAAAAATGCAAGGGAGTCAGTGCAAAACGATCAAGATAAATAAATAAATAAATAATAAAGGGGGTCAATGTAAATTCTCCGGGTAGTATTTGATTGATTAACTGTTCAGCAGTCTTATGGCTTGGGTGTAGAAGCTGTTCAGGTGACTTTTTCACAGACTTGGCGCTCCGGTACCGCTTGCCGTGCAGTAGCAGAGAGAACAGTCAATGACTTGGGTGACTGGAGTCTTTTACAATTTTTAGGGCCTTCCTCTGACCCACGTGGTATAGAGGTCCTGGATAGCAGGGAGTTCGGCCACAGTGATGTACTGGGCCGTACGCATTACCTTCTGTAGCGCCTTGCAGTCGGATGCCGAGCAGTTGCCATACCAAGTGGTGATGAAGCCAGTCAAGATGCTCTCAATGGTGCAGCTGTATAACTTTTTGATGATCTGAGGGCCCATGCCAAATCTTTTCAGTCTCCTGAGGGGGAAGAGGCACTGTTGTGCCTTCATCACAACTGTGTTGGTGTGTTTGGACCATGGTAGGTCCTTAGTGATGTGGACACCGAGGCACTTGAAGCTCTCAACCCGCTCTACTACAGCCCCGTCAATGTGAATGGGGGCGTGTTCGGACCTCCGTTTCCTGTAGCCCACGATCATCTCCTTTGTCTTGCCCACGTTGAAAGAGAGGTTGTTGTCCTGGCACCACACTGCCAGGTCTCTGACCTCCTCCCAATAAGCTGTCTTATCGTCGTCCGGTGATCAGGCCTACCACCATTGTGTCGTCGGCAAACTTAATGATGGTGTTGGAGGTGTGCACGGCCATGCAGTCATGGGTGAACAGGGAGTACAGGAGGGGACTGAGCACGCACCCCTGAGGGGCCCCCGTGTTGAGGGTCAGCATGGTGGATGTGTTGTTGCCTACCCTCACAACCAGGCCCGTCAGGAAGTCCAGGATCCAGTTGCAGAGAGAGGCGTTCCGTCTCAGGGTCCTTAGCTTAGTGATGAGCTTGGAGGACACTATGGTGTTGAATGCTGAGTTGTAATCAATGAGCAGCATTCTCATGTAGGTGTTACTTTTGTCCAGGTGGGAAAGGGCAGTGTGGAGTACAACAGAGATTGCATCATCTGTGGATCTGTTGGGGCAGTATGCGAATTGGAGTGGGTCCAGGTTTTCTGGGATGATGATGTTGATGTGAGCCATGACCAGCCTTTCAAAGCATTTCATGGCTACAGATGTGAGTGCTACGGGTCGGAGGTCATTTAGACAGGTTACCTTGACGTTCTTAGGCACATGGAGTAAAGTGGTTTGCTTGAAACATGTAGGTATCACAGACTGGGTCAGAGAGAGGTTGAAAACGTCAGTGACACTTGCCAGCTGGTCAGCGCATGCGTCCTGGTAATCCGTCTCGCCCTGCAGCCTTGTGAATGTTAAACTGTTTAAAGGTCTACTCTTCACATTGGCTACGGAGAGCGTGATCATACAGTCGTCCGGAACCGCTGGCGCTCTCACTGTTTCCACTAGATGTTGAAACATTTCTGTGGGGACTTGTTTCCATTCAGCCACAAGACCATTAGTGAGGTCGGGCACTGATGTTGGGCGATTAGGCTTGGCTTGCAGTCGGCGTTCCAATTCATCCCAAAGGTGTTCGATGGGGTTGAGGTCATGTCTCTGTGCAGGCCAGTCAAGTTCTTCCACACTGATCTCGAAAAACCATTTCTGTATGGACCTTGCTTTGTGCAGGGGGCATTGTCATGCTGAAACAGGAAAGGGCCTTCCCCAAACTGTTGCCACAAAGTTAGATGCACAGAATCATCTAGAATGTAATTGTATGATATAGAGTTAGGATTTCCCTTCACTGGAACTAAGGGGACTAGCACAAACCATGAAAAACAGCCCCAGACCATTATTCCTCCTCCATCAAACTTTACAGTTGGCACTATGCATTCGGGCAGGTAGCGTTCTCCTGGCATCCGCCAAACCCAGATTCATCCTTTGTACTGCCAGATGGTGAAGCGTGATTCATCACTCCAGAGAACGCGTTTCCAGTGCTCCAGAGTCCAATGGTGGCGAGCTTAACACCACTCCAGCCGACGCTTGGCATTGCGCGTGGTGATCTTAGGCTTGTGTGTGGTTGTTCGGCCATGGAAACCCATTTCATGAAGCTCCCAACAAACAGGTCTTGTGCTGACGTTGCTTCCAGAGGCAGTTTGGAACTCGCTAGTGAGTGTTGGACAGACCATTCTTACGCGCTACGTGCTTCAACACTCGGCGGTCCAGTTCTGTGAGCTGTGTGGCCTACCACTTCGCTCCTAGACGTTTCCACTTCACAATAACAGCACAATAACAACGCATTACCAACAACGATGAGACAGCCTACAGGGAGGAGGTGAGGGCTCTCACTCAACGTCAACAAAACAAAGGAGATGATTGTGGACTTCAGGAAACAGCAGAGGGAGTACCCCCCTATCCACATCGACGGGACAGCAGTGGAGAAGGTGGAAAGTTTTAAGTTCCACTGCGTAAATATCACTGACAAACTGAAATGGTCCACCCACACAGACAGTGTGGTGATGAAGACGCAACAGCGTCTCTTCAACCTCAGGAGGCAGAAGAAATGTGGCCTGTCACCAAAAACCCTCACAACTTACAGATGCACAATTGAGAGCATCCTGTCGGGCTGTATCATCGCCTGGTACGGCAACTGCACCGCCCACAACCGCAGGGCTCTCCAGAGGGTGGTGCGGTCTGCACAACGCATCACCAGGGGCAAACTACTTGCCCTCCAGGACACCTACAGCAACCAATGTCACAGGAAGGCCAAAAAGATAATCAAGGACAACTGCCACCCGAGCCACTGCCTGTTCACCCCGCTATCATCCAGAAGACGAGGTCAGTACAGGTGCAGCAAAGCTGGGACCGAGAGACTGAAAAACAGCTTCTTTCTCAAGGCCATCAGACTGTTAAAAAGCCATCACTAGCACAGAGAGGCTGCTGCCTACATACAGACTTGAAAATCACTGGCCACTTTAATAATGCCACTTTAATTATGTTTACATATCTTGCATTACCCATCTTATATGTACAGTTGAAGTCGGAAGTTTACATACACTTAGGTTGGAGTCATTAAAACTCGCTTTTCAACCATTTCTTGTTAACAAACTATAGTTTTGGCAAGTCGGTTAGGACATCTACTTTGTGCATGACACAAGTAATTTGTCCAACAATTGTTTACAGACATATTATTTCACTTATAATTCACTGTATCACAATTCCAGTGGGTCAGAAGTTTACATACGCTAAGTTGACTGTGCCTTTAAACAGCTTGGAAAATTCCAGAAAATGATGTCATGGCTTTAGAAGCTTCTGATAGGCTAATTGACATCATTTGAGTCAATTGGAGGTGTACCTGTGGATGTATTTCAAGGCCTACCTATAAACTCAATGCCTTTGCTTGACATCATGGGAAAATCAAAAGAAATCAGCCAACTCCTCAGAAAACACCTCCACAAGTCTGGTTCATCCTTGGGAGCAATTTCCAAAAGTACCACGTTCATCTGTACAAACAATAGTATGCAAGTATAAACACCATGGGACCACGCAGCCGTCATACCACTCAGGAAGGAGACGCGTTCTGTCTCAGAGAGATGAAAAAGTGCAAATCAATCCCAGAACAACAGCAAAGGACCTTGTGAAGATGCTGGAGGAAACGGGTACAAAAGTATCTATATCCACAGTAAAACGAGTCCTATATCGACATAACCTGAAAGGCCTCTCAGCAAGGAAGAAGCCACTGCTCCAAAACCGCCATTAAAAAGCCAGACTACGGTTTGCAACTGCAGATGGGGACAAAGATTGTACTTTTTGGAGAAATGTCCTCTGGTCTGATGAAACAAAAATAGAACTGTTTGGCCATAATGACCATAGTTATGTTTGGAGGAAAAGGGGGATAGCTTGCAAGCTGAAGAACACCATCCCAACCGGGATGGTCTGGTGCACTTCACAAAATAGATGGCATCATGAGGAAGGGAAATTATGTGGATATATTGAATCAACATCTCAAGACATCAGTCAGGAAGTTAAAGCTTGGTCGCAAATGGGTCTTCCAAATGGGCAATGACCCCAAGTATTCTTCCAAAGTTATGGCAAAATGGCTTAAGGACAACAAAGTCAAGGTATTGGAGTGGCCATCACAAAGGCCTGACCTCAATCCTATAGAGAATTTGTGGGCAGAACTGAAAAATCTTGTGTGAGCAAGGAGGCCTACAAACCTGACTCAGTTACACCAGGTCTGTCAGGAGGAATGGGCCATAATTCACCCAACTTATTGTGAGAAGCTTGTGGAAGGCTACCTGAAACGGTTGACAAAGTTAAACAATTTAAAGGCAATGCTACCAAATACTAATTGAGTTTATGTAAACTTCTGACCCACTGGGAATGTGATGAAAGAAATAGAAGCTGAAATAAATCATTCTCTCTACTAATATTCTGATATTTCACATTCTTAAAATAAAGTGGTGATCCTAACTGACCTAAAACAGGGACTTTTTATTAGATTAAATGTCAGGAATTGGGAAAAACTGAGTTTAAATGTATTTGGCTAAGGTGTATGTAAACCTCCGACTTCAACTGTATACACTGTATTCTATACTATCTATTGTATCTTAGCCTATGCCGCTCTGACAATGACATTGCTCATCCATATATCTATATATTCTTATTCCATTCCTTACGTAGATTTGTGTGTGTAAGGTATTTGTTGTGGAACTGTTAGATATTACTTGATAGATATTGCTGCACTGTCGGACCTAGAAGCACAAGCATTTCGCTACACTATCAATAACATATGCTAACCATGTGTATGTCACCAATACATTTGATATTTGATTTGACTTACAGTTGACCGGGGCAGCTATAGCAGGGCAGAAATGTGATGAACTGACTGGAGAGGTGGCATCCTACAACGGTGCCATGTTGAAAGTCACTGAGCTTTTAAGTAATGCCATTCTACTGCCAATGTTTGTCTATGGAGATTGAATGGCTGTGTGCTCGATTTATACACCTGTCAGCAACGGGTGTGGCTGAAATAGCCGAATCCACTAATTTGAAGTGGTGTCCACATACCTTTGTATATATAGTGTATACAGTGCATTCGGAAAGTATTCAGACCCCTTGACTTTTTCCACATTTTGTTACGTTACAGCCTTACTCTATAATTGATTAAATAAATAAATATCCTCATCAATCTACACACAATACCCCATAATGACAAAGCGAAAACAGGTTTTTAGAAATTTTGCAAATGTATTAAAAAACAAAAACAGAAATACCTTATTTATATAAGTATTCAGACCCTTTGCTATGAGACTCGAAATTGAGCTCAGGTGCATCCTGTTTCCATTGATCATCCTTGAGATGTTTCTACAACTTGATTGGAGTCCACCTGTGGTAAATTCAATTGATTGGACATGATTTGGAAAGGCACACACCTGTCTATATATGGTCCCTCAGATGACAGTGCATTTCAGAGCAAAAACCATGCCTTTAGGTCGAAGGAATTGTCTGTAGAGCTCCGAGACAGGATTGTGTCGAGGCACAGATCTGGGGAATGGTACAAAAAAATCTCTGCAGCATTGAAGGTCCCCAAGAACACAGTAGCCTCAATCATTCTTAAATGGAAGAAGCTTAGAGCTGGCCGCCTGGCCAAACTGAGCAATCGGGGGAGAAGGGCCTTGGTCATGGAGGTGACCAAGAACCCGATGGTCACTCTGACAGAGCTCTACAGTTCCTCTGTGGAGATGGGAGAACCTTCCAGAAGGACAACCATCTCTGCAGCACTCCACCAATCAGGCCTTTATGGTAGAGTGGCCAGACGGAAGCCACTCCTCAGTAAAAGGCACATGACAGCCCACTTGGAGTTTGCCTAAAGGCACCTTAAGACTTTCAGACCCTGAGAAACAAGATTCTCTGGTCTGATGAAACCAAGATTGAACTCTTTGGCCTGAATACCAAGCGCCACGTCTGGAAGAAACCTGGTACCATCCCTACGGTGAAGCATGGTGGTTGCAGGATCATACTGTGGGGATGTTTTTCAGCGGCATAGACTGGGAGACTAGTCAGGATCGAGGCAAAGATGAACGGAGCAAAGTTCAGGACCTCAGACTGGGGTGAAGGTTCACCTTCCAACAGGACAACGACCCTAAGCACACAGCCAAGACAATGCAGGAGTGGCTTCGGGACAAGTCTTTGAATGTCCTTGAGTGGGCCAGCCAGAGCCCAGACTTGAACCCGATCGAACATCTCTGGAGAGACCTGAAAATAGCTGTGCAGCGACGCTCCCCATCCAACCTGACAGAGCTTGAGAGGATCTGCAGAGAAGAATGGGAGAAACTCCCCAAATACAGGTTTGCTAAGTTTGTAGCGTCATACCCAAGAAGACTCAAGGCTGTAATCACTGCCAAAGGTGCTTAAACAAAGTACTGAGTAAAAGGGTCTAAATACTTATGTAAATGTGATATTTCAGTTTTAAAATATATATATAAATTAGCAAACATTTCTAAAAACATGTTTTTGCTTTGTCATTATGGGGTATTGTGTGTACATTGATGAGGGAAAAAAAGTATTTAATCAATTTTAGAATGAGGCTGTAACATAACAAAATGTGGAAAAAGTCAAGGGATCTGAATACATTCAGAAGGCACTTTATATATATGTTTTGAAATAAAGGATTTATTTATTATGAATTATCATTCGGCCGTATGGATATATTTACATTTTTGGAGGCCTTTTTTGTCAACAATGTGGTCTCATTAACCTGAGCACAGTGGCCAGGCTAAACCTCCCTCTCTCCCCATTTCCTTTACAACTTTGAAGCTTCCCGCAGATTTTTCTACTGCTGAACCAACCTGCTGAAGCAAGACAGAATGAAAGTGATGAGCTCAGCAGACCACAACAGCGGGTAGTTTAACTAGTATTATTATTTGTATTATGCACATCTCAAGAGGCCCATTGATGATGTGAGGCCTGAGGCAATTTCCTCTTCTGCCTAATGGTAAGTCTGACAATGGAGGTAGGCCAATTCAAATTAAGAGGTTATGATGAGAGCATTAATCTCAGTCCAGAATCGTGCATGGGACAATGCAATGAAAACATTGATTCCAATTTCAAATCAAATTGTATTTGTCACATGCGCTGAATACAACAGTGAAATGCTTACTTACAAGCCCTTCACCAACAATGCAATTTTAAGAAAGAATACCAAAAAAATACCTAAAAAACATTAAATAAAACAAAAAAAGAACAATTAAAGTTACAAATAATTAAAGAGCAGCAGTAAAATAACAATAGCGAGGCTATATAAAGGGGGTACCGGTACCGAGTCAATGTGTGGGGGCACCGGTTAGTCGAGGTAATTGAGGTAATATGTACATGTAGGTAGAGTTATTAAAGTGACTATGCATAGATAATAAACAGAGAGTGCCAGCAGTGTAAAAGGGGGGGGGGCAATGCAAATAGTATGGGTAGCCATTTGATTAGATGTTCAGGAGTCTTATGGCTTGGGGTAGAAGCTGTTTAGAAGCCTCTTGGACCTAGACTTAGCGCTCCGGTACCGCTTGCCGTGCGGTAGCAGAGAGAACAGTCTATAACTAGGGTGGCTGGAGTCTTTGACAATTTTTAGGGCCTTCTTCTGACACCGCCTGGTATAGAGGTCCTGGATGGCAGGAAGCTATGCCCCAGTAGTGGGCCGTACACACTACCCTCTGTAGTGCCTTGCGGTCAGAGACCGAGCAGTTGCCATACCAGGCAGTGATGCAACCAGTCAGGATGCTCTCGATGGTGCAGCTGTAGAACCTTTTGAGTATCTGAGGACCCATGCCAAATCTTTTCAGCCTCCTTAGGGGGAATAGGTTTTGTCGTGCCCTCTTCACGACTGTCTTGGTGTGCTTGGACCATGTTAGTTTGTTGGTGATGTGGACACCAAGGAACTTGAAACTCTCAACCTGCTCCAATACATCCCCGTCCATGAGAATGGGGGCGTGCTTGGTCCTCTTCTTTTTCCTGTAGTCCACAATCATCTCCTTTGTCTTGATCACGTTGAGGGAGAGGTTGTTGTCCTGGCACCACACGGCCAGGTCTCTGACCTCCTCCCTATAGGCTGTCTCATCATTGTCGGTGATCAGGCCTACCACTGTTGTGTCATCGGCAAACTTAATGATGGTGTTGGAGTCGTGCCTGGCCATGCAGTCATGAGTGAACAGGGAGTACAGGAGGGGACTGAGCACGCACCCCTGAGGGGCCCCCGTGTTGAGGATCAGCGTGGCGGATGTGTTGTTACCTACCCTTACCACCTGGGGGCGGCCTGTCAGGAAGTCCAGGATCCAGTTGCAGAGGGAGGTGTTTAGTCCCAGGGTCCTTAGATTAGTGATGAGCTTTGAGGGCACTATGGTGTTGAACACTGAGCTGTAGTCAATGAATAGCATTCTCACATAGGTGTTCCTTTTGTCCAGGTGTGAAAGGGCAGTGTGGAGCTTTTGGGGCAGTATGCAAATTGGAGTGGGTCTAAGGTTTCTGGAATAATGGTGCTGATGTGAGCAATGACCAGCCTTTCAAAACACTTCATGGCTACAGACGTGAGTGCTACGGGTCGGTAGTCATTTAGGCAGGTTACCATAGTGTTCTTTGAATCTTGTTTCTCCGCACAGGGACTATGGTGGTCTGCTTGAAACATGTTGGTATTACAGACTCAGACAGGGAGAGGTTGAAAATGTCAGTGAAAACACTTGCCAGTTGGTCAGCGCATGCTCGAAGTACACGTCCTGGTAATCCGTCTAGCCCTGCAGCCTTGTGAATGTTGACCTGTTTAAAGGTCTTACTCACATCAGCTACGTAGAGCGTGATCACACAGTCGTCCGGAACAGCTGATGCTCTTTTGCATCTTTGTACGCGTCTCTGTGTGTGGAGTAAATGTGGTCTAGAGTTTTTATCCCTTCTGGTTGCACATTTAACATGCTGGTAGAAATGAGGTCAAATAGATTTAAGTTTCCCTGCATTAACGTCCCCAGCCACTAGGAGCGCCGCCTCTGGATGAGCGTTTTCCTGTTTGCTTTTGGCCGTATACAGTTCTATATCGTGGAGCTCCGCCCCATAGGGGAGCTCTGCTCCTAGTGGTTTACCCTCTGCCCTAAGGCAGCAGCAGCCTGAGACAAAATTATGCACACACCTACAGCCAATAGGAGTACAGGTGTCCCTATAAGAGGGGGTGCCTCCCCTCAATCAGCCTCCCTTTTTCTTCAGCGACTGGATGACTAGACTGAGCCAAGAAGAGACGAAGCACGAAGACTCAGGACGAAAACGCCGTTGATATTCCAGTCATCAACGTCGTCTAAATGAGCACACCGGGAGAATTTCCACCCCCAAAAGCTCTTTTCAGAGCTCAGTGCAGATGCACTTCCATGGCGGCCGGTGACCACCATGACTTATGTTTTGTGTGTTTGGGATCCCAGCATGCCAAGGAAGGCGTCTGCAGTCCCCCGAATTGCGCCTCCTGCGCCCTCCTTTCTTTAAAGGAGAGGAAGCAGCGTTGGGCGTTTTTCAGGGAGGACATCCCCCTTGAGGATGTGTTGTCGATACTAGCCTCTGCTTCAGAGGCATCGTCCGACGGCGCAGACTCGGGGGAAGATGGGGATTTTGAGGAAGGGTCTGGCATTCCAATGGAACAGTCGGACCCCGTCCCTCATACTTTCAAGCCCCCCTTTCCTTTGGAGAGCGAGAGGGCTTGTAGTCCCTATAGCGAAGGGGATACGAGCTCTGAGAGATCAGAAGCTCTCTCTTTCGCTGCAGCCTCTCTGAGAGCGGATTTTCCGGGTCTCATTGAGAGAGCTGCTCAATGGCTGGCAATAGAGCTGCCCCCTCTTCCCTCCGCACCGGAGGTTGATATGATGGAGGGCGGTCCTTATTCCAGGCCAAGGAAGGCGGCAGAGCCAGTGGCTCCTGCCATGCCTTCTTTGGCTAGGTACGTTGGAGGCTCGTGGGAGGCACCTTTAGCGGCGCGTTCGCCTGTAAAAGCGTATCTCCCATTCACGAGAGTGGAAGGAAGGCTTCAGGGTCAGGGAATCCCCAGGTTAGAGAGCGCCATGGCGGCGTATCTCGTACCGGGTTCGAGCCCTTGGCCCTCTTCCAAGAAGGCCACGTTGCCATCCCAGAAGGACCGACTCACAGCGTCGCTGTTAGAGAAGTCTTTTGGGTTGGGAGCCTAAGCTGTAGCAGCAGCTAACAACATTGCCCTCTTGGCGGCCTCTCTGTCCCGTTTAACCACGGGTAAGACAGAGATGGCACCGGAGGAGGTGGAGGAGGCGTCCAGAATTTCTGGCGCCATACTCCACCTTACACAGGCGTCCGCAGTCTGCGCGGGGAGATCCATGGCCACTTCGGTGGTCGGGGAACGACACCTCTGGTTGTCTTTGACTTCCATGAAAGAGGCAGACAGGACGTCTCTCTTGAACGCCCCCCTCTCTGACGACGGCCTCTTTGGGGTCGCAGTCAAAGAGGCGACGGAGCGTTTTTCGAAGTTGGAGGAGGAGAAGAAGCAGTTGGCCAAGCACCTGCCGTTGGCAGGACGACTCGGCCCCCCTCCTCCCCAAAGGCCATCTACCGCCGCCCCTCTAAGTAGACCGGGTTCTACGACGAGGCGGCGTAATCGGCGTCATCCGGCGGCCACGAGCAGCAAGGGAGCGGGCTCGGCCCTCCCAGCAGCTACGGTAGCCCCACTACAGCCGGCGAGGGAGGTGACGAGGACGCCGACCTGGCCCTCCAAGGGAGGCAAGAGGAGGCGTACGTGACGGGACGCGGGGGAGAGGATGGAGGACGCATCGATGGTGTCGAACGCGCCCACTGTTCCCCCCCACCCTTCGGTTGAAGGGACGGGTGCTGATGTAAATGCTTTTGTTGATGTGTTTAATAAAGAGTTGGCTCCACCTGACTTTGTCAAAGAAGAGCCTCTTTTCCATAATACGTCCGAGAGCGTTCAAATCTCACCCTCTCTTCCTTACCACTCTAAGAGCCGTTCAGCCCACCGAGGGTGCGTTGCTGAACAGGCACTAAGAGTAGGTATCCAGAAGACCTCAATCAGGTCGTCACATCACACTTCACGTATAAGAAGTGCTTTACATAGAAGGCAGCAGTCCCGGTCAGATTCTGACATGAGGACGCAGCCGCTATTTGGGGATGGCGCACTAGTACAGACTAAGGTCTCCACTAGTACGAGCCAGACCCATGCTGCATTCACGGAGGGCCCGATTACCGCGGTCACCAAGGTGCCCAGAGTATCGGCGCCCCCAGGCATTGTAACACAGCAGCTATCTGGGGACGGCGCATTATCGCAGACCAAGGTCTCGGTTAATGCGATTCAGACCCATGCTACGTTCACGGAGGGCAGGATTACTAGCGTTATGGGTATAACCAAAGTATCAGCTCCCCTGACAGAACGAGCCAGTACTCACCACACTGAGCGTGAATCAACCCACCAGGGGTGCAGAGTTGAACACACACAGAAGGTGAAAGTTAAGAAGGTATCAAGGCGGCGCCTTGTTTTACCTCATAGAGACCTCATACTACAGACTTCTAGGAGTACTGTAGTGAAGGGCTCTGATAGCGAATTGCAGTCACCTAAGATGATGCAATCGCTTGCTGGGGATGGTGCCCTGCCGCAGGCTGTGGCCTCGGTCAGTGCAATTCAGACCCGCGATGCGTTCAAGGAGGGCAGGAATACGACGGTTACGGGTTTAACCGACGTCCCTACTCCTCTTTCTTTCTCAGAACGCATTTCCTCTCCCTTTCACGGGAGGCCCACCTTGGGCTGTTCCACCACTTCAATGTTGGGGAACAGTGGCGGTAAGGGCCATAGAGGAATACAGGTCCTTCCTACTGGATGCACCACAGCTTCGCGCCCAGCCACTTTCTCTGCATTGCTGGCAGTGGCGAAGAAGCTGCACCCTCTCACGCTGGCTAGAACAGACGTTGCAGAAGGGTTATGCTCTCCAATTCCACCGGACCCCACCCCCGTTCAGGGGAGTGGTGGAGACGGTGATGAAAACGCCAGACAAAGTGGCCGCTCTGATGACAGAGATTACGGAACTTTTGGCGAAGGAGGCGGTGACAGTAGTTCCCCGGGAGCAAAGGAACAAAGGGCTATATTCGCCTTATTTCCTAGTGCCCAAAAAGACGGGGGGAGTGAGGCCGATTTTGGATTTACGCATTGTCAACGAGAGCATAACCAAACGGCCCTTCCGAATGCTAACGACAAAACGTCTGCTGGAATGTGTCCAGAGAGGGGACTTTTGTACGAGCATAGACCTAAAGGACGCGTACTTTCATGTGCCGGTTCAGCCGCATCACAGGAAGTTTCTGCGGTTCGCCTTTCAAGGGGTGGCGTACGAATACACGAGGATGCCATTTGGGTACGCCCTGGCACCTCGCACATTTTCCAAGTGTGTGGAGGCGGCATTGGAACCGTTGCATCGTCAGGGAATACGGCTACTAGCCTACCTGGACGACCTACTGGTTCTCGCCCCGTCAGCAGAGCTGGCGATCACTCACACAACACAGACAGTGATGCATTTCACAAGTCTGGGGTTCGCTGTGAATTGGAAAAAGAGCGCGCCCTGGCCCACTCATCAGATTGTCTACCTGGGGATACAGCTAGACACTGTGAGGATGAGGGCTTGAATTTCGGACCCCCGAAGGGTAGCCTTGTTGCTAGCCCTAAGGAAGTGTCGTCCGAATCACACGGTGACGGCGCTGTCGATCATGTCACTTTTGGGTCTCATGTCGTCAGCCCACTCTGTGGTTCCGCTGGGACTCCTGCACATGCGCAGGACGCAGCGATGGTTCGCCCAACTAAGACTAGACCCATTGCGTCAACGTCATCGGTTGGTGGTGGTTCCCCTCTCGCTCAGTGCAGACCTAAACTATTGGAGAAACTCGCGCGTTCTCACGCACGGAGTCCCGATAGGAAAGGTGTCCTCTCACATCCCAGTATTCACGGATGCGTCCCTGACGGGATGGGGAGGGACATGTCAGACACAAGCGATAGGAGGTGTGTGGCCTCAATCAGGTCGTCACATCAACCTCCTGGAGTTGGAAACGGTTCGACTGGTTCTGACCCACTTCGCGTCTACCCTTCGGGGTCGCAATGTGCTGGTCTGGTCAGACAACCGGACCACAGTAGCCCACATAAATCGCCAGGGTGGAGTCCGGTCTCCTGCTCTCCATCGGGCGGCAGAAGAATTGTGGCTGTGGGCTCACGAGCACCTTCGCTCATTGAGAGCAGCACACATTCCGGGCTACTTGAACGTAGGAGCAGACCTCATGTCAAGAGGGGGTCCTCGAGACGACGAGTGGTGTCTGCATCCAGACATTGTTTTCCAGATTTGGAAATAATTCGGGAGAGCCGAGGTGGACCTATTCACGTCACGCGTGAACGCGCAATGTCCTCTGTGGTTCTCTCTGAGGGAACAGGACGAACCGCCACTGGGAAGGGACGCCTTTGCGCACCAACCGTGGCCGAGAGTTCTCCTGTATGCATTCCCTCCGCTGTCCTGCATTCTCCCACTGCTAGCCAGGGTGAGGTCAGGGGGGCTGTCAGTGATACTGATAGCGCCCGATCGCCCGGGGGCTCCGTGGTTTGCGGAGATGAGTCAGATGTTGATTGCGCCACCTTGGCCAATTCCACATCGACGGGACGCGTTGTCTCAGGCGGCTGGCACGATAGGGAAATTGCCCATAATCGGCCAACCACTGAAGGCCTGGCTGCTGAGAGGGACAGGCTAGAGCGCCGTGGGTTATCTGATGCAGTGATCAGGACCATACAGGGTTCACGTGCCAGTTCCACTTCTAAGATGTATGCCAGTAGATGGAACGTCTTTTCACGATGGTGTGTCACACAAGGTGTGGACCCCATGAGCTGTCAGGTGGAGAGTATTCTCTCTTTTCTGCAGCTCATGTTTGATAAGCAAAAATCGCCTGCCACGATTAGAGTGTTTGCAGCAGCGATTTCAGCTTGTCATGAGGGTTTTGGCAGAGACAATGTCTTTAGTCACCCTCTAGTGAAACGCTTCCTATTAGGAACGCGGCGACTTAGGCCAACACCTAGAGTCACGCTTCCTCAGTGGGATTTGGCTTTGGTACTCGAAGCGCTATGTAAGTCGCCGTTCGAGCCATTGAATCAAATACCCCTCAAGATGCTGTCTATCAAGACAGCACTGTTGCTCGCTTTGACTACAGCTAAGCGGGTCAGTGATTTGTGTGCTCTTTCGACGAGACCTGACTGCCTGGCCATCAATGGTGACCTGAGCAGAGCAGTGTTACGTCCTAACCCGGCATTTGTGCCTAAGGTTATTAAGAGTTCATATAGGTCACAGACCGTGGAGCTGTGGGCTTTTTCTCCTCCTCCTCATAGAGAGAGGAGTGAGGAGAAGCTCCATCGCCTGTGCCCGGTACGCGCTTTGGCGTGTTACGTCGAGCGCACAGCAGCGATTAGGTCATCGCCTCAGTTGTTTGTGTGTCACGGTGCGGCTGCACTAGGTAGACCACTTTCAAAACAGAGGCTGTCTCACTGGCTTTGTGAAGGCATTGAGACAGCTTATGAGGTAGCAGGGCGGCAATTGCCTCAGGGTATCAGAGCTCACTCCACTCGTGGAGTAGCGGCTTCTACTGCCCTTTTTAGAGGAACAGGAGTAGAGGATATCTGTAGAGCAGCATCCTGGTCGACGCCGTCTCCATTTATCCGTTTCTATCTCTTAGATATGTCTTCTAATTCTCTGGCTCGATCTGTACTCAGCGTTGCTGAAGGGAGATCTTGAGCAAGAAAGAGAGGAGAAGCAGGACTGTGGACACAGGTTTCCATCAGGTCCGCTTTGGTTAGAAAGACGTGTTTTTGACAGATGTGTTTTCTAACTCTTTGGCTCGGTCTGTACTCAGCATAGCTGAAGGGAGATCTGGAGTTAGGAAGAGAGGGAAAAGCAGGACTATGGACAGGGTTTCCATCAGGTCCGCTTTGGATAAGAAAACATATTTTGTGGCATGAATCCTGACTGACAGGGTCAGTACAGTAGAGGCATGCGTTGATTAACAGAATGTGAGGTCATCTATCTGCTTGTTCAGTTAGTATGACTCATGTTTTTGTTCCTGCCCACTAATCTCTGGGATTCCATTGAGTGAGTGAGGCGGTCTACCGCGTTACAATGTAGAGTGACACTTGGTGTCATTCCATTAGTGGTCGGTAGTGTTTTCACAGGATATTGAGGCACATCTATCTGCTAGTACAGATTAGTATGGCTTCTATTCTGGTGATCTGCCCACTAGTCATTGGCATTGCCATTGGACTAGGTGGGGCGGGTCTTTTAACCGATGACGCGGTATATTGTGACGCCCGTAGGGGTTTTTAGTTGCAGTACTGCGGGACTCGGTTGCAGCCATTGCTAGGCTTGACTTTCTCGTTTCGATGGGAAGTGTTAGGCTCGGCAGGGAGTACATTTTGGAGCGCTACGCTCCGCCTTAAACCACTAGGAGCAGAGCTCCCCTATGGGGCGGAGCTCCACGATATAGAACGATTAGTTACCGGAGTGTAACTCCAGTTCTATGAGTGGAGCGGAGCCCCATAGGACTTAAGGCCCTGCCGACCCTCTCTAGTCTCGCTGAAGAAAAATATCTCGGGAGGCTGATTGAGGGGAGGCACCCCCTCTTATAGGGACACCTGTACTCCTATTGGCTGTAGGTGTGTGCATAATTTTGTCTCAGGCTGCTGCTGCCTTAGGGCAGAGGGTAAACCACTAGGAGCAGAGCTCCCCTATGGGGCTCCGCTCCACTCATAGAACTGGAGTTACACTCCGGTAACAAATCGTTCATTGTGTGCGGTCTTAGTGCCAGCATCTGTTGTGGTGGTAAATAGACAGCTACGAAGAATATAGATGAAAACTCTCTTGGTAGATAGTGTGGTCTACAGCTTATCATGAGATACTCTCCCTCAGGCGAGCAAAACCTTAAGACCTCCTTAGATATCGTGCACCAGCTGTTGTTTACAAATACAGTGCCTTGCAAAAGTATTCATCCCCCTTGGCATTTTTCCTATTTTGTTGCATTATAACATGTAATTTAAATTGATTTTTATTTGGATTTCATATAATGGACATACACAAAATAGTCCAAATTGGTGAAGTGGAATGAAATGTTTTTACTTGTTTCAAAAAAAGTCTTAAAAATAAATAACGTAAAAGTGGTGCGTACATATGTATTCACCCCCTTTGCTATGAAGCCCCTAAATACGATCTGGTGCAACCAATTACCTTCAGAAGTCACATAATTAGTTAAATAAAGTCCACCTGTGTGCAATCTAAGTGTCACATGACCTGTCACATGATCTCAGTATATATACACCTGTTCTGAAAGGCCCCAGAGTCTGCAACACCACTATGCAAGGGGCACCACCAAGCAAGCGGCACCATGAAGACCAAGGAGCTCTCCAAACAGGTCAGGGACAAAGTTGTGGAGAAGTATAGATCAGGGTTGGGTTATAAAAAAATATCAGAAACTTTGAACATCCCACGGAGCACCATTAAATCCATTATTAAAAAATGGAAAGAATATGGCACCACAACAAACCTGCCAAGAGAGGGCCACCCACCAAAACTCACGGACCAGGCAAGGAGGGCATTAATCAGAGAGGCAACAAAGAGACCAAAGATAACCCTGAAGGAGCTGCAAAGCTCCACAGCGGAGATTGGAGTATCTGTCCATAGGACCACTTTAAGCATTACACTCCACATAGCTGGGCTTTATGGAAGAGTGGCCAGAAAAATGCCATTGCTTAAAGAAAAAAATAAGCAAACACGTTTGGTGTTCGCCAAAAGGCATGTGGGAGACTCCCCAAAAATATGGAAGAAGGTACTCTGGTCAGATGAGACTAAAATTGAGCTTTTTGACCATCAAGGAAAACACTATGTCTGGTGCAAACCCAACACCTCTCATCACCCCGAGAACACCATCCAAACTCTCCTCTAACCCGGATGACGCTGGGCCAATTGTGCGCTGGGCCAATTGTGAGCTGAGCCAATTGTGCGCCGCCACATGGGGCTCCTGGTCACGGCCGTCTGTGACACATCACAGTTCTGAGGTGCCATTATAGCCTCAGATTCGATCCCAGGCTGTGTCACAGCCGGCCGTGACCAGGAGTCCCATGGGGCGGCGCACAATTGGCCCATCGTCATCCGGGTTAGAGGAGAGTTTGGCAGGGGGGATTTCCTTGGCTCATTGTGCTCTTGTGGCATGGTGGGCCGGGCCCCTGCAAGCTGACTTCGGTTGTCAGTTGGATGGCGTTTCCTCTGACACATTGGTGCCTGCTGGGTTAAGCGAGCAGTGTGTTAAGAAGCGGCTTGACAGGTCATGTTTGACTCTTGACCTTTGCCTCTCCCGAGTCCGTTGGGGAGTTGCAGCGATGAAACAAGATCGTAACTACCAATTGGATAACACGAAAAAGGGGGTAAAGAAGACTTGTATACTTGCAGTGTCACGATCGTTACATGATGCGGACCAAGGCGCAACGTGATAGGCGTACATACTTTTATTAAAGTTCACCACACGAACAAAAACAACAAACGATACGTGAAGTCCTAGGTTATACACCAAAACAAACCTTACGGAACAAGATCCCACAATCAACTGTGCAAAACAGGCTGCCTAAGTATGGTTCCCAATCAGAGACAACGAGCTACAGCTGCCTCTGATTGGGAACCACCCTGGCCAACATAGATCTAACTGATCTAGAAAGAAAACATAGAACAACTAAACATAGGAACTAACACCCTGGCTCAACATAAAAGAGTCCCCAGAGCCAGGGCGTGACAGTACCCCCTCCCCCCCAAAGGCGCGGACTGCGACCGCGCCAACCAAACACCACAGGGGAGGGGCTGGGTGGGCATTCCGCCTCGGAGGCGGATCCGGCTCCGGGCGTGACCACCACTCTCTCTCTCGCCCTTGTGGTCTGGCCCTGCTGGCCGGAGCTGGACTGAACACCGGTGGAGCGGATTGCTCTGGCTCCGGCGTGGAGCAGCTGACCGGTGCCGGACCAGGCACAGGTGGAACAGGCACGGACCGTGCCGGACTGACGACGCGCACCACTGCCTTGGTGCGGGGAGCGGGAACGGGCCGGCCCGGGCTGACGACGCGCCCCACTGGCTTGGTGCGGGGAGCAGGAACGGGCCGGACCGGGCTGACGACGCGCACCACAGGCTTGGTGCGGGGAGCAGGAACGGGCCGGGCCGGGCTGGCGACGCGCACCACAGGCTTGGTGCGGGGAGCAGGAACGGGCCGGACCGGGCTGGCGACGCGCACCACTGGCTTGGTGCAGGGAGCAGGTACAGGCCGGACCGGGCTGGCGACGCGCACCACAGGCTTGGTGCGAGGGACAGGAACAGGCCGGACTGTACTGGGAACACACACCACTGGCCTTGTGCGGGGATCAGGAACGGGCCGGACCGGACTGGTAACACACCCCAGTACCTCTCGCCGTGCCTCTACACTCTCCTTCCCCCTCATGACCAATGGCCCCCGTAACCTGGTGGCCTCCTCTCCTAGTCCGCAAACTTGCCCTGTAGCTGCCTCCAGCAGCCCCGTCGTCCATGCCGTGTGCCCCCTTCCAAAAAATTACTTGGGGTTGCCTCTCGCCTGTCCGACGACGGCCCGGTTGGCGCCGCTTCTCCTCTCCTGCCTGGGCATCCTCCCTCATCGCCCTCCGGTAGCGGACGGCCTCCTCCTCTGTGATTCTCCGCCAACCGAGGAGGACATCTACCAGAGTAACCTCCTGTTCCATACCCGACGTCTGCTCCTGCATCCTTACATGATGCGGACCAAGGCGCAGCGTGATAGGCGTACATACTTTTATTAAAGTTCACCACACGAACAAAAACAACAAACGATACGTGAAGTCCTAGGTTATACGCCAAAACAAACCTTACGGAACAAGATCCCACAATCAACTGTGCAAAACATGCTGCCTAAGTATGGTTCCCAATCAGAGACAACGAGTTACAGCTGCCTCTGATTGGGAACCACCCTGGCCAACATAGATCTAAACGATCTAGAAAGAAAACATAGAACAACTTAACATAGGAACTAACACCCTGGCTCAACATAAAATAGTCCCCAGAGCGTGACATGCAGCTTTGGACTGAAAATAAACAAAGGCAATCCATGGCATGAAAAAAAGTCCTCATAACCAACCACGAATCTACAACTGGAGGATATTTGATATTATTTGCTAAGCTCCACCACAAATGTATGGTTTTACAAATTAATGTGTTTCCTTTAATCATTATGTAATTGTACTTTTTTAAATTGTACTTGTGAAGTGTAATTGGGAAGGGAGAAGTTAGTAATTCTCTCCTCGTCTGACCATGTGTTCTCGCATACCCCGAGAGCATCTGGTCAGCGGGGTGGTGGCACAGGAATCCTCATCTCTCCCAAGTGGACATTCTCAATTTTTCCCCTGACCCATCTGTCTATCTCCTCATTTGAATTCCATGCTGTCACAGTCACTAGCCCATTTAAGCTTAATATCCTTGTCATCTATCGCCCTCCAGGTTCCCTTGGAGAGTTCATCAATGAGCTTGATGCCTTGATAAGTTCCTTTCCTGAGGATGGCTCACCCCTCACAGTTCTGGGGGATTTCAACCTCCCTACGTCTACATTTGACTCATTTCTCTCTGCCTCCTTCTTTCCACTCCTCTCCTCTTTTGACCTCACCCTCTCACCGTCTCCCCCTACTCACAAGGCAGGCAATACGCTTGACCTCATCTTTACTGGATGCTGTTCTTCTACTAATCTCACTGCAACTCCCCTCCAAGTCTCCGACCACTACTTTGTATCCTTTACTCTCTCCCTCTCCTCCAACACTACTCCCTCTGCCCCTACACAGATGGTAATGCGCCGTCGCAACCTTCGCTCTCTCTCTCCCGCTACTCTCTCCTCTTCCATCCTATCATCTCTTCCCTCTGCTCAATCTCCTGATTCTGCCTCCTCAACCCTCCTCTCCTCCCTTTCTGCATCCTTTGACTCTCTATGTCCCCTATCCTCCCGGACGGCTCGGTCCTCCCCTCCAGCTCCGTTGCTTGATGACTCATTGCGAGCTCACAGAACAGAGCTCCGGGCAGCTGAGCGGAAATGGAAGTAAACTAGACTCCCTGCAGACCAGGCATCTTTTCACTCCCTCCTCTCTACATTTTCTTCATCTGTTTCTGCTGCTAAGGCCACTTTCTACCACTCTAAATTCCAAGCATCCGCCTCTAACCCTAGGAAGCTCTTTGCCACATTCTCCTCCCTGTTGAATCCCCCCCCCTCCTCCCTCTCTGTGGATGACTTCGTCAACCATTTTGAAAAGAAGGTTGACGACATCCGATCCTCGTTTGTTAAGTCAAATGACACTGCTGGTCCTGCTCACACTGCCCTACCCTATGCTTTGACTTCTTTCTCCCCTCTCTCTCCAGACAAAATCTTGCGACTTGTGACGGCAGGCCGCCCAACAACCTGTCCGCTTGACCCTATCCCCTCCTCTCTTCTCCAGACCATCTCCGGTGACCTTCTCCCTTACCTCACCTCGCTGATCAATTCATTCTTGACCGCTGGCTATGTCCCTTCCGTCTTCAAGAGAGCGAGAGTTGCACCCCTTCTCAAAAAACCAACACTCGATCCCTCTGATGTCAACAACTACAGACCAGTATCCCTTCTTTCTTTTCTCTCCAAAACTATTGAGCGTGCCGTCTTTAGCCAACTCTCTTGCTATCTCTCTCAGAATGACCTTCTTGATCCAAACCAGTCAGGTTTCAAGACTGGTCATTCAACTGAGACTGCTCTTCTCTGTGTCACAGAGGCTCTCCGCACTGCTAAAGCTAACTCTCTCTCCTCTGCTCTTGTCCTTCTAGACCTGTCTGCTGCTTTTGATACTGTGAACCATCAGATCCTCCTCTCCACCCTCTCCGAGCTGGGCATCTCCGGCGCGGCTCACTCTTGGATTGCGTCCTACCTGACCGGTCGCTCCTACCAAGTGGCGTGGCGAGAAGCTGTCTCGGCACCACGTGCTCTCACCACTGGTGTCCCCCAGGGCTCAGTTCTAGGCCCTCTCCTATTCTCGCTATACACCAAGTCACTTGGCTCTGTCATATCCTCACATGGCCTCTCCTATCATTGCTACGCTGACGACACACAACTAATCTTCTCCTTTCCCCCTTCTGATAACCAGGTGGCGAATCGCATCTCTGCATGTCTGGCAGACATATCAGTATGGATGACGGATCACCACCTCAAGCTGAACCTCGGCAAGACGGAGCTGCTCTTCCTCCCGGGGAAGGACTGCCCGTTCCATGATCTCGCCATCACGGTTGACAACTCCGTTGTGTCCTCCTCCCAGAGTGCGAAGAGCCTTGGCGTGACCCTGGACAACACCCTGTCGTTCTCCGCTAACATCAAGGCGGTGACCCGATCCTGTAGGTTGATGCTCTACAACATTCGGAGAGTACGACCCTGCCTTACACAGGAAGCGGCACAGGTCCTAATCCAGGCACTTGTCATCTCCCGTCTGGATTACTGCAACTCGCTGTTGGCTGGGCTCCCTGCCTGTGCCATTAAACCCCTACAACTCATCCAGAATGCCGCAGCCCGTCTGGTGTTCAACCTTCCCAAGTTCTCTCACGTCACCCCGCTCTTCCGCACACTCCACTGGCTTCCAGTTGAAGCTCGCATCTGCTACAAGACCATGGTGCTTGCCTACTGAGCTGTGAGGGGAACGGCACCTCCGTACCTTCAGGCTCTGATCAGTCCCTACACCCAAACGAGGGCACTGCGTTCATCCACCTCTGGCCTGCTGGCTCCCCTACCTCTGCGGAAGCATAGTTCCCGCTCAGCCCAGTCAAAACTGTTCGCTGCTCTGGCACCCCAATGGTGGAACAAGCTCCCTCACGACGCCAGGACAGCAGAGTCACTCACCACCTTCCGGAGACATTTGAAACCCCACCTCTTTAAGGAATAGCTGGGATAGGATAAAGTAATCCTTCTACCCCCCACCCCCTTTACTCCAACCCACCCCCCCACCAAAAAAAAATTTGTAAAGTGGTTATCCCACTGGCTATAAGGTGAATGCACCTATTTGTAAGTCGCTCTGGATAAGAGCGTCTGCTAAATGACGTAAATGTAAATGTAAATGTAATTCATTGTGCTAGCTGTCAAACCTGTTCGTAGACCTACACAACTAGATAGGCATGGAAATGAAAGCAACTTTGACACGTTAACCTTTAAACCTATGTTCTTAATAATTTCTTCAGAAAACGCAATGGTTATGAAAGTGTTCACAGGCTTTGCACTTGAAATTAGTGTTTTGATGCACCAATCATGAACTTGAAGGATGCATTGTCCATGCCAAGTTTCTCTGTAAGACTCCACTCTGTCTATCGTATAGCCACCCTTTGCCTTGATGACATCCAAATGTCAAAAGACATCAGGGCCTCTTTGATGTTATTTGTGTTGTTTGGGATTTTCTGTCAAGGCCCTAATGACAGTGAGTAAGTGGTTTTACTGGAAGAGGCTGATAGAGAGATGCTATCTCTACAACCAGATTCAGTTTTAGTTGGAAGTCAATTATCTGGGGACACCATAATGATCAGGGTGACAAAATAGTTTATTTTGCCTGCATATTAATCTCAGATAATACTTACAGGGAAGGATGTTATGACGATTCACTCAATTACAGTTAACACTTTTAAGTGTTTGGATAAGAGATCTGAACGTGATCACAGACTAGCATTAAGAAGCTGTTATCTGCCAACATACTGTTATTTCAGGTTATGTTCTACAGTTACTGAATAGGTCTACCTGTTTTCACAAAGTACTGTAAGGAGTTAATTTATTTGTTGGGTTCATTTATTTGTCCAGAGACATACAGTGCTATGAAAAAGTATTTGCCCCATTTCTAATTTTCTCTACTTTTGCATATTTGTGATACTGAATGTTATCAGATCTTCAACCAAAACCTAATATTAGATAAAGGGAACATAAGTGAACAAATAACACAACAATTACATATTTATTTCATAAACAAAGTTATGCAACACCCAATTCCCCTGTGTGAAAAAGTAATTGCCCCCTTACACTCAATAACTGGTTGTGCCACCTTTAGCTGCAATGACTCCAACCAAATGCTTGCTGTAGTTGTTGATCAGTCTCTCACGTCGCTGTGGAGGAATTTTGGCCCACTCTTCCATGCAGAACTGCTTTAACTCAGTGATGTGTGGGTTTTCAAGCATGAACTGCTCGTTTCAAGTCCTGCCACAACATCTCAATTGGGATTAGGTCTGGACTTTGACTAGGCCATTCCAAAACTTCCAATTTGTTGCTTTTTAGCAATTTTCATGTAGACTTGATTGTGTGTTTTGGATCATTGTCTTGCTGCATGACCCAGCTACGCTTCAGCTTCAGCTCACAGACGGATGGTCTGACATTCTCCTGTAGAATTCTCTGATACAGAGCAGAATTCATGGTTCCTTCTATTAAGGCAAGTCGTCCAGGTCCTGAGGCAGCAAAGCATCCCAAAACCATCACACCACCACCACCATGCTTGACCTTTGGTATGATGTTCTTACTGTGGAATGCAGAGTTTGGTTTTCGCCAGGCATTACTGGAACCATGTCAGTTAAAGCAGTTCTGCATGGAAGAGTGGGCCAAAATTCCTACACAGCGACGTGAGAGACTGATCAACAACTACAGGAAGCATTTGGTTGGAGTCATTGCAGCTAAAGGTGGCACAACCAGTTATTGTTGTGTTATTTGTTCACTCATGTTCCCTTTATCTAATATTAGGTTTTGGTTGAAGATCTGATAACATTCAGTATCACAAATATGCAAAAGTAGAGAAAATGAGAAAGGGGGAAAATACTTTTTCATAGCACTGTATGTGAAATGTTGAAGTTGAATGACAGATGCTTTGTTGTACACTTATTCTAGTATTAGTATTTTATTAGGATCCCCATTAGCTAATGCCAAGGGAGCCACTACTCTTCCTGGGGGTCCAAACAGGAACGAAACAACACATCACAACAAAACAATACATCACACAAAACATTCTTTTCCATACAAATTTGCACAAATGTACAATATTACAATGTGTGGGTAAATGATATGCACTTAATGTGGCAAACTGATAAGGAATTAACTTTCAACGTACAGGTTCCGCATAAAACATTTTGGGCAGTGCCATCTTGTGAATTTCATGTTTCTGTATTTATGTTCCTTCCTGTAATTACATTCACAGAGTATCAAAACTTTGAATGCAATGCTGTTTAATTTTAAACGGCCTAAACCAGAAAAGTAATGCTGTCCACAACCTAGCTAGCATGCAGCTCAGCATGCAGTATGGTCTTGGAAAAGAGGGCAGGCCTCTGAGTATCACGGCTCAGGCAAGACCCAGATGCAGACACAGGAGACGAATAGTATGAGTCTCAGAGTGTATTACTGAACAAGGGGCAGGCAAAAGGTAAGTCAAGGCAGGAAAACAGTCGTAATCCAAATCACAGTCAGGCAGGTACAGGACGGAAGGCAATCGGTAGGTCAAGGCAGGCAAAGAGTCGTAATCCAAATCAGAGTAAGGCAGGTACAGGACGGCAGGCAGGATCAGGGTCAGAACAGGCAGAAAGGTCAGAACTGGGAAGACTAGGAAAAACTAAAACTAGAGAACTGGAAACACGGGAACATGCTGGTAGGACTTGACGGGACAAGACGAACTGGCAACAGACAAACAGAAAACGCAGGTATAAATACACAGGGGATAATGGGGGAAAATGGGAGACACCTGGTGGGGGGTGGAGACAATCACAAAGACAGGTGAAACAGATCAGGGTGTGACATCCCCCCCCCCCTCTAGGGACGCCACCTGGCGTCCAACCTGGGCGCATACCTGGTTGACCGGGGTGCCGGCGGTGGAACTCAGTGATGAGGGCTGGGTCCAGAATGTCCCTAGCGGGGATCCAGCACCTCTCCTCTGGGCCAGAACCCTCCCAATCAACCAGGTAATGGAATCCCCTGCCCCGTGGTCGAACCTTCAGGTGGCGCCTCACCGTGTACGCAGATTGCCGTCGATGAGACGGGGGAGAGGGGTGGGCCTGGAAACAGGAGACAAAGGGCTGTGAGACAGTGGTTTAATCCTAGACACATGAAAAGTGGGATGTATGCGGAGAGTGCGGGGCAACAGAAGACGAACAGCAGAGGGGCTAAGGATTTTAGAGATGGGGAAAGGGCCGATAAAACGGGGGGAAAGTTTACGGGACTCCACCCGGAGGGGCAGGTCCCGAGTGGAAAGCCATACCCTCTGCCCGAGCCGATAGCAGGGAGCAGGGGTCCAGTGGCGATCCGCCTGTCGCCGATACCTGGATGTGGTCTTCAGAAGATCAGCCCGGGCTCTCTTCCAGGTATGGCGACAGCGGAGGATGAACATGAGGGTATGCTGACTTCTTCCTCTTTCTCAGGGAAGAGCGAGGGCCGATATCCCAAGGAACACTCGAATGGCGAGAGACCAGTGGCTGATCAGGGAAGGGTGTTACGGGCGTATCCCACCCACACGAGTTGCTGGCTCCAGGTGATGGGGTTGGCGGAGACGAGGCAACAAAGAGCCGTCTCCGGGTCCTGATTGGCTCACTCCAACTGGCCATTAGATTGGGGGTGAAAACCAGAGGACAGGCTGGCCGACGACCAAATGAGGGTGCAGAACGCCTTCCAGAACCGGGACGAGAACTGAGGACCACGATCGGAGACCATGTCGACCGGAAGTCCATGGATCTGGAAGACGTGCTGCACCATGAGCTGAGCCGTCTCCTTGGCTGAGGGTAACTTGGGAAGGGGATTAAAACGGGCGGCTTTAGAAAACCTATCCACCAACATCAGGATCGTGGTGTTGCCATCTGGTGGAGGATGACCAGTAACAAAGTCCAGGGATATATGGGACCAGGGATGGTGAGGAACTAGGAGTGGTTGCAGAAGGCCAGCCGGAGCTTGCCGCAGGAACCATTGTAGGCCACTAATAGCATCGTCAGATGAAAGCCAGGGTCCGACAGAAGCCTGGATGGTATGTCAGTCTCGAGGAATGTGCCCATTCCAGGACCGGGAATGGGCAGAGTCCGGGAAAAACATCCGGGGGACAAGGCTCTCTATACCCCAGATGAGTGCAGCCGCTAGACAGGAGGTATCTTGACGGCGAGGAGTTCTCGATTTCCCACATCATAGTTCCTCTCAGAAGGGGTAAGATGATGGGAGAGAAAAGCGCAGGGGTGCAGCTTTTGGTCCTGGGCAGAACGCTGACACAGGATGCCCACACTCTGACATCCAAGGCGTCGACCTCCACCACAAACTGACAAGACGGGTCCGGATGGATTAAGATGGGAGCTGTAGTGAATCGATGTATGAGGTCCAAGAACGCCTGGTCAGCTGCTGGAGGAAACATGAATGGAACCTTGGGAGAGATGTGCTGAGAGGGGGGAAGCCAGGGTGCTGTAACCCCGGATGAAGCGGCGGTAGAAGTTAGCAAATCCCAGGAAACGTTGCAACTGCACTCTGGATGTGGGTTGAGGCCAATCCACCACCTCTCTCACCTTGTCTGGATCCATCTGTATGGGTCCTGCAGTGATGACGTACCCTAGGAAGGAGATGGTGGAATGATGGAATTCACACTTCTCCGCTTTGACAAGAAGCTGGTTCTCCAGGAGATGCTGAAGGACCTGTCGGACGTGGAGGACGTGATCTACAGCTGAACTGGAAAAGACAAGGATGTCGTCGAGGTAGACAAACACGAACCGGTTCAGCATGTCACGGAGCACATCGTTGACCAGGGCCTGGAACACAGCGGGAGCGTTGGTCAGTCCAAATGGCATAACCAAGTACTCATAGTGCCCGCTAGCCGTGTTAAAGGCTGTCTTCCACTCGTCTCCTTCCCGTATCCGAACCAGATGGTAGGCGTTCCGAAGGTCCAACTTTGAGAAGATGGTCGCTCCCTGAAGAGGTTCGAAAGCCGAGGAGATGAGTGGCAGAGGGTAACGGTTTTTAACCGTGATGTCATTAAGGCCCCGGTAGTCGATACATGGGTGCAGGGTTTTGTAATTTTTCTCCACAAAGAAGAACCCTGCACCGGCGGGAGAAGCAGAAGGACGAATACTCCCTGCAGTGAGAGAGCCCTCAATGTACTCCTCCATAGCCTTGGTCTCTGGACCCAACAGGGAGTAAAGCTGCCCCCAAGGTGGTGTAGTGCCCGGGAGAAGGTCAATGGCGCAGTCGTAGGGTCGATGTGGAGGGAGAGATGTAGCGCGGGCCTTGTTGAAGACCTCCCGGAGGTTCAGGTACTCCACGGGAATGGCGGAGAGAACCATGGCTTCTCCCAAGCCTGCAGGAAGATGTCCTGGGGCAGGCTATGCCGACTTAAGACAATGGGCATGGCAGAATGGGTTCCCACCCACGATAGAACCAGTATCCCAGTCGAACAGGGGATTGTGCTTCTAGAGCCATCAATACGCCAAAATCACGGGTACATGGGGAGATTCTGTGAGCAGGAACTGCATACACTAGATTTCCTGATACTCGTAGGTTGATAGGAAGCGTATTGCGGGTGACTCTGCCAATAGAGCGCCCATCCAGCACTCTGACGTCCATGGGAATGGAGAGGGGTTGAGTGGAGATTCCCAGCTCTGACACCAAGGTAGCGTCGATAAAGCCGTCGGCCCCAGAGTCAATGAGCACCTGGAGAGATTTGGCCTGGTCACCACACAACAGGGTGGCATGGAGAGGGGTACGAGTAATGAGAGATTGGAAAATCCCCGTACGGCTCACCAGAGTACTCGTACCTACTGATGAGCCCAGCCTTTTTAATGGACAGGTGGAAACATAATGTCCTGTAGGCCCGTAGTACAGACAGCTCCTGGTGCTCAATCTGCGTAAATGTTCATCCGGAGACAATCTAGCCCTTCCCAGTAGCTTGGGCTCTGGAGGAGGCGAGTAGACCGCCCTCGGTGATTCCCGTGGGCACTCGGGTGACATCGGATTCTCTCAGTGAGGTGAACGTCGGGAACATCCGGGATATCTCGGAGGCGAGGTGGGAGCGAGTGTGACCGGAAACAGACCTCCTCTCCCTCCTACGTTCCCGTAGCCGCCCATTGATCCGTAAGGTCAAGGCGATGAGGGAGTCGAGGTCCATGGGAAGCTCCCGGGCTGCGAGCTCGTCTTTAACCTCCTCTGATGATCCATGAATGAACGTGTCGAAAAGAGATTACGGGTTCCAGGCACTCTCAGTGGCCAACGTGTGAAAATCTACCGCATAGTCTGCCACACTACGGTAGTTTTGACGCAGTTGGAGTAGCTTCCGAGCAGACTCTCTCCCAGACAACGGAGAGTCGAAAACCTTCCTTACTTCCACCACGAAATCCTCCAGACTAAGGCAAATGGTGGATTGTTGCTCCCACGCCGCCGTAGCCCAGGCAAAAACCCACCCGGACATCAGCGTTATAAGATACTCTATCTTTGAACGGTCCGACGGAAACGAAGAGGGCTGTAGCTCGAAAATGAGGGTGCACTGGGAGAGAAACACCCGGCAGGTTCCGGGATCCCCAACGTAGCGCTCCAGAGGAGGTAAGTTGGGGTTCTCGGGAAGCCGGGGTAGGCTGGGGAGAAGCACCGCTGGTAGCGGGGTTACTGAGAGTCTCAGATGTTTCCATTGTGGCTTGCTGCCTAATATTGTTCCAACAGTGCACTGACGGCATGGTCAATGTGTTCCGCCAAGGTGTGGAATCCTTCCATAAGGTTAAGTAGTAACTCCTCGTGTCTTCCAATGGTGGCTCCTTGTGAGGAGACAGTGTTACACAGGGGATAGTGGGTGAAAATGGGAGACACCTGGTGGGGGGTGGAGACAAGCACAAAGACAGGTGAAACAGATCAGGGTGTGATACTGAGATGATAACTGAACTGTGTCTTACCTCTGGCTGTGGGGTTTTGAAAAGTGAGCAGGACAAGACTGCTCCACTCTTGTTCAGTGTCTGGCCCTTTACTGTAGTCTTTTAGGCTACCACAGGCCATCGCCATTGCCTTGGTCATTGGAGCAGCACATAAACACAGAGGGGCAACACACTGTTTCCCCTGTTTTCCCCTAGCCACCTAATGCACTGTTGGCCAAGTGTGAACTGAACATACAGTAGCACCCAGAGACTCATTTGCATGCAGTTCATCTCACACTCCATTCGAGTGCATTGTGCGACGTGTGTCCCTCACTTCGATGTGATAGTGGGCCTATTTATTTATGTTGAGAAAGATGTATCGATGAATATGATCACCTATGTACTGTACTACTGTAATACCTCAATTCAGATAGCTGTGTGTTCATGTGTGCATCACGGATTACAATGAAGTTAAAAGGACACATTCGGTAATAGCCTAACAGAATATCATGCCTAAAGGATTGACTATGCATGTCTTAGACACTTCTGATAAACCCTAGCCACAGTGAAGATGTTTTAAACACGGGGCATGTGAAAACCTGCTTTGGATTGCTGACGTATTTTCAGTACACTAGAATAAATACATTTAGTATTACTGAACAAACAAAACAGGACTTCTAAGCAATGGCATTCCAAACACTTAACAAACATCCCAATAGTTTCAGAGAAGTAACCGAGCATAAGACTATTTATAACGATACAAAGATTAAGGACTGCATGATCTTGTCCCCCTACTATTAGTGTTCCGTCAGTGTCTTAAAAGTAAGGTATAAAGCAACTATACTATTATTCATCTGCAACATCTAGTTCTTGTATTACAGCCAACACAACAATGGAGGCACATCTCCATTTCAGAAATTAGGAGGAAATCCTAACAGCGCAGACTTCTCTAGTACCCAGACCTGTCGCCCTGTCCTTACAATGAACCTCCGGGTGTGCTAAACAGACCTTTTGTCACGACACAGTCAGACAACTCTATATGGAACAGGGATCAAAGGAATTGATTGCAAACTGTGGGAAGTAAATGAGGAATTTTGGCTGTGGCCCATGTTTACTGAAGCATGAGGAGTTGCTTCTGAGCCCAGGCCAACCAATCAGAACACCATGTACAAGTACAGTATACAATACATGTTTAGACAGAGAGATATAAGAAGCTCACAACCCTTCAGACTGTGGGATTTATCCATAGCAATGTGGTCTCAACACACTACATTTATAGAATAGAGAGATGATAGACACGTACAGTGCCTTCAGAAAGTATTCACACCCCTTGACTTCGTTGTGTTACAGCCTGAATTTTAAATGGATTACATTTAGATTCTGTGTCACTGATCCATACACAATACCCCATAATGTCAAAGTGGACTCACTTGGTGTGCAATAATAGTGGTTAACATGATTTCTGAATGACTACCCCATCTCTGTACCCCACACATAGTAAAATTATCGTGTGTGAATACTTTCTGAAGGCACTGCATACCTGTTGATGGAGAACTGATGATTGAAAGGTTTTCGATTTAATATCAGAATATTCTACCAACATTGTTTAGTATATCTTGGGGATAAGTAGGATGGTAGACAGTTCCACCCACAAATTCCCAATTTAACCCTTGATTGCATATCACAAACAGACTGGGTAGATTGTACTGTTCTGTTCTGGCCCATAATGTAATACTATAGGAATGTTCCCATTGACCATTGAAATGATCATGACAACAAACACTTAAGACAATACAGATGCATACATAACCTAAATCAAGTGGACAGCGTCTCCATTTGTTGTCAAGCTGCAAGACCAGGGCAGTCGCTCCAGTTAATTGTAGTAACTATAGAAAAACTGGGAAAGGTCTTGAAATAGCAAGGAATTAGGATCATTAAATCATTTAACTTATGACTGCTTCAACAGTTTTTTATAATAGGAAAGCAAAGAACTGTGACTATGTACTAGTTTGAATCTCTAGATTCCCACTTTGTGTCATGTTGAAAGTGAGCTGTTCTCATTACGTTCTAGAAGAGACTGTAAGGACTCAACATCTGCATATACCCTCATAATGGGTCTATTAATTTCAGCTTAATCATTTACATTTTAGTCATTTAGCAGACGCTCTTATCCAGAGCGACTTACAGTTAAGTGAGTGCATACATTTTCATACTGGCCCCCCGTGGGAAACGAACCCACAACCCTGGCGTTGCAAGCGCCATGCTCTACCAACTGAGCTACATGGGACTAATCATGTGTGCTATTAAGACATTTATAGACAGCCGCACAGCTGAACCACTTTGTGAGTCAAATAAGAAACAATGCATTAAAACATCATTAGTGCATTGTTAATTGACTCATCCTCATAATTTCTTATCATTGTCTGTTGGAAAGGGGAAGTGCTGAAGAACATCCTTTTAAACAACCTCTTACTATGTAATATGTTATTTGTACAGTTGAAGTTGGAAGTTTACATACACCTTAGACAAATACATTTGAACTCAGTTTTTCACAATTCCTGACATTTCATCCTAGTAAAAAGTTAGGATCACCACTTTATTTTAAGAATGTGAATAATGTCAGAATAATTTACATTTTAGTCATTTAGCAGATGCTCTTATCCAGAGCGACTTACAGTTAGTGAGTGCATACATTTTCATACTGGCCCCCCGTGGGAAACGAACCCACAACCCTGGCGTTGCAAGCGCCATGCTCTACCAACTGAGCTACAGGGGAATAATATTAGAGAGAATGATTTATTTCAGATTTTATTTATTTCATCACATTCCCAGTGGGTCAGAAGTTTACATACACTCAATTAGTATTTGGTAGCATTGCCTTTCAATTGTTTAACGTGGGTCAAACGTTTCGGGTAGCCTTCCACAAGCTTCCCACAATAAGTTGGGTGAATTTTGTCCCATTCCTCCTGACAGAGCTGGTGTAACTGAGTCAGGTTTGTAGGCCTCCTTGCTCGCACACGCTTTTTCAGTTCTGCCCACACATTTTCTATAGGATTGAGGTCAGGGCTTTGTGATGGCCACTCCAATACCTTGACTTTGTTGTCCTTAAGCCATTTTGCCACAACTTTGGAAGTATGCTTGGGGTCATTGACGAAGCTTTAACTTCCTGACTGATGTCTTGAGATGTTGCTTTAATATATCCACATAATTTTCCTTCCTCATGATGCCATCTATTTTGTGAAGTGCACCAGTCCCTCCTGCAGCAAATCACCCCCACAGCATGATGCTGCCACCCCTGTGCTTCACGGTTGGGATGGTGTTCTTCAGCTTGCAAGCATTCCCCTTTTTCCTCCAAACATAACGATGGTCATTATGGCCAAACAGTTCAATTTTTGTTTAATCAGACCAGAGGACATTTCTCCAAAAAGTATGATATTTATCCCCATGTGCAGTTGCAAACCGTTGTCTGGCTTTTTTATTGCGGTTTTGGAGCAGTGGCTTCTTCCTTGCTGAGCGGCCTTTCAGGTTATGTCGATATAGGACTCGATTTACTGTGGATATAGATACTTTTGTACCTGTTTCCTCCAGCATCTTCACTTTGCTGTTGTTCTGGGATTGATTTGCACTTTTTGCACCAAAGTACGTTTATCTCTAGGTGACAGATTGCGTCTCCTTCCTGAGCGGTATGACGGCTGCTTGGTCCCATGGTGTTTATACTTGCGTACTATTGTTTGTACAGATGAACATGGTACCTTCAGGCATTTGGAAATTGCTCCCAAGGATGAACCAGACTTGTGGAGGTCTACAATAATTTTTCTGAGGTCTTGGCTGATTTCTTTTGATTTTCCCATGATGTCAAGCAAAGAGGCACTGAGTTTGAAGGTAGTCCTTGAAATACATCCATAGGTACACCTCCAATTGACTCAAATTATGTCAATTAGCCTATCAGAACCTTCTAAAGCCATGACATCATTTTCTGGAATTTTCCAAGCTGTTTAAAGGCACAGTCAACTTAGTGTATGTAAACTTCTGGCCCACTGGAATTGTGATACAGTGAATTATAAGTGAATTAATCTGTCTGTAAAGAATTGTTGGAAAAATTACTTGTGTCATGCACAAAGTAGATGTCCTAACCGACTTGCCAAAACTATAGTTTGTTAACAAGAAATCTGTGAAGTGGTTGAAAAACGAGTTTTAATGACTCCAACCTAAGTGTATGTAAGCTTCCGACTTCAACTGTATATAATAGATTGAAAGATCAAGGAAGGGAGAGAGAGAACGAGAGAGAGAGAGTACTTTAACTATTTGCACATCATTACAACACTGTATATAGACATAATGTGAATATGACACTTGAAATGTCTTTATTCTTTTTGAACTTTTGTGAGTGTAATGTTTACTGTTATTTTTTTTATTGTTTAATTCACTTTTGTTTATCATCTATTTCACTTGCTTTGGAAATGTAAACATATGTTTCCCATGCCAATAAAGCCCCTTAAATTGAAATGATATTGAATTGAGAGAGAGAGAGAGAGAGAGAGAGAGAGAGAGAGAGAGAGAGGTTAGGGTATAAGTCCTAAAGGCATAATGAGTCGGTTGGTCTGGGATAAATAAATAAAAGCCCAATCATGGGGTCTGTAGAAGGTGCTGTGACTCATCTCTCCCAGTGCTGACACTTCTCTGATTTGTTTGTATTGTGGTAACTACAGCCAGACAATGTATTTATTTACCTTTTTAGCCATAATTACTTTTGTGTATAAACCCTTTGGTGAGAAGCCATCAAAATGCATAAATCTTAGTGAAAAATGAAAATAAATAAAAATGTTTCCAACCTCCCTAATCAGTCCAGACCAGTCCAGCCCGACCGACTTTTCAAACATTTTTCAGTGAACAAAGTGCATTGAGAAATAAAAAATTGCCATTCCTAATTGGAAATTATATAGCATTTGGAAACAACCACAAAAATCCCTAAAAACACTACCTGTCAATTTAAAGGTAAACCACAATGACTGGCTATCAGGACCTGTGGGCTACTGTCCAGTGGCTTAGAGAGTCACAACACACTCCTGTTATTTTGAGAAACAGCCTTTTCAAAACCATGTCTAGTTGGAGAGCTGCCCCACTGTTCACCCTTAGAAAAAAAGGTGCTATCTAGTGCCTAAAAGGGTTCTTCGGCTGTTCCCCATAGGAGAACCCTTTGAATAACCCTTTTTGGTTCCAGGTAGAACCCTTTTGGGTTCCAGATAGAACCCTTTCCACAGAGGGTTCTACATCGAACCCGAAAGGGTTCTACCTGGAACCTAAAAGGGTTCTCCTATGGGGACGGCCAAATAATCATTTTTTTCTAAGAGTGTAGCATAACATGTCTATCAAACTCTGGCTGCCACCGTCTCCTTCACTGCTCCACAGTCAGATGGGCAGCAGCCAACCATGTTGTATCTGTCTTGCTGAAACTTTCAGATGCTCATTATGTGGGGCCATACCACGACAAATGGGGCCACACCAATAATCCACACTAATTTCAAGTGCTCAACCTCATTAGCTTACATCGACGCACCCTTAGAGTTT
The DNA here is from genome assembly GCF_964263955.1 of Coregonus lavaretus. NCBI lineage: Eukaryota > Metazoa > Chordata > Actinopteri > Salmoniformes > Salmonidae > Coregonus > Coregonus lavaretus. The sequence goes on along the minus strand of NC_139993.1, from coordinate 33,553,479 downwards.
GGGTTTGGTATTTTCCTGTCAGAATCAGTTCCACTAATTGAGGGGCCTAGTATCACCACTGTCCTGGTGGACGGTCCACATGAACCCCTGGTATTCAGACATGGGTTCAATGAGAGAGCCAAGCCCTAGGGTGAGACTCCCTGTACTAGGATTTCACACTCGTAAAGCTACACAATGCTGTGTTTACTAAAAGGGGAAAAGTGTGACCTACACGATGAACAACGTTCCCAAAATATGCACTATATTTACGTCTGTGACGGAAGAAAAGATGGAGAGTATTTACACTGAGCTCAACTCTGCACTGTGTCAGCTTCCCAGAGGCAGATGTGTTCTCTAAACAGAGCCATGGCCACTTGAAAGTTTAAACCGTTTGAGTTATGGCTATAGTGGCACACTTCTCATAACAGAGGCCTAGACTCACATTATTTACAATGGACTGGCAATGATATTAACAGACACTAGATATACTGTACTGTCTGGGCAACCTGTCACATTTACAGGCGTGACATTAGGTAGCTACTTCACATGTAGTATAGAAGGGCAATGATAGCAATGATAGTATTCCAATCAAATCATGCCTCGTCACACGTTTCGCATGTTATCTAAAAATTTTGCCCTTTACTGAAAAGGATGATTTTGACTTTGCTTCTCACCATTCACAACCCTTGAATGTGGACTTCTGCTTCCGTGGGGTGATGATCAGCAACTCAATGGAACTTTCCAGATTCCTGCATTTTCGGGGAAGGTTGCCCGTAAGAGTTCAGAGCTTTACACACACACTCCTATAACACCCCTGTGTTTACGGCTTAGGCCAATCAGAGAGCTAGAGGAATGGAGACACATATGGAAGACATCTTTACAGGATTTGGAGTTTCGTGGCACTCACTTGGCCAAAGGCATCATTTTTAGACATGCTATGAATGCCGTTCTAAGAAATGACATCAATTGATTGGACAAGTTGGGTTTCAACACATGAACTTTCAATTAGTTGCTTTTCAAGTCAGTTTAATGAAAGCACTGCCTTGGTGTCCTGGACACACTATTATGATTCGTAGTAAAAATAAAAGTCTGTATAAAGTTCTAGTGAATCAACTTGTGATGGGGGAAAAGATGTATACAGTTACATATCAGGATACAATTTTTTACAATATATCGTATCGTTTTGACAGTATCGCAATATTATTTTTGCGCTTGTTTCCTGTGCTTTTGCTCAGCATCTATTGCTGTGTAATAACAGTGCAATTGCAGGGGTGAGTAATGCATGACACGGTCATGCCGTGCTTAGAGGTCATTAACTGTTTGTCCTTCAAAGCAAAATCTCCTTAAGTGCTGTAACTATTTCTGATAGCTACCTAGCAGAATGACTGGCATTGACCTAGCAGAGAAATAATCACCATGTCTAGGCTACATGTTTGTTCTCTCACATACCCATTAGGTCAGGTATGATTGAAGTGAAAGGGATCATATTGGGTCTTTATGATGGCCCCTCCATCCTGTTCTAACCCAAGCCAGGCTCTTCTACACCGGGTCTCAATTGATCGTAGGGCAGGTCTGGGCAATGTCGGAAAGGAAGCTTTTAAAGAGAAAACTGTTTGATCTGACAAGGAGAATTTGTACTCTATTATGCAGTTCAAATAACATTCTCTGAATTACCCCCAAATGGCTAATTTTGCCAACTCTCACACAAACTCATATGTTGATTTTTGAAAAAGACAATTCCCAATAAATGTTCCCATTTTGGACTTGAATATGGGAGCAACCTAGAAATGGGGTAATAACACACATTTAATGGTCTTACCAGAATGTAGCAGAATCTCTTATTGTAACAATGTCGCAAAAACAAAACAACAAATAGAGTGCCACAAACACAAACAACCAAGTATTCAAATGACACGTGTCATAAATGCCACTTCCCTTTAGAAAAGCCTTCAATTCAAAAGTAGACAGGAAAACTGCATATTACATGTATTTTTGGTTGTGAGACCTGCCTATCTCCTGTACGATCTGGCAGTTGTCAGCCCCCTTCTGTAAACAGAGGCTGGGAGAGGAGATCCGTGGCATTCCTGTCATGGAGTTCCTGGAGGTACACCACCTCCTCCTTATCCGGCTGGGAATCTGGGACTTCTCAAAGACTACGTAGCCTCCAAGTTTGCTTACTTCCTGAAAATAATACCTCTGGCCCCGCCACACACATACAAACGCACACTCCTGTGCTAATACCAGTCAAAACGCCAAACTGAGCAAATGCTCTGCCTGACTTAATTGTCTCTAAGCCTGACAACTGAAAGGCACATTACTTTAATTTCTTGTTAAAACAAACAAGGTTGTACCATGTAAAATGTCTACATTGTCACAAAAAGGGGTAGGTAACAAAGAGTGGAAAGAAGGAACAAATTAAAGCAGGTGAAGAAGGAACAGTGAAACAGTAGATGAGCTGAAACAGTGTTGATCATTAACATGTTCTATGCTGTAGTCAACTTTTATTGCTCTCCTTTCCTTAAACATCATGATTAATACATTTGATGAGTGACTTGACCTAATGTGAGGGTCAAATTCACAGTGCAATGTGAAAAGTATTCTTCAACAATGCGTTGACCGGCAAACCTCTCCCAGAGGAGCACTGATGAAAATATTACCTGGGTAAAAAATAGTGTAATATTAGCTCCCTTGCTGACAACGCTACTGATAATAAGTGACGTATTAAAAAGTTTGCCCAACAAATAAAACTGTCTTGCTGAAAAATATGGAGGCTTTTACTTTTAAGATGCAGAGACAGAGTGTCACACCCTGACTTATGGGACTCTTGTATGTTGAGTCAGGGTGTGGAGATCTATGTTATTATTTCTATGTTCACATTCTAGTTATTGTGTTTCTATGTTTGGCCGGGTGTGATTCCCAATCAGAGGCAGCTGTCGCTCGTTGTCTCTGATTGGGGATCATACTTAAGTAGCCTGTTTGCAATCATTAGTTGTGGGATCTTGTTCCGTGTATAGGCTTGTATTGTGTTTAGGCTGAGGACTTCACGTTACGTTGTTTTGTTGTTTTGTTTGTGTGTTTATTTTGATTAAATAAACATGTATGCATTTCACGCTGCGCCTTGGTCTGACCTGTCCTTCAACGTCCGTGACAGATGATCCCACCAAACACGGACCAAGCAGCGTGCCCAGGAGCAAACACCCTGGACACAGGTGGGGAAGATGTGGTCTTGGGAGGAGATTTTTTGCGGGGAAAGGACCATGGGCGAAGGTAGATGCCCAGGCAGGAGAGGAGCAACGGCAACACAGAGGGCGCCGGCCGAGGAGGAAGCCCGAGAGGCAGCCCCATGAAAAAAACATTTGGGGGGCTAAAGGGGTGGTCGGGGAGCGAGAGAGAAGAGCCCCGACCACTGCACCCGGTGGGTTTCCAGGTTGAGTCCCTACGACCATGAGAACAAGAGTGGGAACAGTTTTATACTGAGGAGTCGGAGGATGACGACGACGATTAGTTTCTGTTCCCTAACTCGTGGGGGCTCCCGGAGGAGTCCTCACTGGAGGAGGATTGCCGAGAGAGAGAGAAGGATCGGATCTGCAGGGTAAGAGAGGAGGCCACCACATTACGGGGGCTGATAGCGAGAGAGAATAGAGCGGGAGAGCTCCATTCAAGAGGAGGCCCTGCAGGAGGCTCGTAGGGAGAAGGAGGAAGTAGATGCACGGAGAGAGGAGCTGGTTAGGCAACATAAGGAGTGTGGGTTAATTGAGGAACCCATGTATGCGGAGATACGCACTGTATCGCCAGTGCGCATGCACAGCCCAGTGCGTTCTGTGCTAGCGCCCTGCACGTGTTGTGCGAAAGTGGGCAGCCAGCCAGGACGGGTTGTGCCGGCTCAACGCTCCTGGTCTCCAGTGCGCCTCCAAGGTCCAGTATATCCTGCTCCGGTTCTACGCACTGTGTCACCAGTGCACCTCACCAGTCCTGTACGGCCCGTACCTGCTCCTCGCACCAAGCCAGTGGTGTGTGTTCCCAGTCCGGCCCGGCCCGTTCCTCGCACCAGGCCAGTGGTGCGTGTCGCCAGCCCGGTATGACCCGTACCTGCTCCCCGCACCAAGCCAGTGGTGTGTGTCCCCAGTCCGGCACGGCCCGTTCCTGCTCCTCGCACCAGACCAGTGGTGCGTGTTCCCAGTCCGGCCCGGCCCGTTCCTGTTCCTCGCACCAGGCCAGTGGTGCGTGTCGCCAGCCCGGTATGACCCGTACCTGCTCCCCGCACCAAGCCAGTGGTGCGTGTTCCCAGTCCGGCCCGGCCCGTTCCTGTTCCTCGCACCAGGCCAGTGGTGCGTGTTCCCAGTCCGGTACGGCCCGTTCCTGTTCCTCACACCAAGCCAGTGGTGCGTGTCGCCAGCCCGGTACGACCCGTACCTGCTCCCCGCACCAAGCCAGTGGTGTGTGTCCCCAGTCCGGCCTGTTCCTGCTCCTCGCACCAGACCAGTGGTGCGTGTTCCCAGTCCGGCCCGGCCCGTTCCTGTTCCTCGCACCAGGCCAGCGGTGCGTGTTCCCAGTCCGGTACGGCCCGTGCCTGCTCCTCGCACCAGGCCAGTGGGTGCGTGTGTCCGGCATGGCCCGTGCCCGTTCCACCGGTGCCTGATCCAGCTCCGGTCGGTTGCTCCACTCCGGAGCCAGAGCAGTCCGCTCCACCGGGGTCCAGTCCAGCTCCGGTCAGCTGCTCCACTCCGGAGCTAGAGAAGTCCGCTCCACCGGTGCCTAGTCCAGCTCCGGTCAGCAGCTCCACTCCAGAACTAGAGCAGTCCGCTCCACCGGGGTCCAGTCCAGCTCCGGTCAGCGGCTCCAGTCCAGACCCAGACGTCAGCCCCTCTCCAGGTTCGGGGTCTCCCACACCAGGGCCCAGACAGGGCTTGGTGCATCGTGGGAGGAAGGAGAGGGGAAGCAGCGCGCCGAGGTCCAGACCAGACCAGGGGCGCAACGGGGAGGCTGAGAGTATGTGGTCGTCACGCCCGGAGCCGGATCCGCCTCCGAGGCGGAATGCCCACCCGGACCCTACCCTGTTATGTCAGGTTTGTGCGGTCGGAGTCACCGACTTATGGGACTCTTGTATGTTGAGTCAGGGTGTGGAGATCTATGTTATTATTTCTATGTTCACATTCTAGTTATTGTGTTTCTATGTTTGGCTGGGTGTGATTCCCAATCAGAGGCAGCTGTCGCTCGTTGTCTCTGATTGGGGATCATACTTAAGTAGCCTGTTTGCAATAATTAGTTGTGGGATCTTGTTCCGTGTATAGGCTTGTAATGTGTTTAGGCTGAGGACTTCACGTTACGTTGTTTTGTTCGTGTGTTTATTTTGATTAAATAAACATGTATTCATTTCACGCTGCGCCTTGGTCTGACCCGTCCTTCAACGTCTGTGACACAGAGACACGCTAAGCTGTGATAATTTATATCTCTACATAACTTTTCAGAAGTTTTATAATGAATATCTTGTAATACTAAACACATTTATTTAAGGGAGCAGAGGGAACACTTAAACATGTACTAATGAGGGGAATATGAACCAGGTGTGTGTAACTGACAAGACAAATGGAATGATGAGATATAGAGCGACAGTGGCTAGAAGGCCGGTGACGACGAACGCCGAAGCCTGCCCGAACAAGGAGGGGAGGCAGCTTCGGAGGAAGTCGTGACAGTACCCCCCCCCCCCCCCCACACACACACAAGGACGCGGAGCAGGGCGAGCCAGATGGCGACGGTGGAAATCCCGCAACAGGGAGGGATCGAGGATATCCCTCACCGGGACCCAGCACCGTTCCTCCGGACCGTACCCCTCCCACTCCACGAGGTACTGAAGGCCCCCCCACCCAATGCCTCAATTCCAGGATGGAACGGACGGAGTACGCCGAAGCCCCCTCGATGTCCAGAGGAGGCGGAGGGACCGCCCACACCTCAGACTCCTGGAGCGGACCAGCCACCACCGGCCTGAGGAGAGACACATGAAATGAGGGGTTAATACGGTAATCATGGGGGAGTAATAACCTATAGGTAACCTCGTTGATTCTCCTCAGGACTGAACGGCCCCACAAATCGCGGGCTCAGCTTCCGGCAGGGCAGGCGGAGGGGCAGATTCCGGGTCGAGAGCCAGACCCGATCACCCGGTATGAAGACCGGGGCTTCACTGCGGTGGCGGTCAGCGTTGGCCTTCTGACGATGCACGGCACGTTGGAGGTGGACATGAGCAGCATCCCACGTCTCCTCCGCGCGCCGAAACCAGTCATCCACCGCAGGAACCTAGGTCTGGCTCTGGTGCTACGGTGCCAGAACCGGTTGGTAACCTAAAACACATTGGAATGGCGTTAGGTTAGTGGAGGAGTGACGGAGAGAGTTCTGGGCATATTCGGCCCATGGCAAGAACACCGACCACTCCCCCGGCCGGTCCTGGCAGTAGGACCGCAGGAACCTACCCACATCTTGATTTACTTGTTCCACCTGCCCATTAGACTCGGGGTGGAAACCAGAGGTCAGGCCAAGACCGAGACCCCCAGATGTTCCATGAACGCCTTCCAGACCTTGGATGTGAACTGGGGACCCCGGTCAGACACTATATCCTCTGGTACCCCGTAGCGCCGGAAGACGTGCGTAAACAGGGCCTCCGCAGTTTGCAGGGCCGTGGGGATACCGGGAAGAGGAAGGAGGCGGCAGGCCTTGGAAAAGCGGTCCACAATGACCAGGATGGTGGTGTTACCTTGGGAGAGGGGAAGATCGGTAAGAAAATCAACACTCAGGTGAGACCATGGTCATTGCGGAACTGGTAAAGGTTGTAACTTACCTGCTGGGAGGTGCCTAGGTGCCTTACTCTGGGCGCACACCGAGCAGGAGGAGACATACACCATCACGTCCTTAGCCAAGGTAGGCCACCAGAGCACTGTACGACCGATACCTAGGTGACCAGAGGAGGGTGACGTGTGTGCCCAGTAGATCAGACGGTCACGGATAAGAGCAGGCACGTACTGCAGCCCAGCTGGACACTGAGGTGGAGATGGCTCTGTGCGTAACGCCTGCTCTTTATCCGCGTATATCGCCCATACTACCGGCGCCAAAATGCAGGCGGCCGGGAGTACGGGGGTGTTGTCTCTGGGCCTCTCCTCTGTGTCATACAGCTGTGACAATGCGTCTGCCTTCACGTTCTTTGTACCCGGGATGTATGACAGTGTGAAATCAAACCAGGCGAAGAATAGGGCCCACCTGGCCTGGCGAGGATTCAGCCTCCTCGCTGCCCGGATGTACTCCAGGTTACGGTGGTCCATCCAGACGAGGAAAGGGTGTTTCGCCCCTTCGAGCCAATGCCTCCACACGGTCAGGGCTCGGACAACAGCCAACAGCTCCCGATCACCAACGTCGTAGTTCTGCTCCGCCGGGCTGAGCTTCTTAGAGAAGAAGGCACAGGGGCAGAACATGGGTGGCTTGCCCGAGCGTTGAGATAGGACAGCGCCTATCCCTACCTTGGACGCATCTACCTCCACTACGAATGGTAGTGATGGATTGGGGTGGGCCAGTACCGGGGCTGAGGTGAACAGACCCCTCAGGTTACTGAAGGCCCTGTCAGCCTCAGCAGACCAGCGGAGCCGTGATGGCCCACCCTTCAACAGAGATGTAATGGGAGCTGCGACCTTGCCAAAGCCCCGGATAAACCTCCGATATTAGTTGGCGAAGCCAATAAAGCGCTGCACCTCCTTAACCGTGGTTGGAGTCGGCCAATTACGCACGGCTGAAATGTGTTCTCCCTCCATCTCCACACCTGAGGTGGTAATACGGTATCCGAGGAAGGAGACGGACTGATGGAAAAACAGACACCTTTCTGCCTTGGCATAAAGGTCATTTTCCAACAGTCGGGCCAGCACTTTGCGAACCAGGGACACATGCTCGGCGCACGTAGTGGAATACACCAGAATGTCATCGATGTAGACCACTACATCGCGACCAAGCATGTCCCGAAACACCTCGTTCACAAAGGACTGGAAGACGGATGGAGCATTCATCAAACCGTAGGGCATCACCAGGTATTCATAATGCCCCGTGGTTGTGTTGAATGCAGTCTTCCTCTCATCCCCCTCTCGGACACGCACCAGGTTGTACGCACTCCGGAGATCTAATTTGGTGAAGAAGCGCACCCCATTAATTGACTCGATCACTGAAGGAATGAGGAGGAGAGGATAACTAAATCGTATCGTCTCCTTGTTCAGTGATCGATAATCAATTCAAGGGCGCAGACCGCCGTCTTTCTTCTTCACAAAAAATAAACTTGAGGAGGTGGGTGAGTGGAGGGACGTATGTACCCATGGCGCAGGAACTCGGTGACGTATGTTTCCATAGCCTCCGTTTCAGCCTGTGACAAGGGATACACATGACTCCTGGGAGGCACAGCGTCTACCCGGAGGTTTATCGCGCTATTCCCCGCCCGATGAGGTGGTAACTTGGTCGCCTGCGTTTTGGAAAACGCGTGCGCCAAATCGAGGTATTCGGGGGGAATGCACACGGTGGAGGTACTGTCCGGACTTTCCACCATGGTTGCACCAACGGAAACACAGAGACCCTGACACTCTTGCGACCACCTCGTGAGAACCCTCTGCGGCCATGAGAATGTGGGGTTGTGGAGTGCTAACCAAGGGATACCTAGTACCACAGGGAAAGCAGGAGACTCAATAATAAAAAACGTGACTTGCTCGCAATGAGTCTCGTGGGTAACCATGGTGATTGGTGCGGTAACTTCCCTAACAAACCCTGACCCTAATGGTCGACTGTCAAGTGCTCTGATGGGGAGTGGAATGGATAGGGGAACCAATGGAATGCCTAGACTGTGTGAGAATGCTCTGTCCATAAAGTTCCCAGCTGCGCCTGAATCGACTAGCGCCTTATACTGGGGAACTACAATGTGATCAGGAAAGTGGATGGGTAGGGTACAGTGCGCAGCAGAGGGCTCTGAACAAGTGTGGGTGTTTGATACCTGGGGTGATGCGAGTGTGCCCTGCCTGCCGCCTCCAGACCCAAAAGAACGCTGACGACATCGTGTGGTGTAATGTCCCTTCGTGCCACCAGAGTGACACTGGCGCTGTCGTCCTCCGCTCTCTCGGATCGCGGCTCCACCCAGTTCGTGATCCGAGTCGGCCGGGGTTGGAACAGGCAGACCCCCTCCAGGACGTCCTCTGGCCGCCAGCAGGTTGTCCAAATGGATGGCCATGTCCACCAGTTGCGTGAAGGACAACATGGTGACCCGGAAGGCTAGCTCCCTTCGGACGTCCTTCCACACATGGCACCGGAAGTGGTCAATAAGGGCCCGCTCGTTGTACCCGGACCCAGCTGCTAGAGTCCGAAACTCCAAGGCGAAGTCCTGTGCAGTCCTCGTCCCCTGCCTCAGGTGGACTAGCTGCTCGCCTGCCTCTTGACTCTCGGGCGGGTGATCGAAGACAACCCGAAAGAGGCGAGCAAACTCCCCGTAGTTGTCCAACGCGGCTCCTCCTTCGTTGCAGACCGCGTTGGCCCACTCCAGGGCTTTCCCCAAGAGGCAGGAGACGAGGGCGGACATCTTCTCCCGCTCCGATGGGGCCGGGCTGATGCTGGACAAGTAGAGCTCCAGTTGGAGGAGGAATCCCTAGCAGAGAGCAGCTGTCCCGTGGTCGGGATATATGGATCCCGCTGGGTGCTGGGGTGTGGGTGGCTGGATCCGGTTGCCCAGCTGGTCTCGATAGATCGGGTCCTCTCCTCTCCAGGCGTTGGACGACCTGGAGAACCCGATCCATCGCTTTTCCCAAGCTGGCTAGCATTGTTGAATGCTCCTGGACCCGTGCCACGACTCCAGGCATGCGCTCCTCTCCCGCTGACTCCATAGCGGGTGGGTGATTCTGTGATGCGTGATTTGAAGGAGTCAGGCACAGGAGGGTAAATCACAGTATACAGAGTTTATTCCGTAATCCAGCGTAACCATCCAGTGCGCAAAACAGGCGCACTGGAACAAACATGCACACAGGGAAAATACCCCGGCAATACAAAATACTGAGCTCAACCGAGCTACTAATCCTCACAATGAAACAATCACCCACAAGGACAAGGGGGCAGAGGGAACACTTAAACACGTACTAATGAGGGGAATATGAACCAGGTGTGTGTAATTGACAAGACAAGACAAATGGAATGATGAGATATGGAGCGGCAGTGGCTAGAAGATCGGTGACGACGAACGCCGAAGCCTGCCCGAACAAGGAGGGGAGGCAGCTTCGGAGGAAGTCGTGACAAGTTTGAATTTAACCATTGCATACTTCTGGCACATCCTTTTCCATATTGGCATAATGACAGACAAAAACCTGCGATTGACATTTTTCACACGCTTAGGTATTTTTTATTTAAATATATATAAAAATGAAAATCATCTTTCTTTGTTATTCTTTGTCAATGTTCACCATATAAAACTGAAACTCAATGTGTTTTGTAAATATTTGAAGTGTTACCAGATCACTATGAAATGGCAATATGGAAGGAATATATCAGGTTGTAATGCAACAATATATCGCACACAATATTTGTTTTCGAAAAGTAAAAGTATTCATCCCCCTTGGCTTTTTTCCTATTTTGTTGCATTACAACCTGTAATTTAAATTGATTTTTATTTGGATTTCATGCAATGGACATACACAAAATAGTCCAAATTGGTGAAGTGAAATTTCATAAAATTCTAAAATAAATTATTTGTTTCTGGCCATTTTGAGCATGTAATCAAACCCACAATTGCTGATGCTCCAGATACTCTACTAGTATCAAGAAGGCCAGTTTTATTGCTTATTTAATCAGCACAACAGTTTTCAGCTGTGCTAACATACAGTGGGGAGAACAAGTATTTGATACACTGCCGATTTTGCAGGTTTTCCTACTTACAAAGCATTTAGAGGTCTGTAATTTTTATCATAGGAACACTTCAACTGTGAGAGACGGAATCTAAAACAAAAATCCAGAAAATCACAGTGTATGATTTTTAAGTAATTCATTTGCATTTTATTGCATGACATAAGTATTTGATACATCAGAAGAGCAGAACTTAATATTTGGTTCAGAAACCTTTGTTTGCAATTACAGAGATCATACGTTTCCTGTAGGTCTTGACCAGGTTTGCACACACTGCAGCAGGGATTTTGGCCCACTCCTCCATACAGACCTTCTCCAGATCCTTCAGGTTTCGGGGCTGTCGCTGGACAATACGGACTTTCAGCTCCCTCCAAAGATTTTCTATTGGGTTCAGGTCTGGAGACTGGCTAGGCCACTCCAGGACCTTGAGATGCTTCTTACGGAGCTACTCCTTAGTTGCCCTGGCTGTGTGTTTCGGGTCATTGTCATGCTGGAAGACCCAGCCACGACCCGTCTTCAATGCTCTTACTGAGGGAAGGAGGTTGTTAGCCAAGATCTCGCGATACATGGCCCCATCCATCCTCCCCTCAATACGGTGCAGTCATCCTGTCCCCTTTGCAGAAAAGCATCCCCAAAGAATGATGTTTCCACCTCCATGCTTCACGGTTGGGATGGTGTTCTTGGGGTTGTACTCATCCTTCTTCTTCCTCCAAACACGGCGAGTGGAGTTTAGATCATAAAGCTCTATTTTTGTCTCATCAGACCACAGGTCATTGGTAAACTTCAGACGGGCCTGGACATGCGCTGGCTTGAGCAGGGGGACCTTGCGTGCGCTGCAGGATTTTAATCCATGACGCCGTAGTGTGTTACTAATGGTTTTCTTTGAGACTGTGGTCCCAGCTCTCTTCAGGTCATTGACCAGGTCCTGCCGTGTAGTTCTGGGCTGATCCCTCACCTTCCTCATGATCATTGATGCCCCACGAGGTGAGATCTTGCATGGAGCCCCAGACCGAGGGTGATTGACTGTCATTTTGAACTTCTTCCATTTTCTAATAATTGCGCCAACAGTTGTTGCCTTCTCACCAAGCTGCTTGCCTATTGTCCTGTAGCCCATCCCAGCCTTGTGCAGGTCTACAATTTTATCCCTGATGTCCTTACACAGCTCTCTGGTCTTGGCCATTGTGGAGAGGTTGGAGTCTGTTTGATTGAGTGTGTGGACAGGTGTCTTTAATCAGGTAACGTGTTCAAACAGGTGCAGTTAATACAGGTAATGAGTGGAGAACAGGAGGACTTCTTAAAGAAAAACTAACAGGTCTGTGAGAGCCGGAATTCTTACTGGTTGGTTGGTGATCAAATACTTATGTCATGCAATAAAATGCAAATTAATTACTTAAAAATCATACAATGTGATTTTCTGGATTTTTGTTTTAGATTCCGTCTTTCACAGTTGAAGTGTACCTATGATAAAAATTACAGACCTCTACATGCTTTGTAAGTAGGAAAACCTGCAAAATCGGCAGTGTATCAAATACTTGTTCTCCCCACTGTAATTGCAAAAGGGTTTTCTAATGATCAATTAGCCTTTTAAAATTATAAACTTGGATTAGCAAACACAACATGCCATTGGAACACAGGACTGATGGTTGCTGATAATGGGCCTCTGTACGCCTATGTAGATATTCCATTAAAAATCTGCTGTTTCCAGCTACAATAGCCATTTACAACATTATCAATGTCTACACTATATTTCTGATCAATTTGATGTTATTTTGATGGACAAAAAAATTGACATTTCTAAGTGACCCCAAACTTTTGAACGGTAGTGTAGGTCCTGGATGGCAGGAAGCTTGGCCGCAGTGATGTAGTGGGCCGTACATTCTACCCTTTGTAGCGCCTTACGGTCGGATGGCGAGCAGTTGCCATACCAGGCGGTGATGCAACCGGTCAGGATGCTCTTGATGGTGCAGCTGTATAACTTTTTGAGGATCTGGGGAACCATACCAAATCTTTTCAGTCTGCTGAGGGGGAAAGATGGTGTCGTGCCTTCTTCACGACCGTCTTGGTGTGTTTGGACCATGATAGTTTGTTGGTGATTTGGACACCGAGGAAATAGAAACTCTCGACCCGCTCCACTATAGCCCCATCAATGTGAATGGGGGCGTGTTTGGCCCTCCTTTTTCTGTAGTCCATGATCAGCTCCTTTTTCTTGCTCACATTGAGGGAGAGGTTGTTGTCTCTGACCTCCTCCCTATAGGCTGTCTCATCGTTGTCGGTGATCAGGCCTACCACTGTTGTGTCATCAGCAAACTTAATGATGGTGTTGGAGTCGTGCTTGGCCACGGAGTCGTGGGTAAACAGGGAGTACAGGAGGCACCCCTGAGGGGCCCCCGTGTTGAGGATCAGCGTGGCAGATGTGTTGTTGCCTATCCTTACTACCTGGGGGCAGCCAGTCAGGAAGTCCAGGATCCAGTTGCAGAGGGAGGTGTTTAGTCCCACGGTCCTTAGCTTAGTGATGAGCTTTGTGGACACTATGGTGTTGAACGCTAAGCTGTAATCAATAAATAGCATTCTCACATAGGTGTTCCTTTTGTCCAGGTGGGAAAGGGCAGTGTGGAGTGCGATTGAGATTGCATCATCTGTGGATCTGTAGGGGCGGTATGTGAATTGGAGTGGGTCTAGGGTTTCCAGGATGATGGTGTTGATGTGAGTCATGAACAGCCTTTCAAAGCACTTCATGGCTACCGACGTGAGTGCTACGGGGCGGTAGTCATTTAGGCAGGTTACCTTCTCTTTCTTGGGCACAGGGACTATGGTGGTCTGCTTGAAACATGTAGGTATTACAGACTCGGTCAGTGAAGACACTTGCCAGTTGGTCCGCGCATGCTCTTTGTACACGTCCTGGTAATCCGTCTGGCCCTGCAGCCTTGTGAATGTTGACCTGTTTAAAGGTCTTGCTCACATCAGCTATGGAGAGCGTGGTCACACATTCGTCCGGAACAGCTGGTGCTCTCATATATGCTTCAGTGTTGCTTGCCTCGAAGGGAGCATAAAAGGCATTCAGCTCGTCTGGTAGGCTCACGTCACTGGGCAGCTCGCGGCAGAGTAGCAGTATATCCTTTGCGTCGGACTCATTAAAGAAAAAGTATTTGTCCAGTTTGAGGTGAGTAATCGCTGTTCTGATATCCAGAAGCTCTTTTCGGTCATAAGAGATGGTGGCAGCAACATTATGTACAAAATAATTCACAAAAAATGCGAAAAAACACACGAAATAGCACAGTTGGTTAAAAGCCCGTAAAACGGCATCCTTCCCCTCCGGCGCCATTCAGACCCTTTACTCAGTACTTTGTTGAAGCACCTTTGGCAGCGATTACAGCCTCGTGTCTTCTTGGGTATGATGCTACAAGCTTGGCACACCTGTATTTGGGGAGTTTCTCCCATTCTTCTCTGCAGTTCCTCTCAAGCTCTGTCAGGTTGGATGGGGAGCGTCACTGTACAGCTATTTTCAGGTCTCTCCAGAGATGTTCGATCGGGTTCAAGTCAGGGTTCTGGCTGGGCCACTCAAGGACTTTCAGAGACTTTCAGAGACTCCTGCATTGTCTTGGCTGTGTGCTTAGGGTCGTTGTCCTGTTGGAAGGTGTACCTTCACCCCAGTCTGAGGTCCTGAGCGCTCTGGAGAAGGTTTTCATCAAGGATCTCTCTGTACTTTGCTCCGTTCATCTTTCCCTCGATCCTACTAGTTGCCCAGTCCCTGCCGCTGAAAAACGTCACCACCATGCTTCACCGTAGGGATGGTATTGACCAGGTGATGAGCGGTGCCTGGTTTCCTCCAGACGTGATGCTTGGCATTCAGGCCAAAGAGTTCAATCTTAGTTTCATCAGACCAGAGAATCTTGTTTCTCATGGTCTGAGAGTCCTTTAGGTGCCTTTTGGCAAACTGCAAGCGGGCTGTCATGTGCCTTTTACTGAGGAGTGGCTTCCGTCTGGCCACTCTACCATAAAGGCCTGAATGATGGAGTGCTGCAGAGATGGTTGTCCTTCTGGAAGGTTTTCCCATCTCCACAGAGGAACTCTGGAGCTCTGTCAGAGTGACCATCGGGTTCTTGGTCACCTCCCTGACCAAAGCCCCCCTCCTCCGATTGCTTAGTTTGGCCGGGCGGCCAGCTCTAGGAAGAGTCTTGGTGGTTCCAAACTTCTTCCATTTAAGAATGATGGAGGCCACTGTATTCTTGGGGACCTTCAATGCTGCAGAAATGTTTGGTACCCTTCCCCAAATCTGTGCCTCGACACAATCCTGTCTCGGAGCTCTAAAGACAATTCCTTCGACCTCATGGCTTGGTTTTTGCTCTGACATGCACTGTCTACTGTGGGACCTTCTATAGACTGTTGTATGCCTTTCCAAATAATGTCCAATCAAATGAATTTACAACAGGTGGACTCCAATCAAGTTGTAGAAACATCTCAAGGATGATCAATGGAAACAGGATGCACCTGAACTAAATGTCGAGTCTCATAGCAAAGGGTCTGAATACTTATGTAAATAAGGTATTTTCTTTTCTTTTTTTATACATTTGCAAGAATTTCAAAAAACCTGTTTTCACTTTGTCATTATGGGCCATTCTGTGTAGATTGATGAGGATAACATTTTTTTAGAATAAGGCTGTAACGTAACAAAATGTGGAAAAGGGGAAGGGTTCTGAATACTTTCCGAATGCACTGTAGTTTCCCAAGCAACTGGATTTAGTGAACCCAGTGGAGGATGGTGGAGGTCTGAAGTGGAGATCGGAAGTCCACATAACATGTTCCAGTCCTTAACCTTAACCCCTACATCAACCCTAACTCTACGTCTCTACCCAAACAGGACATCACAGTGCCTGGGACGTAGTCTGCATATGTGAGATTTGAGCATGCCTGCACTTTGCTGCAGCTGGATACTGTATATTGTGGGGCAACGCTACATAGGAGTGTTAGGTGAACTATGGCGCTGGGAGAGAACATCGTCTAAATCCCTCTGATTTATTATAGGGATTAACATGTCTCTGATGAACCCTGAATCCTCATTGTCATCCAACCCTGCAGGTGTAACCAATTACCAGCCTTTATTACAGACACACTGGCCTTAATCACTGACCGTAAAACAGCACTCACTGATATTGTTATAAGTTAGTGTGTGTATACTGTTTGCGTGTGTGTGTGTTATACACTGTTTAAGCCTATCAAATCTGTTGTTGTGAGTCAGGAGAAGAACATGCCAATTGTCTGGAAGTTTAAATGAATCTACTGTATTAGTCAATCATTTGTGGTCTAAATCATCTGAGTGCATAGGAATACCAGGGTGGCCTTACCAAAATAGTTATGCTCCACTTACAAGCAAATAATATGGAAATATATAGATGTACTATACTGTAGTCTATTTATTCAGAAGGAACTGCAGAAATAGCCTAATTAGACAAATACATAATTTATGTTAGCATTGGTTTCAGAAGTATTATCTGAAAATTATAATAATGTTGTAAAAACAAGATGAGTGTCCTTTCCACAATTTTGACTACATTTTGAGGCTTTGGTACTGCTAACAAGATGAACTGTCTCTGTTGATACTTTATTGATGCTGTAACGTCTTCAAACCAAGAACACCCTCCTGTGGTGAGATACCAACACTTACACGGACGGAGAGACGGACTGAGCTTTCAGGATTGTCTACTAATAGGTAGTGCTGAGCGATTAGTGCTTTTTTATGTCTGTTCGGTTTTGGTTCGATTATTAAAAATGTATCACGGTTTTAGATTTCGATTATTTATATTTGACATGAAATGCACTATGCATTATGTGGGTTGAATGCTGTAACAACACTGAATAAAACAATTAATACAAGTCCCATGATGGTAGTGACTGCATAATTTACTCACATTACTTTGCTAAAATATTTGTTTTATTTGATGACTTTATTATTTCATTCGAAGTCATCATCTCATTTCTATAGAGCTACTGCCTATGCTGTCTGACAAAATCACTATTTTAGTAGTTCTTCAAAGTAAATAAGGCATACTTTTATGACTGCTGAATGCCAACTATCAATCACTTGAATACCAACTATCAATCACTTAGATAATGTATTTTCAGGCTCGCGAAGCAACTGCTTTCTATCCCTCTCGATCGCACGTTCTCTTCTCTCAGTCTCTTCTCTCAGTCTCTGTGTCTAATCCGCACAGACGGACAAGTTTAAGCGGGCGTGCAATGGATTATGGTTATTGTAGTTAATTACCACGTTTCTGCGTTAAACTATGTACAGTGCATTCGGAAAGTACTCAGACCCCTTGACTTTTTCCACATTTTGTTATGTTACAGCCTTATTATAAAATGGATGTAAAAAATTATCCCTCATCAATCTACACACAATACCCCATAACGACAAAACAAAAACAGGTTTTTAGATATTTTTGCAAATGTATATACAGCTCTGGAAAAAATTAAGAGACCACTGCAAATGTTTCTTAAATCAGCATTTCTACATGTATGACAGCCATTCCATTCCAGTGTCTGTTGAATTCCAACACAGGCACACCTCATTCTACTGAATTAGGTACTGATTAGGTGATCACCTGAACCAAATCTTATTTAACAAGGAAAAGTATAAAAACCACTGCTGTGGTCATCACTATCCTCTTGCAATAGGACCAGTTGGATGGCAAAAACAGTGCTAATAGTACCTCAAAAGTAATATTGTTCCCCAACTCTGAGGATTGGTTTTTCCAGCAGGACAATGTGCCATGCCACACAGCCAGGTCAATCAAGGTGTGGATGGAGGACCACCAGATCAAGACCCTGTCATGGCCAGCCCAATCTCCAGACCTGAACCCCATTGAAAACTTCTGGAATGTGATCAAGAGGAAGATGGATGGTCACAAGCCATCAAACAAAGCCGAGCTGCTTGAAATTTTGCGCCAGGAGTGGCATAAAGTCACTCAACATCAATGTGAAAGACTGGTGGAGAGCATGCCAAGACGCATGAAAGCTGTGATTGAAAATCAGGGTTATTCCACCAAATATTGATTTCTGAACTCTTCCTAAGTTAAAACATTAGTATTGTGTTGTTTAAAAATGAACATGAACTTATTTTCTTTGCATTATTCGAGGTCTGACAACACTGCATCTTTTTTGATATTTTGACCAGTTGTCATTTTCTGCAAATACATGCTCTAAATGACAATATTTTTATTTGGAATTTGGGAGAAATGTTGTTGGTCGTTTATAGAATAAAACAAAAATGTTCATTTCACCCGAACACATACCTACAGTGAGGGAAAAAAGTATTTGATCCCCTGTTGATTTTGTACGTTTGCCCACTGACAAAGACATGATCAGTCTATAATTTTAATGGTAGGTTTATTTGAACAGTGAGACAGAATAACAACAGAAAAACACATGTCAAAAATGTTATACATTTATTTGCATTTTAATGAGGGAAATAAGTATTTGACCCCTCTGCAAAACATGACTTAGTACTTGGTGGCAAAACCCTTGTTGGCAATCACAGAGGTCAGACGTTTCTTGTAGTTGGTCACCAGGTTTGCACACATCTCAGGAGGGATTTTGTTCCACTCCTCTTTGCAGATCTTCTCCAAGTCATTAAGGTTTCGAGCCTGACGTTTGGCAACTCGAACCTTCAGCTCCCTCCACAGATTTTCTATGGGATTAAGGTCTGGAGACTGGCTAGGCCACTCCAGGACCTTAATGTGCTTCTTCTTGAGCCACTCCTTTGTTGCCTTGGCCGTGTGTTTTGGGTCATTGACATGCTGGAATACCCATCCACGACCCATTTTCAATGCCCTGGCTGAGGGAAGGAGGTTCTCACCCAAGATTTGACGGTACATGGCCCCGTCCATCATCCCTTTGATGCGGTGAAGTTGTCCTGTCCCCTTAGCAGAAAAACACCTCCAAAGCATAATGTTTCCACCTCCATGTTTGACGGTGGGGATGGTGTTCTTGGGGTCATAGGCAGCATTCCTCCTCCTCCAAACACGGCGAGTTGAGTTGATGCCAAAGAGCTGGATTTTGGTCTAATCTGACCACAACACTTTCACCCAGTTCTCCTCTGAATCATTCAGATGTTCATTGGCAAACTTCAGACGGCCCTGTATATGTGCTTTCTTAAGGCAGGGGGACCTTGCGGGCGCTGCAGGATTTCAGTCCTTCACGGCGTAGTGTGTTACCAATTGTTTTCTTGGTGACTATGGTCTCAGCTGCCTTGAGATCATTGACAAGATCCTTCCGTGTAGTTCTGGGCTGATTCCTCACCGTTCTCATGATCATTGCAACTCCACGAGGTGAGATCTTGCAAGGAGCCCCAGGCCGAGGAAGATTGACAGTTCTTTTGTGTTTCCATTTGCGAATAATCGCACCAACTGTTGTCACCTTCTCACCAAGCTGCTTGGCGATGGTCTTGTAGCCCATTCCAGCCTTGTGTAGGTCTACAATCTTGTCCCTGACATCCTTGGAGAGCTCTTTGGTCTTGGCCATGGTGGAGAGTTTGGAACCTGATTGATTGATTGCTTCTGTGGACAGGTGTCTTTTATACAGGTAACAAACTGAGATTAGGAGCACTCCCTTTAAGAATGTGCTCCTAATCTCAGCTCGTTACCTGAATAAAAGACCCCTGGGAGCCAGAAATCTTTCTGATTGAAAGGGGGTCAAATACTTATTTCCCTCATTAAAACGCAAATCAATTTATAACATTTTTGACATGCGTTTTTCTGGATTTTGTTGTTGTTATTCTGTCTCTCACTGTTCAAATAAACCTACCATTAAAATGATAGACTGATCATTTCTTTGTCAGTGGGCAAACGTACAAAATCAGCAGGGGATCAAATACTTTTTTCCCTCACTGTATAAATAGTAAAACCAGAGAAACGTATATTTTTGCAGTGGTCTCTTAATTTTTTCCAGCGCTGTTTTTATAAAAAAAAATATATATCACATTTACATAAGTATTTTGACCCTTTACTCAGTACTTTGTTGAAGCACCTTTGGCAGCAATTACAGCCTTGAGTCTTCTTGGGTATGACGCTTCAAGCTTGGCACAGCTGTATTTGGGGAGTTTCTCCCATTCTTCCCTGCAGATCCTCTCAAGCTCTGTCAGGTTGGATGGGGAGCATCACTGCACAGCTATTTTCAGGTCTCTCTAGAGATGGTCGGTCGGGTTCAAGTCCGGGCTCTGGCTGGGCCACTCAAGGACATTCAGAGACTTGTCCCAAAGCCACTCCTGCGTTGTCTTGGCTGTGTGCTTAGGGTCGTTGTCCTGTTGGAAGGTGAACCTTCGCCCCAGCCTTAAGTCCTGAGCGCTCTGGAGCAGGTTTTCATCAAGGATATCTCTGTACTTTGCTCCGTTCATCTTTCCCTTGATCTTGACTAGTCTCCCAGGCCCTGCCGCTGAAAGACATCCCCACAGCATGATGCTGCCACCACCATGCTTCACTGTAGGGATGGTGCCAGGTTTCCTCCAGACGGTTTGCTTGGCATTCAGGCCAAAGAGTTAAATCTTGGTTTCATCAAACCAGAGAATCTTGTTTCTCGTGGTCTGAGAGTCCTTTAGGTGTCTTTTGGCAAACTGCAAGCGGGCTACCATGTGCCTTTTACTGAGGAGTGGCTTCCGTCTGGCCACTCTACCATAAAGGCTTGATTGGTGGAGTGCTGCAGAGATGGTTGTCCTTCTGGAAGGTTCTCTCATCTCCAAAGAGGAACTCTGGAGCTCTGTCAGAGTGACCATCGGGTTCTTGGTCACCTCCCTGACCAAGGCCCTTCTCCCCCGATTGCTCAGTTTGGCCGGGCGGGTGGTTCCAAACTTCTTCCATTTAAGAATGATGGAGGCCACTGTGTTCTTGGGGACCTTCAATGCTGCAGAGATTTTTTGGTACCCTTCCCCAGATCTGTGCCTTGACACAATTCTGTCTCGGAGCTCTACGGACAATTCCCTCGACATCATGGCTTGATTTTTGAATTTCTAAAAACCTGTTTTTCGCTTTGTCATTATGGGGTATTGTGTGTAGATTGATGAGGAAAACATTTAATTTAATCAATTTTAGAATAAGGCCCAGCGACAGCCCCAAAACATCACTGCTCTAGAGGAGATCTGCATGGAGGAATGGGCCAAAATACCAGCAACAGTGTGTGAAAACCTTGTGAAGACTTACAGAAAACGTTTGACCTGTGTCATTGCCAACAAAGGGTATATAACAAAGTATTGAGAAACTTTTGTTATTGACCAAATACTTATTTTCCACCATAATTTGCAAATAAATTCATAAAAAATCCTACAATGTGATTTTCTGGATAATTTTTTCTCATTTTGTCTGTCATAGTTGACGTGTACCTATGATGAAAATTACAGGCCTCTCTCATCTTTTTAAGTGGGAGAACATGCACAATTGGTGGCTGACTAAATACTTGTTTTCCCCACTGTACATAGCCAATTAATATAACACAGATTTGGATTTCACCCGTCTCAAAAGTGAATGGTTTTGACAGTTTGGAACTTCGAGGAGAGCTGCTCTTTTCTACCGCTCCGACCCGCTTGCAAAAATGTTTTCTGTCTTTATGAAATTACACCTTTATTCTGTTCATGTAAAATGACCAAATGCAATGACTGTTTAAAGCAGAACTACTAAACATATTGTGTACGGTGAAGCTGGCAATCAAAAAAGCCCCAATCAGCAGTTAGATGTGCAATCAGCAAGATGTGAGGTGGTGTCCACACTCCGGTAGCCTACACAGCCCCCCGATAAAACACCATTTTCTTCAGCGCATTTGGTAACACTGACCGAGCAAATTACATTGGTTGTCCCTCAATTAATAAAGCATATGATGTCATTTTGCAAAAGCCATTTTACAAACATCTGAATGCTGAAGATGCGCGCAGATATAGCCTATGAATATTAGAACAGGGATAGGGTAGACCTATGTTTAGTTGGCGCGAGCAGCTGCGTCTCCTGCACTGTGCGCACAGTTGTTATCTGACTTGTAGATCAATGTCGTACTCAGTTACATGTATAAAACTTTGATAGGCAATGCAGTCAAAAATGTGATTTTCCTGTGTTTTATATACATTATATGATCAAAAGTATGTGGACACTTGTTCGTTGAACATCTCATTCCAAAATCATGGGCATTAATATGGAGTTGGTCCACCCTTTGCTGCTATAACAGCCTCCACTCTTCTGGGAAGGCTTTCCACTAGATGTTGGAACAATGCTGCAGGGACTTGCTTCTATCCAGCCACAAGAGCATTAGTGAGGTCGGGCACTGATGTTGGTCGATTAGGCCTAGCTCGCAGTCGGTGTTCCAATTCATCCCAAAGGTGTTCGATGGGGTTGAGGTCAGGGCTCTGTGCAGGTCAGTCAAGTTCTTCCACACCGATCTCGACACACCATTTCTGTATGGACCTCGCTTTGTGCCAGGGGGCATTGTCATGCTGAAACAGGAAAGGGCCTTCCCCAAACTATTGCCAAAGTTGGAAGCGCAGAATCGTCTAGAATGTCATTGTATGCTGTACCGTTAAGATTTCCCTTCACTGGAACTAAGGGGCCCAAACCATGAAAAACAGCCCCAGACCATTATTCCTCCTCCACCAAACTTCATATTTGGCACTATGCATTCGGGCAGGTAGCGTTCTCCTGGCATCCGCCACACCCAGATTCGTCTGTCGGACTACCAATTGCGGCGAGCTTTACACCACTCCAGCCAACGCTTGGCATTGCACATGGTGATTTTAGGCTTGTGGGCGGCTGCTCGGCCATGGAAACCCATTTTATGAAGCTCCCGACGAACAGTTATTTTGCGGACGTTGTTTCAGAGGAAGTTTGGAACTTGGTAGTGCGTGTTGCAACCGAGGATAGACCATTTTTACGTGTTACGTGCTTCAGCACTCGGCTGTCCCATTTTGTGAGCTTGTGTGGCCTACCACTTCGCGGCGGAGCCGTTGTTGCTTCTAGACATTTCCATTTCACAACAGCACTTAAAGTTGACCAGGGCAGCTCTAGCAGGGCAGCAATTTGACAAACTGACTTGTTGGAAAGGTGGCATCCTATGACGGTGCCACGTTGAAAGTCACTGAGCTCTTCAGTGAGGCCATTCTACTGCCAATGTTTGTCTATGGAGATTGCATGGCTGTGTGCTCGATTTTATACACCTGTCAGCAATGGGTGTGGCTAAAATAGCAGAATCCACTAATTTGAAGGGATGTCCACATACTTGTGTATATATAGTGAATTTTTCCAGACTATGAGGTTGGAATAATACTGCAAAATTGTGAAAATTATGATAATGCCCTTTTAGTGTAAGAGCTGTTTGAAAAGACTGCCTAAAATTTCAGCCTGTTTTGGCCTTCCAAGTTAAATTAGTTAATAATAGACCAACAAGAAAGAGAGTTCCAAACCTCTCTGCCAATAACAGCTAATTTCCAGATTTCCCCTCTCCACTCAAACCACTCCAGGACAGTCCTAGAAAAATTCTTGCTTGAGAAATTGCTCTTTGCTAAGAAGCTATTTTTGTTTATATTTGACAGTTTTAATTGAAAACAATCACAGTTAGGTACATAACTGTTACCCAGAAATTATTTGATAGAGATAAAAATGACTGCATTGGACCTTTAAAGCATAATTGAGAAATAATTAATTGAAGTTGGAATATTTGTGACATTTTGGCATTACCCAGGCCTCCTTTAAGACTCCATAATGTTTCATCTGTTGCTGCTACAAAGCTAAAATTGGTGTAATAAACCAAGTTTCCATGCAACCATTTCCTGTGGATGAATTACCTGACACATGAAAAAATCAAGACTGGGTTGATGGAAATGCTGGTACAATTGTATAAATCTTGCCAAGACAATTTGTTCATTAGACAGGGTGGGATATTTTTGTGTCGGTAAAACGTATTATGCGAGAAATGGCGGTGGAAACGCTTTTATGCGCAAGTATTGATATAATAACTACCATATTGAAGTCAACTTGGAGTCACTCGATGATATGTTTTGTGGTCCTCCCTCCCACTACGACTCGGGAAAGCATGCAGTTTATTAGGCTACAGATTAAATCATTTATGATGAACTTCACAGGGTGGTGAAAATGCACGATTATGAGCTTGATGCTCCTTTCCAATAAATATCGAGGGTCTTATTCTGGTGACATGATGATCGATGCATGGCTGCAGTTTGACAAATAAAAATAATTATCCATAATGTAGGTATCCTAACCACACTGTATCTGCGAGCTGTTGGCTAGAGCACACTGTTTTTTTGACAAAACCATCCGTAGAGTTGAAAAAGCGATGGAAACCCATTCAACTTGTATTTTTTTTATTCGGTATATGGGAATTTAACCACCAAAGTTATTTTTATGGGCACTAGAGTCAGCACGCATAGCCTTTTATTTGCAATAAGTCAGTTTGATGGAAACATCTCTGGTGGGAAAATGTGCATATTGTTATATGCAGATTTTAGAATATTTGCAAGAAACTCTTTCGCCAATTGGATGTAAACCTAGCTACATAAAGCTTTACCGCTTGCTCTGTAATATGAGTAGTATTTCGATTTCTATAACAATTTTTTCACAAAATGTATGAATATTGAAAATATACCATTTTTGATTTGGCTAAATTCGTATATATATTGTTGAACATAACATGCTCTCTGGGCATATCAAAGTTCCAGAGTAGGATCTCTGCTACTTTTAGAGTTATGATCCAATTTGTAAGCATTACCAATAGAATGAATGTGAAAATGGATTCAAAATGGTCGCCTCTGTTGGTGTAGGATGTGCAATGACGCAAGAAAAAGGAGTGCTGTGATTGGTTACATTGTCTACTATGCCAATTTCTCAGTATAAAAATGGGCCTTAACTATAAAACTAGCAGATATCCCACTCTGGAACTTTGATATGCCCGTGGAGTATATATTGTTCAAAAATTTGCAAATATATATTTGTCAATATTGATGTTTAATTTAAATCCAAATACTACCTATATTACAGAGCAAGCAGTAAAGCTTCAAATAACAAATCCATTTAGTCTTTGTTGCACCTACACATTATGGATTCTTAAAGGTTGAGTAAGTTAGAATTCTGTCCACAAATATACCCACATTTGTATTATATGTAAATAGTTTATGATTAGTTAATGCCATAATGTAGCAACCTCCATGCACTTTTCTGAGCAGGTCCCTCTGTGGCTAAAGCCAGTGTGAAAAAAGCGTGCTAATAAACGTATGTGCTATGAAACAAGATAAATACTGCTTTTTGACCCACAAAACAGTCGCTAGATTCATGAGTGTTGTTAGACAAAGCAAGGAAAGTGAACTCCAAAACGTGATGTCATTTTATTGGAATTTTCAGCTGTTGTTGGTAAGTAATGAATCTGCTAGCTTCTGATATGACTTACTGCAACTATAAATGAGACCTGGGTAAGGCCAAAATGTCAAATGTTCTAACTTCAATTAATGATTAGTCAATTATGGTATAAGATACAAATGGGACCCTTCTATGGTTTACATTTAGTTAAAATCCAATAAATCAGGGTCTCGTTTTGTTCTAGTTTCGTGAGGAATCACGGCAAAGCTATTTGACCAGTCCAAATACAAAATCTTTAGAAAACTCAGTAAACCATAAAAACAAAGTTTTGCTTTCTGTTAAAAGTTTTAATGTAATTCTGAAATACATTTGATATGACAATTTTACATACTTCTTTTCATAACAAGTTTTTTTTGTTTGTTTGTCTCTTTTTTTGTAGCCATTTTATACTAAAGCTCAAAGCAAAAAATAACATGATGATTGTTTAACCTGGCAAGACAGTAGGCTCAACAATACATTTCAGGGGAAGGGACTGGGGCAGTGGTGGGCAACCCCGTTCATGGAGACCTGTGCAGGCTTTTGTTTCACCAGTGTTCAGGGCTTATTCAATTTTTCTATTCCTTCTTCAATTTTATTGTAAATCATTATGAGCAAATAACCAAAAGTCTCCAATGCCTGCACTCACTGCAGCTCTCCAGGTTTGGAGTTGCCCATCCCTGGTTCCACACATACTGGGTGATCAATATCAAAATGACAGGTAACGACGTGGGCATCGTTGAAAAGAGACATGTAGCTATTCTAGTGTTCCTCAACGACAAGCATCTTTCTCCCGATAGGTATGGTCCATCTTTACATGTCTCTATTGCAGTTGCGGACCATTTGAAAGAGAGAGGATAGCTGGATAGAAAGCCTTTCCCATAAGTGGGCCTGTTTGTTGAAACTATACTGCTTTTTCTGTTCATTTCAAATACTATTATGCAACACTCCTGAACCCTTGCACATCTCTGGCGCACCTACTCTATGACCACATCTCCGTTGTATTGGACCAATCACAATAAACAGCAATGCCACTACTGTAAACTATGAGCTAATGTATTGAAATTAACGGCATGTTTAGAGGCCAATGCAGAAGACATTATTATGAAAACATATTCCAGTCACAGATACAGTATGGGACAGGTGCTCTTGTACAATAGCGGCAAGGGCTCGACATGTCAACTAAGTTTCATAACATCTTCACCACTTGACTTCCATTCAAAGATGTACTGTTTTGATATCATTCTAACAGAATATCAACATTGACTTGTATAGTGTTAGGAACGGCAACAAAATAGCACCAGGTTATGGAACAACTACAGCTAACTCAAAATAGAAAACAGGTAGATGTTTTAAAGGAACCTATAGCAGACGACAGACAATACAACAACAAAAATATAACATTAACGAAAGTGTTTCTCTTACAGTCACTCCCCAGCAAATAACCATCAACGACCCCAATGTAAACAACATTCAACACTTCATCATTGACCACCTTTCGCCATTTTATCCATGGACAGCCCAAGTTAATTTTCATTTACGAACTTTTAAAAATTCATATTGATGGGAGAAATATAACAGAGAAGGAAAAGTGCTGAAGAACGGCTCTTGATACAGACCCAAGACGCCATACATTCATGTCTGAGCCCCATGTCCGGAGGAATAGTCCTATGTTTGTCGCTACATAAGCAGAATGTGAAGAATGGAGAGAACACAAACGTACAGAGCACACTACACGTTGAGGTTTCTACAGACAGGTGAAGAATAGTGTAAAATAAGGAGCGTCATCTTGTTTTTTTGACGTAAAGGCTGCTCAATAATATACATTACGGGATTTATACATTTTAACCAAAAACATTTCTACTTGCCTGCTTTTTTTTCTCCAATGTTTTCTTAGTGTGCTTTTTTGTTTTAAAAATACATATTTACACATCAAAGCATTGTAGTACATGAAAAAGTATCACACTATAATACAACAGCTTAGAGATATTACTAATTCCACTGATGAGGAAGAAAAAGGTTTAAAACAAGAGGAGCTACACTTCACTGAAGGAAATATAACTGTAGTCATCTACTTCTCGTAAGGGATCCGTTTTAAATACACCAAACCAGAGCCATCGATTAACAGCGGAATAAAGATGGCTCAGCACCAGACTATTGATGAGAAACTATGTACTTGTAGTCTTCCTATCCTGTGTGGGTAGAACCACCTGTTCCAATGCCTATAGCTCTTTGAATAAAATGGCAGCATTAGCTGTTCTGAGAGCGCATTTTGTAGGGTTTTGGGGTCAAACCCATTTAGGATATATGTAAATAACGATAAAAAAAAAAAAATGCCAAACCTCGAACCTAGAAGTTAATATATTGGTCTTTCTGATGGTATGAAAAAATATAGGGAAAAAATGTTTGCAATGATCGTGGTTGTTTCAAACAATGTCTGTGTAACTTATTTAGAGCAAACTAAGTAAAAAAAAATGCTTACTCCTCAAATAAAATTGGTTTATTCAATATATATTTGGGAAGTTGATATCTTTTCAGATCCATCTAAAAATGTTTATCTTTTTGAAACAAACAAATCTAACAACTATATTTAGGGAAAACTTTGGGGTCATGGAGCAAACCGGTTGTAAAACTAGCTTATCTGCAAAATGGGTTCATTTTCGGGTAAACTTCAAAATCAAAGTCGATATATCAACTATCAATAAAAACGTATGTACCAATAATAATAATAATCATAATAATGAACACAAGTCAACTCCATTATTAAATGGAATTCTTTATTAAATCATGTATGGCTACGAACGTCAAAGCAGGTGTTTGCACAAGGGCTTCTATTTCAAATGATTTGTGGTCAAAAATAAAATATAATGTTGACTACATACTAAAAACTAACAGTGGCCACAGGAGGTAACAATGGACTAATAATACAAATAAAACTTGAAGTAAGAGTTCATACACTCTTCAATGACAGACAACTCAGTGAAATAAAAAAAGATTTTATAAACTATTATTTGCTAGGCAACTAGATCTTTACCTCTATGAACAAAATACAAGCCCCACTGGATTTGAAGTGCCTGAGGTCTGTTCTCTTACAAGGTGGATAAAGAGGTCCCACTTTTAACGGCAAACTCTTTAGAATGTACTTACATCGGCGAGAGAAGAAAACTGCTTTCTCATTCCCTCTTGCACCGTCTCACTCATCAATATGATGAGCAACAATTCACAAACTCCAAAAAATATATTTTTTTCAGTTCTATAGGTAAAAAAAAGAAGAAAGAAAAAAAGAGCATCCATCCCAGATATACTGTGAATGCAGAGAGACTGAACTGCACAGAGTTAAGTTAGTAACACCTGCATAGGATCCTTCCTGGAGCTCCACTGTGACCTCGGACCCTTGGGGAAATGCTGGACTGAGGTGTCCGTGGAGGTGCCTGTAGGGGTCCTGACTGCAGCGTGTGGGCACATTGTGGGGGGCAGGCGCTATGAGGACCCACTCCCACTCCCGCTGGCCTGGACCTCTGGACCATCTGGGGAGAGGAGAGACAGGTCTGGTGAGTGATAGGCTAGGGGCAGTCCAATGACAGTGTTTTAAATTACATTCTTGGACTTTTTGAATGGGCCAGATGTTGTAGCTTGAATCAAATAAGACAAAATCCATGACAATTGACAACATCCAAGGAAAAAGTACAAGGGTAAAAAGTCCCATTCAAAGATCCCCAGATAACTTCCTTGGACCCCCAGATAACCTCTTTGGAACATCAGCGGGGGTGTCCAAGATCACTTACTTGGACTTTCAAATATGTTAGTTAGATCGTTAGGGGGCATGTCTAGATGACCTTTTTGAACCCCCAGATAACTTTTATGGACCATCGATAGGGGTCTCCCAGATCACTTCCTTGGAACACCAAATAACACTTTTGGACTATCACTTTGTCCAGATATCATCGTCTCACTTTTTTTTAACAATCACAGTAAGAGGACTTCAGATTAATTTGGGGTGATTGGATCAGTTTGGGTAACAGTTAGGCTAAAATGGTTCTATAGTTTACCTGTGGTGTTGGCAGTGGGTGTGAGCGGTTCGTCCTCATCACTATCCTCCTCGTTAGACTGGGGGTGAGGGATGTGGCCGTCTGGAATGGGGACCCGGGGCTCTGGCTCCTGGTCTGAGCGGCTCCGCAGTGCCAGGATACGGTGATGCAGCGCTGCGTACAGCTGACCTGTGTCCTTAGAGCTCGCCTGGAACAGACACATAACTAACTCATCAGTACTATACAGGAGGTCCTGGCAGTGTTAGATATACTAATCTATTACCATGTAATTATAGTGTAATTACTAGGGGAAATATTTAACTATTAGAATATGATTTTTTTTCCCAGATACCCGGATAGTTGAAATTCAAAGAAAATTCATGCTTTTGAATCTCGACCAATCTGAATGACGCAAATGGACATGGCAGTGGTAAACAGCGGACATTTGCTTTTCTCCGATAGTTTGGCTAGCAGCAACAGAGATAGAGAAGTCAGATTTTCACCATGATATAACTTATTCTGTTATAAAAAGGTTATCTGGTGAGTGTTTTGCATTGATCTGTGTCAGGTATTGTGGAAACTCCATTAGGTGAGTGCCTGTAATTGCTATCTGAAGTGGGGAAAATAGCATACCGATGTCAGGGCAGCCTGGAGGGATAAATGCGCAGCAGTAGCTCAAAGTACAGTTAAAAAAACAACATTCAAAAGTTTGTTGTTTTATTAAATGAAGAATTTCAGATGTCATGGTATATCCTTCTAGATAAAAATGTCACATGGATAATTTTATTTAGACAAAGTTTTTTCATTGTTAAAATAGGCCTACCATTTTTTTCTCCTAAGATGAACACTCACTCAAGTAATCACAAACTAACGTTGGTTCGCATATCAGGATATTGTCACGACTTCCGCCGAGGCTGCCTCCCCTCCTTGTTCGGGCAGGCTTCGGCGTTCGTCGTCACCGGCCTTCTAGCCACTGCCGCTCCATATATCATCATTCCATGGAGCTACTCTCCCTTTGTATTGCTGGGGTAGATATTTCCCCTGTGCCTGTATATTGTTGGAGTATCCCGTATCGTGTATTGCCAGGGTAGATAGTTTCCCCCTGTGCCTGTTTTCGTGTGTCGCTATCCAGCGCATTTGTGTACGACGGAATAAACTCTGTATTCGGTGATTTACCCTCCTGCGCTTGACTCCTTCTAGCACACTCATCACAGATATTCCAATAACCGTGCCCATCCCTAGTAATTACTATGTAATAAGTAATGTCGTCTTACTCGTACCGATATGAGGAAGACCTTGACCCCCTGGTCCTCAGTGTCCATGGCTGTGATCCGGACGCTCTTCTCGCTGGCCTTATCCGTCTGCATTTGGGGCCACAGCTTGGTGTTGAGGATCAGACGCAAACTGCCCTGGGTCCTCATCACTACAGGGCCAGAACAGCACAAACTCAGGTTATATACAATGCATATAATAAGCAATATAATACATTCAAATGGGAGTTGCGTTTTGACAGATGTACAAAAACAACTCCATAGTATCATACGATGCAATCCAGGGTAGTGCGGCATGACAGTAAGGTGTATTTGGATTTTTAAATGCACTAAATGGTTGATTCGATTTGATTCAACAGTGTTATGCCACTGTAATGACTGTACCTAGCCTGGACTGTAACGATCCCTCCTCTGTGGAGGCCATATCATTAAGCCTCAGTAGTCCTCTGCCTCTCTCCACCCAAGACTGGGATGCTTTGTCAAACACAAACAACTTGCATTGGACCTGAGACAAAAAACATGCCATTGTCAGATGAATGACCATGGACGATTTCAGCCTATTTCCAACCCTGTCTGAGGAGAAATGTAAACACAAAACTACAATGGGTAACTTTAAATCAACAATTGCTAAATGTCCTGGTGAAGTAAATTGAACGTTACTGTAAATATACTGGCATTGAACAACAAACAACCAGAGCTTTTGCATACCTGTAGAACATTACTCTCCGACTCCTCTCCAGTTCTGACCTCTACCTTCTCTAACAAACACCTCTTGGCTGTGGCTTTGGTGTAGGCTGCTGCCGACTCCTCCAAAGACTCTGTCACATTGGTATCTGCAAAGAAGAGAACCACAAACCCATTTGAAAATGAACAGCAAACAAGAAGGACACTTTGGACATCTGAAAATAAGCCAGTGTCTCCTTTCTTGGATTGCCATTATTATATGGGCTTAGTAACATAAATTCCATATTTTTTCATATGCAGTATGTTCTTTTCTCTGCCCACCTTTGTCGGGGCTGCTGTCCTGTGAGGGTGGCTCACATGGCGGGGCGGCAGGGGGATCTCTGCTGCCCTCTGCTGCCTGCTCACATTTCGGCGGACTCTGCAGAACAAGAATGTAATACAACATGCTTTAACACAACTTTGTGGATCCCATCTTTAGTTGGCAGGGGGACAAATGATAGAAAAACCACAGACATAACAGATGAGTAGATTAGCCTCACAAAACAACACGTCTCACCAGGACACGATCCAACATGTTCTGTCCAAACACAAACTTAGCCCCGTCGTCGGTGTTGTTCTCAGCCTTCTGTAAGCTGGGTGGGAAACATACAGAGGAAAGGATGTTATAATAATAATAATAATAATAAGATTATAAAATTATGATAAAATAGTAGTCTAATAAAACTGATGACTGATAATATCCATTAGAGCCAGAATCCATGAGAGACTAACCTGGGAGTGCTTCTATACTGTAGGAAATAATTGGTTTCCCCTGATTCTGCTGACAGAGAGCCTTTCTTGTCACTGCTTTCCTCAACCTAGACCAATGGGGAAAAAGGTCATGATCAGACAAATAATAACAAAAGAACATACAAACTCACGTAATAGAGCATGCAAGGCCACAAAAGGCTGCTATATTTCAGCAATAAGGCCCGAGGAGGTGTGGTATACAGCCAATATACCACGGCTAAGGGATGTTCTTACGCACAACGCAATGCGGAGTGCCAGGATACAGCCCTTAGCCGTGGTATATTGGCCATATACCACAAACCTCCCGAGGTGCCTTATTGCTATTATAAACTGGTTACCAACGTAATTAGAGCAGTAAAAATACATGTTGTCATACCCACGGTATACGGTCTGATATACCACGGCTGTCAGCCAATCAGCATTCAGGGCTTGAACCAGGGCTGTTGCGGTGACCGTATTACCGCCACACCGGCGGTCACGAGTCATGAAGGCAGTCAAATTCCACATGAACGTTTAGTCACGGTAATTAGGCTTCTCCAAGCTCTGATGCTGCCAATGGTTATTAGTAGCCTACCAAACTTGCTAACTGCCTGGGACTCAGCACTCTATACTCTAATCACTCTGACATCAATGCAAATCTAATCGGAAATCTAATCAAACACTTCATGAGAGCCCATGAGCTCATGTTGCGCAACATTTCTATAGGCTATGCAATTGCGGGAGAAAACAGAGTAATGGCCGCTAATAAAAAGAGGAGGATCCCATCAGCTTTCTATAGGCTAGGCCTAATATATTTATTTCTCAACTTTCCTAATATTAAGCACATTGCTTATATTTACAACAGGAGTATAGCCTACCTGGCTGGCATGAAAATAAACCAAGGGGAAAAGTGTCCTCCATTCGCTATTTAAGTGCATAGATGACATGTATTTTTTCCCACTGCCCCTGTTTCCATACAGGTGCATGATAATGGTCCATTCTAAATCAAAACAAATGTCACACATATATTATTTTGTATATGTAAAGATGAGATTAATTCAAGAATAGTCTGATGGGTGACAATATTAGCCTATCACCTGTGAATTATATATTATCACTTGTGAATGATGCCCAGCATAAGAAACAATGCCTTTTTTGTGTTGACTTGTTCGAATCATAGTCACACACATCATGTAGCCTAGCCCATAGGCCTATACGTTTTAATAAGGTTTGTATCACAACTAAAGTGGTCAAATAACTTCTTAAAATTAAGAACATTAATCTGCTTTACAAGGGGTGTAGAGCCTAACTGGCATATACAGTGGGGAGAACAAGTATTTGGTACACTGCCGATTTTGCAGGTTTTCCTACTTACAAAGCATGTAGAGGTCTGTAATTTTTATCATAGGTACACTTCAACTGTGAGAGACGGAATCTAAAACAAAAATCCAGAAATTCACATTGTATGATTTTTAAGTAATTAATTTGCATTTTATTGCATGACATAAGTATTTGATACATCAGAAAAGCAGAACTTAATATTTGGTACAGAAACCTTTGTTTGCAATTACAGAGATCATACGTTTCCTGTAGGTCTTGACCAGGTTTGCACACACTGCAGCAGGGATTTTGGCCCACTCCTCCATACAGACCTTCTCCAGATCCTTCAGGTTTCGGGGCTGTCGCTGGGCAATACGAACTTTCAGCTCCCTCCAAAGACTTTCTATTGGGTTCAGGTCTGGAGACTGGCTAGGCCACTCCAGGACCTTGAGATGCTTCTTACGGAGCCACTCCTTAGTTGCCCTGGCTGTGTGTTTCGGGTCGTTGTCATGCTGGAAGACCCAGCCACGACCCATCTTCAATGCTCTTACTGAGGGAAGGAGGTTGTTGGCCAAGATCTCGCGATACATGGCCCCATCCATCCTCCCCTCAATACGGTGCAGTCGTCCTGTCCCCTTTGCAGAAAAGCATCCCCAAAGAATGATGTTTCCACCTCCATGCTTCACGGTTGGGATGGTGTTCTTGGGGTTGTACTCATCCTTCTTCTTCCTCCAAACACGGCGAGTGGAGTTTAGACCAAAAAGCTCTATTTTTGTCTCATCAGACCACATTACCTTCTCCCATTCCTCCCCTGGATCATCCAGATGGTCATTGGCAAACTTCAGATGGGCCTGGACATGCGCTGGCTTGAGCAGGGGGACCTTGCGTGCGCTGCAGGATTTTAATCCATGACGGCGTATTGTGTTACTAATGGTTTTCTTTGAGACTGTGGTCCCAGCTCTCTTCAGGTCATTGACCAGGTCCTGCCGTGTAGTTCTGGGCTGATCCCTCACCTTCCTCATGATCATTGATGCCCCACGAGATGAGATCTTGCATGGAGCCCCAGACCGAGGGTGATTGACCGTCATCTTGAACTTCTTCCATTTTCTAATAATTGCGCCAACAGTTGTTGCCTTCTCACCAAGCTGCTTGCCTATTGTCCTGTAGCCCATCCCAGCCTTGTGCAGGTCTACAATTTTATCCCTGATGTCCTTACACAGCTCTCTGGTCTTGGCCATTGTGGAGAGGTTGGAGTCTGTTTGATTGAGTGTGTGGACAGGTGTCTTTTATACAGGTAACAAGTTCAAACAGGTGCAGTTAATACAGGTAATGAATGGAGAACAGGAGGGCTTCTTAAAGAAAAACTAACAGGTCTGTGAGAGCCGGAATTCTTACTGGTTGGTAGGTGATCAAATACTTATGTCATGCAATAAAATGCAAATTAATTACTTAAAAATCATACAATGTGATTTTCTGGATTTTTGTTTTAGATTCCGTCTCTCACAGTTGAAGTGTACCTATGATAACAATTACAGACCTCTACATGCTTTGTAAGTAGGAAAACCTGCAAAATCAGCAGTGTATCAAATACTTGTTCTCCCCACTGTATAAGCAGCGCATGAGTTACAAGTTTGGGGAAGATAATTTTCACCGTAGAAATGCACCTTTATAATAAAAGCATTACATGCGTAATTTAATTTGCGGTGACTTTTGATAATGGTGTTTTCCGCTAATGGAACATTCGCGCTTATAGCCTACTACCATGTGCGCATTGCTGCGCTTATAATGTGAAGAAAAAGCCTAATATTTTATCAACATTTTAAGCTAAACGTTATGATTTGTTGCGTCTGCCACATTGCATAAAAAATGTTTTTTGATGCTAGTGGTTGTATTAATTTGGGATCTATCGCATCCCACAACTGTCCCAGACTATGTTTGGAATATTAATTTCTCGCACAGAATAGGTCGACTTTTGTACTATGCGGGATAGTAGATTGACATAGGCTAGTGCTTTTGCTGTTCGTTAGGTCTACTCATCTTGTTGGCTAATGAAAAGTAAATGTGGACAGTTCTTCCAATATCTTCAATCTGCACCTCGGAATTGGATAAGGATGCGCGCAGTTGCGTCCCCGATGTGTCTGTCTTAACTTGTAGCCTGTGAGAAAGACCCGATCACGTGACTTAGAGCCATGTGAGTGAGAGACGCATCGGATTGCGCAGCACACTCAGGGAGAAGGGCACAACGCAGCATTCCGGGCCACAAAGGGGATGCCGCCGTGAAATGATCAAGTGCTTGTCAAATTGTGAATGAGAGACAATTGGAGTGTGTACAGGCTGCGCAAAAAACAAAGCAGAGCCCATGCCTTTCAAGCAACTTTTTTCAAATCATCATTAGAGTCTTCTCATGCAGCCTTACAATGTATTAAAAATCAAAACATATAGCCCAACGTTTGTAGAACAACTAAAGTTCCATGAATAACTCTAAATTAAGCATATAGAAGTACCTATTTATTTGTTAACCACTCAACACAGAATAGCCGCATGTGCGCACTGTTCAATTGTATTCTTCATACTATAAAATAATATAAAATAATGCCACGGTGTAGCCCACAGCCATTTGGCATAGCCACATCAGGACTTAACATAAGGACATGCTAAGTATGTTATTATTTTCTTCTGAAATAGACTACATTTTCTTCATATCATGCTTCTTTAGACCGTTCTAAAATAAATAATGGATTTATTGTGAAGGTGTAGGCTATATTACATGGATTTATTAGACTTTTTAAAATGGCTTGTAGGGTGTGTGTGGAAGCCAGGAAATGCTAAATGTGTTTATGTTAATTAACGGTCAATTACCGTGAGACCGACAGTTATTTGCTTGACAATCACCGGCTGACAAAATGTTGTGACCGCCACAGCCCTAGCTTGAACCACTCAGTTTATAATTTGATTTACCCACACACCTCAATGGGGTGTTGTTAGGTATGAGGCAAAGCCCAGAGCATCTTTGAAACGTATTCTATATGACATGTACTTTAGTTAACTATTCAAATCACCATGGCTCTGTCTTTGACATTCTGACCAAATACAAATGTGGATTCCACAGGAGGATCGGGTTCTCTCCTTTCCTGCTCTCACCCCTCCTGCTCTCACCCCTCCTGCTCTCACCCCTCCTGCTCTCACCCCTCCTGCTCTCACCCCTCCTGCTCTCACTCCTCCTGCTCTCACTCCTCCTGCTCTCACTCCTCCTGCTCTCACTCCTCCTGCTCTCACTCCTCCTGCTCTCACTCCTCCTGCTCTCATCCCTTTTCTTCTCCTTGAAAGATGAGAGCAGGAGGAGTGAGAGCAGGAGGGGTGAGAGCAGGAGGGGTGAGAGCAGGAGGGGTGAGAGCAGGAGGGGTGAGAGCAGGAAAGGAGAGAACCCGATCGTCCTGTGGAATCCACATTTATATTTGGTCAGAATGTCAAAGACAGAGCCATGGTGATTTGGAGCCATGGAGACACATTCATGGAAATTCCATACTGAATGTCCAAGCATAAAACCTTCCTTGTGTCCTGTTGTGTTCTGTGTTGTCGTTAGGAGCTTGATAACTATATAGGTTATTATATGCCACTGTAGAGCCCTTCCAATCGGTGAACATGTAGCTAGCGTGGCGCCCTTTGACCTCTCAGCTTACCTGTGACTTAGCCATATTGTCTGTGGAGCCATCACAGTTCTCTGTGTTGTTCTGGGTGACTGGCAGACCCTCTGACGACCTGTTCACTCCATTTGTACCACTGTTCAAACCTATGAGGACCACAAGAGGAGACTCAGGGAAATTCAAGAAACAGATGTTTTGTCCAAGCACATTGAGATAAAAGAAAGCTGGAACAGAATGGCCATTGCAGAACATAATGAAGTAGTATAGCTGTGAGAGGATCTGAAGACTTTGAGGTTAAGTTTTCCTAAGTGTACTTACCGGTCTGGGTTAGTGATTTGGTGGCCGGAGGGGCCTGCAGTACTGCTGGTCGTAGTACACTACGCTGCTGCTCCTTGGGCTTCTGGCTCGGGACGCCTGCAACACATTATACTTGGCCTAAATATAAGGCTCTGGACAGACCAACCCCAGACAAACAAGGGCCATCTTTTTCTCAACTTATTGTGATGTTTTACATTTACATTTTAGTCATTTAGCAGACGCTCTTATCCAGAGCGACTTACAGTTAGTGAGCGCATACATTCTTTTTTAATTTTTCATACTGGCCACCCGTGGGATTCGAACCCACAACCCTGGCGTTGCAAACGCCATGCTCTACCAACTGAGCTACATCCCTGCCGGCCATTCCCTCCCCTACCCAGGATGACGCTGGGCCAATTGTGCGCCACCCATGGGTCTCCCGGTCACGGCCGGCAACGACAGAGCCTGGATTCGAGCCAGGATCTCTAGTGGCACAGCTAGCACTGCGATTTAGTGCCTTAGACCACTGCGCTACTCGAGAGGTTGTACATTGTTTTTGTGACTGAGCCTGTGTGCTGGAACCCCAAAACCACATTTAAGATTTTCACTCAATGGACAATAAAGCCTCTCTGAAATTGGCAGGAGAGAGCACCCACCTGCACTAGGCGCCTGTCCATGGATCAGAGTGGGAGGCTTCAGGCGAAACCCAACCGTCTTCTCCTCTGTTGACAACAGAACAGAGAAAGATGGAGAAAGAGAGAGGGAATATGAGATTTAAGTTAGGCCAGAACTTTGATTGAGAAAAAGCTAAACATTCTTGTCATGATTCTTCAAGGGTAGTTCTCCTTATCATGCAAATTTCAGGTAGATTGAAAAGGAGATCTTAAGACAACTATTCATGAACTCACCAGGTTCTGAATCTGAATTATTTCCTGTCGGGGACTGACAGAAACTGGATGGCATGAACACATTGTTCTTAGAAACTGCATGAGACAATAAGAAATAACATGAGTACAGACCCTTTCTCCACACACTAACAAAATAATATTTTAATTCAACAAAACGTACAAATTACCTGAATGTGCGGGTGGGAACTGTGTTAGTGACGATGTTCTTTCTCTCTTGGCCGGGGGACAGTAACTACTGCCATCTTTATCAGAGTCTGGAGGAGACAGAATCAGCAAAGATTAGCAAAGTAACTAAAATACAGTAATATAAGATAGACGTGTCACATTTTCCAAAGCACTATAACCTGCTTGGTTATCCTCCTCATCCTTACCTTCTCCATCCTCAGCACTGGACCCTTCTGCTGATCTCTGTTAAGGGTATGACAGAAAACGAGAGAAATAGAGGAGGAAACAGATAGTCAGACACAGAAAACTGAGTGAATTATCCAGTCAGTGTGAAGCCAAGTCTGATTCATAGTCTGATTCACTGTTTCAATTCTTTCAGCAGAGGTGTGAAATTAGTGTCTCACCTTCTGTGCTTTATCTTCCTGGAACACAAACACTGGTGGGGCTATGGCAGGCTTCTCTGCAAGATAAATCATATGTGTCACTGTTGGAGATATAATTTCACAAATCTTTGGGCAAAAGCTTAAAGGGAAAATCCACTCAAAAAATATATTTTGGTATTTTGTTCATTAGTCCACTGTTGTAAAAGTCCCAAAATGTTTTGCATGTCAGCAGTCAATTTTTCAAGATATTGGAATTTCAAGAAGCAAAGTGTCACCGGCCACATCATCAAGATGATGCAAAAAGCATCATTTGAGTGGATTTTCCCTTTAATCTCCTAGAGTCGATGTCCGCACCCCTGTGGAAACCTAATTAACATAATTAAAAACTCCCCACAAAAATCTGGCAGTTTAAGCTAGAAATAGTTTGCTTTGGATGCGTCTTAATCCACCGAAAATCGGTCTTCTCACAAAATCGTCTGTAGCGTCCGAAAGATTTGGCCTACATACTATCATGACCCCTCTATGGAAAGATGAGACTCTCATGAACATGATGGTGTTCTCAGTTTTGCTCTACCCCCACAAGCATCTTGGGACTCGTCTGAAGTTGGTACAGCCAATCTGCCAACTTCTGTCTATAGCGTCCGAACAGTTTGGGCTACACAATAATTCCCCTCTGTGGATAGGTGAGACTCTCACGAGCACGTACATGTCAGTTGTTTTTCTCTATGACGCCCATAGGCCTCACAAGACTCGAATGAAGGTCCCCCGGTACCAGTTGAAAAAAATGAATAGAAGTACAGTGCATTCGGAAAGTATTCAGACCCCTTCCTTTTTGCACATTTTGTTCCGTTACAGCCTTGTTCTAAAATGGATTAAATAGTTTTTTGTCTCCTCATCAATCTACACACAATACCCCATAATGACAAAGCAAAAACAGGTTTTAATAATAATATGCCATTTAGCAGACGCTTTTATCCAAAGCGACTTTTACAGTCAGGTTATACATTTTTGCAAATGTATTACAAATAAAAAACGGAAATATCACATTTACATTAGTATTCAGACCCTTTACTCAGTACTTTGTTGAAGCACCTTTGGCAGCGATTACAGCCTTGAGTCTTCTTGGGTATGATGCTACAAGCTTGGCACACCTGTTTTTGGGGAGTTTCTCCCATTCTTCTCTGCAGATCCTCTCAAACTGTCAGGTTGGATGGGGAGCACAGCTATTTTCAGGTCTCTCCAGAGATTTTCGTTTAGGTTCAAGTCTGTGCTCTGGCTGGGCCACTCACGGACATTCAGAGACTTGTCCCGAAGCCACTCCTGTGTTGTCTTGGCTGTGTGCTTAGGGTCGTTGTCCTGTTGGAAGGTGAACCTTCGCACCAGTCTGAGGACATGAGCATTCTGGAGCAGGTTTTCATCAACGATCTCTCTGTACTTTGCTCCATTCATCTTTGCGTCGATCCTGTCTAGTCTCCCAGTCCCTGCCACTGAAAAACAACCCCACAGCATGATGCTGCCACCACCATGCTTTACCGTAAAGATGGTGCCAAGTTTTCTCCAAATGTGACGCTTGTCATTCAGGCCAAAGAGTTCAATCTTGGTTTCATCAGACCAGAGAATATTGTTTCTCATGGTCTGAGAGTCCTTTAGGTGCCTTTTGGCAAACTCCAAGCGGGCTGTCATGTGTCTTTTACTGAGGAGTGGCTTCCATCTGGCCACTCTACCATAAAGGCCTGATTGGTGGAGTGCTGCAGAGATGGTTGTCCTCCAGGAAGGTTCTCCCATCTCCACAGAGGACCTCTGGAGCTCTGTCAAAGTGACCATCAGGTTCTTGGTCACCTCCCTGACCAAGGCCCTTCTTCCCCAATTGCTCAGTTTGGCCTGGCAGCCAGCTCTAGGAGAAGTCTTGGTGGTTCCAAACTTCTTCCATTTAAGAATGATGGAGGCCACTGTGTTCTTGGGGACCTTCAATGCTGCAGAAATGTTTTGATACCCTTTCCCAGATCTGTGCCTCAACACAATCCTGTCTCGGAGCTCTACGGACAATTCCTTCGACCTCATGGCTTGGTTTGTGCTCTGACATGCACTGTCAACTGTGGGACCTTATATAGACAGGTGTGTGCCTTTCCAAATCATGTCCAATCAACTGAATTTACCACAGGTGGACTCCAATCAAGTTGTCGAAACATCTCAAGGATGATCAATGGAAAATTGATGCACCTGAGATCAATTTTGAGTATCATAGCAAAGGGTCTGAATACTTATGTAAATTAGGTATTTCTGTGTTACATTTTTAATTAATTTGCAAAAATGTCTAAAAACCTGTTTTCGCTTTGTCATTATGGGGTATTGTGTGTAGATTGATGAGGAAACATTTTTATTTATTCAATTTTAGAATAAGGCTGTAACGTAACAAAATGTGGAAAAAGTGAAGGGGTCTGAATACTTTCCGAATGCACTGTTTATATGGAGACAGTTTAGTGCCAAAAATAACGGGTTAAATACATTTTTTAAATTTTTTTAAATATAATAATGTTTCCTGATCTTTCTTATCTCTCTCAAATATAGGACACAAACTTCCTTTAGATTTTTTTGTTGTTCCATTTAGTGAATCTGTTATTCAATGCGTTTGTATGGGCTAATAACAGTAAGGCCAAATAATACTTTTTTTTGTATTTTCTTTTGATACTTCAAGGGGTCTTAAAATTCCAAATCAAATAGCTAAATGTTCTTGGTATTCCACATAGCTTAGTAGAACCCCTTCCCGCCCGGGATGGTTTTTCAATACCGTCAATACCGTTTAAACTATTAGAAGTTTTTTAAAAATAAATTTGAATATTTGTAGCTACTTTTTAAATATCTGCAGTCCATGTGTGCAATACGTTAGGAGATAAAGAACATTGCGTTCTTCATTTCACCTGTCACATTATTAAAAAGCTTACGGTAGTCCCCAGTCACGTCTCATATGGTGTTTGTTTACAAGCACACATTAATGAAAGACCGGAGCGTTGTGAGTCACTCACTGTTGTGCAGCATGCGCCAGGTGATCTACAATATATATACAAAGTCTGTGGACACCCCATCAAATTAGCGGATTCGGCAACACTCGTTGCTGACAGGTGTATAAAATCGAGCACACAGCCATGCAATCTCCATAGACAAACATTGGCAGTAGAATGGCCTTACTGAAGAGCTCAGTGACTTTCAACGTGGCATCGTCATAGGATGTCACCTTTCCAACAAGTCAATTCGTCAAATTTTTGCCCTGCTAGAGCTGCCCCGGTCAACTGTAAGCACTGTCATTGCCAAGTGGAAACATAGGAGCAACAACAGCTCAGCCGGACATATTCAATCTCTCCCTATCCCAGTCTGCTGTCCCCAAATGCTTCAAGATGGCCACCATTGTTCCTGTACCCAAGAAAGCAAAGTTAACTGAACTAAACAACTATCGCCCCGTAGCACTCACCTCTGTCATCATGAAGTGCTTTGAGAGACTAGTCAAGGATCATATCACCTCTACCTTACCTGCCACCCTAGACCCACTTCAATTTGCTTACTGCCCCAATAGATCCACAGACGATACAATCGCCATCAATCTGCACACTGCCCTATCCCACTGCTCTAAGAGGAATACCTATGTAAGAATGCTGTTCATTGACTATAGCTCAGCATTCAACACCATAGTACCCTCCAAGCTCATCATTTAGCTCGAGGCCTTGGGTCTGAACCCCGCCCTGTTCAATTGGGTCCTGGACTTCCTGACGGGTCACCCCTATGTGGTGAAGGTAGGAAACAACACCTGCACTTCACTGATCCTCAACACTGGGGCCCCACAAGGCATCAGAAGGTGAGGTCAGTACAGGTGCATCAAAGCTGGGACAGAGAGACTGAAAAACAG
The DNA here is from genome assembly GCF_964263955.1 of Coregonus lavaretus. Taxonomy (NCBI): domain Eukaryota; kingdom Metazoa; phylum Chordata; class Actinopteri; order Salmoniformes; family Salmonidae; genus Coregonus; species Coregonus lavaretus. The sequence goes on along the minus strand of NC_139993.1, from coordinate 33,510,872 downwards.
CTTCTATCTCAAGGCCATCAGTCTGTTAAACAGCCATCACTAGCACATTAGAGGCTGCTGTCTATAGACATAGACTAGAGATTACTGGCCACTTTAAGAAATGGAACACTAGCCACTTTAATAATGTTTACATATCTTGCATTACTCATCTCATATGTATATACTGTATTCTATACTATTCTACTGTATCTTAGTCCATGCCGCTCTGACATCACTCGTCCATATATGCATATATTCTTAATTCATTCCTTACTTAGGTGTGTATTATATGTTGTGAAATTGTTAGATATATCGGTAAGCATATCGGAATCGGCCGATATTAGCTAAAAATGGCAACATCGGCATCGGCTCTATGTATAGTTTAACGTCGACGTGCAAAACCGATGTCAAAGCTGACGTGCATACCTTGTATAATGTGGGTAGATGACGTAATGACGCTATGAAAAATACAGCGCTACACATGCAACACAGCATTCCTAACCTAGCCCACAATGTCTGCTGTGTGGATCTATTTGGAAGTTTCAAAGGAAGATCACAAAAAGGCCATATGCAACGTTTGTGCTGCTATTATTTCCCAAGGAGTGGAGAAAGTGAAATCTTTCAAAATCACAAACCTAATTACTCATTTGAAAGGGCATCACCCCCAGACGTTCAGCGACTACTTAGAACAAAAGTAGAAAAAAACTAAGCGCACACTTCCAACAACTAAACAAGTTCAAGTCGAGCAGTCATTTGAAAGAGTAAGAACATTTCTGTGAGACAACTCAAAGGTGAAATCCATTAACGCCAAGATAATGGAATTCATTGCCCTTGACAATCAACCGTTCTCTGTCGTGGATGATGTTGGCTTTCGCCGACTGGTCAAGCACCGGTACACACTACGAAGTAGGCGCTATTTTTCAGATGTTGCCCTACTGGAGTTACACAGTATTGTTGAAACGCACATCCATGAGCTACTTGCTATGGGCGTCACTTCTATTAGTTTCACGACTGACATTTGGACCAGCGATGTCAGCCCCATGAGCATGCTGAGTCTGACAGCACAGTGGGTCGACGAGGATTTCGTACTGAGCAAAGCCGTATTGCATGCTCAAGAATGTGCTGGTTCTCATACCTCTGCTGCCATTTCAATGGCATTAGAGAACATGTTTGAAACTTGGAAAATCCCCAAGAACAAAGTACACGCTGTGCTACGTGATAATGCATGTAACATGACAAAGGCTATGGAAGAACGCGGAGTCGCCAGTTTGCCATGCATGGCACAAACGCTGCAACTGGCTGTGAACGAAGGTCTTTTGGCCCAACGCAGCATATCTGACACAGTTGCAACAGGTAGGAAGACAGTGGGTCATTTTAAACACTAACAGCCTGCATACAGCCACCTACAAGCAATACAGGAGCAGCTTGGAGTGAAAACGAAAAGGCTTAAGCAAGACTTTTCCACCAGATGGAACAGTACTTTTTACATGATGGAGAGCCTGCTGGAACAAAAACAAGTGCTTGGCGTGTACGCAGCCGACTATGAGTTACCAGCAACAATCAGTACAAACCAGTGGACTCTCATTGAAAACATGAACAGACTCCTAGCTCCATTCGAACAACTGACTCGAGAAATAAGCTCATCAACTGCGTCCGCAGCAGACGTGATACCCTCTGTCATGGCATTGAAACGCCTGCTCAACAAAACTGCCGACACAGACCGTGGGGTTAAAACTCGCAAAAGTACTCTACTAGAGGCTGTGAACAAGCGATTCGGTGGCATTCTCTCTGAGCCTCTTTACTGTGTCGCCACCATGGTCGATGCTAGGTACAAGGACTGCTACTTCGATGCAGACAAGAAACAGGGTTTACGTGAAATGTTAACAGACACAGCTGGACAAGATGGAAACGGACACAGTGACAGTGCACACCGAGGAAGAGGACCCATGACAGAAGAGGCCACGGACAGACAGAGCTGAAACTTCATTGCTTGACATGTATGATGAAATCCTGGTTGAGAATGGAACGACTGAACAAAGGAACAACAAAACAGCACAGCAAGTAAGTGAAAGAAGTAGGTTTTGATGATGTTTTACTGGAAATGGGGACATATGTAAATGCCAACAAAATAACATTTTGGTCAGTGTGTGTTTCTCTGTGAGAGAGCGACGCGTTGTATTTTCATTTTCTGTTACTACATCAGCCAACATTTGCCAATGTTGATCTATGCCTAATGATCCTTTGGAATGCAAGAATAATGCAATGTTGTATTAAATGTACTAACCCCTCCCCCTTCCCATTATTTTTAGATACTAGCACACCTGACAGATCCTATTATTCCCAGGAATGAAGATGCACTTGGATACTGGAGAAGTAACAAGCACCGTTTCCTCATCCTAGCTGAAGCTGCCCGCAAGTATCTTGGTGCTCCCTGTACTAGTGTGGACAGTGAGCGCCTTTTCAGTGCAGCTTCACACATTGTAGACGAAAAAACAAACAGACTCTCCTGACAAAGCTGAGCAGGTCCTCTTAGTGATGAAAAACCTCCCCCAAATGTTAAAATTGTAAACGGGCAGTCATATTGTAACCCAGACATCTTAAGTCACTGGAAGAAAATAAGGCCAAAGGCTTTTCTGTTGTTTATTCATGGCTGGTATAGGTCAAGATTTTAATTTAAAACTAAGCTTTTTTTTTTTTTCTAAATGAAAGATGAGATATATACAGTGGGGGGAAAAAGTATTTAGTCAGCCACCAATTGTGCACGTTCTCCCACTTAAAAAGATGAGAGAGGCCTGTAATTTTCATCATAGGTACACGTCAACTATGACAGACAAATTGAGAAAAGAAATCCAGAAAATCACATTGTAGGATTTTTTATGAATTTATTTGCAAATTATGGTGGAAAATAAGTATTTGGTCACCTACAAACAAGCAAGATTTCTGGCTCTCACAGACCTGTAACTTCTTCTTTAAGAGGCTCCTCTGTCCTCCACTCGTTACCTGTATTAATGGCACCTGTTTGAACTTGTTATCAGTATAAAAGACACCTGTCCACAACCTCAAACAGTCACACTCCAAACTCCACTATGGCCAAGACCAAAGAGCTGTCAAAGGACACCAGAAACAAAATTGTAGACCTGCACCAGGCTGGGAAGACTGAATCTGCAATAGGTAAGCAGCTTGGTTTGAAGAAACCAACTGTGGGAGCAATTATTAGGAAATGGAAGACATACAAGACCACTGATAATCTCCCTCGATCTGGGGCTCCACGCAAGATCTCACCCCGTGGGGTCAAAATGATCACAAGAACGGTGAGCAAAAATCCCAGAACCACACGGGGGGACCTAGTGAATGACCTGCAGAGAGCTGGGACCAAAGTAACAAAGCCTACCATCAGTAACACACTACGCCGCCAGGGACTCAAATCCTGCAGTGCCAGACGTGTCCCCCTGCTTAAGCCAGTACATGTCCAGGCCCGTCTGAAGTTTGCTAGAGTGCATTTGGATGATCCAGAAGAGGATTGGGAGAATGTCATATGGTCAGATGAAACCAAAATATAACTTTTTGGTAAAAACTCAACTCGTCGTATTTGGAGGACAAAGAATGCTGAGTTGCATCCAAAGAACACCATACCTACTGTGAAGCATGGGGGTGGAAACATCATGCTTTGGGGCTGTTTTTCTGCAAAGGGACCAGGACAACTGATCCGTGTAAAGGAAAGAATGAATGGGGCCATGTATCGTGAGATTTTGAGTGAAAACCTCCTTCCATCAGCAAGGGCATTGAAGATGAAACGTGGCTGGGTCTTTCAGCATGACAATGATCCCAAACACACCGCCCGGGCAACGTAGGAGTGGCTTCGTAAGAAGCATTTCAAGGTCCTGGAGTGGCCTAGCCAGTCTCCAGATCTCAACCCCATAGAAAATCTTTGGAGGGAGTTGAAAGTCCGTGTTGCCCAGCGACAGCCCCAAAACATCACTGCTCTAGAGGAGATATGCATGGAGGAATGGGCCAAAATACCAGCAACAGTGTGTGAAAACCTTGTGAAGACTTACAGAAAACGTTTGACCTGTGTCATTGCCAACAAAGGGTATATAACAAAGTATTGAGAAACTTTTGTTATTGACCAAATACTTATTTTCCACCATAATTTGCAAATAAATTCATAAAAAAATCCTACAATGTGATTTTCTGGATTTTTTTTCTCATTTTGTCTGTCATAGTTGACGTGTACCTATGATGAAAAGTACAGGCCTCTCATCTTTTTAAGTGGGAGAACTTGCACAATTGGTGGCTGACTAAATACTTTTTTCCCCCACTGTAGCAGTTTATGACAGCCTAGAGACAGTAATTTTTTCAAGCAGTTAAAGCTAAAATAATTAACAGCATTTTAGTTTAAACCAATATTTATTTCAAAGCATTTTTAAGTTTCTCCATACAGTCAAGATTGGATAGTAAGACGAGCCACCAACAACTTAACCATCTTTGTAATGTGGGGCAGCTAAAATATTAGTGTCATGAATATCTGTTGTGCAATAAAATACATTCATGGATTTGTCATTTTTATAATTGACAAGTTATTAAACAATCTGTTCATAACTGAACATATGACACTTTGTTTCAACTATTTAACTGTACTGGAATGCTTAAGAGGCCGCTAAAACTTTAAATATCGGATATCGGTATCGGCCAAAAATGTCATATCGGTGCATCCCTAGATACTACTGCACTGTCGGAGCTAGAAGCACAAGCATTTCGCTACACCCGCAATAACATCTGCTAAACACGTGTATGTGACCAATAAAATTTGATTTGAAGTGGTAGGCAACGCAAGCACACAGAACGTGACCGGCGAGTGCTGAAGCGCGTACCGCATAAACATTGTCTGTCCTCGGTTGCAACACTCCCTACTGAGTTCCAAACTGCCTCTGGAAGCAGTGGAAACGCGTTCTCTGGAGAGATGAATCACGCTTCACCATCTGAACGCTACCTGCCCCAATGCATAGTGCCAACTGTAAAGTTTGGTGGAGGAGGAATAATGGAATGGGGCTGTTTTTCATGGTTCGGGCTAGTTCCAGTGAAGGGAAATCTTAACGCTACAGCATACAAAAACATTCTAGATGATTCTGTGCTTCCAACTTTGCGGCAACAGTTTGGGAAAGGCCTTTTCCTGTTTCAGCATGACAATGCCCCCATGCACAAAGCGAGGTCCATACAGAAATGGTTTGTCGAGATCAGTGTGGAAGAACTTGACTGGCCTGCACAGAGCCCTGACCTCAACCCCATTGAACACCTTTGGGATGAATTAGAACGCTGACTGCGAGCCAGGCCTAATCACCAAACATCAGTGCCCGACCTCACTAATGCTTGTGGCTGAATGGAAGCAAGTCCCCGCAGCAATGTTCCAACATCTAGTGGAAAGCCTTCCCAGAAGAGTGGAGGCTGTTATAGAAGCAAAGGGGGGACCAACTCCATATTAATGCCCATGATTTTGGAATGAGATGTTCGACGAGCAGGTGTCCACATACTTTTGATCATGTATTTGGACTACCGAGTGGCGCAGCGGTCTAAGGCACTGCATCTCAGTGCTTGAGGCGTCACTTCAGACCCCCTGGTTCGATTCCAGGCTGTATCACAACCGGCTGTGATTGGGAGTCCCATAGGGCGGCGCACAATTGGCTCAGCGTCTTCCGGGTTTGGCCGGTGTAGGCCGTCATTGTAAATAAGAATTTGTTCTTAACTGACTTGCCTAGTTAAATAAAGGTAAAATAAAAATAAATGTAGTGTAAATACAGTATGGAATTCACAACTAAATGTTTGCCAGCTGGATATCTTATAACTATTGAGTTAACTGTCTAAAATATGCTGAATGCTCTGCAGTTGTGCATTTGGTTTGCTAATACTTGTATAGTTTAGGTCAGAAACTGAACAAAATGTTTGCAATGTGCTATTTAGCATTTTCTATGGGATTTTCCATGTACTTGTTAGCATTACTAACCTTCGGATTACAGAGTATGAGTGGGGTTTGAAAACAGTGCCCCATGTGTTCAGTGCTGGTATTACCGAATATCCCAGTATGGCACAAGCTCGGTATGAAGGTATGACAATATGGATACCGCCCAAGCCTACATTTAATTATACCGAGCTGACAAAGACCCGCAGGTTAGGCCAAGGCGAAAATGTAACAAGTTTTGTTCAAATGTGCACTTGCTTCACCTCCCCCAGAACACAATAAACCTCAGGGCTCAGGCATCCCAGTCAGTGTAAGTGGACTCCCCTGTCACTGTCAGTACCCACACAGCTTTGATAGTACCCCAGCCAGGACCAAGTAAATCTTCTCCCCAGGCTATAACTCGAACTCTCTATTCATGAGACTTCCCTGAATAGGAGGCTCTAGGCTCTGGCCAGTGTGGCCACTAACCCCAGTCCAGCTGGAATAGCCTGCTATCTGCCACAGCTGAGGAGGGAGACGTGCCAGTTGTGATGGGGTAGGATGAATGGAGGACTGCCAGCCTCAGCAGATGGATTTGAAGGATGATATCAACCCTAGAACGACTCACTGCTGCTAAAATCTGCCCTTGCCTATTTTTAGGGTAAGCCATGTGGATGGGATCTGATTGCGAGGATGTGTGTGTATGACTTTATATAATTTGACTGCCAATGTGTGCGCCTACGGGTGCTTCGGGTCAACATGATGCAACTACACTGGGCTTGACCCAATAAATCAGGCAATAAAAATATAGAAACAAAACTGAAGGCGCTATGGTGAAGGTGATATGGCCATGATAGGGGGAAAATAGCTCAGTTGATAGAGCATGGCGTTTGCAACGCCAGGGTTGTGGGTTTGATTCCCACGGGGGGCCAGTATAAAAAAAAAAAATGTATTCACTAACTGTAAGTCGCTCTGGATAAGAGTGTCTGCTAAATGACTAAAATGTAAATGTAAAATGCAGAACAGAAAGGGCAGCAAAGACATGGTCTGTTTTAGAAGGCTGGGCATGAAAATGTGCTAGCTACTGACACTGAACAGTAAAAGCAGATATAAAAGATAGCTTTTCAATATGTAGGCCTAGTAGCTTGAAGGTTTATGTGGTCAGTTGTCCCCAGCTGAGGCACAAGGCTTTGTGATGGCTTGGCATTGCTCATGTGCCCTCAAGGTGTGAAAGACATGCATAAATGCTTGCCAGAGATGGTGGATGCACACTGCAAGGTTTTTGACTTCTGCATAAATAGGGTTTTACTGATGCCTCCAACCACACCACTGCTATTCTCTGTGATACGGCAATGAAACATTCCCCCTTTTTATAAAAAACTAAAGGAAAATACATGGATTTGCCTTGTCACAAAAGAAGCTCTATGGCATTTAGACTATCAAATGAAGGAAGTGGATCAAACAGACTGCACTTCCTTGATTTAATCTAAATTTGTAACAATGGTGAGTTACACTCGATATAGCCTGCATACTCTAGTCTAGTCTATACGTCTTTGAAATGTAGCCTTTCTGACTAGGCTAGTTCTTTCAGTCTGTTGACATTGACAGAGGAATGTCTGTTGTTAAGTTACAGTAAAGGCTACAATGCAACTCAATCTACTTCATGTAGCCTATAGCCTTAATTCTTTATCATGAGAGTACCTTGCCTAAAAATGAGTGAGGTGACGATTGCTTACATCACTAGAACTCAGGTACTGGACAAGATAAAAGTCCACAATATTGCAACCAAACTACCTTCAACGAGGCAAAGGGGATTTGGAAGGGGAAAAACGGACAAAGATCCACCTTGTACCAAAACATTGTCTCATTAAAAGTTGATTGAGTGCAAACTGGTTGTTTCTGGGTCCCTCACCCACCTCCATATCCACTCACCCTTGTCCTCGTCCATGCTGTCAATTCTGATCCCTACCTCTGGCTGTAACCATCACAAGCTGAACATCTCATATTCTTCCTGCTAAGAACAGAAGGAAAATCAGAAGTGTTTCAGTAAGGGGAACAAGTTGTCATGACCAAAACAACTGATTAATCTTCTCATTCGATTGAAATTGGAAACTGACGGAAATGAATGATGTGTGATAGGCAGGCATGTCTCCAATGACCTCATGCATTGTAAGTAACAGCTGACGAAATGAGAAAGGAATCCAGGACACAGAAGATAAGAGAAGCGAGAGGGGTTTTACATTGAAATGGAATGGGTGTTCTAGTGTCTTTCAATGGAGCAGCTGTCAAGTAGACTAACTCCAGAGACCTCTACCGTGACATTCTGGAGCAAAGAGTGTCTACAGGCATTAATCTCATTAGTCTTCTATTCACATAACGTTTAAGCCTCTTACTTTTGGGATAGCTGCACAACTTCACATCTTCATTAAATCTCACACATTTGAATGAATCTGCATGCACTGAAGAAAAGGTGTTACAGCAAGCCATTGTTATTTTTGATGGTGAAATCAGAAAAAGAAGTCCAGAGTAGAGAGACCGTTGAAGGTTTGAACTTTCGGTAGTTAGCTCTATGTACAGCTCAATTTCTGTATTGGCATCATTCTAGGCATATAAAATAGGTTTGATTTTAAACTGTATAAAAGTCAGTCATTCAAATCCATCTAGCTAAGTACTTTGCAAATCCTGTTATGTAACTAGGCTATCTAGGTTTCTGGTACAGTATTGCTAACGTTATGCATTGAACTCGCAACATTGTCGTCTGTACCTCAATGGGATAGACACCTGTAACATCGAGCAATCAGCAAGGACAAGAACCAGTTGTCTGTAAACAGCACCGCCATGCAAAAAAAACCTGTCAAGTTGGGATATGTTGACCGTGTCTTAACGATAACCTACCTTAATTAGGCGTTTTGACCATAGAAGTCCTAGATAGCTACATGGTGATAGTGGGAGTTTTAAAAAGGCTATTCGAGAAGAGAACATTTCCACCGGTGTTTCCCATGTGACCCAGACAGAGAACTAGATATATATTGTTCGTGCGTTCATGTGCTTGATTTCTAAAATAGATACACACATATTTACAAAAATGCAGATAAATCGGCAGGTAATAATAGTTCACTCACTACAGATGTGATATTTTCACGTCTGACAACTGCCCCCCCCCCCGGGTTGTGCCACACTGTCCGGCCCGCAGACCCCTACTCCCCCCCGTAAAATATAGCAAAGGCCGGGGGCTCTAACGTATGCTGTTTAGTCAAACCGCTGCCTCCAGATCGAGCTGCAGACAAAACGGAGCATTCCCTGCACATCTACTGACAGTCCAGTCGCAGTCTGAACTACATTCACTCACTGTTGTGATTCATTAGATTTGTTTATCTTTCCCAGCGAGCGGTTCCTTACCTTCGTTTGCCAGGTCCGCCATTTTACTTCCTCACTGACACCCACAATACTCCGCGGTAGACATGCGTGTTATGGCTGGGCTAACAAAATGTTACCACCACTAGAGGGAGTCATGTTCACACAATGTAAGCATAATGAAACATCACACTTGACTTAAGTTGAAAACATTTTATTAATTTGACAATAAAGCATCATGTTTTCTGTCTATTTCAAAATAGCAATTATCTTTCAAATATAGAAAAAAATGGAAATAAAAACAAACAGTTGTATTGTATAGCAAAAACTGAACTATTGCTTTGACAGATTTACAAGTTCAAGGCCTATGCTATTCAGTTTTTTTTTAACTACGCAGAGTTCCTCCATTAGTGCTATCAAACCATAATTATTAATTTATTCACAATTTATGGAACACAATGAAATCCCTATTATCCTACACGATCATTTAGTAAAAAGCACTTTTTGCAAAATGTCTCAATGTGCATCGGCCAAATGAAACCATTGATGTAGTTGCACGTGATCAAACGCTACATGTTAGCTGTTCCCATTACATAACTTGACACATTTAGCCCTATGTAAGCTAACCTGAGCAGGTGGCAGTGATTATTTCCCGTAACAAATTCTGCATCAGCCTATCAACGTTAACAACCTATGGCATTTCTTAAAATAGATCAAAATGGCCACCAGAAGGATATTTTTAAACCTGCAAATTCCGCTTGGTCTGTCGCAAGTATAGTGCCAATATTGCATGATGCATCCTTGACTACGCTAACAGAAACATTTCAAAAGGCACGTTTTCACATATATGACAAAATCCCAAGTTTTTGCACATCCGTTTCACACACATCCATGTGCTTTTACAGAAAAAAAAAAGATGAAGGAGGTCTATACAATATTCATACAGTTTATCATACATCGTTACAAAAAGTTAAAGAGCCTTATGGACTTGTCAAATAGCTGTCATGTACCGTCATTATTCAGTCCTGGTGGCACACACTGTTGACGCTAAAATGACAGTGCTCATTAACCGTGATTTCAAGCCCACCTCTTGTCAAGTATTTTTGTTAAGAAAAACACTGTTCATTTCTGGTCCGCGATGCTAGATTCAAATAACGCATTTGTCACAAAGTGGATGATTATAATAATGCATATAAAACGTTGTACGTGTAGCCTACACATATACTAGTGCTGAGCAATTCGTGTTTTATGAGGTCGGTTTCGGGTTTGATTCTGAAAAAATAATCAAGGTTTTAGATTTCCATACATTTTAAAAATACATTAAATGCACTATGCATTATGTGGGTTGAATTCTATAACACCGAATAAAACAATGACTAAAAGTCCCATGATGGTAGTGACTGCCCACTACTGCTTATCCCTTATTAACCATAATTTATTCACATTACTTTACTTTCATAAAATATTTGTTTTATTTGATGACTATTATTTCATTTCAAGTCATCTCATATAGAGCTACTGCCTATGCTGTAAAAATCACTATCTTAGTAGTTCTTCAAAGTAAATAAGGTGTAGCTTAGTTGGTAGCACATGGCGCTTGCAACGCCAGGGTTGTGGGTTAGTTTCCCACGAGGGCCAGTATGAAAAAATGTATGCACTCACTAACTGTAAGTCGCTCTGGATAAGAGCGTCTGCAAAAAAAATAATAAATTTTTTTTTTAAAAACTGTTCTTCAAAGTAAATAAGGTATACTTTTATGACTGCTGAATTCCAACTATAAATCACAATCCTGGCTGGCGAAGCAACTGCTTCCTATTGCACGTTCTCGCTTCTCTCCGTGTGTGTTCGTAAATTGCCTCCAGTGTATCAGAGTGCGCTCTGGGCCATTTGTAAATTCAGAGCATTGTAAAGTTGTCCTTTATTAAACAACGGGTGGGTCTAATCCTGAATGCTGATTGGTTAAAACCCACATTCCAGCCGGTGTCTATTCCACAAGTTACCACCGGCTAAATCTATTACTTTAAAATGCCTATTTACTCTGTTCCATCTGACTGCGCAATCCACTCTCATCAGCCTCCAGGCAATTTATAAACTTGATCTCCACTATAAAAAGCATCTAGGCATTATCTATTTCTTTTAGACTAATGTCGTGTATGAAGATTATGACTATTCTAGAGGGACAAAGGAAAGATGTTTATCTTAGTTCAAAAGTAGCCAGTGGTAGGGTGACGCCCCAGGGGGGATAGGTGATTGGACGGAAGAGGGAGCAACCCATATTTTGCCATTGTTTATAAGTATGAGCTAGACAAAGAGGGGGTCAGAAGCATTCAGATTATTTTGGGACGGTGCTTCTCCAGACACCGCGGGTCTGTAACTTATGCTGTAAACTTGTGATATGAATAAAAGCTTCTAATCAAGGTGCAGCCTAAGCGGACTCTTTGTTTGACAGCAATAACCACCAACAGCCGACGGGACACGACACTAACATTTAGTTTTCAACAGCAGAGATTTGTATAAACCTTGCTGTCTGGCTCTCCGACATTTGCAACATTGTTTCAATATTCAAATTCGATCTCCAGCTGTCCCATAGTAATGAACGTGTCAGGAGTCGGGACGAGACAGACAGGCAGGCAGGTAGCATTTCTCAGCCAGTCGAAATCATGAATCAGCTGGCATCATTTTTATGGATATATACAAAGGTCAAACGAAACGAAGTGCAGCTAGTTTGCAGTCTTTCCAGCTTCAGTTTTAAGTGATTGTGTTAGCTGTGTTGTTGGCTAGCTTCTCTGAACAACAGTGTCCTGATGAGAGAGTACATTTTCATTAGCTCATTGTTATGGATGTGTCCAAATAAATGTCACTGGAAAACAGCTTAAACAAATGCAGCTACTGTTGTTGTTCTGGCTGCACTGTTTGACATGACTGTAAATTAGCCGTAGTTGGCTAGCTAGCAAGCAAGGGATTAGAACGTTGCCAGCCAGTACGGCAATGGAACATTTAGAACGAACGACTGGGTCGCATCCATAGATACAGAACGACTGGGTCTCGTAGAACGAACGACCAGACGGCTTGGGTAGCAACCCTGGATTACGATATATTAAAATATGTCAATCATTACTTGAATATGTTGGTAACCCGTTGTATAAAAGTGATAATGCCCTCGAACCTGGTGTTTGGAGGATATATTGGCACAGTTTGCATGCCCGAGACGAAACACCCGTGCCAATATATCCTCCAAACACAGGCTTCTCTGGCATTATCACTTAAGTAAATTCAGAGCGTTTCGCTCTCTGAGCATTCAGAGCGCACACTGGACGCTCTGGCCAAGGAGTAGGGTTGATCCGAGAGTTCTGACCTCACAAAGGCAGTCAAGTGCCCAAGCTAACTGGCTAAAGTTGGTTAGCTTGCTAGTTACTGCCACACACAAATGAGACAACACCTCACTCTGACCATTTTAATTGCCCTAGCAGAGCTAGTTAGGCTGTTTTCATGTTATCTAGAGCATTAGTGACTAACTGTGCTGCTAGCAACAATTTAATTCAGTTTTTTGCCAACCGTTACTGATACCTGTCATATTCAACGGGTGTTCCGCATTCGTAAATAATCAGTTGTTCTGCGCTCTGGCACACTCAAACGAGAGTGGTCTGAAATCAGAGTAGATAGACAAAATTAATTTACAAAAACCACCCCATGTCTTGCTCAGGACAGACCAGACAAGTTTAAGTGGGCACGCAATGGATTGTAGTTAATTACGTTTTCTGCGCTAAACTATGTAGAATATTGGACTGCTGGAAACTTCAAATCCCTACTACGTCGCACAGTTCAGGCTTTATCTAATTTATCTGTACAGAAACTGCACATCTAGCTCACAGAAAAAAACTGAACGAAATAGAATTCAAATAATTGAACCGACGCCGGTTAAATCGCTCAGCACTAAAATCTATGTAATATAGCTTATAAAAGCAACACCTATTTATGTATCAGTGCCAGTAGCCTATGTGTCGGTCTGCAAGAGGGACTCCAACAAGAAGCTCCTCATTAAATGTATGCGTAATCTTCATTTACAAGGTTTTGGCTACACTTCTCCTCAACTTACTAACACAATAAAAGTAATTCTGCATTTCAAAAGGACTAAAAAAATTAATGAGATTCAAACCCTTGCCACAATCAGCAACAATTACATGGAGTTGGCACTCTACACAGAGAGCTATTTGACCAGAAAGTCAAACACACGTGATCTAGTTGCTTTGATTATCAGAACGCGCCGTTGGACTTTTGTTAAGGACACTTTCATGAATAAGTGTTGGATCATGTCCAACTACTACGTCAACGATTTAATTGTCCGATACAGAATTTGAACCAGATATAAATCACGGCCAGCTGTGCAAGTTATCACAGCTGACCGCCCAGAGTTCCCAGTTGTCTTGAAAGCACCAATAGTGTTTGATCACGTGCAACTACGCCAACGATTTTAATTGGCTGATGCGCATTTTGAGACGGAGAAAAAGTGTAAACTTTAAAAAAAAATCAAGTTCGGAAGTATGGCCCCACTGTCTTTAAATAGCTTCCCATTAAATGGCTGGGAACACACGTCCTATAGAAAATTATTTGGACCCAGTCTCACTGGCAGAGGTAAAGAGTAAAAGGTAATTAGCCTATTCCTGGTCACCCACAAGCTCATAACGTGGTTTATGTCTGTACAGACAGTAGTGCTGAATGATGAACACCACATCGAAGAATATGGAGAACAAGCCAAGTCCTGCCTTTGTGGGGTCCCCAAAGATGAGCTTCCATTCATCTAGGAAACAATAGAAAAACCCATGAAACCCTGACTTAGACCATCAGATAATTCAGCAAGTGATGTAGTAAGTCACAATTATGTTTAAGACAGATGGAATTAATCAGAAAAACAACAAAATGTATCACTATTTCAATGTACTTTTATAACCTTTTTAAGACATTATTTAAATAACTGTATTTTCCTTTTCCGTATGTTTTTGTAGTTGTTATTTTTTATATGTTTATGACTTGTTTGTTATGATTTGTCTGCTATTCTCCCAGCCACAGGGAAAGAAATGGGTGGGTGGGTTGGCAGGGCTCGTGAGTGGGTGGGTGGGTGGGTTGGCAGGGCTCGTGGGTGGATGGACATGAAAAGGAAATCCTGTATTATGAATATTGTGCCACTGTGTCGTATATACAGTGAGGGAAAAAAGTATTTGATCCCCTGCTGATTTTGTACGTTTGCCCACTGACAAAGACATGATCAGTCTATAATTTTAATGGTAGGTTTATTTGAACAGTGAGAGACAGAATAACAACAAAAAAAATCCAGAAAAACGCATGTAAAAAATGTTAGAAATTGATTTGCATTTTAGTGAGGGAAATAAGTATTTGACCCCTCTGCAAAACATGACATAGTACTTGGTGGCAAAACCCCTGTTGGCAATCAGAGGTCAGACGTTTCTTGTAGTTGGCCACCAGGTTTGCACACATCTCAGGAGGGATTTTGTCCCACTCCTCTTTGCAGATCTTCTCCAAGTCATTAAGGTTTCGAGGCTGACGTTTGGCAACTCGAACCTTCAGCTCCCTCCACAGATTTTCTATGGGATTAAGGTCTAGAGACTGGCTAGGCCACTCCAGGACCTTAATGTGCTTCTTCTTGAGCCACTCCTTTGTTGCCTTGGCCGTGTGTTTTGGGTCATTGTCATGCTGGAATACCCATCCACGACCCATTTTCAATGCCCTGGCTGAGGGAAGGAGGTTCTCACCCAAGATTTGACGGTACATGGCCCCGTCCATCGTCCCTTTGATGCAGTGAAGTTGTCCTGTCCCCTTAGCAGAAAAACACCCCCAAAGCATAATGTTTCCAAACTTCAGACGGGCCTGTATATGTGCTTTCTTGAACAGGGGGACCTTGCAGGCGCTGCAGGATTTCAGTCCTTCACGGCGTAGTGTGTTACCAATTGTTTTCTTGGTGACTATGGTCCCAGCTGCCTTGAGATCATTGCAAGATCCTCCCGTGTAGTTCTGGGCTGATTCCTCACCGTTCTTGTGATCATTGCAACTCCACGAGGTGAGATCTTGCATGGAGCCCCAGGCCGAGGGAGATTGACAGTTATTTTGTGTTTCTTCCATTTGCGAATAATCGCACCAACTGTTGTCACATTCTCACCAAGCTGCGTGGCGATGGTCTTGTAGCCCATTCCAGCCTTGTGTAGGTCTACAATCTTGTCCCTGACATCCTTGGAGAGCTCTTTGGTCTTGGCTATGGTGGAGAGTTTGGTATCTGATTGATTGAGTGCTTCTGTGGACAGGTGTCTTTTATACAGGTAACAAGCTGAGATTAGGAGCACTCCCTTTAAGAGTGTGCTCTAATCTCAGCTCGTTACCTGTATAAAAGACACCTGGGAGCCAGAAATCTTTCTGATTGAGAGGGGGTCAAATATTTATTTCCCTCATTAAAATTCAAATCAATTTTAACATTTTTGACATGTGTTTCTCTGGATTTTTTTATTGTTATTCTGTCTCTCGCTGTTCAAATAAACCTACCATTAAAATTATAGACTGATAATTTCTTTGTCAGTGGGCAAACGTACAAAATCAGCAGGGGATCAAATACTTTTTTCCCCACACTGTATGTATGTATGTATGTATGTATGTATGTATGTATGTATGTATGTATGTATGTATGTATGTATGTATGTATATATATATATATATATATATATATATATATATATATATATACACATACATATACATACATACAGCGGGGAAAAAAAGTATTTAGTCAGCCACCAATTGTGCAAGTTCTCCCACTTAAAAAGATGAGAGAGGCCTGTAATTTCCATCATAGGTACACGTCAACTATGACAGACAAAATGAGAGAAAAAAAAATCCAGAAAATCACATTGTAGGATTTGTAATGAATTTATTTGCAAATTATGGTGGAAAATAAGTATTTGGTCAATAACAAAAGTTTCTCAATACTTTGTTATATACCCTTTGTTGGCAATGACACAGGTCAAACGTTTTCTGTAAGTCTTCACAAGGTTTTCACATACTGTTGCTGGTATTTTGGCCCATTCCTCCATGCAGATCTTCTCTAGAGCAGTGATGTTTTGGGGCTGTCGCTGGGCAACACAGACTTTCAACTCCCTCCAAAGATTTTCTATGGGGTTGAGATCTGGAGACTGGCTAGGCCACTCCAGGACCTTGAAATGCTTCTTACGAAGCCACTCCTTCGTTGCCCGGGCGGTGTGTTTGGGATCATTGTCATGCTGGAAGACCCAGCCACGTTTCATCTTCAATGCCCTTGCTGATGGAAGGAGGTTTTCACTCAAAATCTCACGATACATGGCCCCATTCATTCTTTCCTTTACACGGTTCAGTCGTCCTGGTCCCTTTACAGAAAAACAGCCCCAAAGCATGATGTTTCCACCCCCATGCTTCACAGTAGGTATGGTGTTCTTTGGATGCAACTCAGCATTCTTTGTCCTCCAAAAACGACAAGTTGAGTTTTTACCAAAAAGTTATATTTTGGTTTCATCTGACATTCTCCCAATCCTCTTCTGGATCATCCAAATGCACTCTAGCAAACTTCAGACGGGCCTGGACATGTACTGGCTTAAGCAGGGGGACACGTCTGGCACTGCAGGATTTGAGTCCCTGGCGGCGTAGTGTGTTACTGATGGTAGGCTTTGTTACTTTGGTCCCAGCTCTCTGCAGGTCATTCACTAGGTCCCCCCGTGTGGTTCTGGGATTTTTGCTCACCGTTCTTGTGATCATTTTGACCCCACGGGATGAGATCTTGCGTGGAGCCCCAGATCGAGGGAGATTATCAGTGGTCTTGTATGTCTTCCATTTCCTAATAATTGCTCCCACAGTTGATTTCTTCAAACCAAGCTGCTTACCTATTGCAGATTCAGTCTTCCCAGCCTGGTGCAGGTCTACAATTTTGTTTCTGGTGTCCTTTGACAGCTCTTTGGTCTTGGCCATAGTGGAGTTTGGAGTGTGACTGTTTGAGGTTGTGGACAGGTGTCTTTTATACTGATAACAAGTTCAAACAGGTGCCATTAATACAGGTAACGAGTGGAGGACAGAGGAGCCTCTTAAAGAAGAAGTTACAGGTCTGTGAGAGCCAGAAATCTTGCTTGTTTGTAGGTGACCAAATACTTATTTTCCACCATAATTTGCAAATAAATTCATAAAAAATCCTACAATGTGATTTTCTGGATTTTTCTTCTCTCAATTTGTCTGTCATAGTTGACGTGTACCTATGATGAAAATTACAGGCCTCTCTCATCTTTTTAAGTGGGAGAACCTGCACAATTGGTGGCTGACTAAATACTTTTTTTCCCCACTGTACATATATATATATACACAGTGCCCTCCACAATTATTGGCACCCCTGTTTAAGATGTGGTCGAGGACTTCCAAAAATTCTATTTTTTAAAAAAAAAAAACATAGAACCCAAATGCAAAAAAAGAGAAAAATCCAACCTTTTATTTAAGTACATTACTTTGGTGTAAAAAAAAAAAATCACACATTTAGAAAAAAAAAAAACTTGAAATCATGTGTCCCACAATTATTGGCACCCCTGATGTTAATACTTTGTACAACCCCCTTTTGCCAACAAGACAGCACTTAATCTCCTCCTATAACATTTCACAAGATTGGAGAACACAGAGAGAGGGATCTTTGACCATTCTTCTTTGCACAATCTTTCTAGATCATCCAGTGTCCTGGGTCCTCTCTTATGCACTCTCCTTTTTAGCTCGCCCCACAGGTTTTCGATTGGGTTGAGGTCTGGGGACTGAGATGGCCATGGGAGGACCTTGAGTTTGTGACTGCTGAACCATTTTTGTGTAGATTTTGCCACATGTTTTGGATCATTATCCTGCTGAAAGACCCAATGACGACCCATCTTCAGCTTTCTGGCAGAGGCCATCAGGTTTTTATTTAAAATGTCCTGGTAGTTCAAAGCGTTCATAATGCCATGCATCCTAACAAGGTTCCCAGGGCCTTTGGAAGAGAAACAGGCCCACAGCATCACAGATCCTCCACCATACTTCACGGTGGGCATGAGGTGCTTTTCGGCATACTCATCTTTTGTTTTACGCCAGACCCACTTAGAGTGTTTGTTGCCAAAAAGCTCAATCTTAGTCTCATCTGACCAAAGCTCACGATCCCAGTTGAAGTCCCAGTGCCGCTTAGCAAACTCCAGACGTTTACGTTTGTGAGTGTTAGTGAGAAAAGGCATTTTCCTTGCATGCCTCCCAAACAGCTTGTTGGCATGTAGAGAGCGTCTGATGGTTGTTTTGGAGACTTTGTGACCCCAAGATGCCTCTCTTTGATGCAATTCTGTGACAGTGAGCTTAGGACTTTTTTTTACTTCTCTTACCATCCTCCTCACTGTGCGTTGTGGCAAGATAAACTTGGGACCTCTTCCAGCCTTGTTTGTCACTGTTCCAGTTGTTTTAAACTTCTTAATGATTCCTCTGACTGTAGATACGGGCAAGTTAAGGCGAGTGGCTATTTTCTTGTAGCCATTGCCTGACTTATGAAGGTCGACACAAATCTGCCTTACTTGAATGGTGTGTTCTCTTGTCTTTGCCATGTTGACAAATGGGTAAGAGAATTAGGCCTCTGTGTCACGTCATATTTATACCCCAGGGAAACAGGAAGTCATGAATTACTAATTAAAAGTTCATAGATACCCTGACCAACTTTAGCAACTACAGAAAAATATATTTAAAAAAAAATCAATTAAAATTTTCAGCGGGATTGTTAAGGGTGCCAATTATTGTGGGACACATGATTTCAAGTTTTTTTTTTTTCTAAATGTGTGATTTTTTTTTTTACCACCAAAGTAATGTACTTAAATAAAAGGTTGGATTTCTCTCTTTTTTTGCATTTGGGTTCTATGTTGTTTTAAAAAAAAAGAGAATTTTTGGAAGTCCTCGACCACATCTTAAACAGGGGTGCCAATAATAGTGGAGGGCACTGTATATATATATATATATATATATATATATATATATATATATATATATATATATATATATATATATATATATACACATACACACACAGCTGAAGTCGGAAGTTTACACACAACTTAGCCAAATACATTTAAACTCAGTTTTTCACAATTCCTGACATTTAATCCTAGTAAAAAATCCCTGTTTTAGGTCAGTTAGGATCACCACTTTATTTTAAGAATGTGAAATGTCAGAATAATAGTAGAGAGAATGATTTATTTAAGCTTTTATTTATTTCATCACATTCCCAGTGGGTCAGAAGTTTACATACACTCAATTAGTATATGGTAGCATTGCCTTTAAATTGTTTAACTTGGGTCAAACGTTTCGGGTAGCCTTCCACAAACTTCCTACAAAAAGTTGGGTGAATTCTGGCCCATTCCTCCTGACAGAGCTGGTGTAACTGAGTCAGATTTGTAGGCCTCCTTGCTCGCACACGCTTTTTCAGTTCTGCCCACACATTTTCTTTAGGATTGAGGTCAGGGCTTTGTGATGGCCACTCCAATACCTTGACTTTGATGTCCTTAAGCCATTTTGCCACAACTTTGGAAGTATGCTTGGGGTCATTGTCCATTTGGAAGACCCATTTATGACCAAGCTTTAACTTCCTGACTGATATCTTGAGATGTTGCTTCAATATATCCACATAATTTTCCTTCCTATTTTGTGATGTACACCAGTCCCTCCTGCAGCAAAGCCCCCCCACACAGCATGATGCTGCCACACCCGAGCTTCACGGTTGGGATGGTGTTCTTCGGCTTGCAAGCCTACCTCTTTTTCCTCCAAACATAACGATGGTCATTATGGCCAAACAGTTCTATTTTTGTTTCATCAGACCAGAGGACATTTCTCCAAAAAGTACGATCTTTGTCCCCATGTACAGTTGCAAACCGTAGTCTGGCTTTTTTATGGCGGTTTTGGGATTCAGGTTATGTCGATATAGGACTCGTTTTACTGTGGATATATAAACTTTTGTACCTGTTCCCTCCAGCATCTTCACAAGGTCCTTTGCTGTTGTTCTGGGATTGATTTGCACTTTTTGCACCAAAGTACGTTCATCTCTAGGAGACAGAACGCATCTTCTTCCTGAGCGGTATGACGGCTGCGTGGTCCCATGGTGTTTATAATTGCATACTATTGTTAGTACAGATGAACGTGGTACCTTCAGGCGTTTGGAAATTGCTCCCAAGGATGAACCAGACTTGTGGAGGTCTACAATAATATTTCTGAGGTCTTGGCTGATTTCTTTTGATTTTCCCATGATGACAAGCAAAGAGGCACTGAGTTTGAAGGTAGGCCTTGAAATACATCCACAGGTATACCTCCAATTGACTCAAATGATGTCAATTAGCCTATCAGAAGCTTCTAAAGCCATGACATAATTTTCTGAAAATGTCCAAGCTGTTTAAAGGCACCGTCAACTTAGTGAATGTAAACTTCTGACCCACTGGAATTGTGATACAGTGAATTATAAGTGAAATAATCTGTCTGTAAACAATTGTTGGAAAAATTACTTGTGTCATGCACAAAGTAGATGTCCTAACCGACTTGCCAAAACTATAGTTTGTTAACAAGAAATTTGTGGATTGGTTGAAAAACGAGTTTTAATGACTCCAACCTAAGTTTATGTAAACTTCCGACTTCAACTGTATATATACAGCTCTGGAAAAAATTAAGAGACCACTACACATTTTTCTTAAATCAGCATCTCTACATGTATGACAGCCATTCCATTCCAGTGTTTGTTGAATTCCAACACAGGCACACCTCATTCTACTGAATTAGGTACTGATTAGGTGATCACCTGAACCAAATCTTATTTAACGAGGAAAAGTATAAAAACCACTGCTGTGGTCATCACTATCCTCTTGCAATAGGACCAGCTGGATGGCAAAAACAGTGCTAATAGTACCGCAAAAGTAATATTAATCAAAAAAGAACTATTGACCATGCCAAAAGAGTTGAAAAGGAAAGTTTTGAGTGAGGAAAAGAACAGTTCAATTCTGGCTTTACTGGCAGAGGGATACAGTGAGCGTCAGGTTGCTTCTTAAAATTTCAAAGACGGCGGTTCATAAGAACAAGGTCAAGCAGCAGACATTGGGGACAACAAAGCTACAGACCGGCAGAGGGCAAAAACGACTCTCTACTGACCGGGATTACCACCAACTCATTCGAATGTCACTCAACAACCGTAGGATGACATCAATTGAACTACAAAAATAATGGCAATGGGCAGCTGGGGTGAAGTGCACGGCGAGGACGGTTTGAAACCGGCTCCTAGGGGCAGGACTGAAGTCGTGCAAAGCTAGAAAAAAGCCCTTCATCAATGAGAAGCAAAGAAGAGTCAGGCTGAGGTTTGCAAAAGACCATAAGGATTGGACCATAGAGGACTGGAGTAAGGTCATCTTCTCTGATGAGTCCAATTTTCAGCTTTGCCCAACACCTGGTCGTCTAATGGTTAGACGGAGACCTGGAGAGGCCTACAAGCCACAGTGTCTCACACCCACTGTAAAATTTGGTGGAGGATCGGTGATGATCTGGGGGTGCTTCAGCAAGGCTGGAATCGGGCAGATTTGTCTTTGTGAAGGACGCATGAATCAAGCCACGTACAAGGTTGTACTGGAAGAAAACTTGCTTCCTTTTGCTCTGACATTGTTCCCCAACAGGACAATGCGCCATGCCACACAGCCAGGTCAATCAAGGTGTGGATGGAGGACCACCAGATCAAGACCCTGTCATGGCCAGCCCAATCTCCAGACCTGAACCCCATTGAAAACTTCTGGAATGTGATCAAGAGGAAGATGGATGGTCACAAGCCATCAAACAAAGCCGAGCTGCTTGAATATTTGTGCCAGGAGTGGCATAAAGTCACCCAACATCAATGTGAAAGACTGGTGGAGAGCATGCCAAGACGCATGAAAGCTGTGATTGAAAATCAGGGTTATTCCACCAAATATTGATTTCTGAACTCTTCCTAAGTTAAAACATTAGTATTGTGTTGTTTAAAAATGAACATGAACTTATTTTCTTTGCATTATTCGAGGACTGACAGCACTGCATCTTTTTTGTTATTTTAACCAGTTGTCATTTTCTGCAAATAAATGCTCTAAATAACAATATTTTTATTTGGAATTTGGGAGAAATGTTGTCAGTAGTTTATAGAATAAAACAAAAATGTTAATTTCACCCAAACACATACCTATAAATAGTAAAACCAGAGAAACTTATATTTTTGCAGTGGTCTCTTAATTTTTTCCAGAGCTGTATATACACACACACACACACACACACACACACACACACACACACACACACACACACACACACACACACACACAAAAGTCTGTGGACACCTGCTTGTCGAACATCTCATTCCAAAATCATGGGCATTAATATGGAGTTGGTCCCCCCTTTGCTGCTATAACAGCCTCCACTCTTCTGTGAAGGCTTTCCACTAGATGTTGGAACATTGCTGCGGGGACTTGCTTCCATTCAGCCACAAGAGCATTAGTGAGGTCGGGCACCGATGTTGGGCGATTAGGCCTGGCTCGAAGTCGGCGTTCCAATTCATCCCAAAGGTGTTTGATGGGGTTGAGGTCAGGGCTCTGTGCAGGCTAGTCAAGTTCTTCCACACCGATCTCGACAAACCATTTCTGTATGGACCTCGATTTATGCACGGGGGCATTGTCATGCTGAAACAGGAAAGGGCCTTCCCGAAACTGTTGCCACAAAGTTGGATGCATAGAATGTCATTGAATGCTGTAGCATTAAGATTTCCCTTCACTGGAACTGAGGAGCCTAGCCCGAACCATGAAAAACAGCCCAAGACCATTAATCCTCCTCCACCAAACATTACAGTTGGCACTATGCATTGGGGCAGGTAGTGTTCTCCTGGCATCCACCATGTTCTGTGAGCTTGTGTGGCCTACCACTTCGCGGCTGAATCTTTGTTGCTCCTAGACTTTCCACTTCACAACAACAGCACTTACAGTTGACCTGGGCAGCTCTAGCAGGGTAGAAATTTGACCAACTGACTTGTTGGAAAGGTGGCATCCTATGACGGTACCACGTTGAAAGTCCCTGAGCTCTTCAGTAAGGCCATTCTACTGCCAATGTTTGACTATGGAAATTGCATGGCTGTGTGCTCGACTTTATACACCTGTCAGCAATGGGTGTGGCTGAAATAGCCAAATCCACTAATTTGAAGGGGTGTCCACATACGTTTGTATGTATGTATGTATGTATGTATGTATGTATGTATGTATGTATGTATGTATGTATGCACACACACACAGTCAAAAGTTTGGACACCTACTCATTCAAGGGTTTTTCTGAAATTTTTACATTGTATAATTATAGTGAAGACATCAAAACTATGAAATAACACATATTGAATCATGTAGTAACCAAAAAAAGTGTTAAACAAATCAAAATATATTTTATATTTGAGATTCTTCACATAGCCACCCTTTGCCTTGATGACAGCTTTACACACTCTTGGCATTCCCTCAACTAGCTTCATGAGGTAGTCACCTGGAATTCATTATAATTAACAGGTGTGCCTTCTTAAAAGTTAATTTGTGGAATTCCTTTCCTTCTTAATGCATTTGAGCCAATCAGTTGTATTGTGACAAGGTAGGGGGGTATACAGAAGATAGCCCTATTTGGTAAAAGACCAAGTCCATATTATAGCAAGAACAGATCCAATAAGCAAAGAGAAACGACAGTCCATCATTACTTCAAGACATGAAGGTCAGTCAATACAGAACATTTCAAGAACTTTGAAAGTTTCTTCAAGTGCAGTAGCAAAAACCATTAAGCGCTATGATGAAACTGCCTCTCATGAGGACAGCCACAGGAATGGAAGACCCAGAGTTACAGTGAGGGAAAAAAGTATTTGATCCCCTGCTGATTTTGTATGTTTGCCTACTGACAAAGAAATGACCAGTCTATAATTTTAATGGTAGGTTTATTTGAACAGTGAGAGACAGAATAACAACAAAACAATCCAGCAAAACGCATGTCAAAAATGTTATGAATTGATTAGCATTTTAATGAGGGAAATAAGTATTTGACCCCCTCTCAATCAGAAAGATTTCTGGCTCCCAGGTGTCTTTTATACAGGTAACGAGCTGAGATTAGAGCACACTCTTAAAGTCCACAGAAACAATCAATCAATCAGATTCCAAACTCTCCACCATGGCCAAGATCAAAGACCTCTCCAAGGATGTCAGGGACAAGATTGTATACCTACACAAGGCTGGAATGGGCTACAAGACCATCGCCAAGCAGCTTGGTGATAGGGTGACAACAGTTGGTGCGATTATTCGCAAATGGAAGAAACACAAAATAACTGTCAATCTCCCTCGGCCTGGGGCTCCATGCAAGATCTCACCTCGTGGAGTTGCAATGATCATGAGAATGGTGAGGAATCAGCCCAGAACTACACGGGAGGATCTTGTCAATGATCTCAAGGCAGCTGGGACCATAGTCACCAAGAAAACAATTGGTAACACACTACGCCGTGAAGGACTGAAATCCTGCACCGCCCGCAAGGTCCCCCTGCTCAAGAAAGCACATATACAGGGCCATCTGAAGTTTGCCAATGAACATCTGAATGATTCAGAGGAGAACTGGGTGAAAGTGTTGTGGTCAGATGAGACCAAAATGGAGCTCTTTGGCATCAACTCAACTCGCCGTGTTTGGAGGAGGAGGACCCCAAGAACACCATCCCCACCGTCAAACATGGAGGTGGAAACATTATGCTTTGGGGCTGTTTTTCTGCTAAGGGGACAGGACAACTTCACCGCATCAAAGGGACGATGGACGGGGCCATGTACCGTCAAATCTTGGGTGAGAACCTCCTTCCCTCAGCCAGGGCATTGAAAATGGGTCGTGGATGGGTATTCCAGCATGACAATGACCCAAAACACACGGCCAAGGCAACAAAGGAGTGGCTCAAGAAGAAGCACATTAAGGTCCTGGAGTGGCCTAGCCAGTCTCCAGACCTTAATCCCATAGAAAATCTGTGGAGGGAGCTGAAGGTTCGAGTTGCCAAACGTCAGCCTCGAAACCTTAATGACTTGGAGAAGATCTGCAAAGAGGAGTGGAACAAAATCCCTCCTGAGATGTGTGCAAACCTGGTGGCCAACTACAAGAAATGTCTGACCTCTGTGATTGCCAACAAGGGTTTTGCCACCAAGTACTAAGTAATGTTTTGCAGAGGGGTCAAATACTTATTTCCCTCATTAAAATGCAAATCAATTGATAACATTTTTGACATGCGTTTTTCTGGATTTTTTTGTTGTTATTCTGTCTCTCACTGTTCAAATAAACCTACCATTAAAATTATAGACTGATCATTTCTTTGTCAGTGGGCAAACGTACAAAATCAGCAGGGGATCAAATACTTTTTCCCTCACTGTACCTCTGCTGCAGAGGATAAGTTCATTAGAGTTACCAGCCTCAGAAATTGCAGCCCAAATAAATGCTTCACAGAGTTCAAGTCACAGACACATCTCAACATCAACTGTTCCGAGGGGACTGTGTGAATCAGGCCTTCATGGTTGAATTGCTACAAAGAAACCACTACTAAAGGACACCAATAAGAAGAAGAGACCTGCCTGGGCCAAGAAACACAAGCAATGGACATTAGACCGGTGGAGATTTGTCCTTTGGTCTGGAGTCCAAATTGGAGATTTTTGGTTCCAACCGCCATGTCTTTGTGAGACGCGGTGTGGGTGAACAGATGATCTCTGCATGTGTAGTTCCCACCGTAAAGCATGGAGGAGGAGGTGTTATGGTGTGGGGGTGCTTTGCTGGTGACACCGTCTGTGATTTATTTAGAATTCAAGGCACACATAACCAGCATGGCTACCACAGCATTCTGCAGCGATACGCCATCCCATCTGGTTTGGGCTTAGTGGGACTATCATTTGTTTTTCAACAGGACAATGACCCAACATACCTCCAGGCTGTGTAAGGGCTATTTTAACAAGAAAGAGAGTGATTGAGTGCTGCATCAGATGACCTCAACCCAACTGAGGTGGTTTGGGATGAGTCGGACAGCAGAGTGAAGGAAAAGCAGCCAACAAGTGCTCAGCACATGTGGGAACACCTTCAAGACTGTTGGAAATGCATCCCAGGTGAAGCTGGTTGAGAGAATGCCAAGATTGTGCAAAGCTGTCATCAAGGCAAAGGGTGGCAATTTGAAGAATCTCAAATAGAAAATATATTTTGTTTAACACTTTTTTGGTTACTACATGATTCCATGTGTTATTTCATTGTTTTGATGTCTTCACTATTATTCTACAATGTAGAAAATAGTAAAAAATTAAGAAAAACCCTTGAATGAGTAGGTGTGTTCAAACTTTTGACTGGTACTGTACATATACATACATACATACATCTTCCCTGTCTTCCCAGTGCATTCGGAAAGTATTCGGACCCCTTGACTTTTTCCACTTTGTTACGTTACAGCCTTATTCTAAAATTGATTAAATATTTTTATCCCCCTCATCAATCTACACACAATACCCCATAATTACCAACCAAAACAGGTTGCCAGAACTTTTTTCAAATGTATAGAAAAAAAAAAACGGAAATATTCCATTTACATAAGTATTCAGACCCTTTACTCAGTACTTTGTTGAAGCACCTTTGGCAGCAATTACAGCGTCGAGTCTTCTTGGGTATGATGCTACAAGCTTGGCACACCTGTATTTGGGGAGTTTCTCCTATTCCTCTTTGCAGATCCTCTCAAGCGCTGTCAGGTTGGATGGTGAGAGCATTGCTGCACAGCTATTTTCAGGTCTCTCCAGAGATGTTCGAACAGGTTCAAGTCCAGGCTCTGGCTGGGCCACTCAAGGATATTCAGAGACTTGTCCCGAAGCCACTCCTGCGTTGTCTTGGCTGTGTGCTTAGGGTCGTTGTCCAGTTGGAAGGTGAACCTTCGCCCCAGTCTGAGGTCATGAGCGCTCTGGAGCAGGTTTTCATCAAGGATCTATGTACTTTACTCTGTTCATCTTTCCCTCGATTCTGACTAGTCTCCCAGTCCCTGCCGCTGAAAAACATCCCCACAGCATGATGCTGCTACCACCATGCTTCACCGTAGGGATGGTGCCAGGTTTCCTGTAGCTCAGTTGGAAGAGCATTGTGCTTGCAATGCCAGGGTTGTGGGTCCGTTTCCCACGGGGGGCCAGTATGAAAATGTATGCACTCACTAACTGTAAGTCGCTCTGGATAAGAGCGTCTGCTAAATGACTAAAATGTAAAATGTTTCCTCCAGACGTGACACTTGGCATTCAGGCCAAAGAGTTTAATCATGTTTTCATCAGACCAGAGAATCTTGTTTCTCATGGTCTGAGAGTCCTTTAGGTGCCTTTTGGCAAACTCCAAGAGGGCTGTCATGTGCCTTTTACTGAGGAGTGCCTTCCGTCTGGCCACTCTACCATAAAGGCCTGATTGGTGGAGTGCTGCAGAGACGGTTGTCCTTCTGGGAAGTTCTCCCATCTTCATAGAGGAACTCTAGAGCTCTGTCAGAGTGACCATCGGGTTCTTGGTCACCTCCCTGACCAAGGCCCTACTTCCCCTATTGCTCAGTTTGGCCGGGCGGCCAGCTCTAGTCTTGGTGGTTCCAAACTTCTTCCATTTAAGAATGATTGAGGACGGGTACCAATGCTGCAGAAATGTTTTGGTACCCGTCCCCAGATCTGTGCCTCGACACAATCCTGTCTCGGAGATCTACGGACAATTCCTTCGATCTCATGGCTTGGTTTTTGCTCTGACATGCACTGTCAACTGTGGGACCTTATAGACAGGTGTGTGCCATTCCAAATCATGTCCAATCAATTGAATTTACCACAGGTGGACTCCAATGAAGTTGTAGAAACATCTCAAGGATGATCAATGGAAACAGGATGCACCTGAGCTCAATTTCGAGTCTCATTGCAGAGCCCGGACTGAAAATAGCTGTGCAGAAACACTCCCCATCCAACCTGACAGAGCTTGAGAGGATCTGCAGAGAAGAATGGGAGAAACTCCCCAAATACAGGTGTGCCAAGCTTGTAGCATCATACCCAAGAAGACTCAAGGCTGTAATCGCTGCTTCAACAAAGTACTGAGTAAAGGGTCTGAATACTTATGTAAATGTGATATTTCATTTTTTTTTTTTATACATTTGCTAAAACTTCTAAAAACCTGTTTTTGCTTTTTCATTATGGGGTATTGTGTGTAGATTGATGAAGAAATAAACCCTTTAATCCATTTTAGAATAAGGCTGTAACACAACACAATGTGGAAAAAGTGAAGGGGTCTGAATACTTTCCGAATGCACTGTGTTTACACACACAATGAATGACAATTAATGACTATAAACAATGAATGACTACAATTAAAATGTTAAATGCCTGCAACTTAAGACACGTTTTGAATTGTTGGGACTGTCCTTTAAATATTTTCACTCACTAATTATTGCCTGTTCTACTGAGGTATGTGTACATTAGTGCACTACGGGAAGCATAGGCAGCCTTACCGTTGTTATACGACTGAAGGAACATCTGAATGAGACTGAAGCTGCCTCCTGTGCAGTCCAGCAACACATTGCCAATGCTCCACCCCTCTGTGCTTTGTCTTTGGTAGTTCATGTAGGCCTGAGGACACACAGAGACAGTGTGTGATCATGAAAAGCAATAGCATCATACATTTCCAAGTGAGGTGCAACAACATCTACTGTAACAAATGCTAATTATATAAGCTAAAACCATCCAATATACAGTAAAATATTGTGAAATCCATACCTGTGGGATGTATTTGACGAGGGTGACACCTAGCTTGATGTAAGAGAAATAGTAGAGATATTCCAGCCAGGTGATCTTATTGGCCACAGCAACAAAGAGGGTGACCAGGGCAAACGTCCAACCAATCACCAGAAGGCCAATAGCAATCTTGGACACCTTCTGCCCTCCTCTCTGCAACACAGACACACAGGAACACTCTAAATCACTTTCAACATTATTTTAACTGTCAATGTTTAATCGAGGCCTTGACAAAAATGCTTTCCTTCTCCCCCCAAAAAAACTGCTCAAAGGATCAAATGAATATCAGTTTTTGCCAACAATCAAAACATAAGCTAATCAATATTTGGCCAGCCAACATCTGTCTCCAGTCTATAACCAAGGGGGACATCTAGGAAGTCACTAAAGACTGGTCTTTTGTTACTCACTTCATAGATGGCACACTGAGAGACATACACAAGAGTCAGCACAACTGCATGGAGACTGAAGAACACATCGTTGGTATCCACTGGGTTTACACCATTTGGATTTATCTTCAAAAACTCTTCCTGTAAATAAAGAAACACACTGTTATATAACCATATGGAGTAAAAACCGAGTCAATAAGACCATAGAAGATTATCCAGCGCAAATCCCCATTGGTATCAAGTCAGGATTCGTCACAATTTGTTATACTGTTTGTGAGGGCATGCAAACGGTTACCTTCACGTATGGAACCCAGAAGAGGCCTACATTGAAGACACTGTAGGCAATGAAGCCTGTCAAGTTGAGTGCCAGAAAATCAAAGTTCAGCCCCACCACACTGTCAAACAGACAAAGTTAGTCAGAAACCATATCCAAAGGTCCTTTAGCTCTAAATCCTGTGATGCAGAGGATTTTGAAAAAAGTGTCAAAGGCACTACCTTTTTCTTCTCCAGTTCTCATATACTTGAGGGTAGAATGAGATAGACCATGCTAGGAAGTAAATCCAACCAATTACTTGGTTAATTATATCAATGATGTTGCTTCTAATGACCAAGAAACGGATTCTGGTCTTATGGCTGGAAAACATAAATGAGACTTTTAGTACTTTATGTTGGTTTAAAAATCAGTCTGAAAGTGAGAAACTCTCATGGAGTTGAAATTCACTAAGAGACAGAAACCCTGTACAGCTCACCTTGCAATGTCAGTGTTGTTGCTGTATAAATAGGCTGTCACCTGACCCACATGTTCAGCATGAACCTCAAAAGTGCTTGATGTGGTGTTTGCAGGCAACTCTACCTGGAGATCAGATTTACACAACATAAAACGTTGGAAATACTGCACATAAATAATAATAAAATATATAAAAAGTTACTGTAAACAATTGTTACATTTGGACATAATATGCATTTATGGCTACAACATAAGCACTAGTATTGATTTTACACACTGTGACCACTGTAGTTAATTGAAATATGACAGATGCAGATATCAAAGTGCATTAATATTCAATTACATGGTTCTTGGTTCTTGCTTTTCAGTGAGTTTGAATGAAACAAAACGCATACCTGCTGAGGCAGTTGAAGTATTGAGGTAACATTTGCAGAGGAGTCAGTGAAGTTAAAAATAATGAGTGCTGAGACATTCAGAGGAGCGCTGCAAAAAGAAAGAAATGCCAAACACTGCATCAAATTATCACAACAAATAGATATAATACTGATACAAACTGGTAGTAGATGCCCAGCTAGAAGAACAGTTACCTAGTCGTTATGGTGATATTGGCTGAACCTTTCTCCTCCAGATTTACAGTGGCTGGAGCAGATAGGGATACACTCCCATCTGTTGAAGGAATATGACATTTCAGTATTCAAATAGGGATGTTTAAATGGCCAGATATTAAATCAGAGCTTATGTTGGTTGGACAAGGGCAAACTCACCACATGTAATGACTGTACAGAGAGTTATGACCAAGAATGACAGAAAGTTCTTATCTGCCATCTCGAGGGATAGCTGAACTCTGAAAGTGCAAAAGAGAAAGATATGACGTGTATGAGGAACATTGCTGACCAAACAATCTGCATTAGTCAACATATGCCTCCATACAAATCCATAATGACAACAGCAATGTGCCATATATATCACGGTAAAAGAGTTTCGTCTGAACAACAATAGTTAGCTGGTTCAACACAGTATCTAATCCTGAAATCAACTAATTATACATTACCGCAGCTGAGTAGTCCTTTGTTTTCCTCTGCTTCTGTGAGCTGGTACTAATGTTAGGTCATATGACTTCGCTCGTGTAGGCTATGACGCGCTATCTAGGGTGCGTTCAAGACTTTCAATGTTGTGGGATGTTTAACACGGCGCAGTTAAAACGATCCTTAAGAGGGGGTTCTACTAAGCTAACATATGGAATTGTTTTAAGATAGCCATACCAAGTATAATTTAGCTATTAGATTTGGAATTTTAGGACCCCGAAATAATTTGGTGAAACATTTAATTTTACCTTACTGCTATTTGTCCATAGAAACGCATTGAATAACAGATTCATACATGGAAAAACAGATAGCCAAAAAGTAAAACAAAAATAGATATCAGAAAGATTAGATTTTTACCCATTTGAACCACTTTTTGAGGGGGGGCACTAAACTACTTCCATATATACTTCCTTTGATTTGTTAAACTGGTACCGTGCCAGGGCAAGCATTATGGGCGGGCCCTAGGGGGCCTGGCCCGCTCAACCTTACCTCCTTGCCCGTCCAAATAAAATATTGAAATATTGATGATCAGTGGCGACCTATCATTCAGAGCCCCACATTTTTAGCAAAAAAAAAGAAACACACAAAAAAATAAAACGTGTCAACTCAATAATTGAGTTAATAAAGCCACTTTTTTGATTTCTTGAGAAAGGCAGCTCCAAAATGCAGGTGTTTCAGCCTAGCTCAGTGCTTTCTGTGGAGGTTGAGCATCCAACAGAAAAGACAGAGCGTAAGTGTTGGTAATGTTCTCTAGTTGCGCCGTGATTAGCTCAGTGTTCTGTCACTCATGGGGACACTTGTCACCACCAAATCTAAGGGCAGAGCTCGGAAATTCAAGCCCATTGGGTGCTGCCATAGAGTTACATTAGAAGTGCCCATCCAAGAAGGCTCAAGGTCATTGGCCACAGATAAAATGATGTAAAATCGCGTTATATCTACAGTAGCTTTGATTGGACTGATCATGTCAACGTCATACTTTCAAAATCTTAGCTATCAGTCATCATCACGAATCAAGTCAACAATCTACTGGCAAATCCTTTTTAATCATCCTTGTCATATGAAGAGAAATAATGAAGATAAATTATAGATAAAACGTATCGGTGCTCATCGGCCATTGGACATAAACATTACACAACAAGTTTGAAATCGCAAATTCAACAATGAATGGTTTGGAAGGAATCAGTGGCTAACTGCAAGCATTGCAAAGCAATCACTAGCCTGCTATTCAGTGGAGTGGCTGTGTGGTCCCAAGTCTGGATTTAAGGGTCTCTTTTCCAAGCTTAAAATGATAAACATTGAACATTGGCCATGCTGTCAATGAAGCATGATTTGTGCGCGCTCAAAACAACTGTTAACTCACTGCAAAATCTGACTTCAGTGAGTTCAAGACAACTGGGAACTCTGGAAAAACGAGCTCAGTCAAGGGAAAATATGTTTTGAACGGTCATCCAACTCGGAATTGTTAATCTGGAACTCGGGCCTCTTTCTAGAGCTACGACCTGAAGATTACTGAAGTCATCATGATTCAACCTTGTTTTTTCCTGAGTTCCCTGTTGTCTTACATGCACCATAAATCCAGAGAATGCCAGACTTTGATGACAAAGTTTGATGACAAAATTTGCCCACGAAGGACCGCCGCGCCACCTTCCTGTTCAAGTGAGCACAGCACAACAAGGTGAGTCCAAAAATGTATTGTATGCTGCTGCAAAAATGATGTAATATGCCAGGGAGATATGTATACCGTAGCTAAGAAAGTAATACTAAGTATGTTGTGTAGTAAACTGTTAGTAGCCCATGTACCTCACCCTAATAATTTGGTATATTTTCCCCTCTTAACTCTTAAATGTATTGTCCCCATATTTGGGGATCCTATTAGATTTTTTTTATTCAATTCAGTCGGGTATGAGAACGGTAGCCCCTATCTGCAAAAGCAGGGTGTCTGCGTTAAGCTGAGTATCTTGGCTATTGATCTGTGCCTTAAAATCTTTGGTGTGACTTACTACCATATATGGGCATATGAATGTATAAGGGCAGGCCGAGCCGATGACCTCATTTCAAGATGGCTGCTACCTACATTTCAGTTAGTGTTGTGAAGCATAAACGAAATAAACACAGAATACGTCGATGCACACCGAAAGCCGGGACTCCACAGATCATGAGGATGTCTTCTTTGTCTGCCTGTGACCTACCGTTATTGATCACCAGCCCCGAGAGTCAAAATGTTTATTTTACTCAACGTTTTCACCAAACAGCAAACATCTTACAAGATAAGCTTCGATTTGGTCTGTGTTTGAGATATAGCTACATGGGGGATATGAAATTAATTCTTAGGTTGGTAGGATAAATCTCGCCTATTGGCAATATCTGATGAGGTATGACTTAATGGCAACATCGAATGTCCACCGAGTGACTATATCTTTGCGCATGAAAAATATGCCTAGGCTAAACGTTCAGGCATTTTGGAGAGGTTGAAAAAACACTTGGATATCCCATGTATGTCCCCCAAGAACCCCACAATGTTTGAGAGAGGTTGCTGTTGTAGAAATTTTGTTTTTTTAGTGAACAATAACTTTTAGGCACATCCAGTGTGCAAAAACAGTGCATTTACCACAATCGGACACTTTGGAGAGGTTGAAAGGACACTTGAATGTACCCCATAACACCACCACAATGTTTGAGTGAGGTTGCAATGGTAGAAATTGTGTTTTTAACTGAACAAATAGCATTTAGGGATTGCAAATATGTAATAGCACTGGAATTATCTAATTTACAGACATATGCCACTTTGGAGAGGTTTAGGGACACTTGGAAACATCCTGTGACCACACCTGACACCACTTAATAAAACATCTGCCCATTTCTAGTTGTTAGGTCTATCAATCCCTTTTTTTCCTGATATTGTTCACATGTTGTGGAAGCCATCTGATGTGTTTCCAGCTCTGGGAATCAATAATTCACTTATAGCTTATCAAAGAAAGCTGACTTTCAAAATAAAAATAAACAGTTATTTTGTGTGTGCTTGATCTTGTGTATTTTGAACTATGTAATGCCTATCTATCTTCTGATCATTTCCTCATAATCTCCCAGATGTCTTCTTTCCAAATATACCAAGTTGTGGCATGTCAGAGTCATGTAATTACACATGAATAGCAGTTACTTTTGTGTATGTCTATTTAGGCGGAAATCTAAATTTTGCCTACTGTTCTGACTTGGTGGTGCACATGTAGCCTATAACTTGTTTTAGAGAAATGTAATCATTGAATATTGTAAGAGCTTTCATTGTCTGCTTATATGCCCCCTTTATTTATCCTACGGTTCTGAGAACACTGTATGAACGGCCCATGTTCTGAATTCTGTTGCTGTACATTTCAAAAGTGATGAACAAATAGTTATATTGACTACGTCCGTCCTAGCTCGCTCATTAATGTCTTAATCGAAATTACAGATTGCCTCTTATCCACTTGTCATCCCCTTATGCCATAGTTTGTACATCTCAGTTGTCAGTAGAAACCACATCTTTTTAAGCAAGTCAGCCATATCAGCTGACTTGACAGTAAATTAGGCTGAATTAACTGTTTCGCTGCCAGACAAGGTTCCGCTGATAGCCAGGTGTAGCAGTAGTAAGGTGTTGGGACTCTGCAGTTGGGACAGCTTTATGTAGGCCTTAAAAGTTTGTGGGCACGTTTGTCACCGTAATGTATTGTTTAGTGTGGTGTTGTGTAGTGGCTTTGCTGGCATGCATCCCACAATTTTTTGTTTTGTTTGCCCCACCAAGATTTACATTCTAAAATCGCCACTGTTGATAATTAATTTGACCGAGACGCACGCCAAACGAAAGATCTCAGATAAACCATCCGAGCGAGCGAAACAGCGCACCACTGTCTCCATATGTGTAGACCATGTATCTGATACTGTCTGGACAAAAGGAGTATCGCATGTCATACTTTTTCTGGCCACACAGAAACGCTGTTTCGCTCGCTAGTTAGAGCAGAGCGGAAGATGCGAAGCAAGAGGGCTCACTCTCACCAAAATCTGGCCTGAATAAGCCCGATGCATTTATATGGGCATAACGCAGACCTAAGCTTGTCGCCTGAATTCCCGCCTTTGGGACAACGACTCGCATTGTTAGGGCGTAGACATGAGCATCTCGTCATTATATAGGCCTGCAGATCTCTGGTTTCAGCCACTTGCAAATTAGAAAGGAAATTTGGCGGGTGCACAGTGCACTGTTTGGATGCTGGTTCCCCTAAAGTAAATTGATGTTTTGCCAAAATTATAAGATTACTCCTGTCTAAATAAAATAATTCAAAATACTTTACCAGAGAGCTTGACTTAGCTATGGATTGTTTCATAGGCCTATGCCTATTTGGGAAGACAGAAATGTGGGCAGCGCGCGTGTCAATAGGCCTAGCAGATTGAGTTTCGGCAGTCAGTGAAAATAATCTAAAACGTGTGAAGATAATGTGTCTAGAGTATAATTTAAAATGTTGAGACAAGAAGAAGGCTTGTTGTGTGTGGCAAAGATATGGGTGTCTCTCTCCAGAATGCATGCACTCAGCTCTCCAGAATGTGCGTCGCTGTCTCTCGCCAATTCTTGCACATTCATTGTTTCATTGTGTGAATTGTTTGCCCTTTTGATTGTTTACTTGATAAATTCCCTATTACATATGTAACCAGTAGGCCTAGTAAATGTACCGTTAATCCCTGTCATTTGGTTACATTAATTTCTGTTAATGAATGTATTAGTCATTTACGGTTGTCATTCTCGGAGTGGAAACGTTGTTTGCAGAGTTCATTTCCTACTACACTTGTGAGAAACAAGTTTTGGTTTATTTCATAACCATCATTTAAGAGTTTTGTAAATGTTTTCATTGTCTTTTGTTTGGAGTGCTCCATGTGAGTATGTGTGTGGTTTCTCTGTCCTGATAAAGTTGAGGGAGCACAAGTGCCTGAGCACGCCAACCTGCTGAGCTAATACAATGTTGCACTTCACTAACAATAGCTCAAATCAAGACACAGGCGGGGTAGAGAGATTAATGCGATTGAATGAACCCGCATTTTCATCAGGATATTTTCTACTGCTTTTATTTGTTGGCTTTAGGCCCATGTATTTTACTTAGTTGATGGAAGTTATATGCCTACTGCTGCATTGGCATATAGGCGATCTCTGAGTTCCATGTGCTAATAGCCGCCGATGGATCACAGTGTATCAATGTGTCCATATGGCAAAGGCTGTTGCTGTTGCAATTTGTTTAATTTACATTTTTATATGATCATTTTCATTCAGATTTTGAGAAACGAAAACATTATTATTGAAATGTAATAATTGCAAATGTAGCTAAATATACTAGTTTCACATAGCAGAGGTGTGGGCTCGAGTCACATGACTTGGACTCGAGTCTGACTCAAGTCGACTTGATAGACTTTAAATTCTGGCCAGGTTTTGTAACTTTTTGTCACATATTTTGGGTCTTCACTAGTTACCACAGCCACA
The DNA here is from genome assembly GCF_964263955.1 of Coregonus lavaretus. Classification (NCBI taxonomy): domain Eukaryota; kingdom Metazoa; phylum Chordata; class Actinopteri; order Salmoniformes; family Salmonidae; genus Coregonus; species Coregonus lavaretus. The sequence goes on along the minus strand of NC_139993.1, from coordinate 33,474,056 downwards.
AAGTCAGAAGGCCCGCCCTACTCTACCAATCTGATGAGAGATGCGAATGTTGACTTTTGCCGCGTTCAAAGCAACTGGGAACTCGGAAATCTCCTACTTTTGTCTTTATTTCAAGACAACTGGACAACTGGGAAGTCGTGAAAAAATGCAGTTTATTTTTGTATCTAGCGTTTTGAAAATGCATAATTGTTTATGGCTGTAAAGACACATTCACGCATACACCCAAGCTCACATACTACTGACAACTCACACACTTCCATGGAAGCACCACATAAGCTGCTGCCATAATTCATTGATTTACCATTCGATGCTGCTATATTTATTATTAGTTAGTATTTTTCCTGCTACCCGCCACTTCAGCCCATTTACATAAAAAAATAATAATAATACATTAACTCTAGAGTACAATCAATTTCCTTCACTATGGAACAGAACCAAAACTCTATACATTTCTTAGATGTACTTGTTACAAAGGGACAATCTAAGTACTACAGTTTACAGAAAACGTAGATAAAATATTATTATACACACAGCTGATAGTTTTCACCCTCTCCCCCTAAAAAGAGGTTTACCAGTAGGCCAACTTCAGACTGTGTCGCATCGGTGACACAGGAAGAATATGATTGACAATCAAATTCTCTCCTTGAGCGTTTCCACTTGAGGATACCCCGACACCTGGCTTGATAAAACTAAAAACAAGTTAAAAGCTTGAACAGAAGTGAGTTACTTAACAAATCCAAACAAAAACAGAAGAACCAGTTCTGTAAACTGTCACACCCTGGCTCTGGGACTCTATTTGTTGAGCCAGGGTGTGTTTATTCTATGTGTTTATTTCTATGTTGGGGGTTCTAGTTTGTTGATTTCTATGTTTGCCTGAGTGACTCCCAATCAGAGGCAACGAGTGTCAGCTGTTGGCTGGTTGTCTCTGATTGGGAGCCATATTTAAACTGTCTGTTTTCCCTTTGTGTTTGTGGGTTTTTGTTCCGTCATTGATACCGTTGGACGTCACGAGTCGTTTCTTGTTTTGTATTGTGTTTAAACTTTAACTAATTAAAGTATGTTTGTTCATCACGCTGTGCCTTGGTCTGTTCCATATGACGATCGTGACAGTAAACTATATACTTACTTTCAATGATAGCCATAATGGCATCAAGTCTATTGTCAATAAACAATGACATATATACCATCAGACTCTTTAAATTCTGCTTTCCAGAATCCACCTTTATTAAACCTATAAAAAGATCAAGAAATCTATCAAACATTAAATAAGATTGTCAGAGAGAGAAGAGGCATTCATAAAAGGATGCTTCTCCTGTAGATCATGTAAACTGAACAAAAATATAAACTAAACATGTAAAGTGTTGGTTCCATGGTTCATGAGCTGAAACAAAATATCCCAGAAAGGTTCCATATGCACAAAAAGCTTATTTCCTCATTTTGTGCACAAATTTGTTTACATCCCTGTTACACAATACAATGCCACAGATGTCTTAAATTTTGAGGGAGCGTGCAATTGGCATTCTGACTGAAAGGAATGTCCACCAGAGTTGTTGCCAGAGATGAATGATAAATTATCTACCATAAGCCGCCTCCAATGTCGTGTTGGAGAATATGGCAATAAGTCCAACCGGCCTCACAACCGCGGACCACTTGACCAGCCCAGGACCGCCACATCCGGCTTCTTCACCTGCGGGATAATCGGAGACCAGCCACCTGGACAGCTGATGAAACTGAGGAGTATTTCTGTCTGTAATAAATCCCTTTTGTGGGGAAAAACTCATTCTGAGTGGGTGGGCCTATGCCCTCCCAGGCCCACCCATGGCTGCGCCCCTGCCCAGTCATGTGAAATCTATAGATTAGGGCCTAATGAATTTATTTTGTTAGGTTCCCTAGCAAGAAAACCAAAAATGTCACTCAAACAGAAGGAGGAACTAACAAAGAGTCAATGACAACAACCAAAACAAAACAGGTGGGTTTTTAAGAGAGGTTCTGAAAGACACTCATGTGGGTGTCCACTGAAAGTTGACTAGCAATAACTGGAAGCTAAAAGACACCCACCATGAGCACCCACTAAATTTGCCCAAGAATGGGCAAACAAAATAAAAACCCACACCAAACTTAAAGACAGGAAGCAAACCAAAAAAGTAGAGCGAAACAAAAACTCAGGGAACTCTAGAAAATCAAAATAGGGAGCGCCAACTATGGGTGTTAACCCTCCACATCGCTCAAGACAACTGGAGCACTGGGCCAGCCACTCTTAAATAGCACCTGGGCCAGTACAGGTGAAACACCTTCCCCCTAATGAGATGGCAACCAGCACAGGTGTAACGCATACTGACTAACGAGATGGCACCACTCGGTACGCTCTACGTGCTAACGAGCTATACATGCTAAAGTCCAACTTCAAAACATAAATGGAAAAACCAAAACCTGTAACAATTTCCTTATATGACCTGTAACTCAGTAAAATCGTTGAAATTGTTGCATGTTGCGTTTATATTTTTGTTCAGTATACCTCTTGTAGCACCATAAGGACATTTTTTAACTTTATATGCCCTCAGCCTTCTAGGACCTATGAGATACGGTCATGTATAACTTGCACTACTAAAGGAGTTATTTATATGTTACAGTGTTTTTGCAATAAGATTTATATTGGAAAAACATCCTGCGCCTTGAAACTACGCCTTGGAGAACATAAATCCACTATCAGACGTCAAGTTATCACCTCGCCAGTTGCGAGACAACCTTGTTGCGTCAGATCTAAAAAGTTCATCCACCACGCAGAGGAGGTGATTACGACAACAAATTACTCCAAAGAGAAGCCATGTGGATATATACATGTGGATATATAAATTACATTCTGTATCTCCACACGGTTTAAAGGAAGAACTAGATTTCATCTCCTTCCTATAGGCCAAATTTAGACTGTAATAGATCCCCACAGTGGAGGTGTCATGAAAGTCACCTTGTCCAAGAGAGATTTACATGGTTATCAAAACTTCATGCCAGGGTAAGCCTACACGAAACACAGCCCTTATTTTAAGTGTTTCTAAAATCGCATATGGGAAAATGATTGGTGAAAAAAGGATTGGAACCATTTCTCTGTTTGACTGCTAGGTTTTATGGGTATTATGACTCATACTGTGATACTTTATATAAGAACACAGTCCATAACAGATTTTGCATATTGTTTATGAGTCAGTACCACATATTTATGAACGGCTGAGCCTGATGTCCGTTATGGTAAGCTACAGTGCATTTGGAAAGTATTCAGACCCCTTGACTTTTTCCACATTTTGTTACATTACAGCCTTATTCTAAAATTGATTAAATAAATACAAATCCTCATCAATCTACACACAATACCCCATAATGACAAAGCGAAACTGAGCAATCGAGGAAGAAGGGCCTTGGTCAGGGAGGTGACCAAGAACCCAATGGTCACTCTGACAGAGCTCCAGAGTTCCTCTGTGGAGATGGGAGAACCTTCCAGAAGGACAACCAATTCTGCAGCACTCCACCAATCAGGCCTTTATGGTAGTGGCCAGATGGAAACCACTCCTCAGTAAAAGGCACAAGACAGCCCGCTTGGAGTTTGCAAATGGCACCTGAAGATTCTTAGACCATGAGAAACAAAATTATCTGGTCTGATGAAACCAAGATTGAACTCTTTGGCCTGAATACCAAGCGTCACGTCTGGAGGAAACCTGGCACCATCCCTACGGTGAAGCATGGTGGTGGCAGCATCATGCTGTGGGGATGTTTTTCAGCGGCAGGGTCTGGGAGACTAGTCAGGATCGAGAGAAAGATGAACGGAGCAAAGTACAGAGAGATCCTTGATGAAAACCTTCTCCAGAGCGCTCATGACCTCAGACTGGGGCAAAGGTTCACCTTCCAATAGGACAACGACCTTCAGCACACAGCCAAGACAACGCAGGAGTGGCTTCAGGACAAGTCTCTGAATGTCCTTGAGTGACCCAGCTAGAGCCCGGACTTGAACCCCATCTCTGGAGAGACCTGAAAATAGCTGTGCAGCGATGCTCCCCATCCAACTTGACAGAGCTTGAGAGGATCTGCTTAGAAGAATGGGAGAAGCTCCCCAAATACAGGTGTGCCAACCTTGTAGCGTCATACCCAAGAAGACTTGAGGCTGTAATCGCTGCCAAAGGTGCTTCAACAAAGTACTGAGTAAAGGATCTGAATACTTATGTAAATGTATATTTCAGTTTTGTATTTCTAAAAACTTGTTTTTGCTTTGTCATTATGGGGTATTGTGTGTAAAAACAATTTAATCAATTTTAGAATAAGGCTGTAACATAACAAAATGTGGAAAAAGTCAAGGGGTCTGAATACTTTCTGAATGCACTGTATCTCATGAATTGATAAAATGCATCCAAGTGAGCAGACACCTAAGTCAATTTATTCATGAATTTCCCTTCGTGCCAACTCCCATACCCTATAATTCTGTATTTCTTTGTAACTAACTTGTATACAGGTAGACCAAAAAAGCCACATCCCTGATTGGCAGATGAGTGGCAACCATGATTAGAAGCACCTGCTGCTCATTGGTTTTTCCCTACAAATGCTGTTTTGAATTAAAAGAGAATTGTACAAATTGAGAAAAAGTTGGTGAAGCAACAGCTGTGCTGGAATGCGAACAATATAGGAGTTACTTCGAGAACACAAACTCTCGCATCTTTCACAGCAAAGAGCGAGGGAGTCCGGGGGATGACTGGAGGAGCAATGGCGGAAGCAGAAGTATTGTGTGATTCTCTTGGCGCGAGTACAGTTGGTGAGAATGAGTGGACGATGGTGAAGAAGAGTGGAGTGAAAATGGCTAAAGTTGGAAATGAACAGCAGTTTATGGTTGGAGTGTGATTCACGAGCAAGGATGTTTTCTTGGGTGACCCGTTTGCGGTCTCAAAGATGGTGTGACCAGGAGTGGTATGAAGCTGATTTCGTGTGTCAACAGCGCAAAAGGAGAAAGCTCTGTGGCTCAACAAGATGGTGACGTATGATGTGGAAAGCTATGACTTTCAGAGTAGGGCACTGGTTAAAGGTGTGGTTTAGGGATAACATTCCAGGAGTGGTAGACGCACGTCGATTGAATCGAATGATACAGTGCCTTGCAAAATTATTCATCCCCCTTGGCATTTTTCCTATTTTGTTGCATTACAACCTGTAATTTAAATGGATTTTTATTTGGATTTAATTTAATGGACATACACAAAATAGTCCAAATTGGTGAAGTGACAAAAATTTCGGAAAGGTGGTGCGTGCATATGTATTCACCCCCTTTGCTATGAAGCCCCTAAATAAGATCTGGTGCAAGCAATTACCTTCAGAAGTCCCATAATTAGTTAAATAAAGTCCACCTGTGTGCAATCTAAGTGTCACATGATCTGTCACATGATCTCAGTATATATACACTTGTTCTGAAAGGCCCCAGAGTCTGCAACACCACTAAGCAAGGGGCACCATCAAGCAAGCGGCACCATGAAGACCAAGGAGCTCTCCAAACAGGCCAGGGACAAAGTTGTGGAGAAGTACAGATCAGGGTTGGGTTATAAAAGAATATCCGAAACTTTGAACATCCCACAGAGCACCATTAAATCCATTATTAAAAAATGGAAAGAATATGGCACCACAACAAACCTGCCAAGAGAGGGCCGCCTACCAAAACTCACGGACCAGGCAAGGAGGGCATTAATCAGAGAGGCAACAAAGAGTCCAAAGATAACCCTGAAGGAGCTGCAAAGCGCCACAGCGGAGATTGGAGTATCTGTCCATAGGACCACTTTAAGCCGTACACTCCACAGAGCTGGGCTTTATGGATGAGTGGCCAGAAAAAGGCCATTGCTTAAAGAAAAAAATAAGCAAACACATTTGGTGTTAGCCAAAAGGCATGTGGGAGACTCCCCAAACATATGGAAGAAGGTACTCTGGTCAGATGAGACTAAAATTGAGCTTTTTGGCCATCAAGGAAAAAGCTAAGTCTGGCGCAAACCCAACACCTCTCATCACCCCGAGAACACCATCCCCACAGTGATGCATGGTGGTGGCAGCATTATGCTGTGGGGATGTTTTTCATCGGCAGGGACTGGGAAACTGGTCAGAATTAAAGGAATGATGGATGGTGCTAAATACAGGGAATGTCTTGAGGGAAACCTGTGTCAGTCTTCCAGAGATTTGAGACTGGGACGGAGGTTCACCTTCCAGCCGGACAATGACCCTAAGCATACTGCTAAAGCAACACTTGAGTGGTTTAAGGGAAAACATTTAACTGTCTTGGAATGGCCTAGTCAAAGCCCAGACCTCAATCCAATTGAGAATCTGTGGTTTAACTTAAAGATTGCTGTACACCAGCGGAACCCATCCAACTTGAAGGAGCTGGAGCAGTTTTGCCTTGAAGAATTGGCAACAATTCCAGTGGCTAGATGTGCCAAGCTTATAGAGACATGCCACAAGAGACTTGCAGCTGTAATTGCTGTAAAAGGTGTCTCTACAAAGTATTGACTTGGGGGGAGGGGGAGGGTGAATAGTTATGCACGCTCAAGTTTTCTGTTTTTCTGTCTTATTTCTTGTTTGTTTCACACCAAAAAATATTTTGCATCTTCAAAGTGGTAGGCATGTTGTGTAAATCAAATGATACAAACCCCCAAATAATCCATTTTAATTCCAGGTTGTAAGGCAACAAAATAGGAAAAATGCCAACGTGTGGTGAATACTTTCGCAAGCCACTGTAGACAGAATGAAGGAGCAAAGCCTATCGGTTTTACTGTCGTTTGGTGAAGTGGTTTTCCCAACTTATGTAAAACCTGGGTATGGAGATATGAGGTGAGACCGTATGTACGGAAGCCGTTGAAGTGTTACAATTGTAGAAACTTTGGACACCGTCGTGGAAATTTCAGTACTGAGAGAGACGTGGACAACCATTCAAACGATCAATCTTTATTTAACATAGATTAATTATTGCAATAATGAAGCCGTCGACCACACACTCTGAAGTGTGTGTGCCGAGAGCTTAACTAATAATGAAAAAACAGAGATCTTATATAATTAGGAATACTGAGGCTTTTGTTCTGCTCCTCCAGGCTCTCTCAATTTCGGTTAAACATACACCACATCTTGTCTATGGAATGCAGGTAAATCAATTGTCAGCTCAAGCTATCTCTGTGACCAGCCCAGATTAGCTGCAGGGTGCTGGAGTGGAGACCATAAAACACAGCATTAGTAGGACAGAAATGTCTTACTGTTTGTTAAGTAAATAATTGTTAAATATCCAACAAATCAGGGAAATACTTAATTTTTCTTTCACAACACGTGGCAAGTGTTTTTCTTTCTTTCTTTCTTTTTATTATTTTTTTTTTTTTGGGGGGGGGAATGGATCAGCTTAATATTGCAGATGCAACGTGGCAAGTGTTTGTCAGAGGAATAAATATGTAGTAGTTGAAGAGTCCGATGAAGCATGTTGTTGTAATTGTGATGGGAATCCGTTCCCGGAGTGCCCTGTACGGATGAAGGAGGTCGCAGTAGCTAGGATCAGGGCCATCCAGCAGGTCTCCTATGTGGAGGCAGTGAAAATAGCTGAAGGAGTGAGTAGAGAAAAGATGGTAGTGGATGTCCCACAGTCTGCAGTGAATGCCATGCAGGAGAAGGATTCCGACATACTAATAGTGAAGAAGGTGGACTTTGTTGCGTTTTATAGCGCAAGTGATAAATTGCACTAGTCAAACTAATACAAAATTAAATAAGCTAGACATCATTGTGAAGGTGGCAAATAGATTTCTGGATCTCCAGGACTTTACAGCCAAAATGTTACAGGGAGTACTGGATGAAGAGGTTCCCCCGTCCCAGGGACCTGAGCCTGTGTAGGGATCTACATAGTACAGTTTTTTTGTTTGAAATTCAGGGTAGTGGCGTGAATTTGGTTTGTGTTTATTTTGATTGTTTTTGGTAATTTGCATGATTTGTTCACCCCCCCAACAAATGTGGGGGGTATGTTTTACTACCCGTACAGTAGGTGGCGGCAATACACTGTATGAGTGTAGACTGCCAATAAACCTCAGAGAAGGAGAGAATCTTACCTACACACTGTAGAAGGCTGCAAAGCCGAAACGTCTGTGTACGCTATCCCTGATGCAGTGAAAATAAATACAATATTTGAAAAATGAAGTAAGCTTTATGCAACGTCTTTTTGAGTGCGGACCCATTACACCTTTTGTTTGTCTGAATTTGCGGGTTTTACACACCAGCCAAGCTTCTGGGAGAGCGCGATAGTCCCCTTTTGATTACATGTACATTCCTTCAATCACTCCAGTGACCAGTACCCCTGGACATTGTAATAACGGTACTGGCACTGCACTGACCTGTAAAAGACCTGTAGGGCATTTTGCATTTTCGTGTTTTTTTCTCTTTTTTCTTCTCTTGCATTTCACATGTTTTATTTCAGATCTACACTGCAAAAAATAAATAAAGGGAACACTTAAACAACACAATGTAACTCCAAGTCAATCACACTTCTGTGAAATCAAACTGTCCACGTAGGAAGCAACACTGATTGACAATACATTTCACATGCTGTTGTGCAAATGGAATAGACAACAGGTGGAAATTATAGGCAATTAGCAAGACACCCCCAATAAAAGACTGGTTTTGCAGGTGGTGACCACAGACCACTTCTCAGTTCCTATGCTTCCTGGCTGATGTTTTGGTCACTTTTGAATTCCCAGCGGTGCTTTTACTCTAGTGGTAGCATGAGACGGAGTCTACAACCCACACAAGTGGCTCAGGTAGTGCAGCTCATCCAGGATGGTACATCAATGCGAGCTGTGGCAAGAAGGTTTGCTGTGTCTGTCAGCATAGTGTCCAGAGCATGGAGGCGCTACCAGGAGACAGGCCAGTACATCAGGAGACGTGGAGGAGGCCGTAGGAGGGCAACAACCCAGCAGCAGGACTGCTACCTCCACCTTTGTACAAGGAGGAGCAGGAGGAGCACTGCCAGAGCCCTGCAAAATGACCTCCAGCAGGCCACAAATGTGCATGTGTCTGCTCAAACGGTCAGAAACAGACTCCATGAGGGTGGTATGAGGGCCCGACGTCCACAGGTGGGGGTTGTGCTTACAGACCAACACCGTGCAGAACGTTTGGCATTTGCCAGAGAACACCAAGATTGGCAAATTCACCACTGGCGCCCTGTGCTCTTCACAGATGAAAGCAGGTTCACACTGAGCATGTGACAGAGTCTGGAGACGCCGTGGAGAACGTTCTACTGCCTGCAACATCCTCCAGCATGACCGGTTTGGCGGTGGGTCAGTCATGGTGTGGGGTGGCATTTCTTTGGGGGGCCGCACAGCCCTCCATGTGCTCGCCAGAGGTAGCCTGACTGCCATTAGGTACCGAGATGAGATCCTCAGACCCCTTGTGAGACCATATGCTGGTGCGGTTGGCCCTGGGTTCCTCCTAATGCAAGACAATGCTAGACCTCATGTGGCTGGAGTGTGTCAGCAGTTCCTGCAAGAGGAAGGCATTGATGCTATGGACTGGCCCGCCCGTTCCCCAGACCTGAATCCAATTGAGCACATCTGGGACATCATGTCTCGCTCCATCCACCAACGCCACGTTGCACCACAGACTGTCCAGGAGTTGGCAGATGTTTTAGTCCAGGTCTGGGAGGAGATCCCTCAGGAGACCATCCGCCACCTCATCAGGAGCATGCCCAGGCATTGTTGGGAGGTCATACAGGCACGTGGAGGCCACACACACTACTGAGCCTCATTTTGACTTGTTTTAAGGACATTACATCAAAGTTGGATCAGCCTGTAGTGTGGTTTTCCACTTTAATTTTGAGGGTGACTCCAAATCCAGACCTCCATGGGTTGATACATTTGATTTCCATTGATAATTTTTGTGTGATTTTGTTGTCAGCACATTCAACTATGTAAAGAAAAAAGTATTTAATAAGATTATTTCATTCATTCAGATCTAGGATGTGTTATTTTTGTGTTCCCTTTATTTTTTTGAGCAGTGTATATTACTACCTTTATTGTGCATTGTCGGGAAAGAGCTCGCAAGTTAAGCATTTCCCTGTACTGTTATACACATGTTGTATCCTGTGCATTTGACAATAAAACTTGAAACCTGAAATGCCTTCACTAAAAAGTAGCCTATACAGGCTTAATTTTCCAAATATATCTCATCCTGCAGTGAAAGCAGAAACAGCATACATTTTAGGTAAGTTTTCCGTTGGGATTAACACCAAAGCATGCTTATGCTTATAATAAAGTACATCCTGACCAGCAGTGCATTCTATAAATCATGACTGTAGGCCTAGGGTTCACATGAAAGTGACCCCTATACTCTTGACAAGAAGATTAATACTTTTCCTGGAACAATGATCATGTTACTTTTTTTATCCCAACTGTTTTACCATCATTTCTTACAAAACATTTAGTTTCACAATAAACAGAAACTCATACACCTGAAGTTACTGCCAAATTTTGAGATGGGGTTAAAAAAATGCTCCATGCTTTTTGTTCATGGAATTTTTCTTCCTAAGACATTGTTGAGCAATATGTCAAACAGAAGTTGTGTTCCCATGGACATCACTTTTCCCACATTATACAGAATTGTACAGTATATTGCGTAGCTTTTATAGTTTCTAAAGTTCATTAGGGCTCAATTTTTTGGGCTAAGGATACCAACAACATTATTGGATGGCAACATATTTCCCACTGTGATATTTGATTTAATTGGCTATATGTAAAGTGTTGACTTTTCTATGGATGCAAATGGGTCATAGAATCAAATTTTTTAAGAAAACTATCAAAGATAAACAAGACTGGGCGAATTAGAGCATATAACTGGCAGGAAGTCATATTTTCAAGTTGAATAGAAGATATTTACACTTTTATTGTGTCTCAATAACACTTTGCGAAAAGGAGTTACAAGTATTTTCCCAACTACCCATTTGACTGTGGGGAAGCTATTAAAATGAAATATGAATCAAGTTCAGGGTCATCACATTGTGGCTTGTCTTGTCAATATATATATTTTTACAAGTAAGATGGTCTCTAAAGGAAAGGGGTGCATTGATTTTAAATCCAGACTGATGGGACAATTACATTTCAGAACATTATTCAAGTCCCTAAGCAATGTTTTATTAATGTGCATCAACACAAAGAAAAACTGCCACCCAAGACATCATAAATATAATTTTCTTGCCTCAGCCCATATGTATTGTTATATGTAATATTAGACAATATTTGATTGCAATTCAATGCTTCCTATTTGCTTGTAATTAACTTATGATTCACTGCAGCTTCAACAACAATGTAAGCTATTTTTGACATAATTGCTTGGGTAAAGATCAGGCATTGGATCTTACATAAACACACAGGCTGGTATTCAATCAATTGCAGACAGTGGGTTTACAGACAGTTCTTTCAGTGCTGTTGTACAAAATATATTCAAAGAGGAGTCTGTGTGTGGTCTGCATTTTCTTGGTTCGAAGGATGTAGTTGATTTTTACAGTTGGTAAATGACTAAAACAAGTCCTGATCCTGTATACTGAGTGCTGGCCCGGCTCCCTGAACCTCAGATCATTCTATAATAGGAAGGAGGGGCCCCATGTAAGCCCTCTTGAGAAGGGAACAGTTCCACAGTTTGTCACTCATCTTTTCACTGAACTGAGCAAAGAAAAACAGGACAGTGGCATTCGATTGTGAGTCTTAGTGTTCAAATTTTACCTCTTCCCAGCAATTGTGGGGGGTATGTTTTACTACCCGTACAGTAGGTGGCGGCAATACACTGTATGAGTGTAGACTGCCAATAAACCTCAGAGAAGGAGAGAATCTTACCTACACACTGTAGAAGGCTGCAAAGCCGAAACGTCTGTGTACGCTATCCCTGATGCAGTGAAAATAAATACAATATTTGAAAAATGAAGTAAGCTTTATGCAACGTCTTTTTGAGTGCGGACCCATTACACCTTTTGTTTGTCTGAATTTGCGGGTTTTACACACCAGCCAAGCTTCTGGGAGAGCGCGATGGTCCCCTTTTGATTACATGTACATTCCTTCAATCACTCCAGTGACCAGTACCCCTGGACATTGTAATAACGGTACTGGCACTGCACTGACCTGTAAAAGACCTGTAGGGCATTTTGCATTTTCGTGTTTTTTTCTCTTTTTTCTTCTCTTGCATTTCACATGTTTTATTTCAGATCTACACTGCAAAAAATAAATAAAGGGAACACTTAAACAACACAATGTAACTCCAAGTCAATCACACTTCTGTGAAATCAAACTGTCCACTTAGGAAGCAACACTGATTGACAATACATTTCACATGCTGTTGTGCAAATGGAATAGACAACAGGTGGAAATTATAGGCAATTAGCAAGACACCCCCAATAAAGGACTGGTTTTGCAGGTGGTGACCACAGACCACTTCTCAGTTCCTATGCTTCCCGGCTGATGTTTTGGTCACTTTTGAATGCTGGCGGTGCTTTCACTCTAGTGGTAGCATGAGACGGAGTCTACAACCCACACAAGTGGCTCAGGTAGTGCAGCTCATCCAGGATGGTACATCAATGCGAGCTGTGGCAAGAAGGTTTGCTGTGTCTGTCAGCATAGTGTCCAGAGCATGGAGGCGCTACCAGGAGACAAGCCAGTACATCAGGAGACGTGGAGGAGGCCGTAGGAGGGCAACAACCCAGCAGCAGGACTGCTACCTCCACCTTTGTGCAAGGAGGAGCAGGAGGAGCACTGCCAGAGCCCTGCAAAATGACCTCCAGCAGGCCACAAATGTGCATGTGTCTGCTCAAACGGTCAGAAACAGACTCCATGAGGGTGGTATGAGGGCCCGACGTCCACAGGTGGGGGTTGTGCTTACAGACCAACACCGTGCAGCACGTTTGGCATTTGCCAGAGAACACCAAGATTGGCTAATTCACCACTGGCGCCCTGTGCTCTTCACAGATTAAAGCAGGTTCACACTGAGCACGTGACAGAGTCTGGAGACGCCGTGGAGAACGTTCTACTGCCTGCAACATCCTCCAGCATGACCGGTTTGGCGGTGGGTCAGTCATGGTGTGGGGTGGCATTTCTTTGGGGGGCCGCACAGCCCTCCATGTGCTCGCCAGAGGTAGCCTGACTGCCATTAGGTACCGAGATGAGATCCTCAGACCCCTTGTGAGACCATATGCTGGTGCGGTTGGCCCTGGGTTCCTCCTAATGCAAGACAATGCTAGACCTCATGTGGCTGGAGTGTGTCAGCAGTTCCTGCAAGAGGAAGGCATTGATGCTATGGACTGGCCCGCCCGTTCCCCAGACCTGAATCCAATTGAGCACATCTGGGACATCATGTCTCGCTCCATCCACCAACGCCACGTTGCACCACAGACTGTCCAGGAGTTGGCAGATGTTTTAGTCCAGGTCTGGGAGGAGATCCCTCAGGAGACCATCCGCCACCTCATCAGGAGCATGCCCAGGCATTGTTGGGAGGTCATACAGGCACGTGGAGGCCACACACACTACTGAGCCTCATTTTGACTTGTTTTAAGGACATTACATCAAAGTTGGATCAGCCTGTAGTGTGGTTTTCCACTTTAATTTTGAGGGTGACTCCAAATCCAGACCTCCATGGGTTGATACATTTGATTTCCATTGATAATTTTTGTGTGATTTTGTTGTCAGCACATTCAACTATGTAAAGAAAAAAGTATTTAATAAGATTATTTCATTCATTCAGATCTAGGATGTGTTATTTTTGTGTTCCCTTTATTTTTTTGAGCAGTGTATATTACTACCTTTATTGTGCATTGTCGGGAAAGAGCTCGCAAGTTAAGCATTTCCCTGTACTGTTATACACATGTTGTATCCTGTGCATTTGACAATAAAACTTGAAACCTGAAATGCCTTCACTAAAAAGTAGCCTATACAGGCTTAATTTTCCAAATATATATCATCCTGCAGTGAAAGCAGAAACAGCATACATTTTAGGTAAGTTTTCCTTTGGGATTAACACCAAAGCATGCTTATGCTTATAATAAAGTACATCCTGACCAGCAGTGCATTCTATAAATCATGACTGTAGGCCTAGGGTTCACATGAAAGTGACCCCTATACTCTTGACAAGAAGATTAATAATTTACCTGGAACAATGATCATGTTACTTTTTTTATCCCAACTGTTTTACCATCATTTCTTACAAAACATTTAGTTTCACAATAAACAGAAACTCATACACCTGAAGTTACTGCCAAATTTTGAGATGGGGTTAAAAAAATGCTCCATGCTTTTTGTTCATGGAATTTTTCTTCCTAAGACATTGTTGAGCAATATGTCAAACAGAAGTTGTGTTCTCATGGACATCACTTTTCCCACATTATACAGAATTGTACAGTATATTGCGTAGCTTTTATAGTTTCTAAAGTTCATTAGGGCACAATTTTTTGGGCTAAGGATACCAACAACATTATTGGATGGCAACATATTTCCCACTGTGATATTTGATTTAATTGGCTATATGTAAAGTGTTGACTTTTCTATGGATGCAAATGGGTCATAGAATCACATTTTTAAAGAAAACTATCAAAGATAACAAGACTGGGCGAATTAGAGCATATAACTGGCAGGAAGTCATATTTTCAAGTTGAACAGAAGATATTTACACTTTTATTGTGTCTCAATAACACTTTGCGAAAAGGAGTTACAAGTATTTTCCCAACTACCCATTTGACTGTGGGGAAGCTATTAAAATGAAATATGAATCAAGTTCAGGGTCATCACATTGTGGCTTGTCTTGTCAATATATATATTTTTACAAGTAAGATGGTCTCTAAAGGAAAGGGGTGCATTGATTTTAAATCCAGACTGATGGGACAATTACATTTCAGAACATTATTCAAGTCCCTAAGCAATGTTTTATTAATGTGCATCAACACAAAGAAAAACTGCCACCCAAGACATCATAAATATAATTTTCTTGCCTCAGCCCATAGGTATTGTTATATGTAATATTAGACAATATTTGATTGCAATTCAATGCTTCCTATTTGCTTGTAATTAACTTGTGATTCACTGCAGCTTCAACAACAATGTAAGCTATTTTTGACATAATTGCTTGGGTAAAGATCAGGCATTGGATCTTACATAAACACACAGGCTGGTATTCAATCAATTGCAGACAGTGGGTTTACAGACAGTTCTTTCAGTGCTGTTGTACAAAATATATTCAAAGAGGAGTCTGTGTGTGGTCTGCATTTTCTTGGTTCGAAGGATGTAGTTGATTTTTACAGTTGGTAAATGACTAAAACAAGTCCTGATCCTGTATACTGAGTGCTGGCCCGGCTCCCTGAACCTCAGATCATTCTATAATAGGAAGGAGGGGCCCCATGTAAGCCCTCTTGAGAAGGAAACAGTTCCACAGTTTGTCACTCATCTTTTCACTGGACTGAGCAAAGAAAAACAGGACAGTGGCATTCGATTGTGACTCTTAGTGTTCAAATTGTACCTCTTCCCAGCAATTGTAAAACATACTGTACTACTAGTTGTTATGCGAGAGGAGGTGTGGCTGATTTGAGGTAACAGGATTGGTGGCGAGGTGAATTAGGTATCATATAGCAGCTATAAAACAGCCAAGGGAACTCAACAAGGACATTTCTGCGGAGATACTTTGTAAGTTTTGAGGAGCTTATTTGCGGCATGTTCTGCTTTGTTGATGTGTGTACGCTTCTTTGTTGAGTGGTTGTCAGGATTGTTTATATGCTGACCTAGTGCTTGTTTACATCCTTGCCTAATGCTGAATTCATACTTCACAAACTTTCGGACTAATACTGTAAACATTATGTACTTTAACATTTCTAACTAATTAAAGACGAGTTTATACAGCTGGCTCAAGAGACAGAGTTTGGCGTAATCTGATTGGTTGTTGATTTTTTAGAACATGGTCAGAGTTTCAGCCAAACAAATGATAGCTGGAGAAAACAGCTGAAGACATCTGGATCTGGTTTATTTGTACCAAGAAGGAAGTGTTTGTAATCAAGGGGTCAGTGTTGAGGTCTAGAATGGGAACATACTGGTATTGTAGAAAGGGTGGTCTCAGTACAAACATCACGTTGACAATGTGGAGGTATTAAAAAGAGAAAGTTTCACTTGCTTTACATCCTGTCCTGTTCTTGCAGCAGACCATACAGCAGCAGTGACACCATGAGGTTCCAGGCTCTGTTCTTTCTCCTGCTCCTGGCATGCATGTACCTCAGTCTGGCTCAAGGTAGGCACCATTAAACAATCTAAGGAATGGTATTCATATTCTGTAGATTCATTATTATGAAGTTTATGTTCACTGAAATTGGTGTAACAGTGTAAAGCAAGCCTATCATGTGTTTTCATTTATTCCCAGTACTTCTTGTAATTTACATATTGTTGAAAATCTACTGTACATAGTAGCCTATACTCCACATTTTGTACACTTAATGCATTGTTGTGTCTGGAGGTATAGTAAACCTCATTGTACCTCTGGAATGGAGAAAGGTTGTTCTATGTATATTTTTTTTACAAACTTCCAATGGTCCATACATTGTCCAGAATAGGAATATTTGGCCTCAAAATAATGTTGATAATTATTTATGGGACAATTTTAGACTGATGTGTTGGGATCTGTCTGTCTCCCCCTCCTTTCAAAACATTGTCTCAAATCGCCTGGCACCAGATTTCACAACACTTTGACAGTAGTGTACATAGCTCATATACAACTTCAAGCAGCTTAAATATGAAGTCCTTTTGATGTCTCTTGCACACATCTGCAATACCTTCACTCATTATTCTTTCTAAAATTACAGAAAGTAATCATTACACTATTTTGCTATTACAATTGCACAATTCAAACCATTTGCTACTGAAATATCACTACATTACAGGATGTCATGGCTCAGCACAAGAAGAGATTGTAACCATTTAACTTCCTTATGCTTGTTGTTAGGGTCGTATGAGAACTGCTGTCTGAGGCATGTTACTGGCCTGAAGAAGAGCACCAAGAGGAACGTTGTACACTACAGGATACAGGAAACAGATGGAGGCTGCAACATCAAGGCCGTTGTGTGAGTGTGTTGCAACATGTCCTCACCTTCTGTAGGCCTACCCTTTAGCACAATTAAGTGTCCAAATAAAATCAAAGCCACACATAAATCAATCATTGTGACACTGGTATGAAAATGTCCTCAAGTTACATGTCAAGAGGACTTGTTGACAGAGAAATATTAAATATTTAGTTTTCCTTTTTTTCTCCTCATAGAATGTGAATCAATACTGGGTATGAGTGTCTAATCAATAAATACATATATATCTCCCACCATGTGTCTCATATCCATAGGTTCATACTGAAGAAAGGGAAGACTGTTTGTGCCAATCCCAGCCACAAATGGGTACAGCATCTGATGACTGTTGTCAATAAGGTACACTCTTATAACTACATTATTTTGTAAATTAATGTATGTTTGACAAGTTTCCAGTACCTAATTATGGCCTTTTTTTTCATCCATAGACTCCTGGGAATAGGGAATGAGGGGATGTAGTTGATCAGTTGCTTCGTTGGAGGATCTTTCAACCAGTGTATGCCAATTTCCAAAAATAGGACAGTCATATCATCCTGTAACTAGAATGTGAATTGTGAATCATTATATTGCTCATTATATTACAGTTTGGCTTGATGAGTTTATATTACATGCTTTTGGGAGGATACCTGAGATTCAATGGTTTAGATGGCTGTTAGCATGAGGTGCCTGCTAGTAATGAGCCACGGCAGCTTAGCATTATTGTGATTGGGGGTATTCACCGTCCTCGTGGGTACCGGAAATCCCCCAAAAGTCCCCACAAGGATAGTCAAATAAGAAACAGGGTTAGGGTTAAGGTTAAGGTTAAGGTTAGGGTTAGGGGTTAGGGAAAATAGGATTTTAAATGGAAAAAATGTTTAGGTGGGTTTGGGGCAGAATGCATGGAAAAGCTACAATGACTATTTTGTTAAACCTTGATACACTACATGAAAAAGTATGTGGATACCTGCTCGTCGAACATCTCATTCCAAAATCATGGGCATTAATATGGAGTTGGTCCCCCCTTTGCTGCTATAACAGCCTCCACTCTTCTGGGAAGGCTTTCCACTATATGTTGGAACCTTGCTGCAGGGACTTGCTTCAATTCAGCCACAAGAACAAATGTGAGGTCGGCACTGATGTTGGGCGATTAGGCCTGGCTCGCAGTCGACGTTCCAATTCATCCCAAAGGTGTTCAATGGGGTTGAGGTCAGGGCTCTGTGCAGGCCAGTCAAGTTCTTCCACAACGATCTCGACAAACCATATCTATATGGACCTCGCTTTGTGCAAGGGGGCATTGTCATGCTAAAACAGGAAAGGGCCTTCTGTAAACTGCTGCCACAAAGTTGGAAGCACAGAATCGTCTAGAATGTCATTGTATGCTGTAGTGTTAAGATTTCCCTTCACTAGACCTAAGGGGCCTAGCCCGAACCATGAACAACAGCCCCAGACCATTATTCCTCCTCCACCAAACTTTACAGTTGGCACTATGCATTGGGGCAGGTATCGTTCTCCTGGCGTCCGCCAAACCCAGATTCGTCCGTTGGACTGCCAGATGGTGAAGCGTGATTCATCACTCCAGAGAATGCATTTCCAGTTCTCCAGAGTCCAATGGTGGCGAGCTTTACACCACTCCAGCTGATGCTTGGCATTGCGCATGGTGATCTTATGCTTGTATTCGGCTGCTCAGCCATGGAAACCAATTTCATGAAGCTCCCAACAAACAGTTATTGTGCTGATTTTGCTTCCAGAGGCAGTTTGGAACTCGGTAGTGAGTGTTGCAACCGAAGACATACGATTTTTACGCGCTGTGCGCTTCAGCCCTTGGTGGTCCCGTTCTGTGAGCTTGTGTGGCCTACCACTTCTTGGCTGAGTTGTTGCTCCTAGACGTTTCCACTTCGCAATAACAGCACTTACAGTTGACCGGGGCAGCTCTAGCAGGGTAGAAATTTGACAAACTGACTTGTTGGAAAGGTGGCATCCTATGACGGTGCCATGTTGAAAGTCACTGAGCTCTTCAGTAAGGCCATTCTACTGCCAATGTTTGTCTATGGAGATTGCATGGCTATGTGCTCGATTTTATACACCTGTCAGCAACGGGTGTGGCTGAAATAGCCGAATCCACTAATTTGAAGGGGTGTCCACAGACTTTTGCATATATAGTGTATTTTTCTATCAGTACTATATGTTAAAAACAATATTTGTATAACTTCACATTTGTAATAAAGCAAAAAATTATAACAAAATGTTTATTAGCCTCATACATATTCATGTATTTATCAATTCAGGATTTGTTCACCTGTCCATATCAATAATCTCCCCATAGATGTCTTCATACTCATACTTTTCATTTTTATGATTCTAAGGACACCTCATTGCACACTACCTGTGCTTTAACTCTTTATACACATTTCATTTGAAAAAGAAAACAGACAATTGCTTCACGCCTCAAATATTTTGCTCCTCTTATTGCCTTCGGCATTAACCTACTTGAGTTCTTTGAAGCTTAGTAGTTGTAATGCCACATACTTACCTAAAATGTGATATGATGGGCAGAGAATCAATCACAGTTTATACGTGCTCATTCTTGCTCCAGTTTCCATTTTACAGTGAGTATGATGCTCCAGGAGAAATCTCTTAACTCCTCACCCTCAGTGTGACAGCAAGGCTCCAATACGCTGCAGGGGACTAGGTTCCCATGGGAAGATGAATGATTACATGGTGAGGCATAAATACAAATATGTCACATTTTGTTTGAAAGCATACAAGCTTCTTTCCCAGGACAGGGCAAATCAAATCAAAGTTTATTGGTTGCGTACACAGATTTGCAGATGTTATCGCAGGGTTTTCTAATGATCAATTTGCCTTTTAAAATGATAAACTTGGATTAGCAAACACAACGTGCCATTGGAACACAGGACTGATGGTTGCTGATAATGGGTCTCTGTACGCCTATGTAGATATTCCTTAAAAAATCAGCCATTTCCAGCTACAATAGCCATTTACAACATTAACAATGTCTACACTGTATTTCTGATCAATTTGATGTCATTTTAATGGACAAAAAAAATTGCTTTTCTTTTGAAAACAAGGACATTTCTAAGTGACCCCAAACTTTTGAACGGTAGTGTACATTCTCCATAAAGCATTCTGTAGCTAGCTAGCTTTATGGGGGGTAATCCACATAACCTAAAACCCAACAAAAATAACTTAATAGAACCTATATCCCACTCCTCACTTCAATCTTCCATATCTCCCTCCCCAGGCTCTGGGGCCTGAGAGGGTATCACTGCTCGTGACAGCGCCTCATGTAATTCCTTCCGTGAGAAATCTTTTAGTCCCAGGAACCGCTCTGCCGCATCCACAATAATGTCCATCTTCCTGGACTTCCCCTCCGCTTTAGCCGTGCCATTGATCACCATTGCCATAAAAATCACAAAGTCCAGCTTCTTTACACGTAACATCCCTGGATCCTGCTGGTGGGAAACCAACTCTGCAGCCTGCATTGAAGGCCTTCCCAACACCATTGAGTCCTCAAGAGTACCTTTCGTTCCCTCCACCCTTTTGACGGCCTCTGCATATGAAATCCTCTGGACAGCCCTGACTTTGGCAACCTCATTCTCTTTCGCCCTCGTCGGGCACTCCAAAGATGTAGTTTCATGCTTTCCACCACACTTCACAGCTTCTTCTTAGCATACACCATGACCTTCTTTTCCACAACTTCTACCAGTGGAGGCTGCTGAGGGGAGGACAGCTCATATTAATGGCCGGAACTGCACAAACGGAATGGCATCAAACACATGGAAACCATGGAAACCAACTGTTTGATGTAGCTGATACCATTCCACTGATTCCGCTCCAGCCAATACCACGAGCCAGTCCTCCACGATTAAGGTGCCACCAACCTCCTGTGACTTCTACATCTCGGATTTCTCCGCCTGCAGACAATCTCTACATGTCCGAACATTCTACACTGTTTACACTGCAACGGCTTATAAATTAAAGCTCTTACAGGAAAGTCCACATACCCCAGCTTCACTCGGGTTGGGAGGGACTCCACATAAAAAAAACACAAGAATAGACAAGATCTTCTCTCTCTTGCCATTGACCCCATCCTCTGAGCATCAACCACTCCAGGAATACTCTTCAGCTCCTCGATGCCCACTTCCTCCGAGACTCCAGCAATTACTCCCTTGACAGGTGCTCCTCTTCTTAGCTCAAAGCACGATACAGCATGGTCATCAATTTGCCTAATCCCCAACACACGCTTCCTCTGTTCAGCAGAAACACAAAAAATAAATATCAGCCCATTCCTCCTGACCCTCACCGACTCCACTTTACCCACACCTCTCTCCACCATCTTGGATACTTCCAACGGATTGACAATTCGGGCCCCAACTCTCCCATAAACCGGACTCCCACCAGATATGATGAGATACTCTCCACACTAGGCGTCTTCTTTCCCATCCCAACTTTGCTTATTTTCACGTTCTTTTGGACAGAGGTCCATTCTTCCTTACTTCCACCGCCATCCGATTCGTATATTCCACATCCGCCTCCGCCATCCTTCCTTCATCCGAATCTGTGCTCTCATCTTCTCCCAATGCGCTATCAAACGCCATTGTTCCTCCTCAGAAGCATTTAGCCCAGTGGTAACACACTGTAGCGCTAATCTGTTTTCTCGTTTTCAAATTCCAGCCCTTACCTTATGATACATTAATTCAGTACATCCTCCTCTGTCAATGCAATTTTCTTCATGCTATTTTAATCAAAATTTGCGCTGACTGATCAACAGGATCAAGTTACTTTTCAGTGTGTTCCCAACAATCTGAACCTAGTAAGCAAAATTACATTTATAATACTATTTTCCAGATGTTGAAGTTAGGTTAATTTTAGGTTCTGAATGAAAGATGAAAAGATTGGTTTTCAGGAAGTTTAAAATATGTATTTTCCAGATGTTGAAAATAAAACATTTTTCGGACGTTGAAAATACGTATTTTCAGGACGTTGAAATCAGGTTCATTTTCGGTTCTGAATGATTGTTGAAAATACTTTCTCTACTTTTTTGTACTGTACTGTACTGTAATGTACTGCACTCTGCTGTGCTCTACTGCAGTGGTTCTAAAACCTCTCCTCGGGGACCCCCAGATGTTTCACAATTTTGCTGTAGCTCTGAACTAGCTATTCAAGAGCTTGAGGATTAGCTGACAAATTGAATCAGGTGTGCTAGCTCTGGAATTAATCAATTACATGGAACGGCCTGGGGTCCCCACGGAGAGGTTTGAGAACGCTACTCTACTGTACTGTACTGTACTGTACTGTACTGTGCTGTCCAAACTTGTGAAACATAGATGCTTATTATTGGTTCAGATTTGGTCCAGTCCGGACAAATCTGAACCAATCACAGACATCTACAGTACCAGTCAAAAGTTTGGACACACCTACTCATTCAAGGTTTTTTATTTATTTTTTACTATTTTCTACATTGTAGAATAATAGTGAAAACATAAAAACTATGAAATAACACATATGGAATCATGTAGAAAACCAACAAGTATTAAACAAATGAAAATATATTTTATATTTGAGATTCTTCAAATAGCCACCCTTGGCCTTGATGACAGCTCTGCACACTCTTGGCATTCTCTCAACCAGCTTCACCTGGAATTCTTTTCCAACAGTCTTGAAGGAGTTTCCACATATGCTGAGCACATGTTGGCTGCTTTTCCTTCACTCTGCCGTCCGACTCATCCCAAACCATCTCAACTGGGTTGAGGTCGGGGGATTGTGGAGGCCAGGTCATCTGATGCAGCACTCCATCACTCTCCTTCTTGGTAAAATAGCCCTTACACAGCCTGGAGGTGTGTTGGGTCATTGTCCTGTTGAAAAACAAATGATTGTCCCACTAAGCCCAAACCAGATGGGATGGCGTATCGCTGCAGAATGCTGTGGTAGCCATGCTGGTAGCCATGCTGGTTAAGTGTGCCTTGAATTCTAAATAAATCACAGACAGTGTCACCAGCAAAGCACCCCCACACCATAACACCTCCTCCTCCATGCTTTACGGTGGGAACTACACATGCGGAGATCATCCGTTCACCCACACCGCGTCTCACAAAGACATGGCGGTTGGAACCAAAAATCTTGAATTTGGACTCCAGACCATAGGACACATTTCCACCGATCTAATGTCCATTGCTCGTGTTTCTTGGCCCAAGCAGGTCTCTTCTTCTTATTGGTGTCCTTTAGTAGTGGTTTCTTTGCAGCAATTCGACCATGAAGGCCTGATTCACACAGTCTCCTCTGAACAGTTGATGTTGAGATGTGTCTGTGACTTGAACTCTGTGAAGCATTTATTTGGGCTGCAATTTCTGAGGCTGGTAACTCTAATGAACTTATCCTCTGCAGCAGAGGTAACTCTGGGTCTTCCATTCCTTTGGCAGTCCTCATGAGAGCCAGTTTCATCATAGCGCTTAATGGTTTTTGCGACTGCACTTGAAGAAACTTTCTGCACCACAGACTGTCCAGGAGTTGGCGGATGCTTTAGTCCAGGTCTGGGAGGAGATCCCTCAGGAGACCATCCGCCACCTCATCAGGAGCATGCCCAGGCATTGTAGGTAGGTCATACAGGCACGTGGAGGCCACACACACTACTGAGCCTCATTTTGACTTGTTTTAAGGACATTACATCAAAGTTGGATCAGCCTGTAGTGTGGTTTTCCACTTTAATTTTGAGGGTGACTCCAAATCCAGACCTCCATGGGTTGATAAATTTGATTTCCATTGATAATTTTTGTGTGATTTTGTTGTCAGCACATTCAACTATGTAAAGAAAAAAGTATTTAATAAGATTATTTCATTCATTCAGATCTAGGATGCGTTGTTTAAGTGTTCCCTTTATTTTTTTGAGCAGTGTATATCATTAGGCTGTATGTATTTTTTTTATATAGGCCTATTTTAAATGTATATTTTTGTAGGGTCACCAGCTTTATTGCAAAAATAAACAAATATACAGACATACATACATTTAAGCTACATATTCATTTGACAGAGGTAATAAACTGCCCATTGATCAGCACAGCAATTGACCATGTTTGCAAAACAAGTGTTTCTGAGCTTATATCACTAATCCACAGATAAGCTAACAGTTACATAAATCAGGAATGGAGACAGGCTCTATAGAACTCTATATATGAGTGACTATGTACAACGCACCACAACCTGTTGTTATGTTGGGCACCTTTTTGCTCAATGACATGTATTGCTAAAATAAAGGTTTAAGGAAATACAGGCAGGCACCACATTACTACAAGACAAAACAGCTTGCTCAATCAAGATGATGATCTTGTAAGTATAAACGCAAAGCTTGCTTCATGTAATTTTTTAAAAAGCTTGAAACGGTAGTGGAATAGGATTAGTGTGGTGTGTGAAGAATCCAATACTGTAACTTGTATGCGGTACAAATCACATTATTGTGGGAGCACCTCCTCTAGGAGCATGAATTAGGTTTTTTGAGAAGGGTTGAATCCCAAGCAACCTGCATACATATTGTTGGAAGTAAAATCAACCAACATAGCTACTGTAGTAGCTCAAAGCTTTGCTGGAAAACCTTGGTAGAGCTTTGATGGAGTAGGCATTGTGGTGCTCATGTGAATTTCCTTTATTTTTCAGCTTCAGACCAATGCCTACTTCTCACTTAAAACATAGTTTTTTGTTTTTATATACAGTGTAATGGTGTGTATAGACAGTATGGACAGTATATGAATAGAAAAGGTGTTTACAGAAGTGATAATGCCCTCGAAGCCGGTGTTTGGAGGATATATTGGCACGGGTGTTCATCGAGGGCCGGCAAACCGTGCCAATATATCCTCCAAACACCGGCTTCGAAGGCATTATCACTTTTATACAACGGGTTACCAACATATTCAAATAACGATTGACATATTTTCATTAAAAACGTTATTTTGATGAATTTAATCATACTATTTCATCCTTCCACAAGATATAGTCCCGACACAAATCTAGGGTTGCTACCCAAGCCAGCTGGTCGTTCATTCTATCGGTTCTGTTTCCAGTCGTTCAGTCTTTTTGTTCTGTATCTATGGACGCGACCCAGTCGCTCGTTCTAAATGTTCCATTGTCATACTGGCTGGCAACGTTCTTATCCCTTGCTTGTTAGCTAGCCAACTACAGCTAACTTACAGTCACGTCAAAAAGTGTAGCCAGAATAACAGAAAAGTAGCTGCATTTGCATTTGTTTAAGCTGTTATCTAGTGACATTTATTTGGATACATCCATAACAATGAGCTAATGAGGCACAATTTCGCCTGGCACAGAAAATGTGCTCACTAGTCAGGACACTGTTATTCAGAGGAGCTAGCCAACAACACAGCTAAAATAATCACTTCAAACTCAAGCTGGAAAGACTGCAAACTAGCTGCACTTCGTTTAGTTTTACCTTTTTTCAATTGATATTTCTTTGTATATATCCATGAAAATTTTGCTAGCTGATTCATGATTTCGACTGGCTGAGAAACGCTGCCTGCCTGTCTCGTCCCGACTCGTTCATTACTATGGGACTGCTGGAGATCGAATTTGAATATTGAAACAATGTTGCAAATGTCAGAGAGACAGACAGCAAGGTTTATACAAATCTCCGCTGTTAAACTAAATGTTAGTCTAAAAGAAATGTGAGATAATGTCTAGATGCTTTTTATAGTGGAGATCAAGTTTATAAATTGCCTGGCTGGGTTGATAAGACAGTGGATTGGGCAGTCAGATGGAAAAGTGTAAATAGGCATTTTAATGTCATAGATTTAGCTGGTGGTAACTTGTGGAATAGACACCGGCTGGAATGCGGTTTTAACCAATCAGCATTCAGGATTAGACCCACCCGTTGTATAAATAGGATTAGCCATGACTAGAATACAGCAAATACATATAAAGGGGGTAAAACAGTATGTAAACATTATTAAAGTGATCAGTGTTCAATGACTCTATGTACATAGGGAAGCAGTCTCTAAGGTGCAGGGTAGCGTGCGGGTGGTAGCCGGCTAGTAACAATGACTAAGATTCAGGGCAGGGTACTGGGTAGAGGCTGGCTAGTGATGACTGTTTAACAGTCTGATGGCCTGGATATAGAAACTGTGTATCAGTCTCTAGGTCCCAGCTTTGATGCACCTGTACTTTCTCCGT
Source organism: Coregonus lavaretus (assembly GCF_964263955.1). Classification (NCBI taxonomy): domain Eukaryota; kingdom Metazoa; phylum Chordata; class Actinopteri; order Salmoniformes; family Salmonidae; genus Coregonus; species Coregonus lavaretus. The sequence continues at coordinate 33,447,769 of NC_139993.1, read as the reverse complement.
CTTCTAGATGGTAGCTGGGTGAACAGGCCGTGGTTCCGGTGGCTGAGGACCTTGAGGACCTTCTTGGCCTTCCAGTGACACCGGTTGCTGTAGATGTCCTGGAAGGCAAGCAGTGTGCCCCCCGTGATGCGATGGGCTGACCGCACCATCCTCTGGAGAGCCATGCGGTTGCGGACATATCACTTTCTACACATACAGTGAGGAGAACAAGTATTTGATACACTGCAGATTTTGCAGGTTTTCCTACTTACAAAGCATGTAGAGGTCTCTAATTTTCATCATAGGTACACTTCAACTGTGAGAGACGGAATCTAAAACAAAAATCCAGAAAATCACATTGTATGATTTTTAAGTAATTAATTTGCATTTTATTGCATGACATAAGTATTTGATACATCAGAAAAGCAGAACTTAATATTTGGTACAGAAACCTTTGTTTGCAATTACAGAGATCATACGTTTCCTGTAGGTTTTGACCAGGTTTGCACACACTGCAGCAGGGATTTTGGCCCACTCCTCCATACAGACCTTCTCCAGATCCTTCAGGTTTCAGGGCTGTCGCTGGGCAATACAGACTTTCAGCTCCCTCCAAAGATTTTCTATTGGGTTCAGGTCTGGAGACTGGATAAGCCACTCCAGGACCTTGAGATGCTTCTTATGGAGCCACTCCTTAGTTGCCCTGGCTGTGTGTTTTGGGTCGTTGTCATGCTGGAAGACCCAGCCACGACCATCTTCAATGCTCTTACTGAGGGAAGGAGGTTGTTGGCCAAGATCTCGCGATACATGGCCCCATCCATCCTCCCCTCAATACGGTGCAGTCGTCCTGTCCCCTTTGCAGGAAAGCATCCCCAAAGAATGATGTTTCCACCTCCATGCTTCACGGTTGGGATGGTGTTCTTGGGGTTGTACTCATCCTTCTTCTTCCTCCAAACACGGCGAGTGGAGTTTAGAACAAAAAGCTCTATTTTTGTCTCATCAGACCACATTACCTTCTCCCATTCCTCCTCTGGATCATCCATATGGTCATTGGCAAACTTCAGACGGGCCTGGACATGCACTGGCTTGAGCAGGGGGACCTTGTGTGCGCTGCAGGATTTTAATCCATGATGGCGTAGTGTGTTACTAATGGTTTTCTTTGAGACTGTGGTCCCAGCTCTCTTCAGGTCATTGACCAGGTCCTGCCGTGTAGTTCTGGGCTGATCCCTCACCTTCCTCATGATCATTGATGCCCCACAAGTTGAGATTTTGCATGGAGCCCCAGACCGAGGGTGATTGACCGTCATCTTGAACTTCTTCCATTTTCTAATTATTGCGCCAACAGTTGTTGCCTTCTCACCAAGCTTCTTGCCTATTGTCCTGTAGCCCATCCCAGCCTTGTGCAGGTCTACAATTTTATCCCTGATGTCCTTACACAGCTCTCTGGTCTTAGCCATTGTGGAGAGGTTGGAGTCTGTTTGATTGAGTGTGTGGACAGGTGTCTTTTATACAGGTAACGAGTTCAAACAGGTGCAGTTAATACAGGTAATGAGTGGAGAACAGGAGGGCTTCTTAAAGAAAAACTAACAGGTCTGTGAGAGCCGGAATTCTTACTGGTTGGTAGGTGATCAAATACTTACAGTGGGGAAAAAAAGTATTTAGTCAGCCACCAATTGTGCAAGTTCTCCCACTTAAAAAGATGAGAGAGGCCTGTAATTTTCATCATAGGTACACGTCAACTATGACAGACAAAATGAGAGAAAAGAAATCCAGAAAATCACATTGTAGGATTTTTAATGAATTTATTTGCAAATTATGGTGGAAAATGAGTATTTGGTCAATAACAAAAGTTTCTCAATACTTTGTTATATACCCTTTGTTGGCAATGACACAGGTCAAACGTTTTCTGTAAGTCTTCACAAGGTTTTCACACACTGTTGCTGGTATTTTGGCCCATTCCTCCATGCAGATCTCCTCTAGAGCAGTGATGTTTTGGGGCTGTCGCTGGGCAACACAGACTTTCAACTCCCTCCAAAGATTTTCTATGGGGTTGAGATCTGGCTAGGCCACTCCAGGACCTTGAAATGCTTCTTACGAAACCACTCCTTCGTTGCCCGGGCGGTGTGTTTGGGATTATTGTCATGCTGAAAGACCCAGCCACGTTTCATCTTCAATGCCCTTGCTGATGGAAGGAGGTTTTCACTCAAAATCTCACGATACATGGCCCCATTCATTCTTTCCTTTACACGGATCAGTCGTCCTGGTCCCTTTGCAGAAAAACAGCCCCAAAGCATGATGTTTCCACCCCCATGCTTCACAGTAGGTATGGTGTTCTTTGGATGCAACTCAGCATTCTTTGTCCTCCAAACACGACGAGTTGAGTTTTTACCAAACAGTTCTATTTTGGTTTCATCTGACCATATGACATTCTCCCAATCCTCTTCTGGATCATCCAAATGCACTCTAGCAAACTTCAGACGGGCCTGGACATGTACTGGCTTAAGCAGGGGGACACGTCTGGCACTGCAGTATTTGAGTCCCTGGCGGCGTAGTGTGTTACTGATGGTAGGCTTTGTTACTTTGGTCCCAGCTCTCTGCAGGTCATTCACTAGGTCCCCCCGTGTGGTTCTGGGATTTTTGCTCACCGTTCTTGTGATCATTTTGACCCCACGGGGTGAGATCTTGCGTGGAGTCCCAGATCGAGGGAGATTATCAGTGGTCTTGTATGTCTTCCATTTCCTAATAATTGCTCCCACAGTTGATTTCTTCAAACCAAGCTGCTTACCTATTGCAGATTCAGTCTTCCCAGCCTGGTGCAGGTCTATAATTTTGTTTCTGGTGTCCTTTGACAGCTCTTTGGTCTTGGCCATAGTGGAGTTTGGAGTGTGACTGTTTGAGGTTGTGGACAGGTGTCTTTTATACTGATAACAAGTTCAAACCGGTGCCATTAATACAGGTAACGAGTGGAGGACAGAGGAGCCTCTTAAAGAAGAAGTTACAGGTCTGTGAGAGCCAGAAATCTTGCTTGTTTGTAGGTGACCAAATACTTATTTTCCACCATAATTTGCAAATAAAATCATTAAAAATCCTACAATGTGATTTTCTGGAATAGTTGACGTGTACCTATGATGAAAATTACAGGCCTCTCTCATTTTTTTTTTTTAACCAGGTAAGCCAGTTGAGAACAAGTTCTCATTTACAACTGCGACCTGGCCAAGATAAAGCAAAGCAGTGCGATAAAAACAACAACACAGAGTTACATATGGGGTAAAAAAACATAAAGTCAAACAATACAACAGAAAATATATATACAGTGTGTGCAAATGTTATGGAGGTAAGGCAATAAATAGGCTATAGTGCAAAATAATTACAATTAGTATTAACACTGGAATGCTAGCTGTGCAAGAGATTATGTGCAAATAGAGATACTGGGGTGCAAAAGAGCAAAATAAATAACAATATAGGGATGAGGTAGTTGGGTTGGCTAATTTCAGATGGGCTGTGTACAGGTGCAGTGATCGGTAAGGTGCTCTGACAACTGATGCTTAAAGTTAGTGAGGGAGATAAGAGTCTCCAGCTTCAGAGATTTTTGCAATTCGTTCTAGTCATTGGCAGCAGAGAACTGGAAGGAATGGCGGCCAAAGGAGGTGTTGGCTTTGGGAATGACCAGTGAGATATACCTGCTGGAGCGCAGACTACGGGTGGGTGCTGCTATGGTGAGCTAAGATAAGGCGGGGATTTGCCTAGCAGTGATTTATAGATGGCCTGGAGCCAGTGGGTTTGACGACGAACATGTAGTGAGGACCAGCCAACAAGAGCGTACAGGTCACAGTGGTGGGTAGTGTATGGGGCTTTGGAGACAAAACGGATGGCACTGTGATAGACTACATCCAATTTGCTGAGTAGAGTGTTGGAGGCTATTTTGTAAATGACATTGCCGAAGTCAAGGATCGGTAGGATAGTCAGTTTTACGAGGGCATGTTTGGCAGGCTTTGTTGCGAAATAGGAAGCCGATTCTAGATTTAACTTTGGATTGGAGATTCTTAATGTGAGTCTGGAAGGAGAGTTTACAGTCTAACCAGACACCTAGGTATTTGTAGTTGTCCACATACTCTAGGTCAGACCCGTCGAGAGTGGTGATTCTAGTCGGGTGGGCGGGTGCCAGCAGCGTTCGATTGAAGAGCATGCATTTAGTTTTACTAGTGTTTAAGAGCAGTTGGAGGCTACTGAAGGAGTGTTGTATGGCATTGAAGCTCGTTTGGAAGTTTGTTAACACAGTGTCCAATGAAGGGCCAGATGTATACAAAATGGTGTCGTCTGCGTAGAGGTGGATCTGAGAGTCACCAGCAGCAAGAGCGACATCATTGATATACACGGAGAAAAGTGTCGGCCCAAGAATTGAACCCTGTGGCACCCCCATAGAGACTGCCATAGGTCCAGACAACAGGTCCTCCGATTTGACACACTGAACTCTATCTGAGAAGTAGTTGGTGAACCAGGCGAGGCAGTCATTTGAGAAACCAAGGCTATTTAGTCTGCCAATAAGAATGCGGTGTTTGACAGAGTCGAAAGCCTTGGCCAGGTCGATGAAGACGGCTGCACAGTACTGTCTATTATCAATCGCGGTTATAATATCGTTTAGGACCTTGAGCGTGGCTGAAGTGCACCCATGACCAGCTCGGAAACCGGATTGCATAGCGGAGAAGGTACGGTGGTATTCGAAATGGTCGGTGATCTGTTTGTTAACTTGGCTTTCAAATACTTTCGAAAGGCAGGGCAGGATGGATATAGGTCTGTAACAGTTTGGGTCTAGAGTGTCACCCCCTTTGAAGAGGGGGATGACCGCGGCAGCTTTCCAATCTCTGGGGATCTCAGATGTTACGAAAGAGAGGTTGAACAGACTAGTAATAGGGGTTGCGACAATTTCGGCGGCTAGTTTTAGAAAGGGTCCAGATTGTCTAGCCCAGCTGATTTGTAGGGGTCCAGATTTTGCAGCTCTTTCAGAACATCAGCTGTCTGAATTTGTGTGAAGGAGAAGCGGGGGGGGGGCATGGGCAAGTTGCAGCGGAGGGTGCAGAGTTGGTGGCCGGGGTAGTGGTAGCCAGGTGGAAAGCATGGCCAGCCGTAGCAAAATGCTTGTTGAAATTCTCGATTATTGTAGATTTATCGGTGGTGATAGTGTTTCCTAGCCTCAGTGCAGTGGGCAGCTGGGAGGAAGTGCTCTTATTCTCCATGGACTTTACAGTGTCCCAAATTTTTTTGGAGTTAGTGCTACAGGATGCAAATTTCTGTTTGAAAAAGTTAGCCTTTGCTTTCCTGACTGCTTGTGTATATTGGTTCCTAACTTCCCTGAAAAGTTGCATATCGCAGGGGCTATTTGATGCTAATGCAGTACGCCACAGGATGTTTTTGTGCTGGTCAAAGGCAGTCAAGTCTGAGGAGAACCAGGGGCTATATCTGTTCTTAGTTCTGTATTTTTTGAATGGGGCATGTTTATTTAAGATTGAGAGGAAATTACTTTTAAAGAACAACCAGGCATCCTCTACTGACGGAATGAGATCTATATCCATCCAGGATACCTGGGCCAGGTCAATTAGGAAGGCCTGCTCGCTAAAGTTTTTTAGGGAGCGTTTGACAGTGATGAGGGGTGGTCGTTTGACCGCGGACCCGTTACGGACGCAGGCAATAAGGCAGTGATCGCTGAGATCCTGGTTGAAGACAGCTGAGGTGTATTTAGAGGGTAAGTTAGTCAGGATGATATCTATGAGGGTACCCATGTTTACGGATTTAGGGTTGTACCTGGTAGGTTCGTTGATAATTTGCGTGAGATTGAGGGCATATAGTTTGGATTGTAGGATGGCCGGGGTATTAAGCATATCCCAATTTAGGTCACCAAGCAGTACGAACTCTGAGGATAAATGGGGTGCAATCAATTCACATATGGTGTCCAGGGCACAGCTGGGGGCTGAGGGGGGTCTGTAGCAAGCGGCAACAGTGAGAGACTTATTTCTGGAAAGGTGGATTTTTAGAAGTAGAAGCTCAAACTGTTTGGGCACAGACCTGGATAGTATGACAGAGCTCTGCAGGCTATCTCTACAGTAGATTGCAACTCCACCCCCTTTGGCAGTTCTATCTAGACGGAAAATGTTATAGTTGGGGATGGAAATTTCAGAATTTTTGGTGGCCTTCCTAAGCCAAGATTCAGACACTGCTAGAACATCAGGGTTGGCGGAGTGTGGTAACGCAGTGAATAACTCAAACTTAGAAAGTAGACTTCTGATATTTACATGCAGGAAACCAAGGCTTTTGCGATTACAGAAGTCAGCAAATGATAGCGCCTGGGGAGTAGGAGTGATACTGAGGGCTGCAGGGCCTGGGTTAGCCTCTACATCACCGGAGGAACAGAGGAGGACTAGAATAAGGATACGGCTAAAGTCTTTAAGAACTGGTCTTCTAGTGTGTTGGGTACATAGAATAAAGGGGGCAGATTTCCGGGCGTTGTAGAAAAGATTCAGGGCATTATGTACAGACAACGATATGGAAGGATATGAGTAAAGTGGAGGTAAACCTAAGCGTTGGGTAACAATGAAAGAGATAGCATCACTGGAGGCACCAATTGAGTCGGTCTCCGCGTGTATGGGGGGTGGGACAAAGGAGCTATCTAAGGCAGGTTTAGCTGGGCTGGGGGATCTACAGTGAAATAGTACAATTAGAAATAACCGAAACAACAATAAGCTAACCATATTGAGATGGGAGAGAGGCATAAAGCAATCACAGGTGTATTTTGAGAGAGCTAAGACAACAGCTGGTAATGACGACACAGTTTGGGCTGAGGCTAAACATAAACAGGATGCGGTACCGTAAAAAGGAACAGTCCAGCAGACATCAGCTGAATAGCTGAGTTATCATAAGGTCCGGTGAACAGCAATAGGATAGTTCGGAGGTAGTTCGGGGCTGCTAAAGCACTAGCGAGCAAGAGGCCACGGCTAGCGTGTGCTAGCTGGCCGGGGCTAGCAGATGGAATCTTTGTGGTCGACGTCGTAACGACATCAGACGATTTCGTCAGCAGACCAGTCGTGTAGGATCGGCGGGGCTCCGTTTCAACACTAGGTGGTCCCGTCCGGTTGACAGAGAGGTAGATAGCCGGGAGATGGGCCTAGCTCAGGATGATTAGCCAGACCACAACGTCCATTTTGTTGCAGCTAGCTGGTAGCGATGAATCCGGAGTTAAAGGTCCAGTGATTCAGTGATTCCGGCAGAAAAACTGATATGTTCTGGGTCGATAACGCGCTGTGCAGACTGGCCAAATAATAGTCCAGACTAGAGCTGGCTGGTGAGTGGTGCAGGCCACGGACAATGGTGAAAAACCGCTAACGGTAGCTGATAGCAAGTAGCTAGTTAGCTGGCTACTCCCGTCCGGTAGACCTAGAGGTAGATAGCCGGGGTATGAGCCTGGCTCTAGGCTAGCTCGAGGCTAACTGGTGCTTGCATCGGGGGCAGTGGTGATTAGCCAAACAGCAACATCCATTCGGTTGCGGCTAGCTAGTTGCGATCCGGTGATTAATGTCCAGTGATTAAATTATTCCCGCAGAAAAATCCAATGTTCTGGGTGAAATACCGCTAACTGTGGCTAATAGCAAGTAGCTAGTTAGCTGGCTAGCTAGTTTCAACTGGAGATTCTAGATAAAAGGTAAGTCAATAATAGAATCCGTTCCACATTGAGTGAGGCGGGTTGCAGGAAAGTATATTTGGTAGAAGGATGAAAAGTCTGATAGGGAAATATGTACGAAAAATACAAAAAAAACTGGGTATTTACAGGCTATTTACAGACACACGACAAAAACAGAACTGCACTACTACGCCATCTTGGACATAAAAATCATACAATGTGATTTTCTGGATTTTTGTTTTAGATTCCGTCTCTCACAGTTGAAGTGTACCTATGATAACCCCTACATGCTTTGTAAGTAGGAAAACTCCCCACTGTATGTGAAGAAAGTGATATGTCCGCAACCACATGGCTCTCCAGAGGATGGTGCGGTCAGCCCATCGCATCATGTGGGGCACACTGCTTGCCTTCCAGGACATCTACAGCAACCGGTGTCACAGGAAGGCCAAGAAGGTCCTCAAGGTCCTCAGCCACCTGAACCACGGCCTGTTCACCCAGCTACCATCTAGAAGACGGAGACAGTACAGGTGCATCAAAGCTGGGACCTAGAGACTGATAAACAGTTTCTATATCCAGGCCATCAGACTGTTAAACAGTCATCACTAGCCAGCCTCTGCCCAGTACCCTGCCCTGAACCTTAGTCATTGTTACTAGCCGGCTACCACCCGGCATGCTACCCCCGAAACTGAAGGATCTGGAGAAGGTCTGTATGGAGGAGTGGGCCAAAATCCCTGCTGCAGTGTGTGCAAACCTGGTCAAGACCTACAGGAAACGTATGATCTCTGTAATTGCAAACAAAGGTTTCTGTACCAAATATTAAGTTCTGCTTTTCTGATGTATCAAATACTTATGTCATGCAATAAAATGAAAATTAATTACTTAAAAATCATACAATGTGATTTTCTGGATTTTTGTTTTAGATTCCGTCTCTCACAGTTGAAGTGTACCTATGATAAAAATTACAGACCTCTACATGCTTTGTAAGTAGGAAAACCTGCAAAATCGGCAGTGTATCAAATACACTGCTCAAAAAAATAAAGGGAACACTAAAATAACACATCCTAGATCTGAATGAATGAAATAATCTTATTAAATACTTTTTTCTTTACATAGTTGAATGTGCTGACAACAAAATCACACAAAAATTATCAATGGAAATCAAATGTATCAACCCATGGAGGTCTGGATTTGGAGTCACACACAAAATTAAAGTGGAAAACCACACTACAGGCTGATCCAACTTTGATGTAATGTCCTTAAAACAAGTCAAAATGAGGCTCAGTAGTGTGTGTGGCCTCCACGTGCCTATATGACCTCCCTACAACGCCTGGGCATGCTCCTGATGAGGTGGCGGATGGTCTCCTGAGGGATCTCCTCCCAGACCTGGACTAAAGCATCCGCCAACTCCTGGACAGTCTGTGGTGCAACGTGGCGTTGGTGGATGGGAGTGAGACATGATGTCCCAGATGTGCTCAATTGGATTCAGGTCTGGGGAACGGGCGGGCCAGTCCATAGCATCAATGCCTTCCTCTTGCAGGAACTGCTGACACACTCCAGCCACATGAGGTCTAGCATTGTCTTGCATTAGTGTCACGGTTCAGACAGACGACCAGAGGACCACAATTGCGTCACACCAGAAAGTTTATTAAAACTTAAGGGAAAAGGGAAGTAGGGAGTGAGTGAAGGCTCCAGGGGTAACAGGGATCCCGTCCAATGTGCTGGGTCTGTGCCCCCCCCCAGTGGCAGCGATGCGTCCTATGAAGCCGGTGGTGGGTGGTCCAGAAGTCCTGGGGGGGGGGGAGACACAGACACAACAGGGCGGATGAAACAAGGCAGCAGTACAGTTCAAGGGAAATCCAAATACGTAGTAGCAAGGCAGAAGGCTGGTCAGAGTTACCGGGATCGAAGAGTAGTCAGGAGTCGTTATGGCAAAAAGCAGGTCTGGATCTCCTGGGGCAGAAGAGTATCCAAACATCAGGCAGGTCCGGGAACACAAAACCAGGGTGAGCCAGAAGCGCGAGCAAACAGGTTCCGGGTGTGAGCTTTGCAGACGATCTGACAAAGGAGAGCTGAAAGACAGGGCTTTAAATACTGGGAGAGGTAGTGGGTAATGCAGCGCAGCTGGCAGAGTAATTAGAGCAGAGCAGAGCAAGGACAGGTGGAGCTAGTTAGGCTGAGTAGAGAGAGTGGTGAGCAGAGTGGAAGAAAATTAAGGTGGTAACCCGGTGGAGTGAGAGGCTCATGACAGAACCCCCCCCCCAAGGGACGGCCCCAGAAGTCCCAAGAGCAACACCACGCCGGGCGGGAGGAGGGGAGCCGGAGGAGGGCTAGAACTCCTCCGAACGGTCCGAGTGAACGTCCTCATCCTCGGAGGAAGCCGGAGGGCCGTGGTCGGGAGATGGGACAGGTCCCGAGACAGGATCAGGCACAGGACAGGAAGCCGAGCGGGCAGGACGGTTAGGGACCCCTCTGGGGCGGCCCCTACGGATTGCAGGTTGATCAGGATGCCGTTGGTGGAAGGCGGTGATGAGAGTCCTATCCACAATCCGACTAGCTGGCACCCAGGTCCTTTCCTCAGGTCCATAGCCCTCCCAGTCAATGAGGTACTGGAGACCCCTACCCCTCCGTCTGGACCGAAGCAGGCGGCGGACGGTGTAAACCAGACCACCATCGACGAGCCGTGGAGGAGGAGGACAAGGCGCAGCAGGGACCAGCGGACTCTCATGAATGGGCTTAATCTTAGACACATGGAAAGTGGGGTGCACCCTCAGGGAATTAGGCAGTTGGAGCCGGACAGCAGTTGGGCTAATCACTCTTATGATAGGGAATGGGCCAATGAACCGAGGTGCCAGCTTCTGCGACTCCACCCTGAGTGGCAGGTTCTTCGATGACAACCACACCCTTTGACCAACATGGTAGGTGGGAGCAGGAATTCTCCGACGGTTGGCCCCGGTAGTGTAGCTGGCAACGGATCTGAGGAGTGTGGCTCGGGCTTGTGACCAGGTGCGGCGACATCGACGGGCAAAAGCAAGTGCAGATGGGCAAGTAACCTCCTCCTCCTGGCTGGCAAATAGAGGAGGCTGGTATCCATAAACACATTGGAAAGGGGACATACCGATGGCAGAGCAGGTCAGAGAATTGTGTGCGTACTCCACCCATGTCAATTGCTGCGACCAGGAGTGGGGGTTGCGTGAAGTCATGCATCGCAGTGCCTTCTCGAGCTCCTGATTTGCCCGCTCTGACTGCCCATTGGATTGGGGATGGAATCCGGAAGTCAGACTGACTGTGGCTCCCAGCAGGTGACAGAACTCCTTCCAAAAAGCGGAGGAGAATTGTGGACCACGGTCAGAAACTACATCCTTTGGCAGTCCGTGGATCCGGAAGACGTGTTCCAGGACCACCTGGGCGGTCTCCTTGGCGGTTGGGAGCTTGGGGAGGGGAATGAAGTGTGCCATCTTGCTGAATCGGTCAACTATGGTGAGAATGACGGTCATGCCACTTGAAGGGGGCAGCCCCGTGACAAAGTCAAGGGCGATGTGAGACCAGGGACGTCTGGGCACAGGCAGGGGCTGCAGCAATCCGGCTGGGGGCTGGCAGGACGACTTGTGTTGGTTGCAGATGGGGCAGGCTTGGACGAATTCCCGTACATCCTTTCTCAGAGAGGGCCACCAGAACCTCTGGGCGAGCAGGTTGTAAGTGCGGGTGGAGCCAGGGTGACAAGCTAGGCGGGAGTCATGTCCCCACTGAACGACCTGGGACCTCAGGTTTTCAGGGACAAAAAGGCGGTCAGCTGGGCAAGTGCTGGGACCTGGCTGGTTACGGAGAGCTTCCAGCACCTGTTCCTCAACAGCCCAGGTCAGAGCTGCTACGATGCAGGGACTTGGCAGAATCGACACAGGGTCCTTGGAGGGGGTGTCATCCTTCTGGAATTGACGGGAGAGGGCGTCTGGCTTGGTGTTGCGTGATCCAGGCCGGTATGACAGAGTGAAATTAAACCTGGTGAAGAACAGGGCCCAGCGGGACTGCCTGGAGTTCAACCGTTTGGCCGTGCGGATGTACTCCAAGTTCTTATGATCGGTCCAAACGAGAAATGGAATGGTGGACCCCTCCAGCCAGTGACGCCACTCCTCCAAGGCAAGCTTCACAGCCAGCAGCTCACGGTTCCCTATGTCGTAATTGCACTCAGAGGGGGACAACCGACGTGAGAAAAAGGCACAGGGATGGAGCTTCCTATCCTCCGCAGCCCACTGAGAAATCACAGCACCAACTCCCACATCCGAGGCGTCCACCTCCACAATGAATTGCCGGTCCACATCAGGCATCTGGAGGATGGGAGCGGAGGTGAACCTCACCTTGAGGGTACTGAAGGCTTTGTCGGCTGCTGGGGTCCAGGTGAAGGGTTGCTTGGTGCTGGTTAGAGCAGTGAGAGGGGCAGCAACGGTACTGTAGTTCCGGATAAACTTTCTATAGAAGTTAGCAAACCCCAGAAACTGTTGCAGCTTCTTTCTGTTCTCCGGAACTGGCCATGAAGTGACTGCTGATACTTTGGCAGGATCCATTTGGATACTTCCCTCTGCCACTATGTACCCCAGGAAGGCCACTGTCTTGACGTGAAACTCACATTTCTCTGCCTTGGCGTAGAGGGAATTCTCCAGAAGACGGTGAAGGACTTGCTGGACATGGCGGGTGTGTTCAGACAGGTTTCTGGAGTAGATTAAGATGTCATCCAGGTAAACGAAGACAAACTTGTTTAACATGTCCCGCAGTACATCATTCACTAGAGCCTGGAACACAGCAGGAGCATTGGTGAGTCCAAAAGGCATAACCAGATACTCGTAGTGGCCTGTTGGTGTATTGAATGCGGTTTTCCATTCATCTCCCTCCCGGATCCGCACTAGGTGGTAAGCGTTTCTGAGATCCAACTTGGTAAAAACAGTGGCTCCCTGGAGCAACTCAAAAGCAGAGGTGAGCAGAGGCAGAGGGTAACGGTTTTTCACTGTGATGTCGTTGAGTCCCCTGTAGTCGATGCAGGGGCGAAGAGATCCGTCCTTCTTCCCCACAAAGAAGAAGCCAGCACCAGCAGGAGATGAAGATGAACGGATTAATCCTGCGGACAGAGAGCCATTGATGTAGTCCTCCATGGACTTTCTTTCAGGAGCAGACAACGAATAAAGACGGCCCTTTGGAGGGGCTGTTCCAGGGAGGAGGTCGATGGCACAGTCGTACGGTCGGTGAGGGGGCAGAGATGTGGCTCTTGCTTTGTTAAACACTTCTCTGAGACCATGGTAGCATTCTGGGACATTGGAGAGGTCAGGAGCGGAGTTAGTAGGTACTGGCCGAGGGGGTAGTGCGGCAGCAAGCAGGCAGGTTCGGTGGCAGTCCTCTCCCCACTCCCTGATCACCCCGGTCACCCAGTCGAGCTGAGGGTTGTGCCGGCGGAGCCATGGGTAACCCAGGATGAGGGGTTGGCCTGGAGAGGGGAGCAGGTGAAACTGGATAGTTTCTTGATGGTTTCCGGACAGACCCATCGAGACCGGGGCCGTGACATGAGTGACCGATCCGAGTAAGTGTCCGTCCAGTGCCCGGGCAGGAATAGGAGGTGTCAAACGGAGGTTCTCCAGTCCCAGTTGGCGTGCCAGCTTGATGTCCATTATGTTGGCTTCGGCGCCAGAATCCACCAGAGCAGCCAGGGTGTGAGTTGAGTCAGAGAGGCGGAGGTGAACTTGCAGCAGGGGTTTGCGGTCGGAGGACTGGATGGTCATTGAACTCAACCGGACTCCCCCTATGCCCGGTGAGCTTCGGCCCTTTAAAGGGCAGGTTACCACACGATGTCCATCACCTCCACAATAGAGGCAGAGGTTTGAGGTGAAGCGGCGCTGGCGCTCTGCAGGAGTGAGAGAGGCTCGCCCAATCTCCATAGGCTCAGACTGATCAAGCTGACCTGGGTGAGTGGCAGTAGATGACAGGAGCCCAGTCGGATCTCTCCGAATGCCGGTAGTAGGTGGACCTTGGCGCCCCCTCTCACGACGACGGGTCTGTATCCTTCTGTCGATCCTGACAGTCAGTGCGATGGCTTCATCAAGAGTGGAAGGCAGTTCATGGGAGACCAACTCGTCCTTGATATAGTCAGCCAAACTATGGAAGAACGCGTCCACCAACGATGGTGTGTTCCAAGAACTTCGTCTAGCCAGGGTTCGGAAGTCGATGGAATGGTCTGCGACTGTACGTCTGCCTTGTCGAATACTGAACAGTTCACGAGACGCCTCTGCGGTTGGTGAATCCAGGTCAAACACCTTCAGCATCTCCTCAGCAAACAGGTCGAAGGTTGCACATGCGGGGGTTTGACGTTCGAACTCTGCTGTTCCCCAGAGTCGAGCTCGGCCCGTCAGGTGAGTGATGGCATACCCAACTTTAGCCCCCTCCGTGGCGAAGGTCCTTGGCTGCAAGGAGAACTGAAGTCGGCAGCTAGTCAGGAATGGTCGGACCTGGGTTGAATCGCCGTTGAACCGCTCGGGGTTTCCAATCTTGGGTTCCGGAGCAGCGGCTGCAATGACCGGGGCAGGTAACTCGGGGGCAGGGCTGGTGGGCAGACTGGCTGGGGTAAGGTTGGTGAGGAGTTGAATGATCATGGCGAGTTGTTGTTGCTGCTGCTGGAACTGCTGCTCATGCTCGTCGGTCTCCATGTCGGGGGAAGTGTGCGCTGAGTCCATAATGGTCAGATCGTACTGTCACGGTTCAGACAGACGACCAGAGGACCACAATTGCGTCACACCAGAAAGTTTATTAAAACTTAAGGGAAAAGGGAAGTAGGGAGTGAGTGAAGGCTCCAGGGGTAACAGGGATCCCGTCCAATGTGCTGGGTCTGTGCCCCCCCCCAGTGGCAGCGATGCGTCCTATGAAGCCGGTGGTGGGTGGTCCAGAAGTCCTGGGGGGGGGGGAGACACAGACACAACAGGGCGGATGAAACAAGGCAGCAGTACAGTTCAAGGGAAATCCAAATACGTAGTAGCAAGGCAGAAGGCTGGTCAGAGTTACCGGGATCGAAGAGTAGTCAGGAGTCGTTATGGCAAAAAGCAGGTCTGGATCTCCTGGGGCAGAAGAGTATCCAAACATCAGGCAGGTCCGGGAACACAAAACCAGGGTGAGCCAGAAGCGCGAGCAAACAGGTTCCGGGTGTGAGCTTTGCAGACGATCTGACAAAGGAGAGCTGAAAGACAGGGCTTTAAATACTGGGAGAGGTAGTGGGTAATGCAGCGCAGCTGGCAGAGTAATTAGAGCAGAGCAGAGCAAGGACAGGTGGAGCTAGTTAGGCTGAGTAGAGAGAGTGGTGAGCAGAGTGGAAGAAAATTAAGGTGGTAACCCGGTGGAGTGAGAGGCTCATGACAATTAGGAGGAACCCAGGGCCAACCGCACCAGCATATGGTCTCACAAGGGGTCTGAGGATCTCATCTCGGTACCTAATGGCAGTCAGGCTACCTCTGGCGAGCACATGGTGTGCCACCCCACACCATGACTGACCCACCGCCAAACCGGTCATGCTGGAGGATGTTGCAGGCAGCAGAACATTCTCCACGGCGTCTCCAGACTCTGTCACGTCTGTCACATGTGCTCAGTGTGAACCTGCTTTCATCTGTGAAGAGCACAGGGCGCCAGTGGCGAATTTGCCAATCTTGGTGTTCTCTGGCAAATGCCAAACGTCCTGCACGGTGTTGGGCTGTAAGCACAACCCCCACCTGTGGACATCGGGCCCTCATACCACCCTCATGGAGTCTGTTTCTGACCGTTTGAGCAGACACATGCACATTTGTGGCCTGCTGGAGGTCATTTTGCAGGGCTCTGGCAGTGCTCCTCCTGCTCCTCCTTGCACAAAGGCGGAGGTAGCGGTCCTGCTGCTGGGTTGTTGCCCTCCTACGGCCTCCTCCGCGTCTCCTGATGTACTGGCCTGTCTCCTGGTAGCACCTCCATGCTCTGGACACTACGCTGACAGACACAGCAAACCTTCTTGCCACAGCTCGCATTGATGTGCCATCCTGGATGAGCTGCACTACCTGAGCCACTTGTGTGGGTTGAAGACTCCGTCTCATGCTACCACTAGAGTGAAAGCACCGCCAGCATTCAAAAGTGACCAAAACATCAGCCAGGAAGCATAGGAACTGAGAAGTGGTCTGTGGTCACCACCTGCAGAACCACTCCTTTATTGGGGGTGTCTTGCTAATTGTCTATAATTTCCACCTGTTGTCTATTCCATTTGCACAACAGCATGTGAAATGTATTGTCAATCAGTGTTGCTTCCTAAGTGGACATTTTGATTTCACAGAAGTGTGATTGACTTGGAGTTACATTGTGTTGTTTAAGTGTTCCCTTAATTTTTTTGAGCAGTGTACTTGTTCTCCCCACTGTGCTAGCGAGCTATTACACTTATTAATGCTGCTTTGAAACTATTACTCAATACAGCATACTAGATATCTGACCGACTGCTTCCGGTATACACTGAGTGAACAAAACATTAGGAACACCTTCCTAATATTGAGTTGCACCCCCTTTTTACCCTCAGAACAGCCTCAATTTGTCGGGGCATGGACTATACAAGGTGTCGAAAGGGTTCCATATGGATGCTGGCCCATGTTGACTCCAATGCTTCCCACAGTTGTGTCAAGTTGGCTGGATGTCCTTTGGGTGGCGGTGGCGGACCATTCTTGATGCACACGGGAAACTGTTGAGCGTGAAAAATCCAGCAGCGTTAGAGTTCTTGACACACTCAAACCGGTGCACCTGGCACCTACTACCATACCCCATTGAAAGGCACTTAAATATTTTGTCTTGCCCATTGACCCTCTGAATGGCACACATACACAGTCCATGTCTCAATGCTTAAAAATCCTACTTTAACCTGTATCTTCACCTCATCTACACTGATTGAAGTGACATCAATAAGGGATCATAGCTTTCATCTGGTCAGTCTATGTCATGGAAAGAGCAGATGTTCCTAATGTTTTGTACACTCAGTGTAAACAACACACCCAACTTGCACTGATCAAGACATGATTTTTCAAAATACAGAACATGCTATAATCAATGTTCCAGAACTCTGACTTCTTTGTATTTGCCAAGACAAACAAAGACAAACTTGTTCTTGGCCTGTACCTCATGTTTCTTAACAGTCTCACCTGTGGAGAGAAGAATAAGTGATGAAATAGGTACAGTTGATAAAATCAAATCAAATAGTCCGGGTAGCCATTTCATTAGATGTTCAGGAATCTTATGGCTTGGGGGTAGAAGCTGTTAAGAAGCCTTTTGGACCTAGACTTGGTGCTCCGGTACCGCTTGCCATGCGGTAGCAGAGAGAACAGGGTGGCTGGAGTCTTTGACCATTTTTTAGGGCCTTCCTCTGACACCGCCTGGTATAGAGGTCCTGGATGGCATGAAGCTTGGCCCCAGTGATGTCCTGGGCCGTATGCACTACCCTCTGTAGTGCCTTGCGGTCGGAGGCCGAGCAGTTGCCATACCAGGCGATGATGCAACCAGTCAGGATGCTCTCGATGGTGCAGCTGTATAACCTTTTGAGGATCTGAGGACCCATGCCTGGGTCTAGGGTTTCTGGGATAATGGTGCTGATGTGAGCCATGACCAGCTTTTCAAAGCACTTCATGGCTACAGACGTGAGTGCTACGGGTAGTCATTTAGGCAGGTTACCTTGGTGTTCTTGGGCACAGGGACTATGGTGGTCTGCTTGAAACATGTTGGTATTACAGACTCGGTCAGGGAGAGGTTGAAAATGTCAATGAAGACACTTGCCAGTTGGTCAGCGCATGCTCGGAGTGCACGTCCTGGTAATCCGTCTGGCCCTGCGGCCTTGTGAATGTTGACCTGTTTAAAGGTCTTACTCATATCGGCTACAGAGAGCGTGATCACACAGTCGTCCGGAACAACTGGTGCTCTCATGCATGCTTCAGTGTTGCTTGTACGCATCTCTGTGTGTGGAGTAAAGGTCGTCTAGAGTTTTTTTTCCTCTGGTTGCACATGTAACATGCTGGTAGAAATGAGGTAAAACTGATTAAAATGTCCTGCATTAAAGTCCCTGGCCACTAGGAGCACCGTCTCTGGATGAGCATTTTCTTGTTTGCTTATGGCCTTATACAGCTCGTTGAGTGCGGTCTTAGTGCCAGCATCGGTTTGTGGTGGTAAATAGACAGCTACAAAAAATATAGATGAAAACGCCCTTGGTAAATAGTGTGGTCTACAGCTTACCTCAGGCGAGCAAATCCTTGAGACTTCCTTAATATTAGATTTCGTGCACCAGCTGTTATTGACAAATAGACACAGACCGCCACCCCTTGTCTTACCGGAGGCAGCTGTTCTATCTTGCCGATGCACGGAAAACCCAGCCAGCTGTATGTTATCCATGTCGTCATTCAGCCACGACTCGGTGGAACATAAGCTATTACAGTTTTTAATGTCCCGTTGTTAGGATAGTCTTGATCGGAGCTCATCCAGTTTATTATCCAATGATTGCACGTTGGCTAATAGTACGGAAGGTAGAGGCGGGTTACCCACTCGCCGTTGGATTCTTACAAGGCACCTGACCTACGTCCCCGATATCTCTGTCTCTTCTTCATGCGATTGATGGGGATTTGGGCCTTGTCCGGTGTCTGAAGTAAATCCTTTGCGTCCGACTCGTTAAATAAATAATCTTCGTCCAGTACGAGGTGAGTAATCGCTGTTCTGATATCCAGAAGCTCTTTTTGGTCATAAGAGACGGCGGCAGAAATATTATGTATAAAATAAGTTACAAATAACACGAAAAAACACACACAATAGCACAATTGGTTAGGAGCCCGTGAAACGGCAGCCATCTCCTCCGGCGCCATTCAATCTGAAAGCTATTGCTGTAATGTCCAAAGGAAACAGGGATCAACATTTGAATTTGAGCAGATATTCACTGCTAGTGACTCAGTGCTCAGTTCATACAAGTTAGATTTGTTTATTTAAAAGGAGCATGGGGATATGAAGTACTGATTAAAGTATCTCTGTGTAAGCACGGAGAGAATTAGCTTTTTATTACATTCTTGCTCAAATTATCATCCACTCAACAAGTTTTTGCGGATACCGAACTGTCATTCCAATCAAAAATGGTGAGGTAAAGCTGAAATTAATTGAGTAATTGTGTAATTAAGTGTGTACAGTAGACACAAAGTTCCCCTTTCCTATTATCTCTGTCTATTAATTTTGACATATCTTCGGCACAGGTGCTTTCAACACTTCATTATGATATTCAGGGGAGGGAACTGTTGAACTATAGAAATAATAATTTGTTATTCATTGAGGGACAATAAATTCAAGTAGCAACCACATTCACTCAGCTAAGACATACAGCTACCCAGAACCTTAGCATGTCAAACAGACCATTCCCAAAGATTACATGGGATAACGGAGGTGATTAGTTATTCCTTATCATTATAATGCTCCAGTCAGAAACATTATTTATTGGTCTTCTTTCATTTTGATGTATTAGCTTGCACTCTTGAAGACAAAAGGACATAGTCAAAGCAGTTTTTAGACCTATTGAGCATTATTAAGTCAAAGGGTTCAAGGCAAGTCAGGACTCCACTTTGGCACTAGCTTGTGGTAATTTGATAGTTTGTCTCTCCATCATTTTGTGTTCACATGCTTGCCTTAACAGGATAAAGGCAAGGCTGGGGTTTATCTGATTATTGCAAAATCTACTGCCCTGTCAGACTGCCAATTAATGGAGAGAAACATAACAGTTGCAGGTACAAACTGGTAGAACCTACACATAAGAATGAGAGAAAAGTAAAAGTGTTGACAGCTTTTATCACTGCTTAGATTACAGAGGTTAGTAATACTCTCATGGGAAATGAGGAAGATGGGAGGACAGTTAGAGAAACTGCTAATGTTTATACAAACTAACCGTCTTGATTTTTATGCGAGCGTAGGTTGGGTTATAATGGGTGACCTCATAAGAACTTGTAACACTTTAACACCTCAAGTACAAAACCTCTAAAAAGGCTTTGGAAGTTTTATATCTTTCATTGTCTTTGACTGATAATATACCAACATACTCTTTAGTATCTATTTTCTGAAAGATGCTGAGGTTCTGCGAGGTCCATGATGTAATAAATGAACAAATACGTGCCTCAAATACACAGATCATATTCAAATGCTACTCAGGGGATACTCACAATATAGCCTTGCTAGTCTTCCCTAAAGGCCTTTCCACTGTTAGAGCCTACTGCCTACTTTGGAGAGGATACACTTGTCATGTGACGCCCCCTGCAGGATGTCCCCTCAACCCCCAAGAGGTGCTGGATAACAAAATAAAAATAACTATGAATTTGGCTCGTGTATGTTTCTTTTAAAATGTATTTAAAAAGTATGGCATTTTTACTCATATCAGGCTCAGATTCAAACTATATGTTTCTCTTGAGCATGAATGTGCACCTCCAATTGCAAATATGTGAATGAAGTATATCAGTAAAGCATTTTTAAAATGCTTGTACATATTTAGTTTCATAAGCAATGTGTTACTGCAGTTTACTTACATCATATCAAAGTAAAGACATTCATTTTCAGATCAACTTTGCACTTGTTCCAAGCCATTGAATAGCCAAAATAAAGATCTGTGCATGTGCTCTGCTATGTACAAGAAATCTGTTTTACACATATTAAAATGTTGTGAATAGCAACCCCGGTTATATTTTGATGAAACACTGGACTAAGTAGGCTTGGAAGATGCTGAGAGTGTTATTAATCCTTTGCGTCATTCTGCCTCTCGCTGTAAGCCTATTGTACAGAACATAGGCCTATTGAGTGACATAAGGGTCACAACAAGCTGAAGTCAATTACTGTATCCTTGTTAGTCCATTAACTGCAATAGAAGTAATGGACTGTACAGTTCAAACCAGACCCTGTCATCTTAACCTTAACCATTGTTTATTTCCATACTGAAATGTAATGATTCATGTGAGCAGAAGATGGTGTTATTTATCTACCTATCCTCTGTACTGCAATGAATAAGCAACAGCAGATCCCTAAGAGTGGTGTGTGTCTGTGTCTTGTCCATGGAGCAGCACTGGTCCCTGAGATGTTGCTAACTGGTCCCTCAGATAGTTGTCTGATAACTTTTAATCCAAAGAGGAGATCCATAACTTGCCAGACCCTGGTATCAAAATTGTTGTGAAACCATGGTCTATAGTATAACACAGACATTAGTAGGGTTGTGCTTGACCACAACAGCAGTGGGCGTCCATCTCTTGTTAGTGCCAAAGTCCTCAGGATAGAGGGCTGCATATCCCACCGCCTCCATGGACCTCCTCTTCTGGACGCGGTGGAGGAGGATACGGTAAGTCCCCGTCAGGGGGCTGCAATTGTCTGTACAGGTGTGGCTCTGCAGATGGACTGCCATGATGCCCAGGTCAGAAAGGGCCGACTTCACCTCCTGCTCCTCCACACACAGGACCTGGGAGGTCTCCGCCAGGTAGAAGGGTGTCTGGGGCAGGGTGGCGTATGCCTGGGGGTACTCGATGCTCTTCAGCCACGTGCTGGTCATGATCTGGGAGATGGAGTCGCGGTTAGCGGGCACGGGTCTCAGCATGCCCTTTATGGCCTGCTGGCAGGGGTTGGGTACGTAGCCTGGGAAGGCGTAGGCTCCCTGTATGATGCAACGCTTCAGCTGCACCTGGTTGTCGGCGTGGAAAGGCATGGTAGCGGTGACCATGAAGTAGAGGAGGATGCCCAAGGCCCAGATGTCCACGTAACGACCCACGTAGCCTTTCTCTTTGAAGAGCTCTGGAGCGGCGTAGGGCGGGGAGCCACAGAACGTGGTGAGGACTTCGGTTGGACCAGTCACTGTGCTGAAGCCAAGGTCTCCCACCTTGATGCAATAGCTGGTGGTGTAGAAGACGTTCTCTGCTTTCATGTCTCGGTGGACAATGTTGTTGTCATGCTGGAATGATAAGAAAAAGGGGTGGGGTGAGTGTGTGTTGGTTGGATGTTGCTACAAAATTACGATGATTCAGAGGGGTTGGGTTAAATGCGGAAGACACATTTTGGTTGAATGCATTCAGTTGTGCAACTGACTAGGTAACCCCTTTCCCTTTGCCTCTCTAAATCAAGCAAGCAAGAGTAAAATAATTGGATACACGCTGGTAAATCCTGACCATAGACATCAATGCATAATTTATGTGAAAGTTACCCACCCAATCCTCAAGTTAGGAAGCAGCCCTAATCATGGAGTGGAATTGACATCTGTGAGTGTCTACTGTTCAATGCTTTCAATGGGTATAGCTCACCATGTGTTTGATGGCTGAGATGATTTGGGCAAAGATGAGCTTGGTCTCCAGCTCAGACAAACGGCCCCTGTTGGCGATACGTGAGTAGAGATCCCCTCCACTACCGTACTCCATCACCAGGTGCAGGCACTTGGTGGTCTCTATCACCTCATAGAGACGGACAATGTTAGGGTGGGACAGCTTCTCCATACAGCTGATCTCTGTGGCAAACAGGGACTGAGACTTCTTGTCCAGCCGAAGCTTATCCAGAATCTTGATGGCAACCCTCTCTGAGAGAGAGAGAGAGAGAGAGGCAGAAAGAGAGAGATACGAAAAAAGAGAAACCAATACAGAATGAAAGGAGAGCAGAGCAGTAAGGATGATCAGACATGGCAACTGGTGTAATTTCATTTGAAGCTTCACCAGGTCTTATATTAGGTCTAGTGAAAAATGTGACTGAGAGGAGAATGTGAAGGTAAATGAAGACCACCCCCCCCCCCATCCCCCCCCTTTCTCTTCACCCTCCATCTCCCCATCGCTCCTGTGGTATTTCTCTGTAGGCATCTCTAGCTGTATGTTACAGAAATTAAAGAGAGATGTATAAAACAGGACATGAATTCACGACAGGGGGTGAGGGGGGATCTGAAGCGATCAGGAGGTGCTTAGTTCAGGCGACCACCCCTTGTCTTCTGGCATCTGTATTCATCCTGTTATAATACCCCCCCTGGATACAGAATCTGTATCGCAGTCAGGGGAGGCAGGATCAAAATAGGGTTTAGGTGGTGGGTGTGGCGGGGGCATGGCCATGGGCGTGGCCAATGGTGCGGTCGCCAACCAAACATTTTAGAGGCCCTCCAACGTTTTGCTGTTTTAAAGCTAATTTCCTGCAATTCTACAAGTTTTGCCATGGCTTATGCTATCTGAGTGACTCAAACATTATAACAAAATCAAGGGGGGCCATGCCATGAAAACAATACTCCTGAATGCATAATGTTTAGAATTTCTGATTCTCCCTGACTGTCTAGCTTTTATTTATGGGGATTGTTAGTTCTCAAAGATGATCTTATAAAAAAATATATAGGTCCATTATCTTTTCTACATACTTTAAATCTGGTTTAAGTCATTTAAGTTTACACTGAAAATGTTTTTCCATCCTAACGAAAACTGTTTGGACATACAATAGGCGGTCCGAAAAAACACTTAGGCGGCCCACCCAAGTCTTTTCTATGCAGAAAAATCACTGACAGGGTCAGCTCAGAGGGAACCGGTCAGTTGGAATGTGTTAGTGAGCTATATCTTTATACTGCCAGGCCCCAACCATTGAGTAGGAACTGTAATGTCCATTTTGTTACATTTTCCAAAGTGGTATCAGTTGTAGACTAAGGGGAGAAGATGAGGGACAGTAAACTGCTCAATGAATGAACCAAATAACTATTTAACTAACTATTGAAAGGATGACGAACTAATAAACGGTAGCCCTCCTTACCTTTAGTCAGGGCATGAATCCCCAATCTAACATTGGAGAAGTTGCCGCACCCTATTTCCCCCCTGAGTTCGTAGAAGGAGATCCTTCGGCCCAGTATAAGGTCGTTGACCACCCTCTGGTCATGGTTCATATCATAAAGCATCCTCTCAAACGGTGTCTGCCTCATCCTCTGTTCTGGGGTCAGTTCTAGTATAATGCGGGCTGGAAGGACTTTGGGTGATTTGTCCACTGCTGTTTCACTCGTCTCACTTGTCTTGGCTTTCTTATCCTCCTTGTCCTTGCATTTCGGGCTAGTCTGGATTTGAGTCCTAAAGGCGCAAAGGGGAAAACATTATTAGAATTAGAGGTAAGATTTTTATTTGGATGAGATTCACTGTGTTCAATAGCAGGGACTAGGGCAATAGAAGTATATTGTTAATCAATTTCAACCTGGTTGCCATTTTCTATGGAATCTCCAGTTAACTGTACTATTCACATACACTGAACAAAAATACAACATGTAAAGTGTTGGTCCCATGTTTCATGAGCTGAAATAAAGGATCCCAGAAATGTTCCATACGCACAAGAAGCTTATTTCTCTCAAATTTTGTGCACACATTTTTATTTACATCCCTGTTAGTGAGCATTTCTCCTTTGCCAAGATAATCCTTCCACTTGACAGGTGTGGCATATCAAGAAGCTGATTACACAGCATGATCATTACACAAGTGCACCTTGTGCTGGGGACAATAAAAGGACACTCTAAAATATGCAGTTTTGTCACACAACACAATGCCACAGATGTCTCAAGTTTTGAAGGAGCGTGCAATTGGCATGCTGACTGCAAGAATGTCCACCAGAGCTGTTGCCAGAGAATTGAGTGTTAATTTCTTTACCATAATCCGCCTCCAACGTTGTTTTAGAGAATTTGGCAATACATCCAACAAGCCTCACAACTGCAGACCACATGTATGGCGTCGTGTGGGCGAGCGGTTTGCTGACGTCAACCTTGTGAACAGAGTGCCCCATGGTGGCGGTGGGGTTATGGTATGGGCAGGCATAAGCTACGGACAATTAACACAATTGCATTTTATTTATGGCAATTTGAATGCACAGAGATACCATGACGAGATCCTGAGGCTCATTGTCATGCCCTTCATCTGCCATTCCTCATGTTTCAGCATGATAATGCACGGCCCCATGTCACAAGGATCTGTACACAATTCCTGGAAGCTGAAAATGTCTCAGTTCTTCCATGGCCTGCATTCTCACCAGACGTCACCCATTGAGCATGTTTGGGATGCTCTGGATCGACATGTACGACAGCGAGTTCAATATCCAGCAACTTCGCACAGCCATTGAAGAGGAGTGGGACAACATTCCACAGGCCGCAATCAAATGCCTGATCAACTCTATGCGAAGGAGATGCGTTGCATGAGGCAAATGGTGGTCATACCAGATACTGACTGGTTTTCTGATCCACGCCCTACACCTTTTTAAAAAAGATATCTGTGACCAACAGATGCATATCTATATTCCCAGTCATGTGAAATACATAGATTATGGCCTAATAAGTGTAGATGAAGGGGAGGAGACAGGTTAAAGAAGGATTTTTAAGCCTTGAGACAGTTGAGACATTGATTGTGTATGTGTGCCATTTAGATGGTGAATGGGCAACACAGAATATTTAAGTACCTTTGAACAGGGTATGGTAGTAGGTGCCAGGCGCGCCGGTTTGTGTCAAGAACTGCAATGCTGCTGGGTTTTTCACGCTCAACAGTTTCCCATGAGTATCAAGAATGGTCCATCACCCAAAGGACATCCAGCCAACTTGACACAACTGTGGAAAGCAATGGAGTCAACATGGGCCAGCATCCCTGTGGAACGCTTTCAACATCTTGTAGAGTCCATGCCCCGACGAATTGAGGCTGTTCTGAGGACAAAATGGGGTGATTCAACTCAATATTAGGAAAGTGTTCTTAATGTTTTGTACACAGTGTATATTAGGCTGGCAGCACCTCTGCTATCATGTGCAGGATTAGCTAATGAGGCCCTGGTCCAATGAGGTCAGAGGAGAGCATCTAATTTCTGGCCTATCCCTCAATTAGGAAGCCTTGGGTAGGCCATTATAGTGTTCTATCTTTTACAATATAATTCAAACACTGCTTTGCAAAAATGAGGCATAAACCGAATAAAAAGAAATGAATAGCCTATGTTTGAGCATTTAAGTATTTTCATGGTAATTTGATATCCATGCCATCCCAGTACATTGGTCTGGTAAGAGCATGAATACGGAAATTAAATGATAAAATATGATGGAAGTGCATCCCATTGTTCGGTAATGTATGGGGAAAAAATTTATGCACTCACTAACTGTAAGTCGCTCTGGATAAGAGCATCTGCTAAATGACTAAAATCTAAATCTAAAATCTAATGTATAAACCAATGTAGACTTCAGGCAATAGACTGAAGACTTGTATGTCAATAAGTGCATCAGGTTTCAGAGCGCAGAATCATTTTTAAAAGTGAGAAGTGTATTCACTTATACATTTATCTTGAGGTCATCTCTATTTATTTGTAATCCTTGCAGTTCTGTGCTCTCAATCTGGTTTGTATTTAATGGATGCTGACAGATCAAAGACGTTGCTCCGTTGGAAATACTCCCAATACAGGTCAGGATTAGAAACCTGCTTTTAGACAGAGCTCAGTTTAGGAAGTTAGTTCTGGTCACGGTGTTCTATAAAATACAACTGAAAATGCAATAGATTACATTCAGTATAGGGGGTTGTGGACTCTCTTGTTATGAGACAATGAGCTCTCTGGTTTAATTGTTATACAACACAATAATCGGTTGTAGCAGGATCAGTGATCCTGAACTTTAAGGTGATAATACTTATTTTCAGATGCAATGCAATTCCTTAGAGGTTCTCTGTAACCTGTAATGCTTGTAAACAGACACATATCAAATGCATCCCATCATTTTTTCCCTAGCTGTCTGTTTTGTGCTTGCAGTTGCCTTACATACAGTATCTTGATTCAGAAATTAATGTATTACAGGAGTTCCGAAGTAAAAAGCAATGAGGTGGACACAGACTTCCAAGCTAAATCCACCATTTGTGATCATTTGTTTGAAAAAACAATGTTCCATATATTCTACTATTGCCGTAAAGAAAATACACAATTTCATAATGCCTTATATAAATTGCAACACATTTTTTTTACTGAATACAATAAATGTCCCATTGATCTGATAGAAAATGTTATGTATTTTATCTGAGTTTGTTGGGACCAAATTAAAGGTCTGACTAAGCAGCCTACATGTGACTATACATGAGAGGCAATAAGACTATATCAGTCAACCAAGATTGGAGTAATGAACACATTTGCATCTAAAATGAACAAAATAGCAAAAAAGTAATCATTGTATATGCTATTTTGCACATAACTACTCACAAAATAATACTTTGAAATATAACCTGGTAGTTGCCGATCCTTCATCTCTTTCCTTCAAGCCCAGCAGTAGAGACTGATAGATAGATTGTGTGTGAATGGAGTGGCTGTCACGGTTTCGGCCGAGGCTGCTCCTCCTCCTGGTTCGGGCAGGCTTCGGCGTTCGCCGTCCCCGGAGTACTAGCTGCCACCGCTCTATGTTTCTGTGTTCCATTGCTTTTGTCTGTCTGTCACACCTGTGTTTGTTTTAGAGTTGATTACTTGTCTTATAAGTTCCATGCATTATTCTAGGGTAGTTGTGTGTGGGTGTCCGTTGCTCCGTGGTTTTGATACGTGTTTGTGTTTCCGTGTCATTTTTCCCTTTTGGAGTGTTTTACGCTTGTGCGTATTGTTCCTCACCTCTCCGTGTTTTCGAGGTCGGGTCTTGTACTCTTGTTTTGGGACATTATTAAAGTCTTGTTGGACTACCTCTGCTTCCTGCGCTTGACTCCTCCACCACATCCACGACAGATATGACAGAACCACACACCATCATGGAGTCAGCAGGATCAGCGGCATCTCCCGAATCGCTGCTGGAACGGCTAAATTTCCAGGACACCATGATCCAGCAAATCGGGACCGCTATGGACAAGGTGTCCAACACCCTGCGCCGTTTGGTGAACACTGAGGACTTTTACAACATCACATCACCAACGGCCAGTCCTCCTCTCTCAGTACCGGAACCCAGTGGCATTCGGCTCTCACTCCCGAGGGCATATGACGGTTCTGCAGCCGGGTGTCAGGGATTTCTCCTGCAGGTAGAACTGTACCTTGCCACTATACACCCGGCGCCCTCGGGATACGAGAGCGTCTCCGCCCTCATCTCCTGTCTCTCCGGCAAAGCGTTGGAATGGGCCAACGCTGAATGGAGGGGAATAGACGCCGCTACCATCACCTACGCGGAGTTCTCTCGCCGCTTCCGGACTGTTTTCGATCATCCTCCTGAGGGGAAAGCGGCGGGAGAGCGTCTATTCCACCTCCGACAGGGGAAGAGGAGCGCACAGGAGTTCTCACTGGAGTTCCGGACACTAGCAGCGGATGCGGGGTGGAATGAGAGGGCCCTCATCGACCAGTACCGATGTAGTCTACGCGAGGACGTTCGTAGGGAGCTGGCCTGCAGGGACACCAACCTAACCTTCGACCAGTTGGTGGACGTTTCCATCCGTCTGGATACCCTGCTGGCTACCCGCGGACGTCCCGAGTGGGGGTCGTCCAGTCCACCCTCCAGCGCCCCCGAGCCGATTCCCATGGAGCTAGGGGGTGCTGGCGCTAGAGAGAGGAGGAGGGGGAACCCGAGGGGGGCCATCCACTGCACCACCTGCGGTCGTGGAGGACACACTGCGGCCAGGTGCTGGGGAGGGTCTCCTAGGGGAGGTGACAACAGGCAACGCACTGGGGAGTCATTTCAGGTGAGTAGACGCCCCACTCACCCAGAGCTCTCTGTTGGTCACATGAGTATTCCTGTGAGGTTTCCACAGGTGGCACCTCATTCCCAGCATAAGGCGCTAGTAGATTCAGGCGCAGCTGGGAATTTTATTGATCGGGCATTTTGTAATAGGTTAAGGATTCCCCTTCTGCCGGTAGACAATCCATTTCCTGTCCACGCACTAGACAGCCGGCCGTTGGGGTCGGGTCTGATCAGGGAGGTCACAGCACCACTGACTATGACGACGCAGGGGGGTCATGAGGAGAGCATTCAGTTTTATCTGATTGACTCTCCTGCGTATCCCGTGGTGTTGGGACTTCCCTGGTTAAGCACCCATGATCCTACTATAGCGTGGCAACAGAGGGCTCTTATGGAGTGGTCTGCTCAGTGTGTAGGGAGATGTCTAGGTGTTTCCGTAGGGGCGACCTCGGTAGAGAGTCCGAACCAAGTGCCCGCACTGCGCATTCCCCCCGAGTATGAGGATTTAGCACTCGTGTTTAGCAAATCGAGGGCAGCACGGCTACCTCCTCATAGACAGGGGGACTGTGCGATAAATCTCCAAACAGGAGCGGCTCTTCCTCGGAGTCATGTGTATCCCCTGTCTCAAGAGGAGACAGCGACTATGGAGACATACATAGCCGAGTCCTTGGCACAGGGATACATACGGCCCTCTACTTCCCCAGTCTCCTCGAGTTTCTTCTTTGTGAAGAAGAAGGACGGGGGATTGCGCCCGTGTATTGATTATCGTAGTCTCAATCAGATTACAGTTAAATACAGCTACCCACTGCCACTGATTGCGACGATGACGGAGTCATTACGCGGAGCGCGATTCTTCACAAAGTTGGATCTCAGGAGCGCGTACAATCTGGTGCGCATTAGGGAGGGGGATGAATGGAAGACAGCATTTAGCACCACCTCGGGTCATTACGAGTATCTCGTCATGCCATACGGGTTAATGAATGCTCCGTCAGTCTTCCAATCCTTTGTTGACGAGATTTTCCGGGACATGCATGGGCAGGGTGTAGTAGTGTACATCGACGACATCCTGGTGTACTCTTCTACACGAGCCGAGCATGTAGCCCAGGTGCGCCGAGTATTGAGACGACTGTTGGAGCATGACCTGTATGTCAAGGCAGAGAAATGCCTGTTCTTCCAGGAGTCCGTCTCCTTTTTGGGTTATCGGTTGTCTTCAGCTGGTGTGGAGATAGAGGTAGACCGGGTATCGGCCGTGCGTAATTGGCAAACTCCAACCACTGTAAAAGAGGTGCAGCAGTTCTTGGGTTTTGCTAATTACTACCGGAGGTTTATTCGGGGTTTTGGACAGGTTGCAGCTCCCATTACGTCCCTGCTAAAGGGGGGTCCGGTTCGCTTGCGGTGGTCGGCTGAGGCGGACAGGGCATTTATCAAGCTTAAGAACCTGTTCACCTCGGCTCCGGTGCTGGCGCATCCGGATCCCTCTTTACCATTCCAGGTTGAGGTAGACGCGTCCGAGACCGGTATTGGGGCAGTCCTCTCACAGCGGTCCGGCGCGCCACCTAAACTCCGCCCCTGTGCTTTCTACTCGAAGAAGCTCAGCTCGGCGGAGCGTAACTATGATGTCGGGGACAGGGAGTTGTTAGCCATAGTCCAAGCCCTAAAGGTGTGGAGGCATTGGCTTGAGGGGGCTCAACACCCTTTTCTCATTCTGACTGATCACCGTAACCTGGAATACATCCGGGCAGCTAGGAGATTGAACCCTCGTCAGGCTAGGTGGAATATGTTCCTAACCAGGTTTGTCTTTAAAATCACATACATCCCAGGGTCCCAGAATGTTAAGGCAGACGCACTGTCCCGGCGGTATGACACGGAGGAGAGGTCCAACGAGCCTACTTCCATATTGCCGGAATCTTGTTTGGTGGCTCCGGTAGTATGGGAGGTCGATACGGAAATCGAGCGGGCACTGCGTACCGACCCTACTCCCCCCGAGTGTCCTGTGGGGCGGACGTACGTTCCGCTCGAGGTCCGCGATCGTCTTATTTATTGGGCTCATACATCACCCTCCTCTGGACATCCAGGTATTGGCCGGACCGTGCACTGTCTTAGCATGAAATACTGGTGGCCAACGTTAGCTAGGGATGTGAGGGTTTATGTCTCCTCCTGCTCTGTGTGTGCCCAGTATAAGGCGCCTAGACATTTGCCCAGGGGTAAGCTACATCCCCTGCCCGTTCCACAACGACCATGGTCCCACCTCTCGGTAGATTTCGTAACTGACCTACCTCCCTCCCAGGGGAGTACCACCATATTGGTCGTTGTGGATCGGTTTTCTAAAGCCTGTCGTCTCCTTCCCAGGCCGGGTCTCCCTACTGCCCTACAAACCGCTGAGGCTCTCTTTACCCATGTGTTCCGGCACTATGGGGTCCCCGAGGATATTGTGTCTGACCGAGGTCCCCAGTTCACCTCCAGAGTCTGGGGGGCTTTCATAGAACGCCTGGGGGTCTCGGTTAGCCTTACCTCGGGGTACCACCCAGAGAGCAATGGGCAGGTTGAACGTGTGAACCAGGATGTGGGTAGGTTTTTGAGGTCCTACTGCCGGGACCGGCCGGAGGAGTGGTCGAGGTATATCCCCTGGGCAGAGATGGCCCAGAACTCTCTCCGCCACTCCTCCACCGGATTAACACCTTTCCAGTGTATTTTAGGGTATCAGCCGGTCCTGGCACCGTGGCACGAGAGCCAGACCGAGGCCCCTGCGGTGGACGAGTGGATTCGGCGCTCGGAGGAGACGTGGGACGCTGCCCATGTCCATCTGCAGCGTGCCATCCGTCACCAAAAGGCGAGCGCCGACCGTCACCGCAGTGAGGCACCGGTGTACGCACCGGGAGATCGAGTCTGGCTCTCGACTCGAAACCTGCCCCTCCGCCTGCCCTGCCGGAAGCTGGGTCGGCGGTTTGTGGGGCCCTTCAAAGTCCTGAGAAGATTGAACGAGGTGTGTTACAGATTACAACTGCCTATAGAGTATAAAAATATTAACCCCTCGTTCCATGTGTCTCTTCTCAGGCCGGTGGTAGCTGGCCCACTCCAAGAGGAGGAGATAGGAGAGACCCCTCCGCCCCCTTTGGACATCGAGGGGGTCCCGGCGTACAGAGTCCGGACCATCTTGGACTCGAGACGCCGGAGGAGTGGTCTCCAGTATCTCGTGGAGTGGGAGGGGTACGGTCCGGAGGAACGGTGCTGGGTGCCCAGGAGGGACATACTAGATCCATCCCTCCTGACGGAGTTTCACCATGGGCATCCCACGCGCCCGGGTCCGTGTCCTCCTGGCCGTCCCCGAGGCCGGGGTCGGCGCGCGGCTGGAGCCGCGCGTCAAGGGGGGGGTACTGTCACGGTTTCGGCCGAGGCTGCTCCTCCTCCTGGTTCGGGCAGGCTTCGGCGTTCGCCGTCCCCGGAGTACTAGCTGCCACCGCTCTATGTTTCTGTGTTCCATTGCTTTTGTCTGTCTGTCACACCTGTGTTTGTTTTAGAGTTGATTACTTGTCTTATAAGTTCCATGCATTATTCTAGGGTAGTTGTGTGTGGGTGTCCGTTGCTCCGTGGTTTTGATACGTGTTTGTGTTTCCGTGTCATTTTTCCCTTTTGGAGTGTTTTACGCTTGTGCGTATTGTTCCTCACCTCTCCGTGTTTTCGAGGTCGGGGCTTGTACTCTTGTTTTGGGACATTATTAAAGTCTTGTTGGACTACCTCTGCTTCCTGCGCTTGACTCCTCCACCACATCCACGACAGATATGACAGTGGCTCACCATCACTAAACCTCAGGGCATCACCCTACCAATCCTATTAGCACCATGTATTAATACCCATTATAAACTGGGTGGTTCGAGCCCTAAATGCTGATTGGCTGACAGCCGTGGTACGTCCCGTATACAACGGGTATTAAAAAACTTATATTTTTACTGGTCTAATTACGCTGGTAACCAGTTTATAATAGCAATAAGGCACCTCGGGGGGTTGTGGTATATGGCCAATATACCACGGCTAAGGACTGTATACAGGCACTCCGCGGTGCCTCGTACATAAAAACAGACCTTAGCCGAGGTACACTACATGACCAAAGGTATGTGGACACCTGCTCGTCGAACATCTCATTCCAAAACCATGGGCATTAATTTGGAGTTGGTCCCCACTTTGCTGCAATAACAGCCTCGACTCTTCTGGGAAGGCTTTCCACTAGATGTTGGAACATTGCTACGGGGACTTGCTTCCATTCAGCCACAAGAGCATTAGTGAGGTCGGGCACTGATGTTGGGCGATTAGGCCTGGCTCACAGTCGGCATTCCAATTCATCCCAAGGTGTTCGATGGGGTTGAGGTCAGGGCTCTGTGCAGGCCAGTCAAGTTCTTCCACACCGATCTCGACAAACCATTTCTGTATGGACCTCGCTTTGTGCATGGAGGCATTGTCATGCTGAAACAGGAAAGGGCCTTGCCCAAACTGTTGCCACAAAGTTGGAAGCACAGAATCGTCTAGAATGTCATTGTATGCTGTAGAATTAAGATTTCCCTTCACTGAAACTAAAGGGCCTAGCCCGATCCATGAAAAACTGCCCCAGACCATTATTCCTCCTCCAGAAAACTTTACAGTTGGCACTATGCATTGGGGCAGGTAGCGTTCTCCTGGCATTCGCCGCCAAATCCAGATTCGTCCATCGGACTGCCAGATGGTGAAGCGTGATTCATCACTACAGAGAACGCGTTTCCACTGCTCCAGAGTCCAATGGCGGCAAGCTTTACACCACTCCAGCTGACACTTGGCATTGCGCGTGATCTTAGGCTTGTGTGCGGCTGCTCGGCCATGGAAACCTATTTCATGAAGCTCCGACAAACAGTTATTGTGCTGACGTTGCTTCCAGAGGCAGTTTGGAACTTGGTAGTGAGTGTTGCAACCGAGGACAGACGATTTTTACGCGTTACGCACTTCAGCGGTCCTGTTCTGTGAGCTTGTGTTGCCTACCACTTCACGGCTGAGCCTTTGTTGCTCCTAGATGTTTCCACTTCATAATACCAGCACTTACGGTTGTTTCGGGCAGCTCTAGCAGGGCAGAAATTTGACAAACTGACTTTTTGGAAAGGTGGCATCCTATGACGGTGCCACGTTGAAAGTCACTGAGCTCTTCAGTAAGGCCATTCTATTGCCAATGTTTGTCTATGGAGATTGCATGGCTGTGTGCTCGATTTTATACACCTGTCAGCAACAGGTGTGGCTGAAATAGCCAAATCCACTAATTTGAAGGGGTGTTCACATACTTTTGCATATATAGTGTATATTGGACATATACCATACTCCCTCGGGCCTTATTGCTTACTTAGAGACCTACATAGACAAAGCAGCACTAACAGCTATTTCACATAAATCTAATCTAGGCCTATTATCACATAAACATTTAGCATTATTGAAAGGGGGGCCTATCAAATTCAATATGTATCACAGATCTATCTACAAACAATGAATAATTGAACACATTTCTAATGTATTGGATGAACAGCAATAGAGAGATGAAGATGTCAATTTTATGTAACAAATATGATGAAGTTGTTCATTAGGGTCATGATCTGTCAAATCTTCTTTTTAGCAGCCTGGCCATTCTGTAGTCAATGTTTCAAATAAAATCAAATACACGTGTTTAGCAGATGTTATTGCGGGTGTAGCGTAATTCTTGTGATTCTAGCTCTGACAGTGCAGTAATATCTAACACGTAATATCTAACAATTTCACAACGTTTAAGAGCACTAAGGAGTTGTGAACATTCACCCAGGGCTTAAACCAAAGATTTGTTTGGCTTTGGTTCAAGCCAATCCTCACCTCATGAAGTCGGCCATTCCACCAATCACACACAATGAATAGTTGGCGGGAGTGGAAGGGGAGGAACATTCGAATGTGTTATTCACAAATCAGAACTAGCTACGTATTTTGACAACTCGTTTGTGTACAAGATAATGGCGTCAACTGTTGCAGTGCCTGTCGCCCCTACGGAGTCGGACTCAGAGCGGTGTGAAGGCGAGGAAGAGTTACGGGGGAACGAGGCTGAAGAAGAGATAAACCAACAAACTGGGCCCATTGCAGCACCCTCCCAGAACCGTCTAGTGAAGTTACCGCTATCCCGAATCAAGGCAATGATGAAAGCTGACCCAGACGTGTCCCTCGCCAGTCAAGAGTCTGTGTTTATCATTGCTAAAGCCACAGTAAGTTAAAACTATTACATGAAGTAGTTACCCCTAGCAGCATTTCTTACGTTTTAGTCATTTAGCAGACGCGCTTATCCGGAACAATTAGGTTTAAGTGCCTTGCTCAAAGGCACATTGACTGATTTTTCACCTAGTCGGCTTTGGGATTTGAATCAGCAACGCTCTAAACGGCTAGGCTATAGAGCCCAACAGTGGAAGTGTCATTAAAACCTAGCGGTCAAACAGGGAAATGGTTCCAATCGTTTTTCTACCGTTCATTTTTCCCATAGGGGATTTTGGAAACGCTTAAAATAAGTAGGTTGCTGCAACGATTCCAGTTTGTTGGTTGTTCTCTTCTTCAGCCTCGTTCCCCCGTAACTCTTCCTCACCTTCACACCACTCTGGGTCCGACTCTGTGGGGGCAACAGGCACTGCAACAGTTGATGCCGGTTATCAAAATGTCATGCCAGGTTAAGCCTAAAGAAAACACAGCCCTTATTGCAAGTGTTTCTAAATTCCCCAATGTGGAAAAACTATAGGAACCATTTCCCTGTTTGACTGCTAGGTTTCATAGGTATTATGACTCATACTGTGGCACTCTATTCCAGATACAGAGTAAAGTCGTGGAGGGGAGGATTGTAGGAAGGACCTATTTTATGTTCCTTGCAGTTCACTGGTCATCAACTGTTGAGCTACTTGGTGTCCAGGCTTTTGTTCCAACCCAGCACCAACACATCATTGCTGTAAAGGCAATATCTAGCTTAGCTACCTAGGATGACAATCACTTTACTGTAGTCACAATGTACTTATGTTATCTGTTACAGCGATGTTACTGACTGTATACTAAACTTCATGTGTTCCAGGAACTCTTTGTTGAGATGATTGCCAAAGATGCCCTGGTGTACGCCCAGCAAGGAAAGAGGAAAACTTTGCAGAGGAAAGATTTAGGTTAGTAATGTCAAGCAGACATTATCATATAGTACACCAAACATTAATCATACCATGTGACCATAACACTAAGCAATAATCATCAACCCCTGGTTTTGGAGAGCCACATGGTATGCCAGGCTTTAGTTCCATCCCAGTACTAAACACGTGTTAGGCCTAACTGATTCAACTGATCAAGGTCTTAGTGCGGAGGTAGAACAAAAGCCTGTACTCCATGTAGCTCTACAGGACCAGGATCGGTGGTCATTTAGGCTAGCCTTTGACTTTAGTTCTTCCAACTATTGTGTTTTTGTTGTTTCCACTGTCTAACAGATAATGCAATAGAGGCCGTAGATGAGTTTGCCTTTCTGGAAGGTAAGTTCTCTTCCAAGCATCCATCTTCGCTAAACCTCTAGCATATTTTATTCTTCGTCAGATTGATAATCTTTTTTTTTAAATTGAATGATCCCGCTGTGATGTATTATTCTGAGTCATTGGCTATAGTGAATCAGGTTTGTGTAATAGGTTTGACAAGATTGTCTTTGTCTATGTTCTCTTTCAAAGGCACTCTAGACGCCTAGACACTCAGGAGACAGCAGGCAGTTCAAGGATCAGAGGCATTTGGAAAACAGACTGACCTGTCTTACTTTTGAAGTGATATCACTGAGTTGGAAATGAAACATTTGAGAAGGTTTTGGTGCTGGTCACAAGGAATTCCCTTTCTGAACATGTATAAACTGTGAAGACATCCGTGATGATCCTCCCTCAGTTGGTCTGGTCTGCAATTTTTTATTTGTAAATAATGTGAGATTATGTTGAAATAAATCAGTGTATAAACCTAATTTGTAGTTTTATTTTTTTTAAATAGCTTTATTAGGATTTTTTTTTATTTTTTATATGCATCAGAAATAAATCCATCCTCATTAGTATACCATAGTGTCCAGCTGTTTAGGCAACAACTACTCATTTTCCATTGTGAGGAAAATATAGACTTTACATTTTAATAAAAAGGACATTAGAATCTATCCACCCAAAGTAATGTAAAACCTCTAGTAGACAATGCTTTACAGAGGGTATAGCAAATTACCAGATCAATCTTTTGCGGACTAAGGGTAAAGACGTTGGGCATATTCTTTCCAAATGTCTATTTCTCTGTCTGGAGGCACGTAGCTTAGAGACTATATTTAGATATACCATTATATCCAGTTTGTTTTGCTGTTTCTATAAAACATCAGCCCAGAGAAAGGGACTTGAGCTGCAGGTCCATAATCAAAAAAGCATAATATGAGCTTATCTTTAATATTAGAATGGCTCACGCCAGGACAGACACACATGCTGGGCAAAGTGGCTGTGCAGGTGGTCTGCTGCTATGGCAAATTAAATTTATCTGGAGGAAATCAAGGCTGGACTAAAAATTGTATGTGCTCCTTGTGCATTCCTGAAGAGATTCAGCTTTAGTGTATCAACAGAAGAATGGGTTGAGTGCATTTTTAACCCACCCCTCCCCACATCATACTGCTGCAGAACAATATATATATACAGTGGGGAGAACAAGTATTTGATACACTGCAGATTTTGCAGGTTTTCCTACTTACAAAGCATGTAGAGGTCTGTAATTTTTATCATATGTACACTTCAACTGTGAGAGATGGAATCTAAAACAAGAATCCAGAAAATCACATTGTATGATTTTTAAGTAATTAATTTGCATTTTATTGCATGACATAAGTATTTGATCACCTACCAACCAGTAAGAATTCCGGCTCTCACAGTTTTTCTTAAGAAGCCCTCCTGTTCTCCACTCATTACCTGTATTAACTGCACCTGTTTGAACTCGTTACCTGTATAAAAGACACCTGTCCACACACTCAATCAAACAGACTCCAACCTCTCCACAATGGCCAAGACCAGAGAGCTGTGTAAGGACATCAGGGATAAAATTGTAGACCTGCACAAGGCTGGAATGGGCTACAGGACAATAGGCAAGCAGCTTGGTGAGAAGGCAACAACTGTTGGCGCAATTATTAGAAAATGGAAGAAGTTCAAGATGACCGTCAATCACCCTCGGTCTGGGGCTCCATGCAAGATCTCACCTCGTGGGGCATCAATGATCATGAGGAAGGTGAGGGATCAGCCCAGAACTACACGGCAGGACCTGGTCAATGACCTGAAGAGAGCTGGGACCACAGTCTCAAAGAAAACCATTAGTAACACACTACGCGGTCATGGATTAAAATCCTGGAGCGCACGCAAGGTCCCCCTGCTCAAGCCAGCGCATGTCCAGGCCCGTCTGAAGTTTGCCAATGACCATCTGGATGATCCAGAGGAGGAATGGGAGAAGGTAATGTGGTCTGATGAGACAAAAATAGAGGTTTTTGTTCTAAACTCCACTCGCCGTGTTTGGAGGAAGAAGAAGGATGAGTACAACCCCAAGAACACCATCCCAACCGTGAAGCATGGAGGTGGAAACATCATTCTTTGGGGATGCTTTTCTGCAAAGGGGACAGGACGACTGCACCGTATTGAGGGGAGGATGGATGGGGCCATGTATCGCGAGATCTTGGCCAACAACCTCCTTCCCTCAGTAAGAGCATTGAAGATGGTCGTGGCTGGGTCTTCCAGCATGACAACGACCCGAAACACACAGCCAGGGCAACTAAGGAGTGGCTCCGTAAGAAGCATCTCAAGGTCCTGGAGTGGCCTAGCCAGTCTCCAGACCTGAACCCAATAGAAAATCTTTGGAGGGAGCTGAAAGTCCGTATTGCCCAGCGACAGCCCCGAAACTTGAAGGATCTGGAGAAGGTCTGTATGGAGGAGTGGGCCAAAATCCCTGCTGCAGTGTGTGCAAACCTGGTCAAGACCTACAGGAAACGTATGATCTCTGTAATTGCAAACAAAGGTTTCTGTACCAAATATTAACTTCTGCTTTTCTGATGTATCAAATACTTATGTCATGCAATAAAATGCAAATTAATTACTTTAATCATACAATGTGATTTTCTGGATATTTTATTTTAGATTCCGTCTCTCACAGTTGAAGTGTACCTATGATAAAAATTGCAGACCTCTACATGCTTTGTAAGTAGGAAAACCTGCAAAATCGGCAGTGTATCAAATACTTGTTCTCCCCACTGTATATATATATATATATATATATATATATATATATAATTCCCACTTTTTTTATGTTGACCCATCTACTTATTTCTAGCTATTTTCATCAACCATATATCAAATCTGATAGATGTAACTCATCCCTTGGTAACTTTTCAGTATTTCTGAGAAATTCAGGCATTGTCATTGTAATCTATTTCCTAGCACCTTTTGGCACCAGTCAATTTTGGGGGATTATTTATTAGAATTATCTACATATGTAGGATCTTAATTTGCTCACTTTTGTTGCTGAGAATTTCCCTGCACTGCAACAAATGCAAAGGAGCTTCATGATTTACATAAATTCACTGAAAACCCATACTAACGCATGGTTATATTAACATTGCATTTTCATGTAGCTTACTTTTGGCCAGCTAATAGCCTAACGACCAATCAAGCAACATTATGGACTAAACGTTCAAATCCTGTTGCTGCAGGATTATGTTGCTGTGACTATAGGTCAAATTTAAGATCCTACACCTGTCATTTTCAGAAGATACAATTTTGTTTTTCTTTTGCAGCTTTTGTTAAACACATCCATTTCCCATAAATTAAAAATAAAACACCCATTTCAGAAAGTGTTCAGTTTCCCCACTCTAAGCACATGTTTTGCAATGATTTTTAAATAAGTCCTCTTGTATGTTTAACCAAACACATTCTGGTTTAGTTTTACAGTATATAAAGAAACAAAGCTGTGTGAACCACAGATGTTAGTTTGAGGACTGCCTGCAAAGAGTTCTTGTCTACTCCCACCAGAAGAATGCCAGGCAGCATAGAACATGCCAGGGTTTTTTCTTGATGAAAATGGAGCTTAGGTGGTGGGTGTAGTGAGGGCGTGGCCAATGATACGGTCACCGACCAAACATTTTAGAGCCCCCCCCCCCCCATTGGCTGCAGTGACAAACTTGAGCTGTTTGAAGCTAATTTCCTGCAATTCTACACATATCGTCATGTGTCTGAGATAGAATGTTGCAGTTTTAAAGCTAATCTCCTGCAATTATACACATTTTGCCGTGGTTTATGCTATGAGTGACTCAAACATATAACAAAATCAATCGGGGCCACATGCCATGACAAAAATAATTTTTTTGAATTTTAGATTCTCTACTTTTTATTTCTGGTTTAAGTCATTTAAAATTGCACTGTGCTGAAATCGCTCTGCCATTTCCTGGTTGCTAAAACTCTAATTTGCCTGATTTCAGTTTGTGACAAAATAAGCTAGTATAGTGTAGAAAATTATTGTACCATCTAAACCGCTGTGAAATATATTTTCCATTTCCAAAAAGATTCTTTCAGAGGTTTGAAGCTGGTGTACTAAACCAAAAGTAAAAGATGCAAAAACAAAACTTAAGAACAGGAAGCATAGAAATAGTGCATGTAGAACAGATCTACCGCTTCTTAGAATTGCTTTCAAGTAGAATTATAGATCTATAACTCACATTTCTATGTGAAATTGGTTGCGTCGCCCAGAAATCTACATATTGCCACTTATGTTTACACTGAACGTTTTTCAACCCTGATTTATGTTTTTGTTTATTTTTTTACTGTTTGGACATGGGCAGTTTTCGGACTGCCCAATACTTTTCTATGCAGAAAAAAACCTAATATAAAATATAATCACTACATGTTGCATGGATGGACTTTATTTTATTTTGACACTAAATAAAGACATTCTATTAGGGATCTCTCATGTAAGTATAGTTCCACCAAGCCTTTTGTCAAGATCAGAACATTCAAGCAATCATTATGTACCCCTGAAGAAGTTTTGTTTTTTATACTCATTCAATTATTGGGAGTATATAGAATGTACAACTTAAACATTTTGTTTATTTTTTATAAGGTTACTATTTCATTAGTCGGCACCTCCAACTTTTTGGGTGTGTGTCAACTCATGCTTTTTACAAGAACAGAGCATGAACAATGAACTGGGGAACACCTGTAAATTTAGGGCATAAAAGTGATCACTTCAATCTTCATGAAGTTGTAGTGTAGACAATGTCCTAAAATGGCTATAATCAGCCATCCACTAGTAGCATTCCAGACAGTCCATACCAAATGTTATGTGCTTGATAAATTATACATCTCAAAATTTGACATATTTGCTCCCTGAAACCTAACCTAACACTGAAATCCCTTTGGGCTAAGCTGCCCTGGCCTAGACCACAGGTATAGTTAGCTTTTCCCTACAACATCTCCAGGACATACCTATCCCCCCCTCCGGCTCTCTACCTCCTCAAAGAGGAACACCGGTTTAGTCTATGATTTAATAGGTGGATTTACAGTCACTAGTTTTTTTTTTTTCAACCTTTTGTTTGAAAGTTTGTGTCTAGGATACTTTTACAGTGATCTCTTAATCGCCCCAAAGATATGCAGGAAATGTTTGGCTCAAGACTGAAGTCATGGGGAAGGTATGTTTTTGCAGCTGAAAGATTCCAACTTGATTTCTTAAGGGTTGAATTCTTGCACGCTGCCCTCACCTCACAGACTGCATATTTTTAATTCCAGGGCTCAGGTATGCACAGTCAGATAGTATGGATTACACTGGCCTTGTCGTCTAATAAATGCCTCTACCTAAAGCCTACCATTCAGCAGAGATTTAAAGCATCATTTACCCTGTATTAATTTACCGTGTGTTTTACCACATTGTCTGTTCATGGAAGTTGCAACTCTCTCCAGGTGTGTTATTCCATTGTACTACAACATAATTACATAGAGCAATAACTTTACAGTAGATACTGCTGTAAAATACAAACAAGATATGGTGAAGTGACTCTTCTCAACAATAGTTAAAAGCTAAACACTTGCTTGTCACTGGAAGCATTTCTTCTAAGGTACATTAAACAACGGGTAGTCTGTCTCGTCATTAAATACAAGGTTATTTGGGTTTTCCTGTCCATTATTTTTCAGACGAGGGTTACATTTCATTTGTGCAGTTTTAGTTTTTTTAAATTGTTTTTATGTAACACATTTTTATAGCATTACTTTTTTTTCCAACCATGTTTATTTCATTGAATACCAAAGGCATTAGAGTGTGCTGTAATTCTGCAATAGTTTCATTGCTTGGTTAGAAGGGTGGTTTTTGAGACAGTGGGGGAGCATCAGCTGGGTTCTAATGACACCCAACCTGCCAAAACAAATGGTCTCTACCCAAAACCACCACTCCGGGTCTCAGGGTCAGTCAATCTTCAACTGCCAACCAGCGTTGACTTTGTATCCGTTTCCTCTAATTACATAGGCCATTTTATATTTGACATTTTGTATTTAGTTATAGTACTGAATTTGGGGGCTTGTCAGACACTGTTCCTAAAGGCAAGTAAGTAACACACTTACAAACTACTCCTACACTTTGGATGCCCTCGTGCTTAGCCCCATGCATCCCACTTCTGACACACAATGTTGCAAATTTATGGGGTAGCCGTCTGGGACTTGCATTTGTCAGTCCAAGACCTTTGCCATTACACCAAGAGAGGTCCAAACCTCTTGACAAGGTTGTTAGGTGTTGTACTGAGAATTATTGTTAGAATGTAGCTGCTATACAAAGTCACAGTCCATACTGTATTGAACATGTACAGCTGTACTTTAGTTTGGCAAATCGGCTTCTGTTTTCAAAATGTTATCATTTCTTCTGATCTATCTAATGGTAGAGAGCTGGTTGCCGTTTTTATAGTGCATGACTACTGGCATCTGCCTTTTTAAACATCTTTCAGCACAACTTAGTTTAAATGAATACCATACAGGAGCAGACACACTCAATACTTTTTTTTACTGGTAATCACATCCTGCTGCTATTGGTTGTCTTGAATGTTTAATTGTTGATGCTTGAACCACAGATAGGCTAAAGCCTTCTAGCATATTTTAGTGGTGGTTGGTTTTGGAAACAGACTGCATGAAACTTGCTTGTGCTTTGAACCATGTTGGTACTAGAGATGCCATTGTCCTTTACATGGATGTATTACAGGACAGTGTCATTTGTCTTATGTAGTCCCCTGTAGCTCAGTTGGTAGAGCATGGCGCTTGCAACGCCAGGGTTGTGGGTTCGTTTCCCACGGGGGGCCAGTATGAAAATGTATGCACTCACTAACTGTAAGTCGCTCTGGATAAGAGCGTCTGCTAAATGACTGAAATGTATCACAAGCTTTGTGGTATTCCCTGTATTGTGCTTGAGCAGTGACTAATGGGACACACCTACAACAAGGTAGTGCAATTTCCATGACCGCATTAGAGAATGCCATAAATATGGATTATTTGAAGAGCTTTTTTTGGGAAAGCACCTTTTGAAGCGTGGGAAAGACATGAAAATGAACACAGTGAGTGGGGCACTCAGAGGAGAAGGTAGGGGAGAGGGGGAGATGGAGGGGGAAGGGTTAGTGAGTGTATGTGTGTGTGTGTTTGAGGGAGAGAGTGAAAAGGAGGGAGGGAGAAATATAAGCGACACAGAAATAGAGGGGAAGGTAACACAGCAGATTACTTCCCTGCCAGGCTCACCATGTTTCTGCTGCAGACTGTGACTGTTATTTCTCTGACTGTCATTCTCCTGGGCTCGGTG
Source organism: Coregonus lavaretus (assembly GCF_964263955.1). Classification (NCBI taxonomy): domain Eukaryota; kingdom Metazoa; phylum Chordata; class Actinopteri; order Salmoniformes; family Salmonidae; genus Coregonus; species Coregonus lavaretus. The sequence goes on along the minus strand of NC_139993.1, from coordinate 33,404,636 downwards.
GAAGGTAAGACACAATAACACCTACAGTGTATACCGTTAGCAGCATGCACCCTGCTGGGAGCCAGTTTAGCATGGAAGCGATGGCGAAGGAGATGAAGCTAGAGGAGAGGGGAAGAGAATACTGGAGCAGCAGCAGGGAGAGCCATGGATGTAAACAGAGCTAGAATGAAGACAATGATTTCACATCAAAATATAGAATGCTAATAACAAGCTAACTGAATACCTCAGACTTTAATGGGAAAAATGATAGATGATATCAATGATAAAATATGACAAGGTTCAGAGCAGCTTTCATATGACACGCATATGGTAACTATTTATCTCAGCTAATGTTATTGTGCTTACTCACTCTGATTGGATGAAAAGCCTTGTCATGTAGTCACAGTGCCACTGGCATAACAGCACATTATGGGGGATCATGGGATGTTCTAAATCCTCCTGGCATTCATGTGTGTATAGGGGGTGTGTAGTTCTCCTGACTCTCTCTCTCTCTCTCTCTCTCTCTGCACTCTAGATGACATATCCTGTCAAAAAGAGCAACCATTACATATTAACCTTTTGATAGTCCAACTATACTGTATAGAACAGTGCAATGAAATGCCTTACATTCCTACTAATATATTTGAACTCATAATCTATCATAACAACCCTCCTTATGAGCCAATAGCGATCAGCCTTCATATACCGTAAGTGTGCTTTGACGAATTTGACATAAGGGTTTGCCTTTCTCTCCATCTCTTTCTCTCCCCCCCCCTTCTCTCTCAGGTAAGGGGGTACAGATGCAGAGAGATGTTCAGTGCTGTATGCAGTACTCCCAGGGGAAAGTTCGCACCAAAGACGTGCTGAGGTTTGAGGTACAGACGGAGGGGCCAGACTGCAGCATAAAAGCCATCATGCAAGTATTCCAACTATCCCGAAGCAACTCGCAGACATGGAAAATATGCCTCTCAGAGCTATGAGGCATTGTCATCTATCCAGGTCATGTTGTTATGGCTCAGATTCTACTGTAATTGCCATGGAAGTGAGGAAGGAAATAAGTGGGAATAACAAGCCATCCAAATAAAAGATGCCTCGCTAGCCAACTTTGTTGAGGCTTTGGTTCAGAGAAGGCTTTATTAAAACCATGCTGCATATCTACAGTTTGTACTGTATGTTTCAGTTGGAAAGTTGGCGTGGTGAATGTTCTTTTGTCTGTTGTGTTGTGGATGCAGACTGTACACCAAGAAGGTGGTGAAGTGTGCTGACCCCAGAGACAGAAAGGTCAAGAGGTTACTGAGGAAGCTGCTCCAGAGGCAGAGGACCAAAGCACATAGGATCATGTGGCTCCACCCTCATGGCAACCTGCCAGTCATGTCGGAGGTGGGAAATATGCACCGTGTTTATACACAGGGCTCAATTCAATCTAACCCACATTGCAGTTATACTACGTTAAGATACTACATAAACATTCCTATGGTGGGAGTGATTGAATCCAGGCTGTACATCCAAAAGGCTTTATTAGAACGAGTGGAAATATTAGCTTTATTGAAAAGTGTGCCGTAGACTTTACCCCTGATTATGTCTCCATATACAATGATTTTCCACATTTGAATACACTGCTGTACAGTTTGCTTTTCTCTATCAGGACAAGAAGGATGGGTGGGATGCCTTCCATGTGGAATGTGTGTGAGGTTGTTGTTACCACAGGATAATTATTGTCATAGGTGACATCTGTTCATCCTTTTACTCCAGCAATATTGTATTGTCTCTGTTATGACCGAAAGTATCTGACATTTATGGTGCACTTAAATTGCCCTTTGGGGACAAAGATTTACTGAACTGAACCAAACTATCTCTCCTGTCATTGCAGGCCAAGTAAACTTCCAGCGGCTTGTCATCCTAACTCAGCCAAGCTTGCTGACTCTCCAGTCGTCTCGTGTCACTGTCTATCTGCCTGGGAGTGTGGTGGCTGAGCTGTCACTGCCATACAGTCCATGAGAGGTTTTGATATATAGCTAAATGTATTTTACACTGACTGTCGCTAACTATGCCAAAGTATTTGCTAAGTATTTCTGATTACTCTATTCCAAGAAACCGGTCTTCACCGTCTATGTATACCTGTTCAATTTCATAGAGGGCTTGTTCTCGCCTGAAACAATGTCATGTAGAAAAAGGCTCTGTATGTTTAAACACGACATCTGAAGTGGATCTTTTATAAATAAATGAACCTGAAAGAATTCGATTTTCTTCCTTATTGTGTCTTATTGCAGCCTAGGCTCAATCTATAATATGTCAGTGGGTTACTCTGAAAGTATTAGTGTGGTTCTATATTTCATTGGTTCAAGTAGCTACTCTAGGATTTCTCTTATAGGTGCAGTTGTAACAGTTACTGCTATAAAACAAGCATAATAACTGCTGTATTAATAATTTGCAACAAAACTGAGTTCAACAGCCCAGAGAATCAGTGTGTAGCTTAACACACAAAGGTGCTGTTGGTTCCTCTCTGGCTGAGACCCCACGCTGCTTCTGTTTACTGGCCCTGGGTGGGTGCACACTGTTTGATGTTGAGGTGCCCAGCACCTTCACTCCCAGACAAAAGGTCATTAATGCTTCCCATAGCGTTGCACTTCTGGCTCAACACTGTTTGAGATGCCCAAAGCTGCTCTGGCACTCCGTTTGACAGTTTATTAATTTAGGTGAAGACAGCTTGACACCATATCACTACCTAGAGGTTTAGACCAACAATGGGGAGACTTTATTCAATGAGAGGCAGTACTGTAAGTGTGAAGCCAGCTGGAATGTAATGCAGGTGTTCAGTCCTGCAGTTTAGACTGGTCGGGAGGAAGAATCCATGGAGACTCGGGGCCAAAAACAGAAGGAGCTTCTCCACCAGGGGTAGCCAGACAACAGGAGGATGGCACCACCTCCTGGGGAATCTCTCTCTCTCAACCACATTTATCACAGTCTAGAGAATTACATTTACATCATTTAGCAGACGCTCTTATCCAGAGCGACTTACAAATTGGTGCATTCAACTTATGATAGCCAGTGGGACAACCACCTTTTTTTTATGGGGGGTGGGGGAAGAAGGATTACTTTATACTATTCCAGGTATTCCTTAAAGAGGTAGGGTTTCAAGTGTCTCCGGAAGGTGGTCAGTGACTCCGCTGTCCTGGCGTCGTGGGGGAGTTTGTTCCACCATTGGGGTGCCAGAGCAGTGAATAGCTTTGACTGGGCTGAGCGGGAACTGTACTTCCGTAGAGGTAGGGGAGCTAGCAGGCCAGAGGTGGATGAACGTAGTGCCCTCGTTTGGGTGTAGGGTCTGATAAGAGCCTGAAGTTATGGAGGTGCCGTTCCCCTCACAGCTCCGTAGGCAAGCACCATGGTTTTGTAGTAGATGCGAGCTTCAACTGGAAGCCAGTGGAGTGTGCGGAGGAGCGGGGTGACATGAGAGAACTTGGGAAGGTTGAACACTCATTACATATTTTAGGTAGGCTATTTAATTATAATAATAATGGATTAGGAAAATAAAGTCTAGGCCCAATTTCCCCAAATGTTATTCCGCTTCAAAAATGTTTTATTATGATAATTTATATGAACCCTCAATTTAATTATACATATACAATGTGTGACTCTCGCTATCAACTGATCATTTCACTTTCTGTAAAAGAGAATAAGATTACTTCCCAAGCAAAGTCCAATTTCTTTGACTCCTCGACTTTACAAGGTTATAGCTCAGCTTCTGCTTGTCAGGCTTATATATGCCTTATATATCCCACAATGTCTGGCCCTTGCACTTCAACGCTCTTAGTTGTTGCGTAAATTGACCAACTACTGCTGTTTACTTTGTGCATGTACATAATCTCGCTGAGTCTACCTTTAATGCAGGGTTTGATATTAACGTCAGAAGCTATCGAGTGGAATGGTTACTTTCTATTTTATAGAGCGGAGTGGTTTTTCTGCTGGTGTATCCTGAGGTATCTCCTCTCTGAGAACCTCTTCCTGAAGTGCGTACAGGCGAACAGCCTTTCTCCCGTGTGGACCTTCATGTGCATCTTCAGCTGGTGCTGACGGGAGAACCTCTTCTCACACTGGGGGCAGCTGTAGGGGTTCTCCCCTGTGTGGACCCTCTGGTGCCTCTTCAGGGTGCCAGCCTCAGCGAAACACGTGACACTGGGTACATCTGAAGGGTTTCACCCCTGTGTGGACCTTCTGGTGGATCTCCACCTTCTGGGGGCAGCTGAAGCCTTTGTTACAGAACATGCAGAGGAACCGCTTCTCTTTACTATTGCCAGATGTTGCTCCCCCTCCCCGAGCCTGGGGTCTAGCCCCGTCGTTTGAGTTCAATACCTGATCGAAAAGGACGCGGCCGTGTGAATCGGAAGGCCCCATCCATGTGGACACTGGGTTGCGATCCCTGAACGCGTGTAAAGGGGAGTGGGCCGCAACATTTTAATTTGTCCCTATGATTTTCCCGTAACCTAAGAAATCTCTGCCCTGTGAGTGTCCGTCTCCTAGGTGACTATCTGGATTCCATGCGTCGCCCTCCAATTTCACAGTCACTTCAACTACAGCCAGAACCTCCCCTTTCTTATCTAGGCAACCTTCAGAGTATACACTACTACTATTGGTTCCAGTCCCCTCTAGACAGATCAGTCTGTGTCTCTAAACCCAAGGGCATGTTGCCAGAGTCTGTGGTCATCTGTGGTCAGATCCTGTGTGTAAGAACATGTGTGTTACAGTTAAAGTCTTGGTGTCTTAGAATAACACAATTGTCAATTCCTGAGACATTTATTTGTTGCAACAAAATACTGATAATGACACTTCCCAAAAGAAATGCAAATTTGAGCCATCTCACAAAAACTTTAATCAACTATTTAATATATAAAACAATAGGCACAAATTAAAACAATATGTGCTCAACCACATTCAAAATAGATTGTTTTAAAAACTTAACTACGTACACAGTAGGCCTATATACTTTCAAAACCCTTTCCACTTAACATTCAACTTAATTGCTTTCAAATTATGTTTAAGGCATCATAACATTTTTCAACTTTTTTCAACAGTCAAATTAAAGAGAAAAGCCATCATCATAAATGTACCACTACCACAACTGGCTATATTGCTTTCATCGATAAAGCACCGGATGTTGAACTGAAATGGCCATGTAAGATTACAGCATCAAGGAAAGGGAATATTTCTGGTGAGCATTTTAGTTGTGAGTCAAGAAATATATGAAGATCTCCCTCATATTCTACAAATGGACCAAATGGATATTCAATCCTCGCATTGTCTGAAAACACAACACTCAAACAAAAAGGGCTGGACTCAAGGCCTAAAATATCAAACCATAGTAACATTGGGGGGGAAAAACATATAATGTAATTCAGTAGGCTATGTAACATCCTTTTGTCCATATTTGTCCATCTTTACTATGCACAGAAACATACAACAGCCCCAATAATATCAATATTCAGAGCAAGCATACAGTAATACTTTCACATACTTCAGACTTAAGTGACTAGTACCAAAATATGTTCAGTTAAGAAACACTAGTTAACACTGAAAATACATCTTTGTTACAAATATTGTTTTGAAAAAAAAAAAAAAATCTAACCCCAATTTAGCTCAATAAGTAACATAGAAATCACCCAAGTGTAAAACATGATTGCAGATATCGGTACAAATATATACTGTATACATTCATATTGATTCAATTGACAAAGATCAAGCAAACTACAGTACATTACATCATAAATTCAATATTTGTTTTTGAAACTGTAGAAAAACTGCTTATCAAAGTTGGTAGCATGGATAATATGGTATAAAATGACCTCTTGGTAATGTTTGGGGCAGAAAATGAAATTACTTAAGAGAAAGCATAATGTACACTTGAATTTTAGAGGTAGATTCACATTAAAAACAACAACCACCAACTAAAAGTGGCAAAATAAAAAACAATAAAATACAAATCAAGCCATGCAAGAGAACCAGCTAATGGATTTTCCATCTATTCACAGATTTAAAAAGGCCATTGAATGGCATTTACTTTCTTGTTCATGAAAATCAAACCGATACAGAGTACATAACAGTCTAAAGTGGTCTCTACTGATATGAACACATAAAATAAGTGAAAGCAATATAGTAGCTAGATATCTACGAGAAATGTGATTTCACCTGTCCAGTTCTTTCACATCAGTGTCCTCTAGACAATTGAGATGCATCTCTGATTTGGACTGAAATTACCAAAAGAGTTGGTGATATGGTTGACAGTGTCAAAACAATCTCTAGCCACTATCCCTACAGTGTTTGTAGATCTGAAGTTAACCAGTTAGGTGTTATCAATATGGTGATGGCTCCGATTAGGTATCCAATAGCTTTCCCCATATTGCTGAAGAAGTACAGTATGGGCTAGTGGTTGTTTTCAGACTGTCCTGACCCCTACATGGGGGTCTCACTGTTGCGGTGCTTCACTGAGTCGTTTTCCTGGTAGATGAGCCGGTAGGGCTTCTCATTCTCTTCAATCACTGAGTTTCCAATCTCAACATCCTGGCTCTGCAACTCCTGGCGAGACAGGTGCTCCACGATGCCTGCCCCGAGAGAGTCCCCCAGCACGTTGGTAGTGGTCCTCAGGCGATCCCTGCAGAGATACACCCACATTATATAGCGCACACACAAACACACACCGTGCACGCACACACGCATTCATACTCACACACACGCTCCCTCAGGGTCTCAACCCCTGCGTAGCCACACATAAACACAAGGCAGTCTTTGGGGTAATCCACCCACAAGTAATCAACCCTAAATGTATTCAAAAAGGATTTCCAACCATTTTTTGTAAATCAAGTTATGAGACATGCAAGAAAGTGTACACAACACAATACAACACCACAGCACAACATTAGATAGGGCTGGTTGTAAACACTTAATTAATTACAATAATCTGATGTGCATAATGCATCAATAACCTTTCAGAGGGACCTGTTCTCTGTTCTAGTGGGGTGGCGGCCTCATAGTGACATTTAGGCAGACTTACAGGAACCAATCCACAGCGATGATCAGCGTTATGTCCTCTGTGGGCAGTCCCACCGATGTCAATACGATCACCATGGTAACCAGACCAGCCTGTGGGATGCCTGCTGCGCCGATGCTGGCAGCTGTTGCTGTGATACTGTGGAGGAGGTGGCGACAGCGCCATTTAATAACAGAAGCAAACACACACACATTGAATTAGGGAATCGGTGGAGAGTGATATGGATATAGAGATGTATAAATCAACACTCCACAGTAGAGTAGTCTTGGGTAGAGAAGTCAATAGAAGAAAGCCAATAACATGGAGGAGTTCGGCAAAGACCACAAAATCAATCTTATCTCTCCTCCAACTAATGTGGACATAAAATTAGCTGATTTAGCCTTTACCATGATTTTACAGTAAGATTAGATCAAATGAACTTGACTTCATAGGTCTGATAGTTGAAGGGCAACGGAGGCCTGCAGATTGGATCAAGGACTTTTTAGCTGACCACCCACAGAGGGTTCTTATGAATGGGGCCCTCTCTGATGAACTGGCCCTGAACACAGGGGCGCCCCAGGGATGTGTCCTTTCACGGTTGTTGTTCTCTATCTACACTAGTATGCAGATGACATGGCTCTGGTGGGACTATTTTAAAAAGATGCTAAGTCAGCTGGGGACAGCTATTTTAAACAGGCCAACAACTTTCAATAATGCTGCCGGTCAAGTGCCCTCCACATCAATGTGGACAAGACAAAGGAGCTGATCATCAATGGCAACAACCTACCAATGTCCCAACCACTCTCTCTGAATGACCAACCAGTGGAGGTGGTTGAGTGTTTCAAATATTTAGGGACACAAATTGATGACAAGTTGAGCTTTACAGAGAATGCAGACTGTATTTTTTTTTAAGCAAGCCAGCGCCTGTTTTTAATCAGGAAATTGAAGGGGTTTGGGGTCAGCCAGGATGTTCTGGAGAGGGTGTACAGCAGTCTGGTAGAGAGCTTCTTCACGTTCAATATGACAGTCTGGTATGGCAATCTGAGCGTGAGGAGCCAAAGCAAACTAACCAGAACAGTAAACACAGCCAGCAAAGTAACTGGTCGACCACAGGCACATTTGAGCAGTCTGTTCCATAAGGCTAAAGGAAGGCACTGTCTGTCGTTGGCGACCCCTCCCAACCTCTACACCCTCAGTTCGAGAGGCTTCCCTCTGGCTGGCACTTCAGAATGCCCATGGCCAAGAATAACGTGTTCAAACATTCATTCGTTGAGTGTGATGTTGGACTACTAAATGCAACGTAAATTGTACGTATCAATGTCCTCTATGTTTTTAGTGTATGCAGTATGATGGACTGACTACTTTAAATGTGTGTGATGTGAGAACGTATGTGTGTGTGATCCTTTTAATGTAAGGTGATGCCAAAGAAAAAAGTCCATCCTGGATGGACAATACAGTTTTATTCTATTCCATTCTATAGCACATTGATAGCATTGTGGCTTATCAGATAGTGTCTTTAGACTGACCTGATGGTGAGGATCTGGCCAAAGTTGAGTTCCATGACGTTGACCTGGGCGATGAAGATGGCTGCCACGGCTTCGTAGAGGGCAGTGCCATCCATGTTGATGGTGGCACCCACGGGCAGGATGAAGCGTGTCACTCTCTTGTCCACACGGTTGTTCTCCTCCAGACAGCGGAAGGTGATGGGCAGGGTGGCAGAGCTATGGCAGTAGAGGTAGATAATGGAAGATGTTGTGAGATCATAATAGTCCAAACAACAACTAGAGGATGGCCCCAGGGAAATGAATTAGCCTGACCCTGAATCAGTTCATGAGTTCATACATCCAACTAGAGGAATTGCAAAATCAGTTTATGTACCCACCTAGATCAGTTTATGTACCCACCTAGAGGATGTTCCCAGGGCAGTGAATTAGCTACCTCTGACCCTGAGTCAGTTCATACACCCACCTAGAGGATGTTCCCAGTGCTGTGATGAGGGCCTGCAGCAGGCCAGCGATGAAGGTGTAGGGGTTCTTCCTGGTAACCAGGAAGTAGAGCAGGGGCAGGACAAACAAGCCGTGGATGAGCAGACCCACGATGACAGACACCGTGTACATCCCCAGCTGACCTCCCACCTCGGCCAGATTCTTCATCTCCACGATCTTACCTGCTATCAGGAACAGGATGCCCACTGGAGCGTACCTGATGGAGAGAGAGGGAGGAAGGGAGAGAAAGACAGAGGTAGTTGTATGATAGCCTACACTCTCACCTATTACAACAATTCCACCAAAAGCAACTGTTTTGAGAGATATATGTGAGAAGTAATGGTAGAGGCACGTAAGAGTTCATTAACATGTTACTTTGTGACCACTAATCTGACTACTAACCAGATGATGATGGCCACCAGGCGCATGATGGCTTCATTGAGGCAGTCGAAGAAGTCCCTGAGAGCCTGTCCTTGTTGCTTCATGCTGCCGATGACCAGGCCGAAGCACATGGAGAACACCACCAGACCCAGGGCGTTCACCCCATTAGAGGAACCAGACACTGGGATCATCTCTACCACTGTCTCCTGGAGCAGGAGCAGAACAACCATCCACATAACATTTACATTCACATTTATCCAAAGTAACTGTAGCACTTTTTTCCCCATAGGACTTCAGGGTAAGTCACCCCATCCACCACTAATATGTATCACCCACCTGGATGGTCTGCAGCACTCTGCTCATGTTAACAGCCAAGGCAGCCTCTGTAGTGTTGAGGGAGTCAGTTAGACTGAGTGCAACAGTCACGTTCTTCGTGTGGATGGTCTTCTTGTAGACCGTTTTGTACTGAGGAAGACAGTGCATTTATAACACATATATTCTTGTAAAAAAAATCTATTGTAGCAGTGAAGAGTATCAGTCCTCAACAACATACTGTAATGGTGAGTAAGCATTTTAACTCAGTGTATTGGGAATCGGCAACATGATCAATCATGTTGAAGTGAATTCCCTTACCTGCTTGAAACAGGCTTCCACCAAATTAGGAGGGAACATGTTCCTGAAAGATAAACAATGGTGAATAAAGGCCAATAAATGATATACCGCATATTGACACCGTCATTTAGATCATTCAGCAGTTACTCACCTGATGAGATCCAGGAAAGCATCAGCTGCTTGTACCGGCTCTATGGTACCGCTAGAGGCCACTGGGCTGTCCCTATGGCCTTTCCCTGGTTTGATGACAATCACAATGACGATGCCAATGAAGACAGCGATGAGGGTGGTCACCATGTAATAAACCACAGCCCGCATTCCCATCTTCCCAGACGCTTTGCTGTCCAGAGAGGAAATACCTGCAAGACAAGGTTCATTATTTTCTCATGAATACTCTAGGTACTTCCACTGTACCAACTAACTTTGAAACTCAAAACAGCAAGAAGTAGTATTAGGGTGAAAAATAGTAGCTTAGTATGGAAAATAGTAGCTTACAGGAGGGGTGAGAGATCACCATAAAATGTAAATCATTTTGAGTTTGAGAAAAGCAATACATAAATGCAAATAATGATGCTAATAAAGCAGAAGTCCTGTGACCAGCTACCTGTGACCAGGCTGGAGATGATGAGAGGCAGAACCAGCATCTGCAGCATCCTCATCAGCAGCTCTCCAGGGAAGGCAAAGTACTTGATCTCCCTGAGAGTCAGGTTGTGGGGCCGCAGGGCGAAACCCAGCATGACACCTGGACACACAGACAGGGGACATGATTTAAAGGCTGGTGCATTGATGAAGAATACTGTATTTCAAGTCTTCTCGACACAGACTTCTTTACCTAGGGCTACAGCTCATATACCTCTGTAATAATCCTGCAATTAATATCGTTTTTTTTATTAACATTGTTTTAACTATCAACAAACTACCCATAACCTTAGCCCTAACCTTTAACCCCACCTTAACCTTTGCCCTAAACCTAGTAAGAGAGTATCTCGTCCACTTGCCCAGAGCCACTGCTGCGATGGTGAGGAGGACAAAGAGGTTGCGTCTCAGGAAGCCCTTGACGTTCTCCTTAGTGATGGTGCTCATCCTGTCCTTGGTGCAGGCCGCTTTCTTCTGCATGGCCCTACGTAGCCGCCGCCAGAGGCCTCGTTTGGGGAGGGGGGGCTTGTCGGCGTCCTCGTTCAGGAAAAGGCTGGTAGTGTTGGGGGGCTTCTCATTCATAATCAGCTCCAGCACCTGATCCAGCAGGCAGGTTTCGTGGGAAACTGGAGGAGAGAAGATGGAGACTATAAGCATTCTGTTATAATGCAGTGAATGAACAATATGTATGAAGTGCACAGGAGCTCTTGATAGAGGAGTTGGTTGGAAATATTGATAAATTCAGCACTCAGGAACCTGATTGTCATTGCTAATATTCAAACAGTGATGGATGAGCTTTGATGAAATACATGATTAATACATACAGTATCACAGCTCTGCACTGAAATATGAATTATTTTCTGAATGATGATCCTATCATCCTACCTGGTCCAAGGCAATCCCATAAGGCAGATAGTGTGTCTGTAGCTGTGTCCCTCACTGAAGCTGTGTATTCCTTCTTCCAGATCGTCCTCTGAACAGCCTTTATATCTCTACAGCTTCCCCCAAGGATCAACACTAACTAGAGGTGACCAGTGGCATCATGGTCCACAGGGAATGTCCTCCTATTCTGTCTTATTGCCCATTGATCTTCTTTGTTCATTGTTTTGCTCTGCTCTGTCTATAAATGTTCACAATGCAATCCATCCATCCATCGTGGAGAGGACTTTTGAATGAGCCTTGGTCCATATCTATCATTTAGCTTGGCGTCAGTAGCATAATACTCCACACTGTAGAAAATAGTGCCTGTGTTTTAACGAATCAACAGATCAAGTGTTTGAAAGCCATCCATTGTGATACTGACCTTGATTGAAACGTACTCACACTGTTTTACAATGAATCAGAAAGCCTCATATTACAGTGAATGGGGTTCTATTCACTCTTACACAGTAGGCTTAATGGATGTGGGCGTTGTATGCATCAATAAGTGGATAAAATTATGGAGTTCTCCATGCAGTTATTATTCAAATGGATGGTTAATCTATTAATTTGAAACAGAAAATAATGATTGTGCTGCATATACAGTGTTCAAGCTATGTCAATGAATGCCTCCAGAAGAATGAGAAGGGTCAGGTCCAAATCATATCATATATGTAACTGATCCCAGGAAATTCACCTAATACGTGCCTTATAATCTTAACGGGGTGGATACAGACAGCATACAGGCATACTCAATGAAGATTCAACTACAGTAAATACGAACTACTCTGAATAGCAACCACATTGGCAGCTCCCTGGCAAGCTGGCAGGCTGGCAAGCTTTGCCAGTCCTGGTTCAGACGCCCAGCAGTATGGTATTAAAGTTGCATGCATTTCTGACTGGATGAGTCCCTGGGTGTCACCTCCCAGGGCACAGGTAGCCTATATTAGCCTGGTCCCAGATCTGTGTGAGCTATAGCCAACTCCTCTGACTAGCATTGTCATGCCATGTATGGAGAAGTTGGGTAAAAAACACATTCAGATCTGGGACCAGGCTAGCATAGACATGGCCCCATTTTGTTAAAGGAGATGGTATTTCTACAGTAATTCTACAGTATAATTGTAACGTCTTACAGACAGAAACAAATCACAGCTTTTCTAAGCAAGTGTTGGAGACAAAGAAGCAAAATCACTGTGCGAAATCAAACAGCACAGTTTCTCAGAGACACAAAGTTTGTGCAGAAAATATAAACAGGTCCCTTTTAGCTACACAACTTAATCTCCAACTTGTGGACACTTGTTTTCAAGCTGACTCAATCTGACTTACCTTTAGCGTACTCTTTAAGCATTATAGCATACTCACCACTCATGGTTTAGTTTAGGGATTATTTTCAAACAGTCCAAAGCCTAGATAAAACAGATTATATGTACTGTCCAGAGCCTCAGGGCCAGAGTGACTGGAGGTGACACTTCACTAATCTGAAGCGGGCAGACATGAAAAGGTCTGTCATCACGTCTGACCTGACCTTCACATGCCTGCTCTGCCCTCCCTCCCTCCCTCCCTCCCTGCCAGCACGCACGCACGCACGCACGCACGCACACACACACACACACACACACACACACACACACACACACACACACACACACACACACACACACACACACACACACACACACACACACACACACACACACACACACACACACACACACAGTGGAAACACCACTACAAATCCCTGGGACAACTGCAGGTACAGTTTAACCGCAACCTACCCTACCCGTGTCCCACTGCCCTAGCCAACGTTAGTCTCCCCAGCAGTCCCAGGGCTGGAAATAGCTATACATGACAAAGCAAACTCATTTTTTAAAAATGTGGTCCTTCACATATTTGTTCATTCATATAAAATACATGCTCTTCACATTGCATCAACACAACTGTTCCTACTCTACCATGGGTGTGGCAATAACCCAGCAGAGCAGAATCCTTACAACTAGCCCTAATCCTAATAAATGGTTAAGAGACATACTGACTGAGCATCAGCAAGTGAGTTGTCAGTGTCAGCAGTGGAAGCTCTCCTTTTCCATTTCAATGCTGGAGGAAATTAGTTGTTGCTGTTGCCTTTTTTCTCCAAACACTGACTGACAACAAAGCTGGACAATAATTAAGTTATTCATTGTCACTTTTAAATGTATAGCCTATTTAATCACTGTTAATAAAATAGGCAAAGAAAAATATACCCTGTTTCTGATGCTTCCTGTCTTGTCTTCACGGATTAAGATAGCCTACAGTCACGGAGAGTTTCTCTGGTCCAGGTGGAACGTCTTCAACTGATGGTCCTTCACTCTAGGTCATAATCGTAAAAAATAAACGTTTAAATCGCAATATTAGTACTTGATAACCAGTTTTCAAAGTTGGTACCACTTATAGGAGTCATGAAATCATGTAGTTATTAACTGAAAAGAAATTAATTGAAACCGGTGAAATACATGTTTTGCATGTGATAATGAACCATTAATTTAAAATGAATACAACCCAAAAAAGTAGGCCTAGTTATAATTTCATACCTTCTCTCAAGACGGTCCTCACACGGTATGGTGCATTCTTTCCTTGCTTGCTTTCCACTCGCATGAAGTACAGTATAAGACATTCACATCTACAGTTAATTTTAATTTACTACATGAGCATAAGCGCTTTTTCTCCAGCCCTCTGGCGCGCGATAGAAAAACGCCTCGACATCGATCAGAGGTCTGCGTGGGAGGGAAGAGGTTAAGGATTCTTCTGGCGCGAAGAAAAGACACCTGCTGCCCAACCGAATCCGCAGAGCTCTAACACAAGAGCAGAGTCCCAATATGGGTGGTAGAGTGGTTATGGCAATAATGATAAGAGAGATCATTTGCTCTCTAATGGCCACAGTAATTGCTCAACAAATTAAAAGCTTAATCCATTTGCTGTCATTATAGGGATGATTGTGAGGTTGACATTATATTTGTTCTTCAGAAAACACATTTGTAATAGAATAGTTTAAAAAAAATCTCCTTGGATATTGTGAACTTGGGAGAGAGAGGTGAAAAGATGCATACACACTGCTCTTATTTCCATGACAACCTGCCTTCCTGCAATTGCTCAGGGTCTGGTCTTAGCAGCTCAAGGGAACCACATGTGTAACATTCAACTCCTGACTACCCACACTCCCACCCACACATTGTTTTAGGCCCTTTGTGTATACAAGCATTACCTCAATGTGGATGTTCTATAACTTTTTCAGAGGGCTTCAAAGAACTCCATGTTCAGAATGCATTGACATTATAGCATTTTCACTGAAATACCACCATTAAATTCTCCAAAGTAGTAAAATAATGTTAAGTATTGGAGCTGTAATATGGGTGAGGTCTTGCGCTAGTATCTGTTCTGTTTATCAATAGAAAAAGGTGTATACCCTTGAGAGACATTCAGTCATGTGAGCTTTACCATTGTTTCTTCAAACTCAGATATTGTCCTCTTATATTGATGTGAGAGAAGGTATGAAAATACTAGGCCTACTTTTTTGGGTTGTATTCATTTTAAATTAATGGTTAATTATCACATGCAAAACGTGTATTTCACCGGTTTCAATTAATTCCTTCTCAGTTAATAACTACATGGATAATATACAGCTGGCGGGGTTTACGCTGCATCGGCAAGATAGAACAGCCGCTTCCGGTAAGATAAGGGGTGGCGGTCTGTGTAAATTTGTAAACAACAGCTGGTGTACGAAATCTAATATTAAGGAAGTCTCTAGGTTTTGCTCGCTGATGTAGAGTATCTCATGATAAGCTGTAGACCACACTATTTACCAAGAGAGTTTTCATCTATGTTTTCGTAGTAGTCTATTTACCACCACAAACCGATGCTGGCATTAAGATTGCACTCAATGAGCTGTATAAGGCCATAAGTAAACAGGAAAACGCTCATCCAGAGGCGGCGCTCCTAGTGGCTGGGGACTTTAATGCAGGGAAACTTAAATCCGTTTTACCTAATTTCTACCAGCATGTTAAATGTGCAACCAGACGAAAAAAAAACTCTAGACACAGAGACATGTACAAAGCTCTCCCACGCCCTCCATTTGGCAAATCTGACCATAATTCTATCCTCCTGATTCCTGCTTACAAGCAAAAACTAAAGCAGGAAGCACCAGTGACTCAGTCAATAACGAAGTGGTCAGATGACGCAGATGCTAAGCTACAGGACTGTTTTGCTAGCACAGACTGGAATATGTTCCGGGATTCTTCCGATGGCATTGAAGAGGACACCACATCAGTCACTGGCTTCATCGATAAGTGCATCAATGACATCGTCACCACAGTGACTGTACGTACCCCAACCAGAAGCCATGGATTACATCTGCACTGAGCTAAAGGGTAGAGCTGCTGCTTTTAAGGAGCGGGACTCTAACCCGGACGCTTATAAGAAATCCCGCTCTGCTTGCCGATGAACCATCAAACAGGCAAAGCGTCAATACAGGACTAAGATTGAATCGTACTACACCGGCTCCAACTCAGCCGCGAGCTGCCCAGTGACACGAGCCTACCAGACGAGCTAAATCACTGACATTTTCAACCTGTCCCTGACTGAGTCTGTAATACCAACATGTTTCAAGCAGACCACCATTGTCCCTGTGCCCATGAACACTAAGGTAACCTGCCTAAATGTCTACAGACCTGTAGAGCTCACGTCTGAGCCATGAAGTGCTTTGAAAAGCTGGTCATGGCTCACATCAACACTATTATCCCAGAAACCCTAGACCCACTGCAATTTGCATACCGCCCCAACAGATCCACAGATTATGCAATCTCTATTGCTCTCCACACTGCCCTTTCCCACCTGGACAAAAGGAACACCTACGTGAGAATGCTATTCATTGACTATAGCTCAGCGTTCAACACCATAGTGCCCTCAAAGCTCATCACTAAGCTAAGGACCCTGGGACTAAACACCTCCCTCTGCAACTGGATCCTGGACTTCCTGACGGGCCACCCCCAGGTGGTAAGGGTAGGTAACAACACATCTGCCACGCTGATCCTCAACACGGTGCCCCCTCAGGGGTGTGTGCTCAGTCCCCTCCTGTACTCCCTGTTCACCCATGACTGCATGGCCAGGCACGACTCCAACACCATCATTAAGTTTGCCGATGACACAACAGTGGTAGGCCTGATCACCGACAATGATGAGACAGTCTATAGGGAGGAGGTCAGAGACCTGGCTGTGTGGTGCCAGGATAACAACCTCTCCCTCAACGTGATCAAGACAAAGGAGATGATTGTGGACTACAGGATCAGAAGGACTGAGCACGCCCCCATTCTCATCGACGGGGCTGTAGTGGAACAGGTTGAGAGCTTCAAGTTCCTTGGTGTCCACATTACCAACAAACTATCATGGTCCAAACACACCAAGACAGTCCTAAAGAGGGCACAACAAAGGCTATTCCCCCTCAGGAGACTGAAAAGATTTGGCATGGGTCCTCAGATCCTCAAAAAGTTATACAGCTGCACCATCGAGAGCATCCTGACTGGTTGCATCACTGCCTGGTATGGCAACTGCTTGGCCTCCAACCGCAAGGCACTACAGATGGTAATGCGTACGGCCCAGTACATCACTGGGGCCAAGCTTCCTGCCATCCAGGACCTCTATACCAGGCAGCCCTAAATATTGTCAAAGACTCCAGCCACCCTAGTCATAGACTGTTCTCTCTGCTACCACATGGCAAGCAGTACCAGAGCGCCAAGTCTAGGTCCAAAAGGCTTCTTAACAGCTTCTACCCGCAAGCCATAAGACTCCTGAACAGCTAATCAAATGGCTACCCGGACTATTTGCATTGTCCCCCACCCCCTCTTTTATGCTGCTGCTACTCTCTGTTTATTATCTATGCATAGTCACTTTAACTATACCTACATGTACATATTACCTCAATTACCTTGACTAACCGGTGCCCCCCGCACATTGACTATGTACCGGTACCCCCTGTATATAGCCTCGCTACTGTTATTTTCTACTGTTATTTTACTGCTTTTATTTTTTACTTATCTATTGTTTACTTAACACTGTTGGTTAAGGGCTTGTAAGTAAGCATTTCACTGTAAGGTCTACACCTGTTGTATTCGGCGCATGTGACAAATACAATTATTTGATTTGATTTTGAATAAGACTGATTTATATTGTTGACAAAAACATTAACAACGGTAATCAACAGTGTTTTTTAAGGACAAACAGGAAGTGCATTGGACATCTTTGTTGTACCATGATAATTTGACATTTCTAGAAAACATCATCATAAGGAATGACTTGAAAATCCTTTACCCTCAGAACAAGCAGAGATTGGAAGCTATGGTTCCAGAATGAAAAATGTATGCACTCACTAACTGTAAGTCGCTCTGGATAAGAGCATCTGCTAAATGACTAAAATGTAAATGTAAATGTTGCATGATCACATGATTCCAATCTGGTGTCTCCAAAGTGATGGGAGCAGATTGCATCACTATGGAAACACAATTACCCTGTCACAGCGTGGGAGGTTTGGACCATGTATGATCCACATTTAGCCAGATAATTATGCACTTCTCTGTAGAAAGTAAGGCATGTCATTTGCAGGATAGTGTGTGTGATGTGTGATGGCTCCATTGTCTTGCATGAAATCTGATTTGTTAATTAAATCAACGTGATTTTCTCAAGCGTGAAATGGTTGCTTGATCCAATGTAAATCAATGCAGATAAGGGAGAAAAAGTTTATTCGTAGAATATCAGTATAAATAGTTTCTCAATAAGCTTATTGTTTTGGCATAGTTTTGGTTTGAGTTTTCTACCTCAATGAAATGATTTCATCTACATGAACCACAACTACTCTACTACAGTATTATTAGGAAGGGTAGTACTGTATACAGTGAGGGAAAAAAGTATTTGATCCCCTGCTGATTTTGTACGTTTGCCCACTGACAAAGACATGATCAGTCTATAATTTTAATGGTAGGTTTATTTGAACAGTGAGAGACAGAATAACAACAAAAAAATCCAGAAAAACGCATGTCAAAAATGTTATAAATTGATTTGCATTTTAATGAGGGAAATAAGTATTTGACCCCTCTGCAAAACATGACTTAGTACTTGGTGGCAAAACCCTTGTTGGCAATCACAGAGGTCAGAAGTTTCTTGTAGTTGGCCACCAGGTTTGCACACATCTTAGGAGGGATTTTGTCCCACTCCTCTTTGCAGATCTTCTCCAAGTCATTAAGGTTTCGAGGCTGACGTTTGGCAACTCGAACCTTCAGCTCCCTCCACAGATTTTCTATGGGATTAAGGTCTGGAGACTGGCTAGGCCACTCCAGGACCTTAATGTGCTTCTTCTTGAGCCACTCCTTTGTTGCCTTGGCCGTGTGTTTTGGGTCATTGTCATGCTGGAATACCCATCCACGACCCATTTTCAATGCCCTGGCTGAGGGAAGGAGGTTCTCACCCAAGATTTGACGGTACATGGCCCCGTCCATTGTCCCTTTGATGCGGTGAAGTTGTCCTGTCCCTTTAGCAGAAAAACACCCCCAAAGCATAATGTTTCCACCTCCATGTTTGACGGTGGGGATGGTGTTCTTGGGGTCATAGGCAGCATTCCTCCTCCTCCAAACACGGCGAGTTGAGTTGATACCAAAGACCTCGATTTTGGTCTCATCTGACCACAACACTTTCACCCAGTTCTCCTCTGGTCATTGGCAAACTTCAGACAGGCCTGTATATGTGCTTTCTTGAGCAGGGGGACCTTGCGGGTGCTGCAGGATTTCAGTCCTTCACGGCGTAGTGTGTTACCAATTGTTTTCTTGGTGACTATGGTCCCAGCTGCCTTAAGATCATTGACAAGATCCTCCCGTGTAGTTCTGGGCTAATTCCTCACCGTTATCATGATCATTGCAACTCCACGAGGTGAGATCTTGCAAGGAGCCCCAGGCCGAGGGAGCTTGACAGTTCTTTTGTGTTTCTTCCATTTGCGAATAATTACACCAACTGTTGTCACCTTCTCACCAAGCTGCTTGGTGATGGTCTTGTAGCCCATTCCAGCCTTGTGTAGGTCTACAATCTTGTCCCTGACATCCTTGGAGAGCTCTTTGGTCTGGCCATGGTGGAGAGTTTGGAATCTGATTGATTGCTTCTGTGGACAGGTGTCTTTTATACAGGTAACAAGCTGAGATTAGGAGCACTCCCTTTAAGTGTGCTCCTAATCTCAGCTCGTTACCTGTATAAAAGACACCTGGGAGCCAGAAATCTTTCTGATTGAGAGGGGGTCAAATACTTATTTCCCTCATTAAAATGCAAATCAATTTATAACATTTTTGACATGCGTTTTTCTGGATTTTTTTGTTGTTGTTCTGTCTCTCACTGTTCAAATAAACCTACCATTAAAATTATAGACTGATCATTTCTCTGTCAGTGGGCAAACGTACAAAATCAGCAGTGGATCAAATACTTTTTTCCCTCACTGTATCTCTTGAGATGGAGGTGGTGATTATCTCGTTAAATCCAGTTACCTAGCAACAAGCAAACAAGAAATCTGTGGTCAACCACATCCACTGTAGCCCCACATAATATTTCCCTGCAGCCTTTAGGCAAGTGGAATGGAGCATGCTTCCTTCTGCATTAGACCCCCCAAAAAGTCAGTCCCAAAGAGACAAACAATACTCTTACTGATGCCTTCATGTCAACAGACTCACTCTCTCTCTCTCATACACAGAGAAACACACACACACACACAATGTGTGCTGCGCGCGCACAGTTTCCTCATAAATTATTTCTCAAAAGATTTTAGCTAGCATCTCACTGAATCGACCCCCTCCAGCCCCCCCCAAAAAAACCTCTCACCTGACCTGGTACAGCGACCAGTATAGACCCATGATGGGACCACATCATTAGCATGACAATTAGTAAGGGAAAAATAGTGCCATGTCTGCATCTTTGTTAATGACAGTCATGAATAAAAAGATGCTGAATTGGATAAAAGATGATGTTGTGATGCAGGGATGTGCTGCTATTCTTAGAGGGAAGAAATGAGGGAGAGGATGGACCTGGCTGCTCTAGGCGGTGCATCAGGTGTTGCTGCAACACCTGCAGTTAAAAGGGGAATGTTTGTTTTTAGCGGCAATATTAATCCTTAAGAGTTGATTGACGCACCCGTGAAAAAAGAATCAGTCTGTTTAAGCTAGATATCAGTTTTTTTGTAAGGGCTGCGTCTTTGTGATGGAAAGTGGCAGAGCTACAGCGCTGTTTGTCAGATATCCAAAAAATTGGTCTTCTCACGAACACGTCTGTAGTGTCAGAACAGTTTGGCCTAGAAACTAATATGACCACTCTATGGCAAGATGAGACACACGATCATGATGGTGTCATGGGACTCGATGGTGCCACAAGTGTCAAGGGACTCCTCTGAAGGTAACCCGGTATCAGTTTAAAAAATGAATGGAAGTATGGAAGTAGTTTTGTGGCAACAAAAAAAAAGGGGTTCAAATGTGTCCAAAAAACTAAAATATTAGATAAAACTTATATCTCTTAGATATAGGACAGAGACTTCAAAACCCTATTCCTTATGATTAAATGTTTGACTGTCTTTTGCCATCTATAAATGTGTTATTCAATGCGTTTCTATTGATTACTATGCTACATACAATGGTGGATGACGGGTGGTGGTAAGCTGTGCAACTTCCCACACACACCATGAATCTATGCACACACCAAGATGTTCCAATTGCTTCAAATCTAACATTCACACTTATGCTCACTAACACCATTTAATTAGCAGCTGTGGATCTGTGAAGAACAGCTGCTCTTCATGGTTTCAGCTGATGTTGGTTTATTCTTTCACAAAAACAGGGATATTTCTTCTAACATACAGCGCACACTGAGAAGGTAATATCCCTGCTCATGTCTTATAACCAAATATTATATTTTCTCTATCACCCTATGGGACCTATGGGTGACAGTCTATGGGTGACAGTCTATAGGTGACAACTGCTAATTTTGTAAAGCGCCTGACAAACACATAATACCGCAAAAAAGAAAGCAATCTTTCAGTTCAATTTGATTTATGTTAAAGAACATTCGGAAAGTGTCCAGTATACAATCATTTGCCAAAATAGTAATATCAAAGGTTTTCGTCATATACTTGGAGTAATTATAGAAAATGTTCATGCAAGGCTACATTTATCAAAAGGTTGGGCAGGCTTTTAAAGTGTTTATTCTTTACAAAGTTGTGTGTAGACTAAGTTATGTCACTCTGCCAACAATACAGTATATCATGATAATCTCCCAATTCAAAGAATTCTAACAAAAACAAAACCATACAAAATATTTCATTAGTAGAACATACTAGGACGTGTATGTATATTAGGTACCATTGTAATCCACATTACAATATCACTTTACCTTTGATCCATTTGAATAGGAATTGATAAAATTGGATTAAATCAGTGAGGCATCGCTGTGTAAAACATGGCTGAGGCAGTGATAAATGCAATATCGTTGAACAATATAGGAATGGAAAACAGCGTGAATACAAAAACCCTATTGGCGCCATCACGTTTTAGCGGTACAATCACTAGAGTCTAATTTAAGGCTGTGCGTATTCAAACGTCTCTTTCATTTAATTTGATCCTTCAACGTTGGTCCAGCATGCAACTAAAGTGTATTAGCTGTCTGACATCAACCAGCAAGCGACCTAATTAACAATCCAACATGCCACTTTCTCTATATGAACCTGAGAAAGAAGGCACTTAAAATTGACTATACTCTTGCCTTGATTTCCAGGCAATGATGGCAACACCAGATTAATTATACCCAGATGGTTGAGAATGAGACGTAACTGTCTTCCTGCTACACTACCTACAAAAGTCCAATCCTCAAATCAATATTACAGTATTTGGTAGACAAGTACAATTAGTGTATAATGAAATATAAAGTATGCAGTTTGGCTGCGCTTGTTAGTTTGGTAGATGCACTGCATGGATAAAGATACCAAAATATATAATCCAAGCCCAATTCCCCCAACACAAAGCAGTGTTAAGCACTAAGTGTTACATTGTTATTAATGCCATACATTAAACTCAAACATAATAATTCATATAAGCAGGAAGCCTCTATGGAATACATACAAATTACTGTAGCAGATAAATGCTATGTGCTTTGTCTGCATGTGTTTGCAAAGCAACCTCTTTCAATCTACAGTTTCTTGGCACTGTTTTCCTTTGGCTTGTAAAGACGTTGACTTGAAAACATAAAATGACAGATCATAAACTGTAATGAAATGTACTAATTACTTAATAAGTCATGCTCATGTCAGCTAGTAAAGGCATTAATGATCCCAATAACTAGCACCATATTGATTCTATAGCGATGTTATAAAAGGGTTGTACCATGTTTGAATTGGGAAAATGTGAGTAGGACTGTAATCAATTCCATTTCAACTCCATCAATTCAGGAAGTGAAAAATCCTTGTAGGAAAATAAATGGCAATTTTCTATTCTTGAATAGCATTTTCTTTCTACCTCATACATTGACAGAATTTATATGGAATTCACCCCAACCTTACAGTATGCGAGAAAAGCTTTGGAATACTGTGCTCTCGGTCACTGGCATTGTCTTACGTCAGATAGCAAACTCCTTCTGCACGAAAGGACTAGCGTTGCATAGGAGGGACGCCAACTGTCGAAAGACAATGAGGTCACCAAGCCGCTGCTACTGTTTGGAGTCATTACATCATAGAATGTCTGACAGCCTGCTCCAGTGATTTCCTGGTCACCAGTAGCCGCACGACATCTTCGTTCTTCTTCGTCAGCCGTTTGCGTGCCTGATCGTGTGTCACCATGGTCATATCCCATCCATTCACCTGGTGGAGAGAGACATCAATAATTATAATATTCTGATAAAGGTCTTCTTTACAGTAGTTATTATTCCTGATGTGAGGTAAGTATAATATCAGGATAGAATAGTGTACTGGTCTTTTACAGTCACTAGGCAAAGTCCAATCACAACTGAAACTGAGTAAATGTTGCCACCTTGTGGAAATTCATCAATAAAGTAAAAGGTAATCTTAGTTAAAGGTAGATTCAGTGATATGACATAGATGCAGAAAGTAAACAGCATAGTGGGTACATTTCCGCAACAACTAAGAGTGTTGAAGTGTGAGGCTTAACTTCTCAGCTGTTTTGGTGCCCTGGCTACCACGCTGTAACAGCGTGAATCGAACCCATGCACATGCGCAGATACTGTGTGAGAGCGAAGTATTGCATCTTGCTCACCTCAATATCTGCGGTGCTGCTCGTGGTCAAATGTATGTTTATGTAGTTTGTCCACGAGAGACTAGGTAAAAGTAAATGTATCTTGAGGCCAAAAGTTTGAAACATCTACAAATATTTAAAAGTTTACCTGCATTACTTTGTCTCCCATCATCAAGCCTGCAACTTCTGCTGGTCCCTCTGGTGTCACCCGTGTCACATAGATGCCCTGTGATCACACAGACACACAGATACAACACAGAAAAACATAAAAACTGCAAAAGAGAAATGTATATTAAAATAGATATGAAAGTCTATGCATCTACATATAAAATATATTAACTAGCATCAATTCTATATAAACTGGTTTGATGATAGAACTATAAAATGTCACTATTTGAGTAATATATGCTATTGTATGAGATGAGCTATCTGGGTCTGCAGTGTTGCTACCCGAGGCTACAGTTGATCAGTTCAGACCTGCCTCTCTGATGTTAATGGCATTT
This sequence comes from Coregonus lavaretus, assembly GCF_964263955.1. Taxonomy (NCBI): domain Eukaryota; kingdom Metazoa; phylum Chordata; class Actinopteri; order Salmoniformes; family Salmonidae; genus Coregonus; species Coregonus lavaretus. The sequence goes on along the minus strand of NC_139993.1, from coordinate 33,380,320 downwards.
TGCCAGAACTGAGCTCACTGAGAACTGACAGGGAGAGTATTTTTTTATGTTTTACCCGTACCTTGTCTGACTTGTCTTCAGAGAAGGGGTTCTGGCCAGGGTCTTGGTCTATTCCTCCTCCAATGCTGAAACCCAGGATCAAGTGTTCACCCTGGCGGAGTTTGCGGATCTCTATCCGTTGCTGTAAAACACATGAAAATTGGTCGTTGAGCTTGGAGAGGAAAGAATTCATAACTTCAACAACCACCAAGTATTTGTTCGTATTCCCATTCTACCATTGCAATAATAAAAATGTGGTAAATGAATAGAATGTAAAATTGATTGGTGAGCACTGTGTTCCCTTTAAGAATGTAGAACACTACGGTTATGAATCGGCTGTAGTTCCCCAAAGGAACAAAGAGAATCCCACTGTTGTGTGATGTCGAGTGACCGACTGAAAGGGAAACCCTCTGCCCCAACTGACTGGAGACACAGATCTTTTCTCAGTCTAGCTATCCCCATGGTCCTCAGACAGCTGCCCTCTCATTAGAGCAGATGGAGGATTCTGGCACATCCAGCTCACTGCTCTTTACAGCACAAAGCCAGTCTGTGTGATGGTGAATAAGAGGAGCCTCAGTAGTGTGGTTCATAGTGTCAGTGGTTCAAAGTTCTTCAAACCACTGCACTCAGTGGTCAACATGGTCAACAATCAATCAGTGGATCTGAAGTTCTTGGTGACGAGAACATGGAAACCCTCATGGAAATGTATAACGCAGGCTGATCATATTAATGGAAAGATCAACCCAAAGTATCTGTGTAACCCATTGTTCACATGACTGACACCAGATTTGTCAAATATAAAGATCAACCAGAAAACAGCAGCATACTATGGCATTCAACTTATAGAGTGTGTGGAAGATAGCTGTTGCATAAGAGTGGGCAACACATACTAAATCATGCAACTAAATAAGATTGGTGTGTGTAGCCTGTGTCATACTGTAATCAAATAGAATGTAAATAGCTAAAATACATAATTATGTCACTAGGCTACTAGGCAATTACTCCATGACTCATATTTCTCGCTGATGTTAGGAATAAACAGTGTTGCGAGGCATCCCATTGAAAGCATCCTGACTGGTTGTATCACCGTCTGCTATGGCAACTGCACCACTCCCGACCAGAAGGCCCTACAGAGGGTGGTGCGGACGGCCCAGCGCGTCACTAGTGGTGAGCTCCCAGCCAACCAGGGCTTACATGCCAGGCGGTGTCTGAGAAAGGCCAGACAAATTGCCAAAGACTCCAGCTACCCGAGAGATGGACTGTTCTCCATACTCCCATCCTGCAGACGGTACTGGTGCATCAAGGCTCAGACCAACAGACTCCTAAACAGCTTCTATCCCCTGGCCATAAAACTGTTAAATGGCTAACTACTACTGCTCCCCCTCACACCTAAGCTGCTGCAAAAAGTATTATTGATTGCCATTACCATTAGTACCTATCCACTGTATCCTGCTGCTGGTCACTTTTACTCCTGTTCACATATATATACACTGAGTATACAAAACATTAAGAATACCTGCTCTTTCCATTACATAGACTGAACAGGTGAATCCAGGTGAAAGCTATGATCCTTTATTGATGTCACTTGTTAAATCCACTTCACATCAGTGTAGATGAAGGGAAGGAGACAGGTTGAATAATGATTTTTAAGCCTTGAGACAATTGAGACATGGATTGTGTATGTGTGCCATTCAGAGGGTGAACGGGCAAGACAAAATATTTAAGTGCCTTTGAACGGGGTATGGTAGTGGTGCCAGTCGCATCGGTTTGTGTCAACAACTGTAACGCTGCTGGGTTTTTCACGCTCAGTTTCCTGTGTGTATCAAGAATGGTCCACCACCCAAAGGACATCCAGCCAACTTGACAACTGTGGGAAGCATTGGAGTCAACATGGGCCAGCATCCCTGTGGAACACTTTCGACACCTTGTACAGTCCATGCCCAGACGAACTGAGGCTGTTCTGAAGGCAAAGGTGTGTGTGTGTGTGTGTGTGTGTGTGGGGGGGGGGGGGGGGGGGGGGGTGCAACTCAATATTAGGAAGGTGTTCCTAATGTTTGGTATACTCAGTGTACTACCACTGGTATATTACTATAAGTATTTTATATATTCCTGCTACCAGTCACTTGTCAGCCCTGTTTACATGCCTATCATGCCTACACTGACTCACACTAACACCCTCACACTTAGATACAAACCCACCCACCCACCACGTATGCTTCTGCCATACTGTTTACTATTATTATTATTATTATTATTTATCCTGCTACCAGTCACTTTCTCCTAATCACCCGCCTACATGCACATACTGTGAGGTCCAAAAGTATTGGGACAGTGACATTTTTTGTTGCTTTGACTCTGTACTCCAGCACTTTGTATTTGAAATGATACAATGACTAAAGTGCAGGTTAAAGTGCAAACTGTTAATTTGAGGGTGTTTTCATCCATATCAGGTGAACCGTTTAGAATTTACAGCACTTTTTGTACATAGTCCCCCCCCATTTTAGGGGACCAAAAGTATTGGGCCCAATTCACTTATATTTGTATTAAAGTAGTAAAAAGTTAAGTATTTGTCCCATATTCATAGCATGCAATGACTACATCAAGATTGTGACTCAACACATTTGTTGGACGCATTGCTGTTTGTTTTGGTTGTGTTTCAGATTATTTTCTGCCCAACAGAAATGAATGGTAAATATAATATATATATATATATATATATATATATATATATATATATATATATACTACCGTTCAAAAGTTTGGGGTCACTTAGAAATGTCCTTGTTTACTAAAGAAAAGCAATTTTTTTGTCCATTAAAATAACATCAAATTGATCAGAAATACAGTGTAGACACTGTTAATGTTGTAAATGGCTATTGTAGCTGGAAACGGCTGATTCTTTATGGAATATCTACATAGGCGTACATTGGCCCATTATCAGCAACCATCAGTCCTGTGTTCCAATGGCACGTTGTGTTTGCTAATCCAAGTTTATCAATTTAAAAGGCTAATTGATCATTAGAAAACCCTTTTGCAACTATGTTAGCACAGCTGAAACTGTTGTGCTGATTAAAGAAGCAATAAAACTGGCATTCTTGAGACTAGTTGAGTATCTGGAGCATCAGCAATTGTGGGTTTGATTACAGGCTCAAAATCGCCAGAAACAAATAACTTTCTTCTAAAACTCGTCAGTCTATTCTTGTTCTGAGAAATGAAGGCTATTCCATGCGAGAAATTGCCAAGAAACTGAAGATCTCGTACAACGCTGTGTACTACTCCCTTCACAGAACAGCACAAACTGGCTCTAACCAGAATAGAAAGAGGAGTGGGAGGCCCCGGTGCACAACTGAGCATGAGGACAAATACATTAGAGTGTCTAGTTTGAGAAACAGACGCCTCACAGGTCCTCAACTGGCAGCTTCATTAAATAGTACCCGCAAAACACCAGTCTCAACGTCAACAGTGAAGAGGTGACTCCGGGATGCTGACCTTCTATGCAGAGTTGCAAAGAAAAAGCCATATCTCAGACTGGCCAATAAAAATAAAAGATTAAGATGGGCAAAATAACACAGACACTGGACAGAGGAAGATTGGAAAAAAGTGTTATGGACAGACAAATCGAAGTTTGAGGTGTTCGGATCACAAAGAATAACATTTGTGAGACGCAGACCAAATGAAAAGATGCTGGAGGAGTGCTTGATGCCATCTGTCAAGCATGGTGGAGGCAATGTGATGGTCTGGGGGTGCTTTGGTGGTGGTAAAGTGGGAGATTTGTACAGGGTAAAAGGGATCTTAAAGAAGGAAGGCTATCACTCCATTTTGCAACGCCATGCCATACATACCCTGTGGGCGGCGCTTGATTGGTGGTCCTCTGTAGCTCAGCTGGTAGAGCACGGCGCTTGTAACGCCAAGGTAGTGGGTTCGATCCCCGGGACCACACGTACACAAAAAAAATTATGCACGCATGACTGTAAGTCGCTTTGGATAAAGCGTCTGCTAAATGGCATATTATTATTATTATATTATTATTATATATTATTATATTATTATAGGATAATGACCCAAAGCACAGCTCCAAACTTTGCAATAAATATTTAGGGAAGAAGCAGTCAGCTGGTATTCTGTCTATAATGGAGTGGCCAGCACAGTCACCGGATCTCAACCCTATTGAGCTGTTGTGGGAGCAGCTTGACCATATGGTACATAAGAAGTAACCATCAAGCCAAGCCAATCCAACTTGTGGGAGGTGCTTCAGGAAGCATGGGGTGAAATATCTTCAGATTACCTCAACATGTTTTATTAAATATACTATTTTGATATTGATTACTGCATTGTTGGGTAGATCTTGCAAGTTAAGCATTTCACTGTACTTATGCATGTGGCCTTTCATGAATGACACAGTATTGAACAAGTCACTTCAATGGCTGTGTCAGTAGAGTAGGCCAGGGGTACTCAAGTACTATTTTTTCCTGCAATTCTTTGCATTCTTCCATGTCTTATTTGTGTTTATATGATAACAGGGGTTGAAGCCCAACCGAGTAAAAAAACGACCTGCACTCCGTATTGACCCCGTTCTGGGTCCGGAACCAGTCCGCCAGTTGTGTATGGGAGGAGTAGACTTGTACCCAAGTTGTCTCAGGTAGGTTGGTGACGCCTTTCTCTGAAACGCTTCACTTTCATCCATGTAGCATAGCGAACAAGTTGGCTAATGCTAGCTGCTATCCATAATGCAGAGATGCTCCTAAATAAATAAAAGGTTGCCAAGACAGAACAGTGTAACATTAGCTAGCTAGGTAGATTAATTTACTTTAGGTTAATACTAGATTGCGCATATGAAAATGAAATACATAACGTTAGCCCATTAAATGAAATGCTCCTAAACTGTTAGCAAGATAGCAACAGCAGTTAATTCAATTTGAAAGAAAGAAGACTGACAACAAACAGAGAAAGGAGTAAAACGTAACGTTATATAGGTAGTTGGATTATCGAACAGCAATGTTTCGAACATGTTTTGCTGGGTAAATTCGCAAAGTTACATTGTCAAGAGTAGAAGCAAGCAAGCAAGCATGAACACAATGTCACATTCACGATTGTAAACAGTAATACTACAATGTGAAACCGACATTTTTTGACTAAATACTTTAGGTACATTTTTATAGTTTGCATCGAGGCACTGCTTGAAGGATTTTAGGCCTGGACAATGGATGCCATAGCTATTGAATGAAGAGTATCGTTCCAAAACTTACCACAACAGCAGTAACTGGTTGTCCTGGGATGAAAGACATTGTTTCAGACTGGTCAGACACTTTTGTGTTTCTCCCTGGTTGCAAATAACTCAACGGTCTAAAGTAGTTTTTGCTCCTTTCATGAAATCATACAGTATTCGAAGCAACTTGCTAAGCGTGAGGAACAACTAGCAAATGATTCCTGGCAGGGTTGGTGATGTCATACCGCCTTCTGTGGTTAGTCATCATGGATCCTGTAATGTCCTGGGACAAGGTTGGGTGTATCCCAGAAAAGGGTTAGGCAGGCCCGTTACAGTATTTCTCTTTGTTTGTATGATAGGCCTACTACCTGCCAATTAAGAAAAAACATATTCTGTCAAGAGCTTTACTGAATGCCCACTACTTTATAAGGTCTTAATTTAATTGGCAACTGGAAAACTCATGTCATGGAGGATTCATCACCACTAGAATAAATGGTGGTCCTTCTCACAGAATGCTGCTTTGTGTTTGAGTTTGACAGGAGATGCATCTCAAGTTAACTGCTTAAAATCAATGGCCCCTTCACCTTTTCTCCTGTTCCCAAGTTCGCAAAATTACTCCGGTGCAGCTTTGGGCCACATACTTTGTGTTTTTCTGGACCATATGCCTGGGTCAAATACTGCATCACCATCAGATTAAAAAGGAGCGGCCCAGATCTGGCACACACTCTGTAAAATGTTTAATTCTAAAAGGTGTGGCCCAGATCTGGGACATATAGTTCCAAACGATTGTAAAATAAAAAGGTCTGGCCTACATACTGCACAAAGGTAAGGCTGAGTTCCCACCTGAGTTCCTGCCTAGGTCCCCTTTTCAAAATTGTGGCTAGATGTAGGCTGCCACACGGACCTTATATGGGGCTACATTAAACCTGCTACTCCCCAAATTACATTGAAATACTCTGCTATTAAATGCTGTATTTAAATTAAAGAGAAGAGCAGTTGCAGATAAAGTCAATCAAAAATCAATCTGGTTTATTACAAGTTACAACAGGAAACATGAAGCATAGGAAAAACAGACAGCTTCTGACATGAAGCGCAAAAAATGCTAATACACTGAGTATACATAACATTAGGAACACCTGCTCTTTCCATGACATAGACTGACCAGGTGAATCCAGGTGAAAGCTATGATCTTTTATTGATATGACTTGTTAAATCCACTTCAATCTGTGTAGGTGAAGGGGAGGAGACAGGTTAAAGAAGGCTTTTTAAGCCTTGATACAATTGAGACATGGATTGTGTACGTGTGCAATTCAGAGGGTGAATGGGCAAGACAAAATTGAAGTTCCTTTGAACGGGTTATGGTAGTAGGTGCCAGGTGCACCGGTTTGAGTGTGTCAAGAACTGCAACGCTGCTGGGGTTTTCACGCTCAACAGTTTCCCCTGTATATCAAGAATGGTCCACCACCCAAAGGACATCCAGCCAACTTGACACAACCTTGGAAAGCATTGGAGTCAACATGGGCCATCATCCATGTGGAACGCTTTCAACACCTTGTAGAGTCCATGCCACGACGAATTGAGGCTGTTTTGAAAAAAGGGGATGCAACTCATACCTTGTCCATAGACTGCTTACAGGGTAAGGACATTTGGGTGAGCTTTCCCTACTCTTTAGAACCCATAGCGGCCATTTATGGCCTTTCTTTAAAATACTATAGGGGAAAGGGGAGACCTAGTCAGTTGCACAACTGAATGCATTCAACCAAAATGTGTCTTCAGCATTTAACCCAACCCCTCTGAATCAGAGAGGTTTTGGGGGCTGCCTTAATTGATGTCCACGTCATCGGCGCCTGTTGGAGGTTAACTGCCTTGCTCAACGGCAGAACAGCAGATTTTTCCCCACCTTGCCAGCTCAGGGATTCGAACCAGTGACCTTTTGGTAATTGGCCCAACGGTCTTAACCGCTAGGCTACCTGCCGCAAACGGCCTAGTTTTTCTAACAATAATATATGTGTCAATATAGCAAAATGAATTAGTTAACAACCTGTTGTCGTATTCACGTGGCTGAACAGGGGTATGCTGTCATTTGACTTTTTAACAGGGGTTTTTCACTTCATTACTCAAAATGATCGCGCCAAAGCGGCCACGACTATAAAAAAATTATATATATACAGTACCAGTCAAAAGTTTGGACACACCTACTCATTCAAGGGTTTATTTTTATTTTTACTATTTTTTACATTGTAGAATAATAGTGAAGACATCAAAACTATGAAATAACACATATGGAATCATGTAGTAACCATAAAAGTGTTAAACAAATCAAAATATATTTTATATTTGAGATTCTTCAAATAGCCACCCTTTGCCTTGATGACAGCTTTGCACACTCTTGGCATTCTCTCGACCAGCTTCACCTGGAATGCTTTTCCAACAGTCTTGAAGGAGTTCCCACATATGCTGAGCACTTGTTGGCTGCTTTTCCTTCACTCTGCGGTCCGACTCATCCCAAATCATCTCAATTAGGTTGAGGTCGGGGGATTGTGGAGGCCAGGTCATATGATGCAGCACTCCATCACTCTCCTTCTTGTTAAAATAGCCCTTACACAGCCTGGAGGTGTGTTGGGTCATTGTCCTGTTGAAAAACAAATGATAGTCCCACTAAGTCCAAACCAGATGGGATGGCGTATCGCTGCAGAATGCTGTGGTAGCCATGCTGGTTAAGTGTGCCTTGAATTCTAAATAAATCACAGACGGTGTCACCAGCAAAGTACCCCCACACCATAACACCTCCTCCTCCATGCTTTACGGTGGGAACTACACATGCCGCAATGGTTTCTTTGCAGCAATTCGACAGTGAAGGCCTGATTCACACAGTCCCCTCTGAACAGTTGATGTTGAGATGTGTCTGTTACTTGAACTATTTGGGCTGCAATTTCTGAGGCTGGTAACTCTAATGAACTTATCCTCTGCAGCAGAGGTAACTCTGGGTCTTCCATTCCTGTGGCGGTCCTCATGAGAGCCAGTTTCATCATAGTGCTTGATGGTTTTTGCGATTGCACTTGAAGAAACTTTCAAAGTTCTTTACATTTTCCGGATTGACTGACCTTCATGTCTTAAAGTAATGATGGACTGTTGTTTCTCTTTGCTTATTTGAGCTGTTTTTGCCATAATATGGACTTGGTCTTTTACCAAATAGGGCTATCTTCTGTATACCCCCACTACCTTGTCACAACACAACTGATTGGCTCAAATGCATTAAGAAGGAAATAAATTCCACAAATTAACTTTTAAGAAGGCACACCTGTTAATTGAAATGCATTCCAGATGACTACCTCATGAAGCTGGTTGAGAGAATGCCAAGAGTGTGCAAAGCTGTTATCAAGGCAAAGGGTGGCTATTTGAAGAATTTCAAATATAAAATATATTTTGATTTGTTTAACAGTTTTTGGGTTACTACTATTATTCTACAATGTAAAAATTTTGACAAATAAAGAAAAACCCTTGAATGAGTGGGTGTGTCCAACATTTTGACTGGTACTGTGTATATATATATATATTATTTTTTATTTGTACTTCTACCCCTTTTTCTCCCTAATTGGTAGTTACAGTCTTGTCCCATCGCTGCAACTCCTGTACGGACTCGGGAGAGGCGAAGGTTGAGAGCCATGCGTCCTCGAAACACGACCCTGCCAAGCCGCACTGCTTCTTGACACACTGCTCGCTTAACCCGGAAGCCAGCCGCACCAATATGTCGGAGGAAACACCGTACAACTGGCGACCGAAGTCAGCTTACTGACGCCCGGCCCACCACAAGGAGTTGCTAGAGCGCGATGGGACAAGGACATCCCGGCCGGCCAAACCCTCCCCTAACCCAGACGACGCTGGGCCAATTGTAAGCCGCCTCATGGTTCTCCCGGTCATGGCCGGCTGTAACACAGCCTGGGATGGAACCCGGGGCTGTAGTGACGCCTCAAGCACTGCGATGCAGTGCCTTAGACCGCTGCACCACTTGGGAGGCCTGCGGCCACGACTTTTCACTGTGGAAGAGGCTGTATCTATTTTGGTTGGTGATACGGATTCGGACACATCCTTGCACTTTGAAAGCAATGATGATATCTAGGTGATTGAAATAAATAACAGCAGATAAACAGTGCATTCTGAAAGTATTCTGGCTGGGCCACTCATGGACATTCAGAGACTTGTCCTGAAGTCACTTCTGCATTTTCTTGGCTGTGTGCTTAGGGTCGTTGTCTTGTTGGTAGGTGAACCTTCGCCCCAATCTGAGGTCCTGAGCGCTCTGGAGCAGGTTTTCATCAAGGATCTCTCTGTACTTTGCTCCAATCATCTTTCCCTCGATCCTGACTAGTCTCCCAGTCTCTGCCGCTTAAAAACATCCCCACAGCATGATGCTGTCACCACCATGCTTCACCGTAGGGATGGTGCCAGGTTTCCTCCAGACGTGAAGCTTGGCATTCAGAATCTTTTTTCTCATGGTCTGAGAGTCCTTTAGGCGTCTTTTGGCAAACTCCAAGCGGGCTGTCATATGCCTTTTAACTGAGGAGTGGCTTCCGTCTGGCCACTCTACCATAAAGGCTGCAGAGATGGTTGTCCTTCTGGAAGGTTCTTCCATCTCCACAGAGGAACTCTGGAGCTCTGTCAGAGTGATCATCGAGTTCTTGGTCACCTCCCTGACCAAGGCCCTTCTCCCCCGATTGCTTAGTTTGGCCGGGTGGCCAGCTCTAGGAAGAGTCTTGGTGGTTCCAAACTTCTTCCATTTAAGAATGATGGAGGCCACTGTGTTCCTGGGGACCTTCAATGCTGCAGAAATGTTTTGGTACCCTTCCCCAGATCTGTGCCTCGACACAATGCTGTCTCAGAGCTCTACGGACAATTCCTTCGACCTCATGGCTTGGTTTTTGCTCTGACTTGCACTGTCAAAAGTGGGGCCTTATATAGACAGGTGTGTGCCTTTCCAATTCATGTCCAATCAATTGAATTTACCACAGGTGGACTCCAATCAAGTAATTCATATGGAAACGGCCCAAGCTGCTTGCTATAGCTAGCTAGCTAGTCTGTCAGGAAATAAAAGTTGTGTGGCGGTAAGCTGTGCTCGCAAAGCGTCAACCTCAGCTGTCACTTTCACTAGCTAGCCATACAGTCAACCAGCTAACTAGCCACCGAAATGTAGATTAGAGTAATTGTTTATCTGTTATATTATGGTTTGTCATGTTTGCTATGTACAAATATTCATAGGCTTTACATTGCCTCGTTTTCCTATTATTTGACAGCTTAGCTGTCGTGTTAGGGTAGATGCCCGCGCAGTGATATTTGTTTACATAGCCAGCTAACTAGTTGGTTGTTTTGTCTTGTTTCTATCGATGGTATTCATTTGGAAACTGTCCCAGCTTCATAACTAATCAGCTAACATTGGCAAACTTAGTAGTTAGTCTGTCAGGCAAGAAACCAGAGTTGATTGGAAGCAACATTGTGCTTCGCTCACTCGCGACGCTGTCACTTGATCGTCTCACTCCCTTCCTACAAAGACAACCAGCTAACTATGCCCATTGAAATACATGAAGAATTATTCTAAACCTGTTTGGCTAAATTTCACGTAGTGTCTTCTTTGTAATCTTTTACTTTCAACATCCTAAATAAATAAACAATAGTTGATGTGTTGAATCTGTAGACAGTTGTGCCACATACTTTGACTTCTTACCATCTATGAAAAGTAATCTGACCATGGGTCTTGAAGTGTGTGTACCCTATATAGCCTTTATGGTTATAATCTGGCCCATCTATCTATGAACATATTCATGAATGTATTTTGGTGTACTCTATCCTGTCTGATTAATCATCAGTCTGACATACATATGCACACCATGAACTGGAAAACAATCTGGCCACTAAGGGCTTCATAAAATAATTTTGATTGATTGATTTATTGAAAGTGCTGTATAGCATCATTATGATATTGTGTGTGTATTTGGGGCAAGAGCAGCAGGAAGCTCATGTTGACTGGAGAGCCCACCTGCACTCGGCTGGCTTAAACAGGAACAGGATATGACATCAAATAGGGAGATAGATATGGCAGGAGCAGTGGTGCCTTGTATGTCCCGGGTTTCTCTGGTATAGGCCGAGTTCCTGTAAAAGCACTTTGTGACAACTGCTGATATATACAAAAAAATTGCTTGATTTGATAGATTGTATATTAAGTAGAAGTGATGACCTCCTACCCATCATGTAGGAAGTAGCTGTGCCAACACTGCCAAGTGGCTGGGATGTCCACCAACAGAGTAACACACAACACACAAAAAGGATAGGAAGGTCATGTTTTCCGTGACGTTCTTCCTCAGAGGGAGCAGAGGGAGAGTAGCAGGTTAGAGCCCTCACACACTAACAAGTTGTTGTTTTTTATATGCAAGATAACAAAAACAAACCAGGTAGGCCTGTACTTTTTGCAATTTTCTTTAATAAAAGGTAGGCCTATGGCATACTCTCTCATACCCCATCAATTCTACTCCTGTTTTTAACTTAACAGTCACTGACACAGAGGTAGGCTATTTAGGGTGGGTGGGCATAGCTGCGGGAACTAGGGATACTGCAGCACCCCCTGAGAAACCCTAATAAAAAATAAAGTAAAACAAATATACTTTTTTGAAAATATAATTTTGGGCCTGTACTAGTCCTGTATAAGCGGACCAAAATAGCCATCTGTAGCACGGGCAAACATTTTTCTGTTAAACAGGTAGGCCTACCTCTTATTTCTTAAATTGTAAGAAATAAGCTCCAACACAAAGCCCTCTAATGGTGAGTCTAATTAAAATGAAGACCTTGAAATAAATTTGCCTACTTTTAGCACCATGAGCTGTCCATTTCCGATTGTGCATCAGCTGCTGCTTCAAGTTTCAGCACCACAATGTAAGTTACTCGAATCTGGCTTATTATGAGGTCAATAACTTTATGAGGTCAAAAATCAATTATAGTAGTAGCAAGCTATCAAAGTTGACCTCCGGTCCTCCTTCTCGTCTTTGCGCTCTCCTAATCAAACTGAACTGAACAGAACATAGGCTATAGGCTAGTCCGCCTGCAAGATATTGCATTTTTTGGACTAGGCCTAAACAAAACAACAATTCGGAAGAAGCCTTTGACTCTCCTCCTGAACTGCCCCTGTAGACCTACACAGCACAGCATTGGTTAGGCAGCACACAAAAAAAGTGTTGATCAGCAAGAGCAGAGCAGGCCGGGGCTCAGGGTTGGAATATCCATTGCCGTGTATAATGCAGCCTGGTTTTATTTATACCATCCCAGCAGCTATCTTAGAAATATACTGTAACTTTGTGCTTCTTCGAGCATGCACTTCGTAGCCTATAGCCTATAGGCTATGGATCATTTGATTGAGACCACACTAAATAGCCTATAGGTGCACTTGATATTGCGCGCCCAGCAGAGATTATCGATCATAGTCTGCTGCTGGAAAAACGTATATGCGTTATGGCTTTACACCCCCTGCTGTAATGTGGATAAAGAGTTACTTGTCTAACAGAACACAGAGGGTGTTCTTTAAACGAAGCCTCTCAAACATAATCCAGGTAGAATCAAATCCAATCAAATTTTATTTGTCACATACACGTGTTTAGCAGATGTTATAACGGGTGTAGCGGAATGGTTGTGCTTCTAACTCCGACAGTGCAGTAATATCTAACAAGTAATATCTAACAATTTCACAACATATACCCAATACACACAAAACTAGTAAGGAATGAGATTTAAGAATATATACATATGCCTTGGCAGCAGCTAATGGTGATCCCTAATAAAAACAAATACAAACCTGTGCAGGTTTTTCATATCAGTGCAGTTGAAGGACAGCATGGCCTGTCACTAAAAACCCTGGCCTCTCACTAAAACGAACATTAATACTATTGACTGTGGTTAATCTCCCTACCACATACACTCCTCTCGTATGTATTGGCTAACTATTTAGCAGTATTATGGCTTGGGGGTAGAAGATGTTCAGGAGTATTTTGGTCCCAGGAGACTTGGTGATCCGGTACCCTTCCTGTGCGGTAGCAGAGAGAACAGTCTATGACTTAGGTGGCTGGAGTCTTTGACAATTTTGAGGGCCTTCCTCTGACATCGCCTGGAATAGAGGTCCTGGATGGCAGGGAACTCGGCCCCAGTGATGTACTGGGCCGTACGCACTACCCTCTGTAGCGCCTTCCGGTCGGATGCCGAGCAGTTGCTATACCAAGCATTGATACAGCCAGCCAAGATGCTCTCAATGGTGCAGCTGTATAACTTTTTGAGGATCTGAGGACCATGTCAAATCTTTTCAGCCACCTGAGGGGGAAGAGGCATTATCGTGCCCTCTTCACGACTGTGTTGGTGTGTTTGGACCATGATATGCCCTTAGTGATGTGGACACCGAGGAACTTGAAGCTCTCGACCTGCTCCACTACAGCCCTGTCGATGTGGATGGGGGCGTGCTTGGCCCTCCGTTTCCTGTAGTCTACGATCAGCTCCTTTATCTTGCCCACGTTGAGGGGGAGGTTGCTGTCCTGACACCACACTGCCATCATCGTCGTCAGTGATCAGGCCTACACCGTCGTTTCGTCGGCAAACTTAATGATGGTGTTGGAGTCGTGCACTGCTACGCAGCCGTGGGTGAACAGGGGGTATAGGAGGGGACTAAGCACGTACCCCTGAGGGGCCCCCATCAAGGTCTCGTTTTCTGATTGGTCTCCTTTTCTGTGTAGGTTTTTGAAGGACAGCATGGTCTGACTGATTGAATGTGCCTGAGAGGAATCCTCACTATCAGTATCTACAATTTGGCAGTACGCCCAGAACCTTGTTTTGAGAATGAAAGGGATATCTCAGTTTCAAGGTCTCAGCTTGGAGAGAAGAAGCCGAGGATAGACACATCTTCCTTGTCTCTCCTTCCAGCAGCTCGGAAAATATACACTAACCCTATCAACACCAGGTAGTTATCTCCTGTTGTTGAAGTGTGTGTCATTTGAGTATGACTTTCCCTTTAATTACTGTTTCCCCTTCCTACTTATACTGGGCTCACAAATAGTTAATACAACACAACAGTGCAAAAATCCAAATAAAATCCAGAAAACAATTAACCCTATCAACACCAGTGGGCTTCACATGGGAAGTGGAAACAATAATTAACCCTTTAGACCCCAAAATAATTCTAGAATGCTGCTGTAGAATGCTGCTTTATTAGAATGGCACCAGAGGGGATTGCCGCCGTTCTATGGGCTCCTGACCAATTGTGCTATTTTGTGTGTGTTTTTGTGCTGTATTTAACATTTTTTGTACATAATGTTTCTGCCATCGTTTCCTATGACCGAAAAGAGCTTCTGGACATCAGAACAGCGATTACTCACCTCGATCTGGACTAGTTCTGTTTTCTTTAATGAGTCGTACGCGAAGGATATACTGTTCTTCCCGGACCAGGCCCAAATCCCTGTAAATCATAAGAAGAGGAGATGCCGCTCCAGGGGTTGACGAGCCGGATGCCTGGCGAGACTGCAACGGCGAATGGATAATCTGCCTCTACCCTCCGTTCTACTGGCGAACGTGCAATCACTGGAGAATAAATAAATTGGTCATTTAGCAGACGCTCTTATCCAGAGCAACTTACAGGAGCAATTAGGGTTAAGTGCCTTGCTCAAGGGCACATCAACAGATTTTTCACCTAGTCGGCTCGGGGATTAGAACCAGCGACCTTTCGGTTACTGGCACAATGCTCTTAACCATTAAGCTACCCACAATAAACAAGGACATGGATAATATACAGTAACCTGGGTTTTCCGTGCATCGACAAGACAGAACAGCAGTGTCCGGTAAGATTGGGCGGTGTTCTATATCTCTTTATTAACAACAGTTGGTGTGCTCTAATATTAAGGAAGTCTCAAGGTTTTGCTCGCCTGAGTTAGAGTACCTCATGATAAACTGTAGACCACACTATTTACCAAGAGAGTTTTCATCTATATTCTTCGTAGCTGTCTATTTACCACCACAAACCGATGCTGGCACTAAGACCGCACTTACCGAGCTGTATGTCAGAAGCAAACAAGAAAATGCTCATCCAGATGTGGCACTCCTAGTGGCCGGGGACTTAAATGCAGGAAAACTAAAATCAGTTTTACCTCATTTCTACCAGTATGTCACATGTGCAACTACGGGAAAAAAAACTCTAGATCACCTTAACTCCACACACAGAGATGCGCACAAAGCTCTCCCTTGCCCTCCATTTGGAAAATCTGACCATAACTCTATCCTCAAGATTCCTGCTTATAAGCAAAAACTGAAACAGGAAGTACCAGTGACACGCTCAATACAGAAGTGGTCCGGTGAAGCGGATGCTAAACTACAGGACTGTTTTGCTAGCACAGACTGGAATATGTTCCGGGATTAATCCGATAGCATTGAGGAGTATACCACATGAGTCACCGGCTTCATTAATAAGTGCATCAATGAGGTCGTCCCCACAGTGACCGTACGTACATATCCCAACCAGAAGCCATGGATTACAGGCAACATCCACACTGAACTAAATTCTAGAGCTGCCGCTTTCAAGGAGCGGGACACTAATCCAGACCCTTATAAGAAATCCTGCTATGCCCTAAAACAAACCATCAAACAGGCAAAGCGTCAATACAGGACTAAGATCGAATCCTACTACACAGGCTCTGACGCTCGTTGAATGTGGCAGGGTTTGCAAACTATCACGGATTACAAAGGGAAACCCAGCCGTGAGCTGCCCAGTGACGTGAGCCTACCAGACGAGTTAAATGCTATCTATGCTCACTTCGAGAGCACCAGCTGTTCCGGACGACTGTGTGATCATGCTCTCCGTAGCCGATGTGAGTAAGACCTTTAAACAGGTTAACATTCAGAAGGCCGCTGGGCCAGATACTCAAAGCATGATCTGACCAGCTGGCAAGTGTCTTCAGTGACATTTTCAACCACTCCCTGACCCAGTCTGTAATGCCTACATGTTTCAAGCAGACCACCATAGTCCCTGTGCCCAAGAACACCAAGGTAACCTGCCTAAATGACTACCACCCCGTAGCACTCACATCTGTAGCCATGAAATGCTTTAAAAGGCTGGTCATGGCTCACATCAACACCATCATCCCAGAAACCCTGGATACACTCCAATTCGCATACCGCGCCAACAGATCCAAAGTCGACACAATCTCTATTGCACTCCACACTGCCCTTTCCCACCTGTACAAAAGGAACACCTACGTGAGAATGCTATTCAATGACTACAGCTCAGCATTCAACACCATAGTGCCCTCTAAGCTCATCACTAAGCTATGGACCCTGGGACTGAACACCTCCCTCTGCAACTGTATCGTGGACTTCCTGACGGGCTGGCCCCAGGTGGTGAGGGTAGGGAACAACACAACCGCCACGCTGACCCTCAACACTATACTCCCTGTTCACCCACGGCTGCGTGGTCATGCACGACTCCAACACCATCATTAAGTTTGCAGACGACACAATGGTTATAGGCCTGATCACCGACGACGATGAGACAGCCTATAGAGAGGTCAGAAACCTGACTCCCTTAATGTGAGCCTGTACATAATAAAAATATTCCAAAACATACATCCTGTTTGCAATAAAGCACTAATTGCAAAATAAATTGCAAAAAACATGGGAAAGAAATTAACTTTATGTCCTGAATACAAATTGTTGTGTTTGGGGCAAATCCAACACAACACATCACTGAGTACCACTCTTGGTGTCTGCATCATGTTATGGGTATGCTTGTCATCGGCAAGGACTGAGGATTTTTTGGGGGGATAAAAAGAAACGGAATAGATCTAAGCACAGGCAAAATCCTAGAGGAAAACCTGGTTCAGTCTGCTTTCCAACAGACACTGGGAGATAAATTATCCTTTCAGTAGGACAATAACCTAAAACACAAGGCCAAATATACACTACATGACCAAAAGTATGTGGACACCTGCTTGTCGAACATCTCATTCCAAAATCATGGGCATTAATATGGAGTTGGTCCCCCCTTCGCTGCTTTAACAGCCTCCACTCTTCTGGGAAGGCTTTCCACTAGATGTTGGAATATTGCTGTGGGGACTTGCTTCCATTCAGCCACAAGAGCAATAGTTAGGTCGGGCACTGATGTTGGGCAATTAGGCCTGGCTCGCAGTCTGTGTTCCAATTCATCCCAAAGGTATTCAGTGGGGTTGAGGTCAGAGCTCTATGCAGGCCAGTCAAGTTCTTCCACACCGATCTCGACAAACCATTTCTGTGTGGACCTTGCTTTGTGCAAAGGGGCATTGTCATGCTGAAACAGGAAAGGGCCTTCTCCAAACTGTTGCCACAAAGCTGGAAGCACAGAATCATCTAGAATGTCATTGTATGCTGTAGCGTTAAGATTTCTCTTCACTGGAACTAAGGGGCCTAGCCCAAACCATGTAAAACAGCCCCAGACCATTATTCCTCTTCCACCAAACTTTACAGTTGGCACTATGCATTTGGGCAGGTAGCGTTCTCCTGGCATCCGCCAAACCCAGATTCGTCCATCGGGCTGTAATATGGTGAAGCTTGATTCATCACTCCAGAGAATGCGTTTCCACTGCTCCAGAGTCCAATGGCGGTGAGCTTTACACCACTCCAGCCGACGCTTGGCTTTGTGCATGGTGATCTTAGGCTTGTGTGCGGCTGCTCGGCCATGGAAACCCATTTCATGAAGCTCCCGACGAACAGTTATTGTGCTGACGTGGCTTCCAGAGGCAGTTTGGAACTCGGTAGTGAGTTTTGCAACCGAGGACAGACGATTTTTACGCGCTATGCTCTTCAGCACATGGCGGTTCAGATCTGTGAGCTTGAGTGGCCTACCACTTCGTGGCTAAGCCGTTGTTGCTCCTAGACGTTTCTACTTCACAATAACAGCACTTACAGTTGACCAGGGCAGCTCTAGTAGGGCAGACATTTGATGAGCTGATTTGTTGGAAAGGTGGCATCCTATGACGGTGCCATGTTGGAAGTCACTGAGCTCTTCAGTAAGGCAAATGTTTGTCTATGGAGATTGCATGGCTGTGTGCTCGATTTTATACACCTGTCAGCAACAGGTATGGCTGAAATAGCCAAATCCACTAATTTGAAGTGGTGTCCACATACTTTTGTATACTTTTTGTACACTGGAGTTGCTTACGACATTAAATGATTCTGAGTGGCCTAGTTACAGCTTTGATTTAAATAGGATTGAAAATCTATGGCAACCCTTGAAAATGGCTGTCTAGCAATGATCAACAACCAACTTGACAGAGCTTGAAGAATTATTTTTATAATAATGTGCAAATACTGTACAATCCAGGTTTAGTGCCTTACCCAAAAAGACTCACCGCTGTAATCGCTGCCAAAGGTGATTCTAACATGTATTGACTCAGGGATTTGAATACTTATGTAAATGAGATATTTCTGTATTTCATTTTTTATGAATTTGCTCAAATTTCTAAAAACAT
The DNA here is from genome assembly GCF_964263955.1 of Coregonus lavaretus. NCBI lineage: Eukaryota > Metazoa > Chordata > Actinopteri > Salmoniformes > Salmonidae > Coregonus > Coregonus lavaretus. The sequence continues at coordinate 33,361,564 of NC_139993.1, read as the reverse complement.
GTTTTTACTTTGTCATTATGGGGTATTGTGTGTAGATGAGTGAGAAATAAAATCTATTTAATCAATTTTTAATTCAGGCTGTAACAAGACAAGTCAAGGGGTGTGAATAATTTCAAAATGTAGATAACATCTCTCAATACAATTTAGTAGAGACCAGGCCTGACACAAAATGTAGAAATAGTACTTTGCCAACAATTTAGTGAATGCAACAAGTATTATATAAAAAATCAAAATATACAAAGTATTAGATAGGGACAGATACAGAGAGAAGACAAAAAACACAACTGTTCAGAAACGATTTTAAAACAGAAATAATTTGTAGGTCAAATCCATGTCACACTGTCACTTGAGTGTTAGCATTTAGCCTACAACATGTCATGGAACTTGTTGAAGCACAGCCCCATCCTGCAAAGTGGCACAGGACATGTAGAGCACCCAAAATATAGTTCAACACATCTCCCACTCTTTGCGTCCACTCCAAATGCACACAACACACCCTCTCTTGCGCCCTTCAAACTTCACCAGGGAGTGGCCTTCTTTCAAAATATGTGTTACAACTCAGTCCACACCCCATGGTGCCACACTCTTAGCTCCCTGCCTCCTGCCACTGTATCCATCACAAAGCGAATGCACAAGTCACATTTTAAATGCCTTCAGGCACACGCGCCTGCGGTTTCTGGGAAGGGGCCTTTGCAGGGTCCCCCACACAATGTAAGCATTGATAAAAGCAATGTTGAGCATCCCCCAAAACACATACTTCCACCATTTCCTGACTGTGTGTCCAACATTATAATAGCTCCTGAGATGGTCAACACCGCCCATTTTCTTGTTATAATCCAGGACCAGCTCCGGAACAGATATGAGTTCGCTCTGCCTGTGTTTTGATACTGGTTTTAGGGTGTCATTCCCAGAGCTGTTAGAAAGTACACATCTTATTTGTCCCTCTAGTGGCATGCCATAACATTATCTGCAGACCATTTTAGACTCTGACCTCTGTGGAGCTTGCCCTCCATAATGGCCTTGGGGAAGTTCTTCCTATTGAGCCTTACTGGGCCACAATAGTATATGTGTCAGCATCAAGAAGTACTTTTTTTCATTTCACTTCACCAATTTGGACTATTTTGTGTATGTCCATTACATGAAATCCAAATAAAAATCAATTTAAATTACAGGTTGTAATGCAACAAAATAGGAAAAACGCCAAGGGGGATGAATACTTTTTCAAGGCACTGTGTCTACATAGCTGCTCAAAGCGGTTGCGTGGCATTTTACTTCCGATGTATGGTACCCTGAGGGTGGCGTCTGTAGACCAGTAGTTGATAAAAGAGGGTAGGCGGTGGATGCCCGTGAGAATATTGATTCCAATGAAGCATTTCATCTCATCTTCAAACGTGCTAAACTATGATGGGGAGGCATTGGATGTGGTGGCGGACAGGTTGGTGTTCAACACCAGATAAGATTGAAAAAACAGACTTCTACCACTTTTTAAAAAAAAACTCCAAAACCCCTGTTACTTTCACTTTAGTGAAAGGGGGCAGACGCACACCACGGAAACGTAGGCTGGCTGTTGCCCCCATAGATACATTTCTCTGGTGTGCTCTCCCTCTTCCTCCTCCTCTCCCACTCCTAATTCCTCTCCACTCCCCTCTCCAATCTCAAGAGTTATAGTTGTGAGTTGGTGTGAATTAAGGAACATGTATTATTTAATGTCTTGTATATTTTCCATGCTTTATTTATGTTAAGAACTTTATCCTCGAGTGTGATAATTCTAGTAACTGCTACTTTGCTTTGGTTCTGATGTGATCACCCCATAATTTGTAAGAATAAGTTATAAATGAAATTAGGATCATGCTTGTCTGACTCAACAAGTAATGCTATTGTTTGGATAACTTTGCTGCCCTGATTTCCTACAGCTTGAATCATAGGTTATTTTCTCCACGATTTTAACTACGTTATGTACATGTTCCTGTGGTTGGCAGACTTCTGTAATATCTCCCGTGAACACTTGGGGGAGTCAGTCACAGTGACGTCTTAGTAAATCAACTCTAAGACAATGAATAGGGCTGTGAAGGTTTTATCCTAATGCCCTATGTTATGTTGTTTGAAGTAGACCAACATAGCTACAGTAATGTAGCCGGTGTTAAAGCTGTGTAATGGAAAAGGGGGGGCTAGGATGAAAGTAGGGGGTAATGGTTAGAGTTTAGGGAAAGACTAATAAGTGACCTTTCTTTTCAGGAACTTGGAGTTCATCTGCATGTCCTCCTCCCACACCAGAGACCTCTTTTCAAACACTGGCTTATCATCCCTAAACTCTGACACACAACACACAAACATGTAAATAGGGGAACACTCATAATAGTGTGTGCGTGTGTGTGTGCGTGCGTGCGTGCGTGTGTGTGTGTGTATGTGTGTGTGTGTGTGTGTGTATATTTGGGGCAAGAACAGCAGGAAGCTCATGTTGACAGGAGAGCCAACCTGCACTCGGCTGGCCTAAACAAGAACAGGATATGATATCACACAGGGAGATAGATGTGGCAGGAGCAGTAGTGCCTTGTATGTCCCGGGTGTAGGCCGGGTTACTGTAAAAGCACTTTGTGACAACTGCTGATATAAAAAAATATGCTTGATTGATAGATTGTATATTAAGTAGAAGTGATGACCTCCTACCCATCATGTAGGAAATAGCTGTGCCAACACTGCTGTACCACAGGGAGTGTTGTTGATTAGCTCCATGGCTGTACCATAGGGAGTGTTGTTGATAGCTCCATGGCTGTACCATAGGGAGTGTTGTTGATAGCTCCATGGCTGTACCATAGGGAGTGTTGTTGATAGCTCCATGGCTGTGTGCATGCAGTATAAGGGCCTCTCCACAGTCACCTTGAACTCTCCCAGCTCTCGGCCAACCCCTCAAACACTGTCACAAAAGATTCTTCATACACACTGTTGCATCCCCCCACCCACACACACACCCACACCCATACCCACTCAATTGAAGTCGCTATCAAGCTAACACATCATCACTTAGTACCCTACACATCAACACCATAGCACCCTCCAAGCTCATCATTAAGCTCCAGGCCCTGGGTCTGAACCCCGCCCTGTGCAACTGGGTCCTGGAATTCCTGATGGGCCGCCCCCAGGTGGTGAAGATAGGAAACAACATCTCCACTTTGCTGATCCTCAACACTGGGGCCCCTCAAGGGTGCGTGCTCAGCCCCCTCCTGTACTCCCTGTTCACCCATGACTGCATGGCCAAGCACGCCTCCAACTCAATCATCAAGTTTGCAGACGACACAACAGTAGTAGGCTTGATTACCAACAATGACGAGACAGCCTACAGGGAGGAGGTGAGGGCTCTGGGAGTGTGGTGCCAGGAAAATATCCTCTCACTCAACGTTAACAAAACAAAGGAGATGATCGTGGACTTCAGGAAACAGCAGAGGGTGCACCCCACTATCCACATCGACGGGGCCGCAGTGGAGAAGGTGAAAAGCTTCAAGTTCCTTGGCGTACACGTCACTGGCAAACTGAAATTGTCCACCCACGCAGACAGTGTGGTGAAGAAGGCAAAACAGAGCCTCTTCAACCTCAGGAGGCTGAAGAAATTTGTCTTGGAACTTAAAACCCTCACAAACTTTTACAGATTCACAATTGAGAGCATCCTGAGTGGCGCAGTGTTCTAAGGCACTGCATCTCAGTGCTTGAGGCGTCACTACAGACCCCCTGGTTCGATTCCAGGCTGTATCACAACCGGCCGTGATTGGGAGTCCCATAGGGCGGCGCACAATTGACCCAGCGTCGTCCGGGTATGGCCGGTGTAGGCCGTCATTGTAAATAAGAATTTGTTCTTAACTGACTTAAATAAAGGTAAAATAAAATAAAAGAAATCCTGTCGGGCTGTATCACCGCCTGGTACGGCAACTGCACCGCCCGCAACCGCAGGGCTCTCCAGGGGCAAACTACCCGCCCTCCAGAACACCTACAGCACCCGATGTCACAGGAAGGTCAAAAAGATCATCAAGGACATCAACCACCCGAGCCACTGCCTGTTCACCCCGCTATCATCCAGAAGGCGAGGTCAGTACAGGTGCATCAAAGCTGGGACCAAGAGACTGAAAAACAACTTCTATCTCAAGGCCATCTGACTGTTAAATAGCCATCACTTGCGCATTAGAGGCTGCTGATGCCTATTGAAATCACTGGCCACTTTAAGAAATGGAACACTAGTCACTTTAATAATGTTTACATATCTTGCATTACTCATCACATATGTATATACTGTATTCTATAATATTCTACTGTATCTTAGTCCATGCCGCTCTGTCATTGCTCATCTATATATGTATATATTCTTAATTCCATTCCTTACTTAGATTTGTGTGTATTGGGTATATGTTGTGAAATTGTTAGATATTACTTGTTAGATATTACTGCACTGTCGGAGCTAGAAGCAGAAGCATTTCGCTACACCCGCAATAACATTTGCAACACGCGTATGTGACAAATAACATTTTATTTTATTTAATAGCATATAGGCTGTGTATGATGGTTACCACAGAGATACACAAACCCTTACTAACATTGATAGCATGTAGAAAGCCTACCATTAATGTTACAGTAGATGAATTAATAACAGATTCATAATGAATTAATAATAGACTAATTCATAGTAGATTAATAGAAACATTTTAGAAAGGGTGAACTCTTATTTTGAAGGGACAGTAAGTGTTGGATGTGCATTTGGCCAATGACAGACATTCCACATTTAACCCCACCCACTTGTGAAAATCGAAATATCAAGTTGTTTTTTTATATGCAACGATAACAAAAAACGAACAATGTTTCTAAAAAACGATAAAAAAAAAAAATGTTCTTCCGAAAACGAGATGACGAAAATATAGGCGTTTTTCGTTTTTGAAAAAACCTGTTTTCACGTTGCTGACGTTGCCGTTTTACATTGCTGACGTTGCCGTTTTACATCGGAAAGCCATTGGCCACGTTATACACGGAACCCCCCTCGCCTAACCCCTTTTGTCTGTCGCTTTACCATAATCTGACAATAGCAATACAACAATTTGGATGGGGTGCTTTCAGGACCTCTGCAAGCCAGAATGTTAAATAAAATTACATTTTAACTTACTCTACCCATTGTCTGGGTGGTTGGTCATAATGCAGCTGTAAATTTGTGACAAAATATCCACATGAAATAATTATTAAACAGACTTTTTAAACCATGGTAGTGCTTTCAGATTTCTATCACCTGAAGCGTGTGCACATGATGTACAGTGCATTCGGAAAGTATTCAGACCCCTTGACATTTTCCACATGTTGTTACATTACAGCCTTATTCTAAAATGGATTAAATAAAACATTTTCCTCATAATGACAAAGCGAAAACAAGTTTTTAGAAATTCAGTTTAGGTGCATCCTGTTTTCATTGATCATCCTTGAGATGTTTCTACAACCTAATTGGAGTCCACCTGTGGTCATTTCAATTTATTGGACATGATTTGGAAAGGCACACACCTGTCTATATAAGGTCCCACAGTTGACAGTGCATGTCAGAGCAAAAACCAAGCCATGAGGTCGAAGGAATTGTCCATAGAGCTGCGAGGCAGGATTGTATCGAGGCACAGATCTGGGGAAGGGTACCAAAACATTTCTGCAGCGTTGAAGGACCCCAAGAAAATAGTGGCCTCCGTCATTCTTAAATGGAAGAAGTTTGGAACCACCAATACTCTTCCTAGAGTTGGTCGCCCATCCAAACTGAGCAATCGGGGGAGAAGGGCCTTGGTCAGGGAGGTGACCAAGAACACGATGCTCACTCTGACAGAGCTGCAGAAAGATGAACGGAGAAAAGTACAGAGAGATCCTTGATGAAAACCTTCTCCAGAGCACTCATGACCTATGACTGGGGCGAAGGTTCACCTTTCAACAGGACAACGACCCTAAGCACACAGCCAAGACAATGCAGGAGTGGCTTCGGACAAGTCTCTGAATGTCCTTGAGTGGCCCAGCCAGAGCCCGGACTTGAACCCGATCTAACATCTCTGGAAAGACCTGAAAATAGCTGTGCAGCGACGCTCCCCATCCAACCTGACAGAGCTTGAGAGGATCTGCAGAGAAGAATGGGAGAAACTCCCCAAATACAGGTGTGCCAAGCTTGTAGCGTCATACCCAATAAGACTCGAGGCTGTAATCGCTGCCAAAGGTGCTTGAACAAAGTACTGAGTAAAGGGTCTGAATACTTACGTTAAAGTGATATCAGTTTATTCATTTATTTTTGCTTCGTCATTATGGGGTATTGTGTGTAGATTGATGAGGAGGGGGAAAAACAATTTAATCCATTTTAGAATAAGGCTGTAACGTAACAAAATGTGGAAAAAGTGAAGGCGTCTGAATACTTTCCGAATGCACCGGAATGCCCACATTGTCACCCGAGAAGTGGTGGAAAAAGTACTCAATTGTCATATTTGAGTAAAAAGTTAAGATACCTTAACAGAAAATGGCTCAAGTAAAAGTGAAAGTTACCCAGTAAAATACTACTTGAGTAAAAGTCTAAAAGTATCTGGTTTTAAATGTAGTTAAGTACAGTAGTAGCAAAAGTACTCAATTGTCATACTTGAGTAAAAGTACAAAGTAAATGCTATACATCAAATTCCTGATATTAAGCAAACCAGAGGGCACGATTTTCATTTTTTAATATTTTTTATTACTCACAGACAGGGGCACACAGTATGTGTTTCGTGAGTCCGCCAGATCAGAGGCAGTAGGGATGACAAAGCGTTATATTGATAGGTGCCATAATTCTGTCCTGCTTGAGCATTCTAAATGTAGCGAGTACTTTTAGGTGTCAGGGAAAATGTATGGAGTAAAAAGTACATTATTTTCTTCAGGAATGTAGTGGAGTAAAAGTAAAACTTGTCAAAAATATAAATAGTAAAGTAAAGTACAGATACCCCCAAAAAACTACTTAAGTAGAACTTAAAAGTATTTTTACTTAAGTACTTTACACCACTGCACCCGAGTCTCCCGATTGACCCACTCAAATTCATCTGGTCAAACCAGTTAGATCAGCACATATCTCTGAGAGCACACTTCCCTATTACATTGTTGATAACATATCAGCATTTGACTACCATCTCTTGCAGTTGTATCACACGCCTGGATGGACAAGTGAAACAGGTATTTGGCATGATGTTATTTTAATGGAAATAATACATAGATGTCTAACATAATTCCTCACATAAAATGAAAGAAAAAGGTATTTTCACATTTGATATGAAATTGTTGACCATACACAGCACTGTAAAGCATTGGACATTGTCTAACCACTAACCAGAGCTGGTTGCAGACATAAATAGCTCTCAATGTTAAGTTGTAAAAGAGATTCTAGATATATCCAGTTAAATAATAACATCTTCAGACTTAAACTTTAACTCATCAGTGCCTTCAACAGATATCTATCTCTCATAATTCATGTGTCCGTTTGGCCACCCTGCCATCCATCCTGAGGGTAGAGAAGTGGACATTAGTATCCAGGGGCAAAAGGAGGAGGGGGCAGATACTCTGTCGGTAACCCACTGTCCGTGGGTCTAACAGTGGTGACAGCGGTGATGGGTGGAAGGCCATTGTCAATTTCTCCTGGAACCATCTGGTACCCGTTCTCAGCAGCTGTATCAATATCCCTCACTCTAGCCTCCAGAGCTGTGAGTTTCCGCTGGTCTTGCCCCTGCTCATCCTCCACACTAATCTCTGCATACATGTGCTCCTGAGATGCACTTCTCTTCTTATGGAACTTCCTCTTGAAGTGGGTCAGGTTGCTGATCGCTGACTTTACGTCTTGATTCTTCTGTTGGTTGGAGTTTGGGTCCTGGTGGTGTGTGTTTGGTTGGGTCTGTGGTCTGTGTGTACATACAATCCTGGGTGCTGGGGGACCTTTAGATGCAGTGCTGCTCTGGTCCCTGTCCTTTCTCTGTGGTAGAGCAGGGCCTCTGGCAGGTAATTCAGGAGGTTGGTCTGGCTGGTCCGTGGTGACTACTTGTATCTTCCTGGGCAATGGCACTGGTTTAGCAGTACGATCTACCTGGAATGAAAATAATAGATGCCGTTTTAGAGTACAGTCTAACCTTAGTTCGCTTAACCTACAGAGAAATATGTAGGAAATTAGTTTTTAAGACCCAAAGTTAGATAACAACAATATTATGGAAATGTAGGCCTACAACACATTTGCAATAGTATTATCTCACCATTCAGAGTATGAAAATAAAGCTTTAGCCCTATCCCCAACAAACACATACTGTAAACACTATGCTAGTCCAGCGTCTTTACCATGCTTGGGGTTTGGAAGCTCAATGTGTTTAACTCGGACTCCAGGCAGGGGTAGAGTCTTGGAAAAGGGGTGTTTGGAGTTACAGGTGGTTTGCTAGTGTTTGGAGGTAGGCCGGCAAGGTCACTCAATGTGCTGGGACGATGTGGGAGGGCAGGTGGAATGTCCTCAGCTGGTTTTAGATGAGTACTACTGTTCATGTGTGGGGGGTTGTTTGGCAACACGCCATGATTAGGGTTCATGGCTTGTCTTTTGGGGAATAACAGTTCTGCATAATCAGCCTTGTCCTTGGATACCTACAACATGAAGTAGATGAAGGGGAAGAATGTTTAGTCAAACACACGTCAATTCACTTATGTATCCACAACAGTGTACAGAAATGCAGCACAGTGTGCCGTACCCTGACCACTGTGTGTTTATGCTATATCAAACCAACTCAATTCAAGCCTATAGGGTACCTGTGTGTATACAAAATAAACAATATGGTAGTTTGTAGTTTACTGAATCAAGTATAGTTCCTCACCTGTCCACAAGCTACAGTCAGCAGCTCATTGAAAGGCATGATGGGCACCCTGCGGTGAAAGTTCACCAGGTCTTGCAGTGAGCTGTGATGCATGTCCTCTCCTACAATAATGTAGTGATTGTCCTTCAGCACATCGATCATGAAGTGCCTGCACCGATCAGTGGCACTAGACATACAGAGAAAAAATGAAATGAGGAAGTGCAGACGGACTTTGAACTACACTGTTGAATAGAACAAGGGCGGGCACTTCATTTCAGAGAGGGTAGTATGTGGCATTGGTGTAGAATAAGATACGTTAAAATCTATGGAAACAGAACACAACCAATAAGCTCATTGTTAACATTTCTTTGCCTGCCGGTTTAAAGAAATGCCATCATATAAAATGCCATTCTTCATGTATCAGCTGAACAAACAACCAATCTAATGATGCCTCACCTGGAAGTGTCTATCTCATGTACAAAGCACAGAGGCTTACCGATAGGAGAGAGTGTATCCTATCCTGCTTTCACTGACACGGATCAGGAAGTAGCCTGTGGGGTTGGAAAGGAGCATTTCCTCAGCAACCCTGGGGCGAATAAACACAGCGATGTCAGAACAGACTTCGGTTTGAACTCACTTGACTGAAGACATTTACAACGTGCAGTCAGAACACAACCATTTAGTGCCCTACTGTAAGACAATAACAACAGTCATAAGGCATACAGTATATCCTTCACCACAGGCCACACATTGGTCTCATCTATGTTGTTTATCAGGAAAAAGTAAGTCCTACTGTTTGGAGTGTATTCCAATGGCACATGACAGAGACACAATTTGAGAACTTACTTCCTGGAAATAATGCCATGGAACCATTCTGGAACTACCCCATTACTGATGACACAGTCCAGTTGGAACTCTGTGAACCAGGAAAGGGCGTCATGTCTTCCCTGAGTTTGTGTTCCGTCCATAACCCCACAGTTGTGTCTTGGTAACATAGAGTAAATAATTATGTTAGGAAGCACCCCCCCCCCCACACATTCTCTGTTATTCTGTTGCCAGTTTGACATGTCAACAATTATTTGATAAAAGGACAGTAAACATAAATAAGTTAGATTTGATGTCCAGTTATAAACTGTTAGAAGACGGTACAAAATGTAACCATCCCAATTTCAAAGAGCACTTAAGTTACACTTGGCTATTGCTTTTATTGTTCCTCTATCATTTTATGTTTCTGAATTCAAAGAGGAAGACCATACAGCTGGCTGGTTGATACACTAATTTACATTTAGTAGCACTAATACATCTTGGATTATTATTATTATTATGTATACCTTCTACTCAATTTAAACTGAGACAGTTAACACAACATGAAACAGCTACACATACATGACTCATTGTTAGCCTCAATGCAAATCATGTTTTAAAACTCTGCTCAATATTCAAATATTATTTAGACAAGGGGGTGAAAACCAGATACATAAAAAATGCATCAAAATGAATCCAGTACGATAACTATAAAAATACCTGAGTTATTAGGCCCACTACATCTGCATGATACCACATTGTCTAACAAAGCAAACTCTTCTTTCAAAATGTAGGTTATAAGAAAAGTCCAAACCCACAAATAAAATGGCTAGTTACAATTTTAGTGGGCTTTTCAATAAAGCAACTTACCTCATGAGGAGCAACGCGCAAATGAAGCTATGCTCTGTTCACACACCTTTACAAGGTAGCGCCTGTGAGGGAAAAGGGTGGAGATATCTTTCCCATGCGTGATACAGGTAGGTCTATCGTAAATAGCCTTGTCTAGCCTCAATACTAATTACAGCTTTATCCAGCTCGGTTTTTTATTTTGTATTATTCCATATAAGAGTAGGCCTCTTCAATATTCATATACGATTGATAAGATTAGATAAAGACTCATTTCTAAAACTTTCGTTTCTCAACAAGTGCCATAAAATATTATGTAAACAGCACAGGTACAATCGAAAGTGTAGAAAAATAACGACAGTTCGTTGTGGTCGGATCTTGGGATATAAATATCTTACATTTCTGCAGGGATACCCTTAACATTATAGGAATTCATTGGGACAACAATTGATGGTAGCCTAATAAGTTGTAAGTAAATTGAGAAACTGCAGCAAGTTTTAAAATAATCATTTTAATAAATCACCAAAAGTACACATCTACAAAGGTGTAGATCAATTCAATAAGATTTATGAAAGTACAGTACAATCATTGTAGATATTTTTTCTTATTTACAATTGTTTTCTAAATGCTCTTTTCTCCCCCATTTTCCATAATTAACTATGAAATCCAAATTATTGTCTTGAACATGGAATGCTGTACTGATTTATGAACTGAAAAAGATTTACAAATAGTTCCACCAAAAGGAAACGAAACCATAACTGCCATTCTGATTAAACATTTGCCAGACCTATACAAGGTCCTGAAGATACACAGCGGTTCAACAAACTGACTGTGCCACACATTATGTTCTACACAAGAGAGGACATAGAAAGATAATAATTCAGTTTCTAAATACAACTTAGGTTGGTCACAAGTAGAGATAAGAGTTGTGCAAATTCAGGGGGAAGTAATTTCCTTTTGCTGTGATTTAATATGTGCTCAATTTCCTATAAATGTTTACGTTGACAAATGGAATGCAAGTTCCACATTAAGACAGATGAATGTAATGATGGGGGTGACAAAAAGTATAAAGAGAATAGAAAGCTATGCAATAATGATCCTACATTTATAATCTCAAAGAAAAGCTCTTCAAGTCAAATGTGCAAACCCTCAAGAGGTCCTACAGTCTCATGCTGCATAGTTGCAAAGACCATGATATCAAGTATTAGATGAAAATAAGACACGCGTGTTGCCATGGACCTGGCAAGTTCAGAGGGAATGACAAGCAAGGAAGGAGGACGCATGTTGCCATGGACCTGGCAATTTCAGAGGGAAGGACAAGCAAGGAAGGAGACCGCGTGTTGCCATGGACAGTGGCAAGCTCAGAGGGAAGGACAAGTACGGAAGGAGAACAAAAACGAAACGCAAAATCCAATAGGCAAAGATACTTTCCTCCAGGCATCCATTTAACATTGTCACCCTATAGCTGACTTAAATCACTGAGACTATGATTAAGTCTTGAGGATAGGGACTGGTAGAATATTGCAACTCTTGCAAGGCTTTCTACAAGGGCACATTCATATTTGGATGTTTTGTTGTTTCACTCTGAAAATAGTGACTACATGTCCTCTGACTCGTTGCTTGTGACATTTGAGTCCATTGCCATGTCACTACATTGCCCCCTAGTGCTAGGATAAAAGTACTGATGCCAATGCCATCAATGTAAAACTGCAATCATACCCAAAACACCCTGAAATAGACTGGTGTCTTAATACTGGCACACGAATAGTAAGAATCAACACCAAAATGTGGGGCTCTAAGTTTCAAAGCAGAAAGTATTAGGGCAACATATAGCTTCTTTCCACTTGACTAAAGAAGCTGCAGGAGTGGTTCTCTAGGGAAATGGACTGTCACAGCATTTTGATAAATCAACAGAAAGAAAAAGGAGAAGAGTAATAAACCTTTTCATGGCATCTATTTCAAATACTCTCAATACAGTAGGTTGACGTTATTAAATTGAGTTCTTATAATCACATTTACTTTAGTTGGAATGGACTATAGGCCTACAAAACAACTATAAAGGCAGACTAATATTTGCGCCATTGTCACTAATTTTCTGCCACAAATACGGACAACACAACAGCATGAAAACAGGCTACGAAAGTCACACAAAACTAAACCTGAATGGTATTACAGTATCACAATTTAACAACCAGTAAACAAGTAAGGAATAGTCTGAGAGGCTGGCATTTGAAAAGGTTGCATAAGACATAACAAAAAAAAAAAAAAAAAGTCAAATCCATGACATAAAGCGATTATTACCACCCAAAATATTCTCTCTCTATTTCAGTGGTCTCCACCTCACAAACAAGACGAATATATGGGGTAGAGAGAACATTTTGTGGAGTGGTTTAATATTAAAAACACATTTTGAATGCCAAAACCAAAAATGTGGGCAATTTATGCAATTAAATCGTTAGATCACAATTAATCTATTTCCTAACTAGACTGATGTTACTGTGGAACAGATTTCAACTGACAGCCACCGGAAGTTCTGGAATGTAATAGTTCTAATGAATACTGACATATTCCTATACAAGGGAACAGAATAAGACACGCTTTTGCAAATTGTAAGCAGTGACGCCAATTTCATTACTAAAGTGCAATCAAAATGTGCAGATTTGGCACAATTGTTTTACCACTCAAATATGGTTACTAAATCTCGCACATAAAATTTTTGAAACTGCATAATGATAGAGTACATGTAAAATGATGAACACACAAGGCAATTTTTTAGGTATGTCTTTAGATGGAATGTCTTTACTATTGAAGAAAGAAGACGAGTAGGCGGCCAGTACGTTGCAATAAACTTTAGTGAACTGTTAACAGAAAATATATACAAAAGAATACATATTGAAGCAGATCAGCATTGTACGTGAGGACGCACAACTGCAACACGTTTCGACTTCTAATCTTCCTCAGGCAGCTTTGAAACGCGTTGCAGTTGTGCGTCCTCATGTACAATGCTGATCTGCTCCAATATGTATTATTTTGCATATATTTTCTGTTAACAGTTCACTAAAGTTTATTACAACATCCTGATTACCTGCCATTTAGGGGCCTACCTTCCCACTGCCCTCATCTCACGTCTTCACTATTAAACATGGTAAGACGTTAACACTTCAGAATTTTTATAAGTATTACCTTAAGAAAATAAGTGTCTTTCTTGGATGCTATTTGTTGGATTGCAAATGAGTATTGTCAAGGTAGAAGAGAGAGAATCACTATCATTTGAGAAAGGAAAAAACAGGGACACATAGATCTCCGTAGTAGCTAGATGACACAGAAGTCAACTATCTGACAGAAGACGTCAGATGTATGTATGATGGTTAACTAGTCTTATCATGGAATTAAGCCACTGCTTTTAAGGATAAGGTTAATCCACGTTGAGACAAAACCTCACTAAGGATACACTTTGGCAGCAGTGCAACCACATAGCAACATAAAGTACCTGTAACAATACCAACTGCAGAGGACAAAGAGAGAGGAGAGGGGGAGCAGAACCCTAAGTGTAATTATGAGAGACGATATAAGAGCATGAGGGTACAGAGGAGTGCCTGGTATAGAGATCTCCATCTAGCACCCATCCAACAACCCTGATTGATCCACCTGACCAATGAATGCTTCCGTTTTTCAACTGGGGGCACATGGTGAATCAGAAAAAAAGCTGAAAGCCCAAAGAGGCCTGGGATATGGGGAATGAGAAAGGGATGAGAACAGGGCGAAAGAGAGGAGAGCTCTGAGCAAGCGCAGTCCAGTTCTGTCCAGCTGTGGACAAGGATTAGGCCGTGGTCCTCACAGGAGGGTGCAGCGGAAGAAACTGCTCTTCTTGGGCTGTTCTGTGATCTTCACCCCCTGACTGCTGCCCTGAGGACTGTTGCCCTCCTGGAACACACAAATACACTCACTGTAAGTCAGAGCGGAGCGCACACACATTATATATAGCCCATCTAAAATAGATGTGCACATACTACACCACACACACACTTACCAGTTTCTTGTCCATTTTCGCCTTGATGTCTCTGGCAAGGGTCATAAATGCCTGAAAATGTCAGGGGGGAAAACAGGGCAAACTGAGATCAAATCAAAGAGAGACAAAACAATGTGCATCGTCTTTCACTAACCTACAGTAACATCACAGCAATTACTGTACTCCCATTGGTTTTAGAACTGCTTGGAATGAGTCAACTCTGTAGGCTCGGCCCTAAACAGTGTGCTCCCCGTCACCTGGGTCTACATGGCAAATGAAGCTAGCTATACGGATGTATGATCTCTGTGGTAACTTGTATCTGTACAGGGTGAACTTTAAAATTACTCTATACGAAAGGGTTTTATTGTCTTCAGGAATTCTGTCTTATTTACATTGGTCTCATCCCTCACACAAGCCTTATGGACATTGTCATGGGTGATCAGGTTACTGTAAACTTGGTATTGTATGATTGGTCAATGGTGGTTGGTTTTACACCTTCAGATGTTATAAATGAAATGAAGGTCTGTTGTTCTCCATCTTATCCTGTATATTGGATAACGGTTGTATGATATTTTCTAATTTCCTAGGCTTCTAGGACTCTGGCCTAGTAGACATCTCTTTGTTCATGCTTTGTCTTGTAAGTGAACCTTAGGATCTAGTATTGCCTTGTAACTTAAGATGTATGCCTTGTATGTGAATTAGAGGTCTTCACAGATCCACTTGTACCCGAATACCCGAGATCCGAACTCGAGCGGGTCTGGATCCAGAATTCTAAATAATGTCACAGGTCTGGGTCGGATCTGATATGATTGTCACGGGTATGGGTAATTTTAACCGACTTGTCCGGAAGGGCCAATACAGATCCGAACGCAACTGCTGCAGTACAGAGACATATCTTTTATGCTACTGCTCTTGCTTTTCACGAGAGTGGAGCATGGCAAGTGTAGCTTGTTTTTGTTGTTGGCCAATCATAAGCCATCAAAGCAGCAATAGGCTAGTCATAGAGCCTCCGTGCATGTCAAAAGTTAGGAGACATCTAATCAATGGAAGATGTAATTACAATGACGGAAGGTGGATAGGCTAGAACGACCAAGAGCCAACAGGTAGGCTGCTACTTAATATTCTGAATGGAGTTATTTGTAACTGTAGGATGAGAAACCGCAATTAGCCTAGCTAGCTAGCTAGATTCTCCCGGTTTGATACAGTCAAGACAGGTACTACGTAATAATATTTGATGATAAATAAACTAGCTATAGCAGCCATTAGTCTACTATAGCGCGAGTCGGCTTGGTTGGTTGCCGTCTCTACCCTCCCTCTTCACCGTGTCACTCGTTCACAGTACGGCCCCTCCCCTGCCTGCGAGAGCGGCACCGCTCTCCCTCCTCTCGCGCTTTATCAGCTCCGGTTAATAAAGTAGCATAAACAATTCATTTTCTGCTGCTTCCCTCACCTCGGATCGGACCGGGTCTGGAGCCGACCAGGTCTATACGGAATGGGTCTAGTTGTCCACGGGTCCGTTCGGAACGGGTCTCTATATTTAAAACATTTATTTATGCATATCGGGTCCGGGTGGGAAAGCCCCAGATCCATTTCGGAACGGGTCCAACTTTTTGGACCCGTGAAGACCTCTAATGTGAATCCATTCATTTTACAAAGTATAATACTTGCTTTGATATTCTCTTCTCATGACCATTCCTTGATCTTAGTCAGCTAAACGCATCATTGCAAATGGTTTTACTATAATGTTAAATCCAGTTATTCGGTTTAATAGACTTTGACCATATTATTTTGCATAGTCTTATGACATTTTACCCCACTACAACTCACATTCTCCACGTTGATGTTGGCCTTTGCACTGGTCTCCATAAACTTGATACCATACTCCAACGCCAACTACCAACAGGAGATAAGAGGGACACAAAAAACCTCAGACAACATGTAGATTTCTGATTGCGCTACTGTCCATGTAGCCTCGCAAAGCCACCTGATCCCTCAAGCTCACATTAAAATGCTGCATGGATGCAGCGTTTTAATGTAAGCACGCAGGATCAGGTGGCCTTGCGTGGCTACATGGACAATAGCCCAATCAGAAATCTACATCTACTGTATAGACACTATTTAGTTATTTAGTTTATGATATGATACTTTTCATTTACTGGTCAGTGATCACCCACCTTCTCCCCTCTGTCTTTGGACACCTGTCGCTTGTCATTGACGTCACACTTGTTGCCCAGCACCATCTTCTCCACATCTGCAGAGGCATGCTAGACAGGACGAGAGGATATGAGTCATCCATAGTATTTATAGAGAAATGCAACACCTTCAATTTCACTCAATTCTGTTCTCCTACAGAGATATAAATGTTACAATTTCTGACGACTACCTCCTCTATATTCCTTATCCAGTTCTTGATGTTGTCAAATGACTTCTCGTTGGTGATGTCATAGACTAACATGATGCCCTGGGGAGGAAGAATAAACAGAAACATATAGTAAACAACCACTAAC
Source organism: Coregonus lavaretus (assembly GCF_964263955.1). NCBI lineage: Eukaryota > Metazoa > Chordata > Actinopteri > Salmoniformes > Salmonidae > Coregonus > Coregonus lavaretus. Next base: position 33,344,567 of record NC_139993.1, on the reverse strand, counting down.
AGAGCATGTCAGATATTAGAATCCCGTTAAACCTGAGAAACCTGTACAGTTGGGAGGATAGCAAATTGTTATAAAGGGCCTAAACAGGATTCCAGGGCGATTGTACCCACCTCCCATGGATGATCTCAGGTATGTACTGCTTCATTTACAACAATAAAGGGAGAGGCTCAGACTAGTGCGGAATCTATTAGTGATGCACTGATTGCCATGAATGTCTCTGAACATTATTTTTTAAATCCAAACTAAGTTCTTAGCTAGCTAGGCATATGCTTAGTACATTTGTGACATTGTGAGAGTGACATAGAGAAGCAAGGCGACTGACCATCGCTCCTCTGTAGTATGCCGTTGTGATTGTTCGGAACCGCTCCTGGCCAGCTGTGTCCCTGGGAGAGAACAACACAATGAGAGCCTTTCATGCCTATCCCTGAATCAACCCACTTGTTGAATTATAGGCCAATTGTGAGCATTCCCAAGGTGCTCTTTCCAAGACATAATTTAAGAGACATTGTGTGAAGAAGTCAAAGGGCTGTCTTACCATATCTGTAGCTTGATCTTCTTCCCGTCTAGTTCTATTGTTCTAATTTTGAAGTCAATACCTAACAGAGAGACAATTTTAAATGTATTTATATTTCATTGTTGTCTAACAGAGTTCCAAATGACAAAGGATCCTTGAAACAACCATTTGACGTTGATGTACAGCACTGTTTATGCAGAGGTGGCAAAAGTAGACTACATTCAACATTTGCTCGGAAGCTAGCAAGTACTTATTTGCATGACTCAAAGTCCAGAGTGACTGGGGTCTGGCTAGGGAGGCCCATCTTTTTAGATGATGTTGCAAGCCACACACAGGAAGTCAAGGACTTCAATGTAAATTTCTGCAAAACATCAGGGGAAACCTCACCACACCTGTAGTTAGAGCTATCCTTTCTGTAATGTAACAGTGACTGGTTTGAACTAAGTAGCAAACTCTTTCAGCTAAAATTGGACTGCTTGCTGTGTAGGAACTTCACTGCTAGATTAGCTAGCTAGATACACAACATGACCAAAAGTATGTGGACACATGCTCGTCGAACATCTTATTCCAAAATCATGGGCATTAATATAGAGTTGGTCCCCCCATTGCTGCTATAACAGCCTCCACTCTTCTGGGAAGGTTTTCCACTAGATGTTGGAACATTGCTGCAGGGACTTGCTTCCATTCAGCCACATGAGCATTAGTGAGGTCGGGCACTGATGTTGGGCGATTAGGCCTGGCTCACAGTCGAAGTTGGAATTCATCCCAAAGGTGTTCGATGGGGTTGAGGTCAGGGCTCTGTGCAGGCCAGTCAAGTTCTTCCACACCGATCGACAAACAATTTCTGTATGGACCTCACTTTGTGCACGAAGGCATTGTCATGCTGGAACAGGAAAGGGCCTACCCCAAACTGTTGCCACAAAGTTGGAAGCACAGAATAGTCTAGAATGTCATTGTATAAGGTAGCGTTAAGATTTCCCTTCACTGTAAATAAGGGGTCTAGCCCGAACCATGAAAAACAGCCCCAGACCATTATTCCTCCTCCACCAAACTTTACAGTTGGCACTATGCATTGTGGCAGGTAGCGTTTTCCCTGGCATCCGCCAAACCCAGATTCGTCCGTTGTACTGCCAGATGGTAAAGTGTGATTCATCACTCCAGAGAACGCTTTTCCACTGCTCCAGAGTCCAATAGCGGCGAGCTATACACCACTCCAGCCGACGCTTGGCATTACGCATGGTGATCTTAGGCTTGTGTGCGGTTGTTCGGCCATGGAAAACCATTTCATGAAGCTCCCGACAAACAGTTATTGTGCTGACGTTGCTTCCAGAGGCAGTTTGGAACCTCAGTTGCAACCGAGGTCAGACGATTTTTACGCGCTGAGCTTGTGTAGCCTATCACTTTGTGGCTGAGCCGTTGTTGCTCCTAGACCTTTCCACTTCACAACAACAGCACTTACAGTTGACCAGGGCAGCTCTAACAGGGCAGAAATTTGATGAACTGGCTTGTTGGAAAGGTGGCATCCTATGACGGTGCCACGTTGAAAGTCACTGAGTTCTTCAGTAAGGCCATTCTACTGCCAGTGTTTGTCTATGGAGATTGCATGGCTGTGTGCTCGATTTTATACACCTGTCAGCAACGGGTGTGGCTGAAATTGCGGAATCCACTCATTTGAACGGGTGTCCACATACTTTTGTATATATAGTGTAGTTAGTCAGAGTAGGCTACTTGCTCACTTGACAGCCAACGTTAGCTAAGGAATCAGCTGGTGTCTGGTGACGTCGCCTACAAAAACTCATGAACATCTCAATGTTAGGTATGCCGGGGATGCTGAAGTGCTGGTTTTATTGTCAAGCGAGCAGTGTGACAAGCCGATTATTGTTTCCTGGCGTTGTTTCCTGGCTGGAGAACTGAATGCTAACCAAACAAGCTCTTGCTAGCTATCGTTAGGATGGGCGCTCACCACCAATATTGCTAGTTGGGGTCGGGAGCTAGCTACCCCTCTCCTGCATAACTTTTCGAACCAGAAAACTTACAAAATGCACATACCTATTGTCGAGATAAACGTTGAGTTAAAGGCATCTTCTGAAAATCTGAACAACACACAAGTCTTTCCGACGCCAGAATCGCCGATTAACAGTAATTTGAACAAGTAATCGTAAGTCTTCGCCATATTATTAGCTATCGCGGAAATCCCGCCCGGCAGCTGTGTAAAGAGATATGGTTAGTTAAAAAAAATATTTGGATATGTCACTGCGTTTTCAATTTATACTGGACCAGTGATTGGACAAACAACATGTCACTCTTGACAGTAGTCGTGGCTCCGGAAGCGCGATTTACCCACTGTCAATCAAAATAGAAAAGCCATCTGATTGTGCGCTTGCAGTCAATGTCCCACCCATTAAGATGTGATCCCACCCTTATACAGTTTTACAACTTTTCAGCTTCACATTCACAACAACAATATCAGTGTACAGTCTGCAAGCCGTGCTATAATATTTTTATCAAAGTACAGTGCCAGTGAAATAACAATAACCAAGAGAAGCAATGTCGGTAAGTGTTTTTTCTTTGCTCATGTGAGAAGTAGCCACACCAGAGCCACATATGTCGTGTTTACGCCACTGGAATAGCCAGTCAAATACTGTAGGCCTACTTCTTTATTGGAGGCCTTGCTTTCAGTGGTGTAAAGTACTTAAGTAAAAATATATACCCAAAAGTACTCGTTACATTTCGAATGCTCAGGCAGGACAGCAATATGGTGCAATTCATGCACATATCAATATAACGTTTTGTCATCCCCTCTGCCACTGATCTGGTGGACTTACTAAACACATACTGCGTTTGTAAATTATGTCTGAGTGTTGGAGTGTGCTACTGTCTGTGACAGTCTGTCCGTAAAAAAATAAAATGAAAAATCGTGCCGTTTGCTTAATATAAGGAATTTGATGTATAGCTTTTACTTTTACTAAAGTATGATGATTGATTACTTTTTCACCACATGTCATAAACAAATTAAATAGTGGGGCTTGTCCTGGGAATGGGATATATGTCTGGGCATGCCTCAAAAATAGTTTTTGTATCAGACATGAGAGGGCGCCCTTGACTTATTTACATCAAAACCATACATTTATATAAAATATTATTATAACTAACTAAAGATTAACGTTTTAATCTGTGTTTGTATAATTCTATGGCTCTTAATGTATAGACAAATTGTGTAAACTGCAAAATCATATATTTATACATTAATCCGTATTGCAGCTCGCTAAGGACCTAATGCACCCTACTTTGGAGGCTGAGAGGCAAAGACACAAGAAGAAGAGGTTGGTTCAGAGTCCCAACTCCTACTTCATGGATGTAAAATGCCCAGGTGAGTAGTAAGGATGTACAACTGCCCAAGTTTGCGACTTGCCATTAGGGCTGGGAATTGCCAGGGACCTCACAATACGATATTATCACAATACTTGCAGTACCAGTTAAAAGTTTAGACACACCTACTCATTCAAGGGTTTTTCTTAATTTTTACTATTTTCTACATTGTAGAATAACAGTGAAGACATCAAAACTATGAAATAACACATATGGAATCATGTAGTAACCAAAAAAGTGTTAAGCAAATCATAATATATTTTATATTTGAGATTCTTCAAATAGCCACCTTTTGCCTTGATGACAGCTTTGCACACTCTTGGCATTCTCTCAACCAGCTACACCTGGAATGCTTTTCCAACAGTCTTGAAGGAGTTCCCACATATGCGTAGCACTTGTTGGCTGCTTTTCCTTCACTCTGCCGTCCGACACCCCAAACCATCTCAATTGGGTTGAGGTCGGGGGATTGTGGAGGCCAGGTCATCTGATGCAGCACTCCATCACTCTCCTTCTTGTTAAAATAGCCCTTATACCGCCTGGAGGTGTGTTGGGTCATTGTCCTGTTGAAAAACAAATGATAGTCCCACTAAGCCCAAACCAGATGGGATGGCGTATCGCTGCAGAATGCTGTGGTAGTCATGCTGGATAAGTGTGCGTTGAATTCTAATTTTTATTTTATTTTATTTCACCTTTATTTAACCAGGTAAACCAGTTGAGAACAAGTTCTCATTTACAACTGCGACCTGGCCAAGATAAAGCAAAGCAGTGCGATAAAAACAACAACACAGAGTTACATATGGGGTAAAACAAAACAAAGTCAAAAATACAACAGAAATACATATATATACAGTGTGTGCAAATGTAGCAAGTTATGGAGGTAAGGCAATAAATAGGCTATAGTGCAAAATAATTACAATTAGTATTAACACTGGAATGATAGATGTGCAAGAGATGATGTGCAAATAGAGATACTGGGGTACAAATGAGCAAAATAAATAACAATATAGGGATGAGGTAGTTGGGCTGGCTAATTTCAGATGGGCTGTGTACAGGTGCAGTGATCGGTAAGGTGCTCTGACAACTGATGCTTAAAGTTGGTGGGGGAGATAAGTGTCTCCATAGAATCACAGACAGTGTAAGAAATGATGGACTGTCATTTGTCTTTGCTTATTTGAGCTGTTCTTGCCATAATATGGACTTGGTCTTTTACCAAATAGGGCTATCTTATGTATACCCCCCCTACCTTGTCTCACAACACAACTGATTGGCTCAAACTCATTAAGAAGGAAATAAATTCCACAAATTAACTTTTAAGAAGGCACACCTGTTAACTGAAATGCATTCCAGGTGACTACCTCATGAAGCTGGTTGAGAGAATGCCGAGAGTGTGCAAAGGTGTCATCAAGGCAAAGGGTGGCTATTTGAAGAATCTCAAATATAAAATATATTTTGATTTGTTTAGTACTTTTGTGGTTACTACATGATTCCATATGTGTTGTTTCATAGTTTCGATGTCTTCACTATTATTCTACAATGTAAAAAATTGTAACAATAAAGAGAAACCGTTGAATGAGTAGGTGTGTCCAAACTTTTGACTGGTAGTGTATGTGCCGATACGATATATATTGTGATTCTCACGATTCTACATATCCATTGCACTTCGATACTGATCTTTTATTGCGATTTGATGGTCAAAATATTGCTCACTATATATCTGCTGCAGAGAGACCATGAGAAAAGTAGTTTTGATCAGTCATGGAAATAAATGTGCTGAAAACATGTTGGCTCAATATTTAGAAAGAAGATGGAGAACAAGCTATTGGATGAACAATACTGGAGTTTTGGCCCAGGTACAGCCGACTAGTGCTAGCAAACACTACTCTAGCAAAATAATAATAATAACAATTTTTAAAAAGTTACATCCTGCCCGCACCTGCAGCTTTCATACTGTACCCACCCGCTCCAGCTGGCTTTCTGTCCAACTCCCACCTGCTCCTGCAAGAACTGGTCCCGAACCCAACCACAGTCCTGCAATGTTATTTTAGGCATGTGATTCAGCTCGCTTGCCAGCCATGGTCTCAGCAATTTTGCGCCTATAGGCAATATCAAAATGTGCAAAAGTAAGTAATAGGTTAAATTACCAGAGATTCTCACATGGCCCATTATATTAGGTTATTGGTATTACTGGGCTATATCAGCCTAGGCTAGACGTAGTTTGAAGAGAGCAGAGTAGATGGAGATACAAGGGACACTTACAATTTCTCTTGAGTTACGTTTTATAGCCTACCTTTTAGGAGCGGGGCGATTTTCAGATGGAGACAAATATGGGTGATGAATATTTATTCCTAGGCAATGTAGTAAACTTTAGCCTAATCATATTTAGGAAGTACATTTCTTTGGAAATATAACTGCCCCGTGCTTCTCCGTCCATGCGGCTGTAGCCCAGGCAGCTTTATTTAATTGAGACCACACGCGCACCTGATCTTGCACGTATGGCTATTCAACTTGAAGCAGCAAGAATGATAATAATAATAATAATAATAAATATAATATGCCATTTAGCAGACGCTTTTATCCAAAGCGACTTACAGTCATGCGTGCATACATTTTTGTGTATGGGTGGTCCCGGGGATCGAACCCACTACCTTGGCGTTACAAGCGCCGTGCTCTACCAGCTGAGCTACAGAGGACCACGATGATGAGAGCGGACACTTGCAATTTCTCTTGAGCTACGTTTTGCATATAGAATATAGCCTACCTTTTAGGAGCGGGACAATTTGCAGGCAGAGACAAATTACTGGAAAATCAATATTCTTTGAAAAGGAAAGGTGCAACGCTCGCGCAACATGGTTGCGCCTTCTCCTTTTCAGTGATTATCTATTTTTTGGATTGCACCTCGACTCATGTTGGTTGAGCGCCCTCCACTTCTTTCCATTACCGATATTTATTTACAGACACTGTAATAAACTATAGCCTAATCATATTTAAGTTAATTCCTTGGAAAGATAACTGTCAAGTGATTCTCCTCCACCCATGCATAGACAGCCTACTCGATTTAATTAAGACCACACATACTGTAGGCACACTTGGAGAGGAGAGGTAGGCTCAGTGGAGATTTTAGCATGTAAATCTTGGTGGGGTGAAAAAAAAGAAATAAGTGGGATGCATGCCAGCAAACCCACAACACAACACTAAACAATACATTAATTGCACTATAACGGTGACAGACGGTGCCCACAAACTGTTAGGGCCTACATAAAGCTGTCCCAACAGCAGTCCCAACATCTTACCACTGCTACACCTGGCTATCAGCGGAGCCTTGTCTGGCAGCGAAACAGTTCATTCAGCCTCATTTACGGCTTAAAAAAAAAAACATAGCTGATATAGCTGACTTGCTTAAACAAATGTGGTTTCTACTGATAATTGAGATGTACAAACTATGGCATAAGGGGACGACAAGCGGATAAGAGGCAATCCGTAATTTCGATTAAGACATAATGAGCGAGCTAGGATGGACGTAGTCAATAACTATTTGTTAAGCACTTTTGAAATGTAGTGTCTCCATGAGTGACAGAACATTGAGCCAATCACAGCGCAACTAGAGAACATTAACAACACCTATGCTCCGTATTTTCCGCTGGCTGCCCCACCACCACAGAAAGCACTGAGCTAGGCTGAAACACCTGCATTTTGGAGCTGCCTTACTCAAGAAAGCAAAAAAGAGACCATGTTTGTATGCAGCTTTAAGTCAATGATATATATACAGTGAGGGAAAAAAGTATTTGATCCCCTGCTGATTTTGTACGTTTGCCCACTGACAAAGACATGATCAGTCTATCATTTTAATGGTAGGTTTATTTGAACAGTGAGAGACAGAATAACAACAAAAAAATCAAGAAAAACGCATGTCAAAAATGTTATAAATTGATTTGCATTTTAATGAGGGAAATAAGTATTTGACCCCTCTGCAAAACATGACTTAGTACTTGGTGGCAAAACCCTTGTTGGCAATCACAGAGGTCAGACGTTTCTTGTAGTTGGCCACCAGGTTTGCACACATCTCAGGAGGGATTTTGTTCCACTCCTCTTTGCAGAGCTTCTCCAAGTCATTAAGGTTTCGAGGCTGACGTTTGGCAACTCGAACCTTCAGCTCCCTCCACAGATTTTCTATGGGATTAAGGTCTGGAGACTGGCTAGGCCACTCCAGGACCTTAATGTGCTTCTTCTTGAGCCACTCCTTTGTTGCCTTGGCCGTGTGTTTTGGGTCATTGTCATGCTGGAATACCCATCCACGACCCATTTTCAATGCCCTGGCTGAGGGAAGGAGGTTCTCACCCAAGATTTGACGGTACATGGCCCCGTCCATCGTCCCTTTGATGCAGTGAAGTTGTCCTGTCCCCTTAGCAGAAAAATACCCCCAAAGCATAATGTTTCCACCTCCATGTTTGACGGTGGGAATGGTGTTCTTGGGGTCATAGGCAGCATTCCTCCTCCTCCAAACATGGCGAGTTGAGTTGATGCCAAAGAGCTACATTTTGGTCTCACCTGACCACAACACTTTCACCCAGTTCTCCTCTGAATCATTCAGATGTTAATTGGCAAACTTCAGACGGGCATGTATATGTGCTTTCTTGAGCAGGGGGACCTTGCGGGCGCTGCAGGATTTCAGTCCTTCACGGCGTAGTGTGTTACCAATTGTTTTCTTGGTGACTATGGTCCCAGCTGCCTTGAGATCAAGATCCTCCCGTGTAGTTCTGGGCTGATTCCTCACCGTTCTCATGATCATTGCAACTCCACGAGGTGAGATCTTGCATGGAGCCCCAGGCCAAGGGAGATTGACAGTTCTTTTGTGTTTCTTCCATTTGCGAATAATCGCACCAACTGTTGTCACCTTCTCACCAAGCTGCTTGGCGATGGTCTTGTAGCCCATTCCAGCCTTGTGTAGGTCTACAATCTTGTCCCTGACATCCTTGGAGAGCTCTTTGGTCTTGGCCATGGTGGAGAGTTTGGAATCTGATTGATTGATTGCTTCTGTGGACAGGTGTCTTTTTATACAGGTAACAAGCTGAGATTAGGAGCACTCCCTTTAAGAGTGTGCTCCTAATCTCAGCTCGTTACCTGTATAAAAGACACCTGGGAGCCAGAAATCTTTCTGATTGAGAGGGGGTCAAATACTTTTTTCCCTCATTAAAATGCAAATCAATTTATAACATTTTCTACATGCGTTTTTCTGGATTTTTTTGTTGTTATTCTGTCTCACTGTTCAAATAAACCTACCATTAAAATTATAGACTGATCATTTCTTTGTCAGTGGGCAAACGTACAAAATCAGCAGGGGATCAAATACTTTTTTCCCTCACTGTATATATATTTGTTTACATTGTTTGTAAACTGATATGTGACGCGTAGTAATGCGCTGAATGATGGGTCGCTACTGAACTTGAAGCAGCGAATTCTGAGAGTGTGAATAATGCAACAAAGAGGTGCTTTTAATACAATATGTAGACCCAGGCTAATGCATACAAAGCAGAAAGACGACCGTTTCCAAACAATCTGCGCGAGCAAAAAATATTTTCATCCCAAAGTTGTCTGTCTGACTGCAAGCTCCCGCCCGCAGCATGAAAAGTTACGACCGCGCCACAATGATCTCTGTCAGGACCCGCAGCCCTCTACTTGGAGTCAAAGTATGGATTTATCTTCCAAAATAATATCATGATATATAACTGTATCGATTTTTCCCCCATCACTATTTACCATACTGCATTGATAAACTATGTACATGTAGTGTTCACACTATTATTATAATAACATTATTATCTAAAATAATTATAATAATTTACAACAAATAAATTAAGCATGAAAATAAAGCATTTACAAAGGCTTATTAAAGGGATAGTTCGGGATTTTGGCAATGAGGCCCTTTATCTACTTCCCCAGAGTCAGATGAACTCGTGGATACCATTTAAATGTATCTGCTAGCGTTGCACAGTGACAAATTCTACAGGAACAGCTAGCATGCCAGTCATTGCGCTAACGCTTGTTAGCAATTGCACTAGCACTAGTTAGCAGCTTCCATCAAACTGCACGCAGATACATAAAAATGGTATCCATGAGTTAATCTGACTCTAGGGAAGTAGATAAAGGGCTTCATTACCAAAATCCCGAACTATCCCTTTAAAGAAAACATATTATATAAGGGAACAGAAAAACATCTTTGTTGTCCCGTTTATTCCAGGCTGCTACAGGATCACCACAGTGTTCAGTCATGCCCAGAGAGTGGTGCCCTGTGGCGGTTGCTCCTTCGTCCTGTGCCAGCCCAGAGGGGGGAAATGTCGCCTCACTGAGGGTAAGAAGTTGTACAATTACATTGCTCAAGAGCCTGAACTTATACAGTAGCATATGCACATACTATATCAGTTTAGAGCTCTATTGAATGTCTACTGATTATTAACTTGAACTTCTCTTTCTCGCCTCTCTATCCAGGCTGCTCGTTCAGAAGAAAGCAACACTGAGGGAGATTACAGTAGTGAGCTTTCAACTCTGATAGTCGTGAAAGGTGGACCATGGATGATTCCGACTCTTCAGTCTTAATTTTAGCATACATTATATTGATTGGAATGGGTATATTTAGCTGAGCTGATTGACAGTGCTTTGACCTTATTGTGATGTCTGTCTTTCATGCAAAATACAAGCAGAGTCATATGTTCAGCTACAATATTATGTCTTCCTTTCATATTGAATAGGAATAATATGATATAATATAAGTTGAAATAGTCTGCCTCTGTATGTTTATGAAATTTATATTTTTCTTAGTAAATAATAAAATAAATAATCGCTTAAGCCAGGTTATTTTGTTTTGTAAAAATTTATTAGATTGAAAGCGGGAAAGGTGAATGAAACATTTCAACACAGACTCAGTCAAATGTGAAGCTTTTTTCAAGGGCAAAGGACGAGAAGCCATGATCACCTTCACAGACAACAATAAAAACATTTGAGGGTTCATCTTCTCTGGTATGTGTATTCTTTGGTTTCGAGAGTTCCCCTGCCAGAAAGTGGTGAAAAACTGGAGCAATACATCTTCTCAATAACTAACATTATTCTACTATATACAATAAGTATCCATGTTTTAATACCGTGATTGATGCTCCAGTGGTGCTTATTTGGCATAACTTTTACTGTATATGCTACCACCAAATTTAATACCAGGAATGTGATTTTACACCTAGGGCTAGGCAGTCAAATGTAGAGCTGGGATAGTGGTCCAGCACGTCAGGGTATAGCGGAAAGGAGGTGCTATGAAGCTGCATACGGTGGCACTTTAAAACCATAGAGATTATAGGTTAAGTCAGAGGATGGGATGCAGTTCTTTAAAGGCTCTTTTCACATCATCAAAAACAATGATTTTGGCTTTGGCAAACCCTCCATGTCTGTCAGTCATAGTATTTTACCACCACCAGTAGCACCACAGACATGTTCACCATCCTTTCCATGAGTCATCCTCTAGTCTCAATGAGCATGTTAACACACGCAAGCACACCGAAGGCAGAATATTGACTCATTCTGAAAAGGCACAGTGCAACTTGTGAATATGTTCACATACATTGTGAATGCACTAAATATGACCATGTCAATGGGTGCATGGACAGTAAAGCTGATTCCTGTAAACTGTTCACATAAGACCTCTAGGCGGAGCTCATCATAAAATGAAGACCATGTCACTTAACCTATTTCAAAACCATGCTCCTGGAGTTCACATTTCAAATATGAGTTGTCGTTTTTCTATTCTTTACTAATTGGTCTGAATATAAGACTGTTTATAATTATGGTCATAATCCATTTTCTTTTAACACTGGTCTATAATCTCAAAGTTCCATAAAACAAAATGCTGTAAACATAAGAAACAGGGGATTCGAGGATGGTGGTGGATTGGAATGTATTTCTCTTGAAGAGAGAGAGAGAAAGTTGTGACTTAAAAAGAGAAGAAATATTAAGGGTACAAGTATTTAAGTTAATCCCCTTTCACTGGGAATGAAATTGAATATTTATGGAATGTTGCAAGACTTTTATCCTCTCCATCTTCCTCATAATTTTTATAAGCTGTTGAGCTCTTGCAGTGTTTGATCCAGGACTTGATGCATTCCCAAGTTTTCTTCTTTGGCACCTGCTAATTTTTCTGGAAAATAAAAAAGAATGACATTGAAGAATTATTGAATGAAACCACACAGGACAGGAGCATCATAAAGTTGATTAATATTAATTCATTCTCCTTAGGTTTGGTAAACAATATTCTACACTGATGCCAAAGCAATTCTTATACAGTATGCCCAACAGCTGTTTAACATAACTGCTGTGGTCATGTTAAGTTGTTCCATATGCAAACCCCAACCACACTAAAGAACCCTACAAAATGCAGATTTGCATGCATAAAACTGATGATGGTTAAGTCTGCATCTATTCAGCAGCTATGTACAGTAACAGTCTATTGAAAGCACTTTGTTGCACTGAACTTAAAAGACAAAGCCACTGGACATTTCCGATCTTATGCACACTTTTTAAAACATGTTGTTGTGAACACACCTCAAATACTTAAACTGCAACCACAACCAGGAGTGTGTTAGTCAAGATATACATAGTTGTGTGACATTTATGCAAAATAGGTGAGGGACAGGCAACGTGAATGCATGCCTCACTCCATAAATTCTCACCTTCTTAAAACAGTTGTTTTGAAACATTGAAACATTTAATTCAAGAAGAAAGTATAGTTTAGATGTAGGAAAGAATGGGCTTTTAATGAGTTGAATTGCACAGTGAGATGGACAGAAGGCACAGAGAACTGGAGAAAGGCCTGTGTTTCTGGCAGCTAACCCTGGGACACAGTAGGCCTACAGTGGGAAGGGTGAGAGGGCATACACCCTGGAGGCAGCAGGAGACAGACAGGAAGAGACATCTACAAGGAGGTCATGTCATTGAGGGCATGGTCCAGCTCCTCGCTGATAGCCTTGTACTTCAGCTTCTGAGCGTACAGTTCATCTGGAGGTCAAAGGGCAGCAGGAAGTAGTGCAGGTAAGGCACAAGGAAAGCAGCAGTAGCAGAAAGAGAGGTGGAGGACAGGGAATGAGAAAGAAAATGGCAGCAAAAAGAGAGGGAAGAGAAAGAGAGGACAGGTCAGTGGTTGCAGAAGAGAAAATTCATACAGTATAAAAATGTAAGAACAGAAGATGCCAGAAAGATAAGAGATGTTTGTCTACCTTCCCACGGGGGGCCAGTATGAAAAAAAAATATATATATATAATAATAATAATGTATGCACTCACTAACTGTAAGTCGCTCTGAATAAGAGTGTCTGCTAAATGACTAAAATGTAAAATGTTAAAAATGTACCTGTGAGCATTTCAAAATGAAAATATGTTGCAAATCTTTTTTTATGGGCAGGTGACTACTTTAAGCAATTAAGCCCATATAAAGGTTTGTAAACCCATTCCATGTGGCTTTAGGACCAAATATGCTGATCTTTTAAAAGGATTTTGAGCACACTTTGTCCTTTGTGCAGACAGCAGACACAAAAAGTGGTTGTCTTTGGAGGTCGGCCTGTTGCCGGTTAGTAGGGAATGGGCCTACATATTTCTTTACACTTGAGACCAAGACAGTGTGTTTTATTAGCTTGTCGGAGAAGTTTCCATATGTTTGGCAGAGTACCCTTTCTTCCAGATAAATATTTCCAGCTAGATGAAACACAAAACCCTTGCTGGGACCGTGTCAATGTGAAACTGCATCACAAAATGGAACTGTGCATATTAAGATGTTGTTTCTTTGCTCACAGAGAGGATTAAATAACCAGACCTCGACCTAGGAAACTACATCCACTGGGGATTCCTGAACAAGCTCGACATCTTTACTAATTTAATAAATTGGAATATCTCCCTGGGAGAAATGTATATGGTAGACTGCGGCCTTGCCAGCCTGACATACCGTATGTTGTTCTGTTTAGAGATACTCAGGTTTAGAGGTCTGAGATGCTACTAAAAACAATGATAAAACTGTTCTTTCAAAATATAGTTTAATCTTCTGCAATAAAATATGTCTAACTTACAGTAACTTGCTCTACACTAAGATACGTTTACATTCTCTTCTATATTGCCATAGAGCAGTTTGCAACAGTTTCTTAAACAAAGCACTCATACCTTCCAGGTCGTCGATGGACTTTTCCAGTTTGGCCACAGTCCTCTCTGCAAATTCTGCACGAGTCTCAGCCTGGGGGACACAGAGGGAGTGGGGGGCGTCAGAACAAGACGCCATCTTTGACATGGAGCAAATTGGTTTACTACTGTATGTATTAAGAATCAAATAAGATGCCAGCAACTGCTTACCTCCTTCAGCTTGTCACTAAGAACCTTGATCTCCTCCTCATACTTGTCCTCTTTTTCTGAGTACTGTCAAAATACAAGTCTGTTACAGACAAGCTCTGAATTCTTGAACATGTCTGAACTCCAAGACAGATACAGAAACACACAGACATATTAGCATGAAAGTGCATAGAGAGTGATGGTCTTGCAGGACTGTTTGTCAACCATGCTTCGTTGTAATACAACACTTCAGGTGTGATAAACTGTCTGTGTGTTGGTATAGGGAACACATTGTGCTGTGATGCCAACCATGAGAAGGACATTGATTTAATCAGCACAGCGCAACTGCTTAATTGGCTAAGGGGGAATCATGTGGCATGACTGACACTAGACCGGCTGGGTAGGAATGCAGAGACAAATCTGTGCTGGTCTAGAACTATTACACCTTCATGTGCCATCAACATTATCATTAAGAAATCAACATCCAATTTGTCAGGTGATAACAGGGTCTTTGTTCTGATGCCTATGAAAGTAAAAGTGTGGCAGGCAGTGATTATACTCAAAACAACTCTGCTTTCATGTCAGCCATGTATAGTCAACTCCTGATAACTGCAAAGGCTTGGGACAGCCCTAAGTGGGTGAACTAACCCAGAACATGCAGATATCCCAGAATAAGTTAAAATAATGTATTTGAATTGGGAATGGGGATCTACACTGCACTTCGCACTTATCCAATGTGCACTTATCAGCAGTTGACTGCATTTACTTGTATGATGTAATAGTATGCACACTGACCTTCTCAGACGAGGCTTCTAGGGACTTGAGGTTGTTGGTCACATTTTTCAACTCCTCCTCCAGATCACTGCATTTACTACAGGGGGAGAAAGGAAGAGAAGTACTTAGCTTGGACATCTCAATAGTTACACAAGCCTGGAAAAACCTTAAAGAAAACTGATGTCCATTTTAGCTTATGGCAGTAAATCACATTTTTGAACTGGACACTTTTTAAAATGTTAATAAAAAAGTGTTATGAAGCTCCTTACAAACCTTTTGACTCTTCTATTTCTAAATAGGAGGATAAGAGACCCCATCACAGAGGGATCCTAACCCCAATTTCCCCTTGTATTCCAGCGTAATAGGAGGAGTGTGCTGCACTTACAGTTCTGAGACTTCTGCCCTCTCCTCAGCTCTCTCCAGCTCTCCCTCCAAGATCACCAGCTTACGGGCCACCTGAGGTAGACAGAGAGAACCATATAAGTGGAACAGTAAGAGTAAAACGAATATTAAAAGTAAGAGTAATGAATGGGAGAACAGTATGAGAACAGTATGAGAACAGTATGAGAACACTATGAATGGAAGAAAAAGTATGAGAACAGTATGAGAACAGTATGAGAACACTATGAATGGGAGAACAGTATGAGAACAGTATGAGAACAGTATGAGAACACTATGAGAACAGTATGAATGGGTGAATGGACGGTGGGTGTAGAGCTCCACACAGGACAATCTCTATGGGACTATATGAAGTCTCACCTCCTCGTATTTCCGGTCGGCCTCCTCAGCGATGTGCTTGGCCTCCTTCAGCTGCATCTCCTGGATCTCCATCTTCTCCTCATCCTTAGAGGCCCTGTTCTCTATCACCTTCATACCTCTGATTGGACAGGACACACAGTGATATCAGCAACACACAAGACACACTCAATTGCAAGTGTCATTTACATAGCCCATCCAACATGGAGGCACATTGAATCGTTTTACACATTCAAGATGGCTGTCTGGGAAATAGTACGCTTTCAGTACGCTATTGAAGGGGCTGGTCATTTGCTAGCAATGCACATAGCAACAAAACTTAACGATAAAGAACCTTCAAAGCAAGCTGCATGTGCCTGGTACTATCCAACAGGCCTCAAACCAGCAGGAAAAAGGGCCTATAAATATGCTGTCAAATTAAAGATGATAAATACATCAGTTTCTGTGGCTGGCTGGTACTGACCTCTCGCTCTCATCTGCGGCCTTCTCTGCCTCCTCCAGTTTCTGCAGCGCGGTGGCCAGCCTCTCCTGGGCCCGGTCCAACTCCTCCTCCACTAGCTGGATCCTGCGGTTCAGACCCGCCACATCACCCTCCGCCTGGGAGAAGAGAGGGGGAAGAGGGGTCAAAGGTTAGACAGATATCAGGGTCACACTGACATAGTAATGTGTTGTACTAGAGAGAAGCACGTCCTGCTAAGAGGATGTTCCCTGGATGGAAGCCATCTTATGGAGGTTAAAGACACCCTCAGTCACCCATAACCATGTGTCAGGATCCAAGGACAGGGGAATTCACAGAGAGCCCATATCCTCTCCATGATAACTTAAGCCAAGGCAATCTATATGGCTGAGTTCTTGGGTGTCAAATGAGTCATGCATTCACAGTGTCTAAATGACTAATAACTAAATGGCAAAGTGAATTGAAGGAAATGTTCAAATGGATAGAAGCTAGAGTCTTTTAAGGTCAGTGGGTTTAATGGTGAATGAAATGTGAACAGAACTCTTGATTCCATCTATTAAGAAAACAGAACGGGGTCACGAGATGGAAGAAAAATTGGATGCTCTTCACTCGATAAACAATCCACTTTGTAGAAAGCAAACAGAAAAGCAAACATTTATTTAGTCCATAAGCATATCCACCTCCTATTTAAACACAGCAAACTGACTCCAGACCAGTTCAATGGAAGCTCTCCCGCAAACTCTGACTCACTCAGGCCCTACTACTACCTCTCCCACAGTTCAGTACAGCACCCACAGGCCTGCCTCTGGCTGACCATGACCAGACCCATTTTACACAACCTGCAGTTACTCCTCTCCTAATTACAAGGCGTGCTGACAAAGGGAGCTGCCCTCCACTGCCCTCTATCACTTGGTCCTATCACCAGCCAGTCAGTCTCTCAGTCAGTTAGTCACCATGGGCGTGAGGACTGAACACTAGGCCTGCCTACTAGAGACATGCTGTCTCAGAGGCCAGCAGAATACAGGTTAGGGCTAGGGCCTGGAATAAAAGGGCCACAGAGATGGCGGTTTACCTTTGGAGAGGGAGGCATAGAGAGAGCTAACAGAGCACAGGGGAAAAGGGTAATTAGGAGCTATTTGTGCAGAGTGAGTGCCATCCCATTCCATTCTCTCATGGCCTGGATATTCCAGCTCTGCTCTTGGCTGGGATGGCTGTGGGAGAGACATGGCTTCCTGCTCTGCTCTGCTCAGGGCCTGGCGGTTAGTCAGCACTCTCCTTTCTATGCCTCTCTTTTGCTTTCTCTCGATCTCTCCCTCTCTCTCTCAGTCTTTCCCTAGTTACGACAAAAGCCTGTAAAGAGACAGTGGAGGCGGACAGGAAATGTCTGTTAAATGAAAGGTTGATGGAACAACAGTCAGCCAGCTAAAAGCCAATTGAATCCAACGAGACGATGACCGATTTTCCAGACAGTGAATGCTGTTGCATAAATTGACCACAAAATGAATAATTGTGGATAATATCTCGTTCCCTAACTTCTTTATAGGATTCTATGGATATCAGATCAACTGCCAGACAGTTTGAAAGAAAATACAAACCGGGCCTGAAAAAACAGATTGTTATTTCCTGGGTGAGGTCATTTTTATT
Source organism: Coregonus lavaretus (assembly GCF_964263955.1). Lineage (NCBI taxonomy): Eukaryota > Metazoa > Chordata > Actinopteri > Salmoniformes > Salmonidae > Coregonus > Coregonus lavaretus. The sequence goes on along the minus strand of NC_139993.1, from coordinate 33,326,710 downwards.
ATTTAACCTTTATTTATCAGGTTTTTCCTCACTGAGATAAAATCACTTTTTCAACAGAGACCTGGTCTAATGGCTATCTGGAGAATGCCTCCACACATAAACAAACATTCTATTCATGAGCGCAGGTCAGTTAGGTATGCAGGTCTGTATGCGGCTGTAAAATAGCTCCAGATACAGACAAGCAGGCAGTTAGCAACAGAGCTAGCTTCCTGAACAGTTTAATGGCTGTTGTCAAAATATCAGCAGCATAGAAACATTGATTACCAGGGGATTTACCACTCAAATAATGAGCAATAGTGTTGAGGTACTAGTTTATAATGGCGATCTAACATCAGACGTTCAAGTTAAGTTTTTAATGTCACGTGCACAAGTACAGTGAAATGTACTTGTGCACGTGGAAATCTCCCCCAGACAATACTCTGTGGGTTTTAAAACATGATTATCTATCTATACAGTATGTCCCTTCATGCTTCCGAAGGTATTCATTCAGCTATGTGGAGGGAACCAGGCATTCTTCTGTGAGACACATGACAATGGTAGATACTGGCATTCAACCACAGAAGTCTCTCAGGGTTGAATGGGAGTGGCATTTTGTTGTTGTTTGTTCAGCTACACAGTACCTTATCTATGTACAAGGCCCATGCCATTATGGATGGTTGCTAATGAATACTCTGGAGACTTGAAAAGTACCACAAAGAAAAGTATGCAACTCATTTCCAATAAACTGACATAACAGCTTACAGGATCACCCTATACAGTACATGAGTACATTCCTGTTACACATTCAGCGTTTTAGACTAAATGTAATGACCCTTTTTGAGAGAAAGGAAGTGGAATAAGTTTAAAGGGGGAAAAAGGTAGAAAAGGAACAGGAAGCCAACCCTCTCCTTCCTCCCTCCCCTCTTTCTTTCTCAGTCAGTTCAGGGTCAGAGGAGAGCTCTCTCTCCCTCTTTCTCTCTCTTTCCCTAGCCATGCCCCTTCCTTAGTCACCCAGCATTCTCCGGCTGCCTGCGACGCACGCCTTATATGGTAAAACATACTCAAGAGAATGTTTGTGGTGCCAGGAAGATGTTAGAGAGCAATCACACACGCATGCGCACGCATGCGTGCACACACACACACACACACACACACACACACACACACACACACACACTTGTGTACATGCACACAATCACACATAGACACACACACAGAAAAAAATGCTTAAATTAAACCATCTGTGAGCACTGGGATTCAGGAAAAGCAAAGATACCAAGCTACAAGGACATGCTCTGTTAGCTCTTCCTCTCTCTCATATAAACTAAGCCGATCCAATTATGAATGGAGATAGGAAATGTCTAGTGAGAAACTAAATAGACTACATTAATGACATGTCTAATATTATGTCATGATGGCACTAAATATAGCTATCAACAATAATGTGTTCTGAATGAAAAGTGTGTCAGTAGCTATGGCTAGGGCCAGGAGTGTCTCCTGGCCACGTCAGGAAAAACTTGGAACCTTAGTTAACGTTATGGTCTATAACTAGGACCAGGAGTTTTTTTCTGATCCCATGGCCAGATCAGGAAAAACTGAAAACCCAAGTTATATTGGTCAGGAAAAACTCCTAGCACATAGGTAGCTACTATATGTCTGCAGTACCAGCTGAATGTGTTCTGTTGTTTGGAGGCCGTTTGAGGCTTGGCAGCTAATGACACAACGACACCCTACTGACACTAATTACACACTGACACAGCATCCTCAATGAGCGCCCGCAGCTCACTATAATAAGCTTGATGTTGTTAGCCCAGCATCTGGAGTGCTGAATAGCTGAATCACTCCCTTTGTCCCCCGCTCTGCACACAGTGGTATCTCCCTCCCTTTGTCCTCCGCTCTGCACACAGTGGTATCTCCCTCCCTTTGGCCCCTGCTCTGCACACAGTGGTATCTCCCTCCCTTTGGCCACGCGACTGGCTTTCTTAATGCTGTCAATATAACTCCAATATACTTTATATCAACACCAGAGGCTTTTCAATGGCCACAATTATGTAAATGCTGAGCTATAGACGACAGGGATTGGCCATATAATTTAGCAGACACTTTATTTTTACCAAAGCGACTTATACAGTGACTGAATACATTTTCGTATTGATGGCACCAGCGGAAATCAAACCCAAGTCCCTGGCGCCGCTAGCGTCATGCTCTTACCAACTGAGCGAGAAGCCCCTCGCTGTGGCTCATGGAACAGGGTGGGCCAACCCCGCACACCACACATTTTTATTTGCGGAGGCAAAGGACCATACTTTATGAAAAGAGCAGACGCTCTGAGATATTCAACCAGGACCAAGACTACTACTACCATTTCCATACTTAAGCCAGAGTTTTCAAACTAAACCATCTTTAATTCCATACATACAAGCGATGATTGGAGCGGTACCCGTCAGAGTCCTGCATTTATTTATCTAAATACATGGCTCTGGTACGCGTTTGTCCCTCTTGTCAAGCGGCTAGTGCCTTGGTCCATGCTATCCAGAATCCTTGGGACGTCCCAACTCTGACGTTGCCCCATTGAAGTTGAAATGTAAAATGGTTAAGGTAAGGGTTAATGGTCCCGAACAGTCATTCTGATTCCCATGTAAAATAGCCTTTTGAGTGACTAAAATATCACCCATAATCATTTTGGGGGATAGAAATGCTCAAAATTTGAGAAAAAATATTTTCTCTCTCATGGCTAACTATCAGGAAGTTTAAAAAAGACAGGCTGAGTGGGCATGGGAGCTTATATTCATGAGCTTGCCTTGACTGAAAGCTATTTGAAACTCCCATGTCAAGAAACGTGGATACAGTGAGCAGTGTAGCAGTAAAATAATCTCAAGCAAATTTGGTGATACACAAAGCAACTGAAACAACATTGAAATTGCATCAATTATGTTATTTGTTTTTACACATCTCCTGTTTGGCATGTCTCTTGTGATGCGGTTCACAGCAGCACTGATGGATGTGTTGACAAGACAACTACCTCAGAGTTTTGAACAACCCTCCCCGCTTTTGTTCCATGCTGGCTGAAGACCTAGCTAGCCAGTAAGTAGAAAAACACCAGACACCGATGAAAGGGGAAACATATAACTATCTTTGCCATAGATGAATAGTGTATACTTTTTATTATATTTGCTGACACCCTACAGTCAAATTTTGGCACCAGTTGAGTAGCTATCTAGCCATATAAACCATTGCCCCTCTGCAAACACACCTTCTCCAATGTTGGTTATAAGGCAGTACTTATTTAAATTAGGTAAGAGAATATCATGTTATCATTGGTGTATTCAAATGAGAGTTAGGGTGATGTCACCCCCATCCCCTTAATAATCCTGCATCCTGAATCCAAGTGTTTGACATGGGGAGGGGACCAGTACCTTTATGATCAAACATTATCAATGTAGAAGCAACAGTAATTTTGTATACTTTGGTCATCATACTTTGAACTGGTTTCATCCAAATATCATCACATTTCATGAAAAACATGATTTTAAGGTTAGGTAAGCGTTAAGGTAGGGGTTAAGGTTAGGGTAGGGATGTCCCAAGGATACCAGATAGCACTAACCCTAGTACCTTCACACACACACACACACACACACACACACACAGAGAGAGACGGAGGACGACAGCCACTAAACAAACATTTTCGAAGTGTGAAAACTTAAACGCTATAGCACCATAAGCATGCATAAAAAAGTATTTACAGGCAATCGAAATGATTAACCAAAAAACAATGTTTTTTATTGTTAGACGTGACTGACTCTGTAAACCTTGCGAAAGTATTCACACCCCCCTTGGCATTTTTCTTATTTTGTTGCCTTACAACCTGGAATTAAAATAGATTTTTGGGGAGTTTGTATCATTTGATTTACACAACATGCTTACCACTTTGAAGATGCAAAATATATTTTATTGTGAAACAAACAAGAAATAACAGAAAAACAGAAAACTTGAGCGTGCATAACTATTAACCCCCCCAAAGTCAATACTTTGTAAAGCCACCTTTAGCAGCAATTACAGCTGCAAGTCTCTTGGGGTATGTCTTTATAAGCTTGGCACATCTAGCCACTGGGATTTTTGCCCATTCTTCAAGGCAAAACTGCTCCATCTCCTTCAAGTTGGATTGGTTCCGCTGGTGTACAGCAATCTTTAAGTCATACCACAGATTCTCAATTGGATTGAGGTCTGGGCTTTGACTAGGCCATTCCAAGACATTGAAATGTTTCCCCTTAAACCACTCGAGTGTTGCTTTAGCAGTATGCTTAGGGTCATTGTCCTGCTGGAAGGTGAACCTCCGTCGCAGTCTCAAATCTCTGGAAGACTGAGATTTCCCTCAATAATTTTCCTGTATTTAGCGCCATCCATCATTCCTTCAATTCTGACCAGTTTCCCAGTTCCTGCCGATGAAAAACATCCCCACAGCATGATGCTGCCACCATCATGCTTCACTGTGGGGATGGTGTTCTCGGGGTGATGAGAGGTGTTGGGTTTGCGCCAGACATTTTCCTTGATGGCCAAAAAGCTCAATTTTAGTCTCATCTGACCAGAGTACCTTCTTCCATATGTTTGGGGAGTCTCCCACATGCCTTTTGGCGAACACCAAACGTGTTTGCTTCTTTTTTTCTTGAAGCAATGGCTTTTTTCTGGACACTCTTCCGTAAAGCCCAGCTCTGTGGAGTGTACGGCTTAAAGTGGTCCTATGGACAGATACTCCAATCGCCGCTGTGGAGCTTTGCAGCTCCTTCAGGGTTATCTTTGGTCTCTTTGTTGCCTCTCTGATTAATGCCCTCCTTGCCTGGTCCGTGAGTTTTGGTGGGCGGCTCTCTCATGGCAGGTTTGTTGTGGTGCCATATTCTTTCAATTTTTTTATAATGGATTTAAAGGTGGGATGTTCAAAGTTTCGGATATTTTTTTATAACCCAACCCTGATCTGTACTCCTCCACAACTTTGTCCCTGACCTGTTTGGAGAGCTCCTTGGTCTTCATGGTGCTGCTTGCTTGGTGGTGCCCCTTGCTTAGTGGTGTTGCAGACTCTGGAGCCTTTCAGAACAGGTATATATATATACTGAGATCATGTGACAAATCATGTGACACTTAGATTGCACACAGGTGGACTTTATTTAACTAATTATGTGACTTCTGAATGTAATTGGTTGCACCAGATCTTATTTAGGGGCTTCATAGCAAAGGGGGTGAATACATATGCACGCACCACTTTTCCCTTTTTATTTTTTTATTTTTTTAAAAGTATTTTTTTCATTACACTTCACTAATTTGGACTATTTTGTATATGTCCATTACATGAAATGCAAATAAAAATCCATTTAAATTACAGGTTGTAATGCAACAAAATAGGAAAAACGCCAAGGGGGATGAATACTTTTGCCAAGGCACTGTATAATGTTAGCCAGCTAGCTAGAGCTAGAGTGGCAAGCTAGCTGATTTGTACCTGCATGTACGTGCTGACATATAACCACGCAGGCTATGTTGTATTGCTGAACAAACATCTCGAACGTGGTGGAATGAGAATGCTCCTCAACCAATGAAAATGTGTTGTGGGTGGAGTCAGCCCCACAGCCGACTCCACCCCGTTCTATGTGCCGCAGCGAGGGGTACTTGAACTGAGCCACAAAGGACCAAGGAGGTGAGACATGCCATTCATTAGGAAACACATTCCTGTTGTTGCTCTCATCCTGTTGAGTCATAGGCATTGAGAGGGAAGGAGGAATACAGCACAAGGAAGTGAGACATCAGGAATGTAATAATTGCTTAATTTGAGGACGGTGGGGTAATGAAGAGCATAAGGCTTGGGTTTCTATGGAAGTGTTCCAGGCAGGCGCTATGTTATAGTGCTGGTCCAGTCCTGGTGTGATCCCATCTGTTAGCAGAGACTTGACATGCAAAGACAGCCTCATATAAGCAGGCATGTCAGGAGGAGAATGAGATATGTAAAAGGCAGGCTATTAAACATCAGGCACATGCTTCTAATGCAGCTCCACAAGCCTTTTCAATGCAAATAGGATGCTGAATGAATAGAGTGGACAACTCCATCATATTTCAGCCACATTCAGACCCTGTTCCATTCTTCATCCAGACTTAAGCCAGCTTTATAGTGGAGACTGCTCACTGCTCACTGATTCGTTTATGAGTCTTAAAACATTGGTAAAACAAAAGGCCTGAGCTTCAGTAGGCTCCCCAGTAGTGTGGGTATGCATGCAAATAAGGATGCAAGAGCTCAATTGGGTCTTAAACCTTGAGCCTTGCTGACAGCAGAGACCAGAGAGTTAAGTGCCATCAGGTCAAGTAAACATTCCGCTAGTAAAACTATTTACTGGTCCATATATCATGGTGACCCCCTCCCACAACTCTAAAGCAGTAGACAAGCTTAGGCCTGTCGATATGCATGGCAGCCAGTGGGACCCCTGGTCAACACTGTAAGTAAGTATAAGACAATATCCACTCCAGTGATGTAGTGGTAAAAAAAAAAAAGGTGGGTAAAATATAAACTCAGTGGGTGATTGAGATAAGACGAACAACCACCGATATAAACCAAAACATTTTACATTTTTAGAACTGTATTGTTTGATTGAATTTTCATGCATGTCTATAGGGAAGGCCTAATGCAATTTTCTGTAGTAAAAATTACACACAATGCACATCAGGTAATCCCTCCCAAAATAGTCAATTTGGACTGGATGCTAGAAAAGTCCAGAAAAATAGGATGTGGAGATGTTTATATTGAAATGTGTTATCTTTTTAATCACATTCATGTTCTTAGTATCTCATGTGAGCTGCACTGCAATTCAGTTTTCTGCGTTGTAAACTGCTTAAGTGCACCAGTGTAAAAGCCGCTTAGTTGACTCTAAAATGTTGTATTCTATACCCATTTGAAGAGACACAAGTTATTAATGTGTTTGATAAGGTTACAGATTCTCTTAGGGGATTCCATTTACATTTCAGGGGACCCCACATGGAATATTAGCGTTCTGAGCATTGATCAACGCTGGGAACACAATAATAAGTGGGTAAAAGATAATTAACAAAATAAAAGGTGAGTAAACGCTATTTCACCAAAAAAAGTACGTAAATGGTGTAAAGGTTAACGTGCGTTTACCCTCCACTGCATCCCTCAATCCACTCCATCAAATAATGTACTTCGAAGGTTCATGGGAGTGCCCCGTGGAACTTCGATTAATGCCAAAATGTATTACTGTTAAAGTTAAATTTGGAAAGTTGTGATATTCCCATGGAGAAAGTCCAAAGAGAAAAAATAACCCAGTGGAACAAGGAGGTAATTCTTTCCATAGCATACAATTCATCCGGGTGCTATTAGGGGCAGGAAACCACTAGCCAATTACCAGACAGGCCAGTCAACAGATCTAGGCCTATTTGGCATTCACTGTAGGCTACTGTATGTTTACGTGGCTGTCAAAAGCATACAGATCCAAGCAAACAAATGTAATTTAAAGCTTGGTGAAAGGGAGAGACTGTTGTCTGCCCTTAAGTCTATTATAACAAGGGATAGTTGGGGTATTTCAAAGAAAAAAGAATTGGTGAGAAATACTTTCAGCAACAAAGTCAGTGACCAACATCAAACAGCAACTGGGTTGTCTTGACCCTTCATATAATCAGGATGTGTCTGTATCATACAGCCCGGGCCTGGGAGAAATGTCCAGCATCTGCTTATCTTCCTGCTGATCTGGGCTGAAGCACAGGAAGTGTCGGAGTGGAGCTGGCAGGCAGGCAGTATCCTGGGCATGTTCCTCAGGGGCAGGGAGTAGAGAAGCTGCGTCTCTAACCACTGATACTGGGTCAGATACTGTTTCATCCCTCTAATGGTTATGACTAGGACTGGGGGTAGGGTAATCGGATCCTAGATCTGTGGTTTGGTGCAACTTGGTCTACATCGAGCCAGAGGTAGTCCCTCCAGGAAGAGGCTTTGCTCAACTGGGAGTGGAGTTAGCTGAGCCTGGGCTATAGCTACTTACTGGGCACACACTGGTTGAATCAATGTTGTTTCCACATCATTTTAAAGAAATTACGTTGAACCAACGTGGAACAGACGTTGAATTGACGTCTGTGTCCAGTAGATGGCAATCATTCTTCTTATCTACCTGAATGGGAAATGGATTATATCTAAATGAACCTCTAAACTAAACTGAGAACTGTTGATATGAATATGCAAAAGAATGTAAATGGTGCACACTTTGCTCCTCACGCTTTTCCTAATTAAATCTTTCCATGGTGATTCAACAAAAGCTGAGGGTGTTGTGTGAAGTAAATAACACCTTGAAAGACAAGAGTGCCACTTCACTCCAAATTAACGTCAAGGAATTAGTTTGAGGCCAAAAGACACAACAATGTTCCCTCTTTTGTGTACCATGATCCAATGAAAGGGTTTGTTGTGCCAAGAAATCACCCTGCTTTGTGCCAATTACTCACACATGGGCCCATACTCCCATAAGGTTGCTACACAAGTGCTCACTCAACCACTTCAAGTCTTTTCATCCTTGAACATAGACGAATAGCTTGAGTTTAAGAGGTACGTGTTCTTATGCTTTGAAGCTGAGAAGACTGAAATTATGTTAAGACAGTCTGTGTCTGAGTAAACTGTGAATGAATGGCAGATCTCAATAGCAGCCAGGTTGGGGGCTTGGGGTTAATTCAAGGGATGTATTAAAGCTGCAATATGTAACTTTTTGGGCGACCCGCCAAAATTCACTTAGAACTATGAGCTATAGATCTGTCATTCTCATTGAAAGCAAGTCTAAGAAGCGGTAGATCTGTTCTATTTGCGCTCTTTCTATGCTTCCCGTTCTTAAGTTTTGTTTGTGCGTCTTTTACTTTCAGTTTTGTACACCAGCTTCAAACAGCTGAAAATACAATATTTTTGGTTATTGAAAAGATATGTCACAGCATTTAGATGGTACAATGATTCTCTACGCTATGCATTGCTTGTTTTTTCACAAACAGAAATTAGGCAAACTATTCTAATTTTAGCAACCAGGAAATGGCAGAGCGATTTCTGCATATTGTACCTTTAAAATTCATTACAATGGACATAACTGAAAACTGTCTATTGTTTTCTATGTAGACCTTTCGATTAACATCCTGAATTGAAATGGAATTGACCTCCATCCCAACCAGAATAGCAGTAGTATCCCTCACCAAGCCTGGTACTTAAACTTCTCACAGGCCCACATAGTTTCCCTGAGTCAGTATTCTGTCATCAGCTCTGTCCAATGTGCCTTGAGGGTCTCTCTTCTTTGTTTATCACCATATTACATTTACATTTACGTCATTTAGCAGACGCTCTTATCCAGAGCGACTTATGTCAATGAAAGCTGCCTCCCCACAAGGCCTATAGCTGACAACAACTCCCAAGATGCCAGTGGCACACATTTACATCCTGGGCTTCTCGTGGAGGACAATGCCATCCATCAAGCATCCATTTCACATCTCTCTTTCTTTCACTCCCTGTGATGGATTGCTCTGAAATGAAGGGAAAACCCCTGCTTTAGCCAGATCTTCTCATTACCTCACCTCTGCTGCCTTTCCAGGCAAGACCTGAGCTTTCTCTCTCTAATTCTCTCATCAGGCCTCCTACAAGTATGCAAATGGTAGCCTACATACGCTCTCTACATACATAATCAAGTGTTTTAACATACATAACAAGTCAAGACTGCCTCCCATTCTACTGAGCAGCAACTCCACAACTCTCTCTCCTCATTCTCTCTCTCTCGCTCTCTCCAATCTCTCGCTCCCTACCTCACTCTCTCTCTCTGTCAAAATCTAATATTGCATAATGCAACAAGACATTTAATACTTACATTGCAAATAAGTTTGATGATTCAGATCCCCTAGGCACATTTCAAAAGGAACAGTATGTGAAATACTTTTTGAACCATCCAGCTACTTCAAAAGAAACTTACGTTTGAACTGGCCCTCCAGAATTACCCTATTTACCTATAGGCTACTAACATCTTATTCCAGTATTTGCACTTATACAAACCAAAATTAGGCCTTATTAAGATGTAATACTAATGAAGTAGCCTACTTACAGCTTACTTCCTTTATATTGAAAAGTAAATGTGACAATGTCCAAAGCAAATATAAGAACATATATTTATGCTATGAAATACGTCAATAGAGGACTTTCTAAGGCAAAGATGGATGATTCCTACTTTTATAACACCTCTGAGAATGATTATCCAGCTTTTTTTGGAGACCAACGCCATGCATTGTATGTCTTCATCACTACCGGCAGATCAATTAATTAACGTGGCCTTTCCACACTATTACAAAACGTAACATCATGACAGACTTGGTCAGGGGGAGAAGGACAGGTAAAAGACGTTTCCAAAGGGAATAGACAGAGAGAGGGAAAATATAAGTATTCTATTGTCTCACTTTCTCCCGAAGTTCTCGTTCCCCATCCAGTTCTCTCTGTAAAACCTGGGTTCGGTCTTCTGCATCGTCGGCTTGCTGTTGCAAACACTGGATCTTTCTCTTCACAGCTTCCAAAGAATTCAAACCTGTCATTGTCGTACTATTTGGTTAAAAATAAAACTTTTGGTATAGAAAAATAAAATATTGTGCAAAAGCTGCTTTGGTCTATTCCAAACAGGATATAAGCTACAAATAGTTTTCAAAATCTTTGGAATGGACCGAAAGAGCAGAATAGAAATCTCAAGTGGAAAAATATAAATTGTATAAGCCAAAGCAGTAGGCTATCCAGGTGTTTCCGAAATGTTTCTTTAGTTCAGCTTCAGCCTAAGTATGGCTTAACAAAAGTATTCAAATATCTACTTTGGAATGTAATATGTATGAACGCATTAGCGAAGCAGAGCGTTCCAGTTTTGAAAGGCAGATAAAATGGCAGGAATTATGAGGAAAGTTAATGTGCACTCCTCCAACCCAGAGTAGTGTGATTCAGATGAGGTCACGGTTCCAGGATAGGCGGGGCGTGCCCGTCCTGGTTGCGTGATGTTTGAGGGTGGTGTAGGCGAAGGGAACTTTCAATGAAAATTCAATGAATAGTTCAAATGATGAGACATCAATACAGTACATAGCCTATAAAGCCTTATGTACGTCAACAGTTGCCTATGGTAAATTACGTATGTTCTTCAAATTCAGGGCTTCAGTTCAGTCACAAAAGAACAGGGAGTACAGGGGAAATCCAGTCCAGCAAACATTAGGCTAAATGTAACACTTTTAATTGCCTATAGAAATAGCTCCCCTCTCTGATAGGGAAAAGTCATCATTGACCTAAGAGATTAAACTGAACAGTTCATTCTTATTATGCTGTATAGTATATATTACAGTGTACCAAAAAATCCATGTTTTATCAAGAGTTGTCCAGATCAAAGTCCAAAGTGTTAGATTTTTAGGCTATACTGTATGTTGTGGTGTGTTAGAGTAGCTCTGGAGATGCCTATTTGTATTGGCTACTGTAACTTTATTGTTAAATACCTCATATGTGTGTGGGTGCCAATACACAAAGCAATGCGTATGATTCAGTTGTCTGTATATACTCCAGCCAGCAGATGGAATAAGCAGGTTTTGATTTATGGTGTCTCAAATGAGTGTCTGTTGTGGAAATGTGGTCGATACAGCTCCAGCTCTGTAAATGCCTGTGTGATTTGCCCACCGGAAAAGCTTGGAGCATTGATTTCATTAGACACAGAACTGTGTGGGCCTTTCTGTTTGCTTTAGCTGCATTCCTGACATTCCGGGACTGCTACTCAGCTATTGGAGCCTGCTCTCCCCTGCTGCTCCACAACCCTTCTCAGTAACAGGCCTGCAATAAACTACCACCAGCCCCCTATTCACCTCAGCCCACTCCCTCATAATGTAGCATGCCCCACAGACACAGACATACTGTACACTCTTAGAAAAAAGGGTTCCAAAAGGGTTCTTCGGCTGTCCCATATGAGAACAATTTTTGGTTCCAGGTCGAACCCTTTTGGGATCCAGGTAGAACCTTTTTGGGTTCCATGTAGAAATCTCTGTGGAAAGGGTTCTACATGGAACCCAAAATGGTTCTACCTGGATCCCAAAAGGGTTCTTCAAAGGGTTCTCCTATGGGGACAGCCGAAGAACCCTTTTAGGTTCTAGATACCACCTATTTTTCTAAGAGTGTAGGACATACCACATGCTTCAGGTTGGAGTTCCCCCTCCCCAAAATCCTGATGTTAATCATTAAGGGGGAATAAAACTGACCTTAGATCAGTTTCTAGGGGCAACTCCACCCTACTCCATTCCACTAGGCTATCTTAAGAATGGCCCTTAGTTACAAACACAGGCTACCGTTAGCATACCAGACAGGATTACTGTTAGCTCTTCCCTCCAACAGCTATCTGGATAGCTCTTCCCTCCTCCTCATCTGCATCGGCTGTGTGAATTCATATATGTAATGAGTTGACTGCTGCCTCTAATAAATGACATGTGGCGGAGCATTCAGGAGCATGTTTTCACAGGAGGCCTGCCCTGAATTCCTCATAGCTGCCATGTCAGTCCTGCCTGCCTGGGCCTAGTCGGCCACTTCCTGTCTCTCCCTGTGCAACACAACAGTGGATTTCCCTAGGATATCCGGAAACCCAAACAATACAGTGGCCTTGTGGAAGTTGGGGGACACACTCAGCTCAGATAACCTTCATTGACTGAGATACTTTGCTATCTTATCCATAAACCGCTATCTCTTTCCTTAGAGTTTATTTTAGAAAGTGTTACAGGAACTGTATTGTTGCTGCTAAATGTTGGTTTGCTTAGATTGTTTATTGTATAAATATTTGTGGTCATTCATTCTGTCTGTCTGCTTGCAGATCCCAGGCACCAGGCCTACTGTGTTTGAAAGTTGGTCTGGTGTGAGTGATAATATCTGATGATGACAGCAGGATAACATAATTTAGCCACAGGCAAAACAGACAGTGCCGTCCTCTCTGACAGCTGCTTGTATGTCAAAACCTGCCTTTCTTCTGATGAACATCTGTACATTTTGTATATTTTAATGGCTACAGATTAGAATAAGATTGTGGCTATTGAAAAACAACAATACAAGTTTATCCTTACTCAATATTGAAAAATACCCCTTATAAGTACAACAAATACACCCTTAATTCTACATAAAACTTTGAAATTAAGTCTTTAAGTACTGCTGGACAGTACAGTACAGTCAGAGAAGGTGTAGAGGGATACCCCCTTTACAGCAGCCGACCAGCCACACAATAACCACTATGCAGTGTTTACCAGCATTCCTGTCTGTTAACCAGTGCTGCTGTGCTTAGGTGTAACAGAGCGACTGAGTGTGAGTGTGTATGGAGGTGTTAGCGAGCTCATCTTTCAGGACTGGGTGCACAGGAATGTGAACACACTCTCTGATCTCCTCCCCAACAGATAGGCCTGATCAAAGCACACTCACAGCTGGCACTGGCACTGGGGCAACGGACCAGCCATAGAAATAGAATCTGTAGAATGGATATTCCCATTCAAAATAATGATCTGTGCTGGTACAACAGTGGCCATGTTTGGTTTTGGTGTTCTGAAGGCCTCTTAAGGGTCACACACATTGCACGGAATGTGGATCTCCTGTTCGCTTACTGATCGTTCAGCGTGCTGTTTACGTCTGACTGCCGACATTTTCGCAAGTAATCTCGGTAGGCAAACGTTATTGGTGTGTTCGAGCACTTAGTGATAGTGAAGGGACTGGGTGAAGGCTCAGTCCCAACAGGTGGGAGCCATTCCACTAATGCTCAATACTGTAACAATTATCTAACTGAATAATAAAGCCTTGGAAATAGGGACTGTTCATAACTGAGAACCTGTGTAGCAGATGGACCATTACATTACATTACTGTTCCCCAAATAAGCAATATTAGCCCGTTATTCTTAGCCTGCTTTTTAGTCTATATATTTTCTAAACAAACGTAAACATATGACAGGAACTGGGGGGCCTGTGGTTTGGTTAATGAGTATGTGGGCTTTAACCCATACCCCCAACCTCCTCCTAGTCCCCTCTCTCCAATCTCCACCCAGTGGGCGTGTTATAGAGGCTCTACCCAGGGTGCTTTGCTGCCTACTCACGTCTGCGGCGGTCTTCTCAGACTGTTCCAGTTTCTCCTGGGCGTCTTTGAGGGCCTCAGAGTATTTGTCCAACTCATCTTCAGTCCCCTTCAGATTCTTCTGCAGGCTCAGCAGCTCGTCTTCCAGCTAGAGCAGGACAGGTGTTTGTTAGTTAAAAGTACACACAGTTAACCCCCCCCCCCACCACTCTCTCTCTCTCTCTCTCTTCTCTCTCTCTCTCTCTCTCTCTCTCGCGCTCGCTCCCTCTCTCTCTCTATCTCGCCTCTTCTCGCTCCCTCTCTCTCTCTCTCTCTCTCTCCTTCATCTCTCTCTCTCTCTCTCTTCTCATCTCTCTCTCTCTCTCTCTCTCTCTCTCTCGCTCTCCCTCTCTCTCTCTCTCTCCTCTCTCTCTCTCTCTCTCTCTCTCTCTCTCTCTCTCTCTCTCTCTCTCTCTCTCTCACACTCTCTCTCGCTCCCTCTCTCTCTCTCTCTCTCTCTCTCTCTCTCTCTCTCTCTCTCTCTCTCTCTCTCTCTCTCTCTCTCTCTCTCTCTCTCTCTCTCTCGCTCCCTCTCTCTCTCTATCTCGCTCTCTCGCTCCCTCTCTCTCTCTCTCTCTCTCTCTCTCTCTCTCTCTCTCTCTCTCTCTCTCTCTCTCTCTCTCTCACCCGATAGCTCTCTCACACACACATATACATTTTCTTTTGGTGTCTTTTCTTCTTTCAGTATTATGATAACATATTTTACTCTTCTTAAATTACAGCCCTATCAAAGTTAAACAAGAAAGTCTCTTGAAGAATCCTTCAAATTCCCCCAGGTGTTTTGCCTTGAGGTCAACTCAAGGTTTTTAGTATCAAGTTTCCTTTATGTCTTATCGTTTTTGTTTATCCTCTTTTATTAATTAATCAAATCAATTTAAGTGGTTGAATTGGAAAGATTTTATTTCCAATTTTCTATAAGAAAATATTTTGGTATGGGCGGGAGTGTGTATGCTTTGAAAGCATTGTGCTTCAGCTACACATCTAGCTATATCAAATTCCTCAGAGCCGCAAATAAAAGGGTGTGCGTTTTCATTTACCAGGAGCTTTATTGACTTGGGGAAATGTTTGTGTTCAGTGTACTTTACAGGACCAATCCATCTTGTTTTTCAGGGACCTATTGGGCACCCCCATGGGTACCATTATTACACCCCTCTATCATGGGATGGTAAAACATTAGAGAGGAACATTAATGCCTATAAAATGATAACAACTCTGCTGATGGATTGATAATCTGGTCAAAGTAATAGTGATGAGATGATAAGTCTAGAATGTGCATGGTGACGTCCTTCGGGGTGTTGAAAGCTACGTTTATTTTTAGTCAGAACTAACAAGAGTGTTGGCATGCACATCCTGCACACACACTGGTAGCTAAGTAGTCCCTAATCAGAGTTCCTCTCTGTGCCTGTGGGGCTCTGAAGTGCTCCTGATAATCCCACTGGATTCCACACGGCCTATCTCTCCTGCTGTCTAAAAATACAGCCGCTATCCAGGTGGAGACACCTGTCAGGCATTTGGATGGACGACCGTACAGACACCCTTGATCTCCCAGTAGACCCCAGCCAGAGCCCCATCACAAACCTCCAAACTCTGGGTGAATAGGCTCTGGCGCCTGGGTCTCCGTGGCTGTAGAGGTTGTGATTGTAGGACCAAATATCTTGATTTGGGGCCGAGCCTTAATGAAAACAGACCATCAATCAAGACATATCCCAGTGATGCTGCATTCAGCACTTATTTGTCCTTTTTTCAGTTGGCATCACTTTAGTCCAAGGTGGGGGATGTAGTACTCAGACCATCATGAATCAAATAAAATAAAATTTTATAGTCACCTGCTTCGTAAACAACAGGTGTAGACTAACAGTGAAATGCTTACTTACGGGCCCTTCCCAACAATGCAGAATACAATACAAATAATCATAAATAAATCCTTATGTGATGTGCTGAATTCAGTTTGATGCTCACTAAAGCCAAACTCTTGGCTTCTTGTCAAGTCCCAGTGGTACTGTGTGTGGTCCATTGAAGGAGTTGTCATCCTGTCCTCTTTCCCTCCCAAGGCTGTTGTGGGCTGTTGGTAAGGAAACTTGCCTCAGAGCGTCTTCATGTTTCATTGAGTCCATGAGTCATTTGTTGGTTTATGCCGACATTAACACTTTCACACCAAGCTCTGTCAGCTGAAGCCATTGTAGGCATATGCACACTCTGCCTCTCTAAAGCATCATCTTTAAGATGCTTTCATTTTGTTTAATAAACTTAGATTATTTCATACATTTTCATCAACTTTGATTGACTTGGTCTTACATCTTCTTTTAAAATTCACTAACAATAAATTGCTAACAATATAACTCTTTGATTTAGGTCCATACTTTAATCAAACATAATGTCTGGGATTAATTAAATAAACTGTGTGATGTGTTTATGCCTCATTTCCTCAGAAATATGTCTAGTATGGAATAAATGTTGAGATTGGCTTACAAAGTCTGGAGCAGTAAGAGACATAACATCAGAGCCTGTACATGGTTTGAGTTTGAGCATCATCATCATCCAACTCAGATTTCTCTTGTAAAAACCTGCACAGAGCTTTAAACTAATCTATTAGACAATGTTATAAACATACCCATTGACCAAATCCCACACCTTATCCTTCTGTATACTCTTAGAAAAAAAAGGTGCTATCTAGAACAAAAAAGGTTATTCGACTGTCCCCATAGGATAACCCTTTGAAGAAACCCTTTTGGTTCCAGGTACAACCCTTTGGTTCCAGGTAGAACTCTTTTGAGTTCCATGTAACTGAACCCACCTGCTTGCACTTGTCCTCCGCTGCCTTCTTATCGGTCTCGGCCTGCTCTGCGCGGTCGATGGCGTTCTCCTTGTCCAGCTTCAGCATCTGCATCTTCTTCTTGATGGCCTCCATGGTGCCTGGTTAGAGTGTGCTCACTGAGATGAGAAATGTAGCTGAGAAAGTTGAGGTGTTACCCCTGTAGTTTGAGACAGAGTCTGTCCTGTTCAGTACTGGAGAAACGTCCACTGGAACCTGCGTCCACAAGAGTCAGAGGGATAGAGAGACAGACAGAGGTAGAAAAGAGGGAGAGCGAGGGAGTGAGAGAGAGAGGGAGCACGCGCAGCACAGAGGGATGCAGACTCAAGCCTAGGGCTGCCGTCAATGTTTTAAATGCCCAACTAAACCTGAGGGTAGTCTCCGATGACCTCCTCTCCTCTCCATCCTCCATCCCTCCCGCCCTGCACTCACCACTCTGTCCCCCTCACCTCACCAGACATTCCCCCACCCCACCCCACTCCACCCAATCAAACCACCCATACGAGGCCTTTCTAAAGAATGTCTTGGCCCGCTGTACACACTCACTCACACAGCAGCCCTCAGCCAATCTCCTTATTTGGGTTGCTATGTTTTCACTGAAAAAAAGACCGATCAGACAGGAGAGAGAAACACAGGGCCTGTTTCCACATTTAACCCTGTGGTTGGAAGTGTTGACATACAATGCTTAACACACCTCTTGCCCTGCTCAAGAATAGGTTTGGGCTCTGTTGTGAGTGAGCGAGAGAAAGAGAGAGAAAGAGAGAGAAAGAGAGAGAGAGTTATCAAGTTGTGATTGCTTGGTGAAGATGTCTGTAGGCTATTGTTGGACCGGCCATCCAAGCCACTAACACAGGATGCTTAGCAGCTCCAGATACAACAAAAGACAGATCTAATGAGGTTGCATTGACGTAGTTTCCCCTCACCAAGCTGATATTAGTGGGAATGCCAGGGTTTTTAGGTTTTGATGAGGGGATCAGATGTCCTGTTGATTGGAGAGAATGGAGTACAGGGTTGGATAGGTTACCTTCTAAATGTAATCCATTACATTTACTAGTTTCCTGTCCAAAATTGTAATCAGTAACGTAACTTTTGGATTACCCAAACTCAGTAATGTAATCTGATTACTTTCAGTTACTGTTGGATTACTTACCATTAGAAGACAAAAAGGATCCATCAAACGTATTTGGTGTGTCATCATAGTGGTCCCTGACTTGTGGTCAGACTCGCTCAGGTGGAACAAACTTAAACTTGCACCTTTTTTCAATGCTGAATTGAATGTCATTGAGAAAACCGAAAGGTGTCATAATGTATTTTTTCATCCTTTCTGAATTTAAAAGTAATCCGAGAAGTAATCATCTAGTTTTTAAAAAGCAACTGTAATCTGTTTACAATATTTTAGCTGGTAACTGATTACAGTTACCGTTTTTTAATAATCAGATTAGATATTACTGATTACATGTAGTCAGTTACTTCCCAACCCTGATGGAGAATAATGGCTGCCATCGAAACAGGAAGACATAGACAAATAAACATGATTCTTATTAAGGATTGACATACAAAAATTCTGCATTCTGCTAACAAACACCAACCTCTGAAAGATACCATTTTGCCCAGATTTCTGTACACCTGATATTTGAATTTGATGAGTGAGGGGTGAAAATTCACAGAGAGCCAGGGCATTGTGAACAATGGGAGAACTATGGAGAGGTTTTCTCTCATAGGGGTGTATGTGGAGAGATGTGCAGGGGGTGTCCCCCCCTAAACCTGGACCTGCAGCCTGTCTGTCTGTTCACAGCTTAGTAGCGTAGCAGCTGCACTACAACTGTCTATCTGTGGTAAACCACTACAACAACAGCCTACGCAACTAATTATAATTGCATTTTTAAGCTAATAGCAGTGTTAACACTGTGTATATTCCCCTTGGCATGTTTATCCAAAGCAAAACACATAGACCAAATATATCTGGGATTTTATCAACTCATTAAATCTCTTCCGTACACACTCTCCTTGTGTATAGACAGCGTAGTTATGCGAGCTGTAAGTTATTCATTCCCAAAGATCTGGGAAAAAAACTCATTTTCCAACTGGTCGGATGTTATACAATAGTCAGTGTTTTAGAGGGGTCAGAAGAAGATCAAATGACAAAAGAGGCCTCATGGCGACATTTATTGATTGGCTCTACACATACTTTCCAGTGAGGAACCTGATCTGATTTATAACACTGTGCTTTCACTATTAGATGTTAGGTTTGTCAGTGCCAAAGTCATCCTAACCGCCCCAACTCCCCTGATTCATGGAACAGCATTGTTTACAGACAGCTGCTATGACTTGGGTGACACTGAGGTGCAAAGTTGCCATAGTCCCATCATTAGGGTTGCAAAATTCGGGGAACTTTCAATAAATTCCCTGGTTTTTCAGAAATCCTGGTTGGAAGATTCTGGATTTCCTGCTTATTCCCTCCTGATTCCAGTAGACCTCCAACCGGGATTTCGGGAAAACCAGGGAATTTATTGAAAGTTCCCCCAATTTTGCAACCCTACCCGTCATACAATTTCCCCTTGAGTGGTGCCAAGGGAGTTGGCCAAGAAAAGCTCACTGAAGTGAAAAATGTCACACCATGTACTGTCCAGCCCACCCGTCAACCCAGGCTAACAGCTTTATCGTAGGGCCATAAGTAGTTCAGATAAAGCCTGCTAAGTCCATAAGCGTTTGACATATGGCAAAGATCATTTGATGACAGGTTCATATGATGATAATATGGCTTTAAAGGGAACAACTAATTTGTATTGTATGTAAGCACTGTAAGCCAGTGTGATTAAAGGTATCCCCCTAAGAATACAAGGACTTATGCTCAGAGGGTCTAATCATAACAAATCTCATCCACTAAGGAATGAGACATGAGGAATCCAAATCCATTAGATATTAAGAATTAATAGAAAGGAATATTTACTTGTTTTTCTAGTGTTTTCATGGTTCTTTGTTGTGGCGTTTTCTGCTCTTGAGAATAAGACATTGCACTGCTGTTCTGTTCACACTGCATTTCTGCATGGATGGATGCCACTGGAATTTCCCAAATATGGAGCCCATTTCTGAAAGTGGGTTGAGAACCAGAAGGATCACATATCATAGTTATTTAAATATGTTTTACAATTGGCTTCCTCTGTCCCTTCAATGTCTGTCTTTGGGACAGCAGGTTAAGAACATTGGGCCAGTAACCAAAAGGTAGATGGTTCAAATCTCTGAGCCGACTAGATGAAAAATCTGCCGATGTCCCCTTGAGCAAGGCACTTAACCATAATTGCTCATGTAAGTCGCTCTGGATAAGAGTGTCTGCTAAATGTAAACATCTCCTCTCTAGGAATAGGCCTGAATTCAGACAGGCAACTGTATGGACTCTATGGAGCTGGCACCACATAGGTTGATGGGGCCTCAGAACACTCTGGATCCAGAGATCAGAAATACTTCTGAATATTTCAGCATGTTCCCTCTGACACAGAAACTCTGGAGCATAATTTAGTGCTTTTAATATTCTCTCCCACATTTCCAGGCCCGCATTCTGTTTCAGAAAAGGAGCCACAGAAATGCTTCAAAATAAGTTAGACCAATATGAAATATGTTGCTGAGTTTGAATAGGTAGTATAAGTGTATGTAAGTGTATATGATTTCTAACCATGAATTATACTGGTCTGAAGTATGTAAGGCGGAAAATATGAGAGAGATAAGGAAAGGGGAGAGTTATGATGGAATTGATGGATATTAATTCTGGCATGGATTATGAATCTGCAGACTCTCTCAACATCTTTTAAACGTAATTTTTACCTGCTGATCTTTTTCTCTCTTAAGAGGAAAGGAATCCTACTCCTACCATACCTATTATATTTGTAAGTGGTAAACCTATATGAACATGTTAATCACCACTATTAATGGCTTCAACCATTAATTACAATGTAGTTACACTTCTCTCAATTGTTCAAACAGTCATTCTTTCTCAGTTTTGCTTCCTTATCACTATGATGAACACAAAAGCATGTAGTCATGGCTCTCACTCTTTCCCAGTCATAGAAATTAAAGCAGGCCTGAACTACACCTCCAGCTCCATTCATCACCTTGTAATCCCTCTCAGACTCTCTGACTATGACTCATCCTAGACACTGCACCACCTGGTCTCTGTTATCAGCCGTGAGGATGATGTTCTCCTCGTCCTCTGTAACACACACACACACACACGTTCACACACATACACACACTCACACACTCACACACACACTCACACACACACTCACAAACAGCTGTGTGAGAAGGTCACATGTTCCCCTGATTATCATTGCTGCATTCGTGCCTGTTGGAATGACGTCATGCAAAAGGTGGAAATGTAGGAAATAGTAAAAAAATAAAGAAAAACCCTGGAATGAGTAGGTGTGTCCAAACCTTTGACTGGTACTGTATGTGCCCACACGCATACACTGACACAAACGCTCACTCGTAAACACTCACCTGGGTGACTCAACCTTTTCTCACCGCTCAGTCAGTCGGGGACGAAGCCTGTCCCTGTGCATGTCACCATGTGACGACTGTGGGATCCCACATCAATACATCACCATCACATTATACTGCCTCACAATGCACACTTCCCATTGGAAACCGGATGGGCTGTATGCCTATGGCCAACCGTTTCTATGAAGCAAAATAACAAGGACAAGTCCTGCAGATTTATTCCATAACCACATGTTCTTTGATTTGTTCTGATCAGTACACAATAATCCAGATAGTTATTTGAGAATTGTCCTGAGGCACGTTGGGGCAGAAGCCTGTGGTACAAGTTTAGATGGGGTTATAATGAGCAGGAGGCACACAAACAGTAATCTGATCACTCAGACAGCATTGAGATAATAATATAATAATATGCCATTTAGCAGACGCTTTTTTTTTGTGTATGGGTGGTCCCGGGGATCGAACCCACTACCCTGGCGTTACAAGCGCCATGCTCTACCAGCTGAGCAAGGAGCTGAGCAAGGACAGGAGAGAGCAAGAGACTAGATGAGAAGGAGAGTTTTGCTATTAGTCTCTCCCTTATTCATGTTGTATCATGAATGCAGGTCTATTCCAATAATTTATAGTGCTCAAATGTGTTAATACAGTAGTTATTGTATGACTACTGCTTTCAGTAGGCTATGTTTCTGTGTCACAACACACTTGTGATGCTGCAAGACCTATTTCCTCAACAGGGATGATTAAGTACTCATATCCAACCTAATGATGAGTGATGACACACCAACACCTGTGGCAGTTTTCAAAAGTACTCAGTAAAGCAGGAGTCATCTTCAGCATGTGGAAGTATACCTTATATGGACATGAGCGAGCTCACTAAGTCATTTATCATTGTCTGATCTGAGGAGGAATCAGGATGCTCCTCACAGAGGATGTTATGGGCTGAGGATGATTTAATGTTTCAATGAGCACCCACTACTTGGAGTACTCTCTCTCTCTCTCTCTCTCTCTCTCTCTCTCTGTCTCTCTCCCCTTTCTCTCTTCATTTCTCACTTTTCTTCCACCCCACCCCCACCCAGCCTCTCATGATTGTGTAGTTGTAGTGGGCAGTAAAGTTGTTTGGAAATATCTACAGTATCCTCCATTAGGTCATCATTGGGCTCAGATTTTTGGGTTATTTCGTGAAACATCTAAACCAGCATGAGAGAAAGGAGGAATGTCTTAAAGTATATTTAACCTCTGTTAAGTAAGAGGTCAGGTCAGCTTGGAGTGGAGGGGACAGCAGAATCGCACAGAGAACTGTCCAGTTGAGCCACTCATACGCTGTGTATATCTGGCTTTGTGGGGACTGTCCTCTACTCTGCCTGGAACAGGAAAGAGACCAGAAGTGAACGTGTATTTGTGTGTGAGGGAGTGGCAGAGTGGAGGAGCCAGGACTTGCCGCTAGAAAGAGAGGGAGAACCAGAGAGAGAGAGGGAGGTAAAGGGGGAGGAGGGGCAGGTCCAGGCCCCAGTTACACAGGCGGAGAGAGGAAAGCCCTCCCACAGGAAACCACAGCTCGACTCGGCATGGCCTTTTAAGGTAAAAAACTCCCTAAAAAGCTGGGTGACTGGGGAATATGGGTAAGATATAGCTGGATTCAAAGCTACAGAGTCACAAGGGAAATGAGAGCAGAGTGTATTGCTGAAGGAGAAAATAGGGATTTGACTGTCACACAACTTTGAACATGTTAGTCTGAATGTTCGTTTAGTGTAGACAAAAAACATAAATGCTAGTTACATTCTACAAGAACAGATGATACCCATAGGTAAAACACAGAGCATTAGCTTACATTCTCTTGTTGTCCTTGGTGAAGATAATGTACCTAGTTTAAGGCTGTTTGAGGTGGTTCACGTCACTGTCTCTCACACATGGCACATTTTCATAACATTTCACTATCGAAGCATTTATGTGCAGAGCGTACATGAACCTCAGCCATTTCTATATCTTTATTGCATAATATAAGCCAATGAGCCTTGGCACTGACAATATATTGTAAACATTCCTCTCTGTGTCGTCCTCAGTACTGTTTTTACAGGAACTTACTGGCAGCCAGTTACCTGTAAATTACTGTAAAAAAATTAATACAGTAATGTACTGTTAAACCAAAGTTTCTTTGGAATTTAAGGTAACATACTGTACCTTTTTTACAGTAACTTACAGGTAATTGGTTGCCAGTAAGTTATCGTAAAAACAACAGGATTTCTTTTTATACAGTGCAGTTGTTGACCATGGGAAACGTGTCATAAATAGGAAACCTAAACATGAAATGTGTCCATATCCCAGATGAACACTGTGAAAAAACATCAAATAGGACCTTTGTGTCTGTTTCGCCTCCATGGCCTCTCATGGCCAGAGATTCGCCTCCAGGAGTCTTTCTCATCAATAACATTTACCCTCCATGCCCTCCTTAGTCTGACTAGGATTGGACTAGGAGCTGTGTTCATGGTACTGCCAGGAGGTCACAATAACACGGATAACTCAACTCTGACCCTTTCTTTATGGTTCTCTCCATCAGTGGAGCACACCATCATGTAGGCACCCTACATGGCAGTAAAAGCTATGGGAAAGAGGACAGTCTTTCTCCACACAAAGACTGTATCAGTCTACACTATACAGCTGAATCATTGTATCCTCTCCAGCCTGTACTGTTATCTGCTGTTACATTTGCCTCCTCCTCCTCCTGCTGTTCATTGAGACAGGGTATAAATAAAAATCCAGGGCTTTGAATGATGGAAGAATATGATGCGAAGCGAAGTCTATTTACATTGCTTATCATTTCATTACATTCATTCATAAATGGCCGCCACAAGTGGCACAAAGGCTGGGCGTTGAAAGGGAAGGAGAGTAAATATAAGACTTTGTCCAAAGGAAAATGAGAGTAGTAACATGGATGAGACGTGAGTGAGACCAGGCCAACATAATGTTTGAATGATTATTAATTATTAATAGGCTCTAATTCAACATTATGTGTACTGTTTGCCTTTGTCCTGGGATTACCCACATTCAAAGACCCCATAGGAAAGTGAAACAGTACCCCTGAGTTTGTACTGTTTGCATGACACCTTACAGTGGATGACCACCCTGACTTGACCATTATTCAAAACTCCATACACAAATGGTAGACATATGAGAAAATACATGAATATGAAAATTATTGCGTGGGAACATAATAACCACAGCTTCATGACCTGGTTACAGTGAAATGTGTAATCTTCACTGCCACATTTTCCACTGTTGAATGTTTCAATTCCACAGATGACATGCATTGTGCTCATACATACCAAAAAAGGACCAACATTTCCATATTTAGCTAGCTACAACGTTAGACCCATTTGTGTTCTGCTCCTTCACATTTATTTCTGACACACACAGTGAGTTGTAGTGTTGAGGTTATCTGGGTATTGCACTTAAGAGCACAGGAAGAATGCATGATGTAATCGGCCTGTCATTCCGCTGATAATCCGGCAGCAGCCAGCGTAGCCATGCTAAGTGCCCCGTGAGCTGTTGAAAAGTGGGTAGACTGGTTACATGGACACAGGCCACCGTGTGAGTAATCAACATGCCCACTCAAGAGTGCAGAGAGCAGTTAGGAGAGGAAAGGCAGACAGAATGAATCACTGTCCTAAGACATGTAATTAAATCAAACAAGCAATGTGGCAACATAAACTGTAGGGAAATAATGTTGCTTGAGTCAGTGAAGTGAGAAGGCATGTTTTAGGTAAAGCAATCGCAGATTTGGATTTCTTTGCAAAGGTGAAATTACAATACACTGCAGCTTTCATTTAATTCAGCCCTGATATCATCATAGGCATTCTAGGAGAACGAAGCAGTAGAAAGCAAACTCGCTGTCTGTTTTTTCATTCCATCACATTTTTCTCCTCCTCATTTCACTCTCTCAGAAGCCAGTTCAGCACAACACAGCTTTGATACTCAGATTCGTTTATCCACCCTGACTGTATTCTCTGTCCAGACACAGCCAGTATCTCCAGAGCTGAATAAGATGCCAGTGTCCACTAGAGTCCTGGATGACTCTCCATATAAAAGCACAACACAGGCCACTGTTTCGCTCCCCATGGTCAGAAGTGAGACCTTACTGAAGACACACATAGACTAGATCAGTTTATTTTCATGATTTGTTGTGCTGTGTGAGTGAGTTAATCTGAGTTCATAAGTCTGTATAAATCTTAAAGCTAAAACACACCGGGCCGGGAGTGAGAGAGGGTATGGGGCTAATTTCCCAGAGTGCTACAGTAAGATGAGGGTCAGTATGTTATGGTGCTGTGGGGAGTCACCGAGGGATACACAACGTACAGTAGAGCCCATGTACACCCCACAGTCATCTGAGCCCCAGCACTCATAGGCCATTTCCTGCCTTTAGTATTGTATAATGCGAACGTCTAGCAACCCATAGGTTGCGTGTTCGAATCTCATCATAGACAACTTGAGCATTTTAGCTAATTAGCAAAATACTTACAACTTTTTAGCTACTTTGCAACTACTTAGCATATTAGCTAACCCTTCTCCTAACCCTAACTTTAACCCTAACCTTAACCCTTTAAGCTAACTCCTAACCCTAACCTTAACCCTAACCTTAACCTCTAACCCTAACCCCTAGCCTAGCTATAATATACGTTAGCGTTAGCCACCTAGCTAACATTAGCCACAACAAATTGGAATTCGTAACATATCATATGTATTGAAAATTCACAACATATTGTACGAATTGCAATTTGTAACATATCATATGAAATGCAACTCGCAGCATATCATACAAATTGTAATTTGTAACATATCATACGAAATGGATGATGGACATCCACAAATTAATACATACCATACAAAACATAACATATCATATTAAATGGAGTGTCTCAGATTTATGAACAGAATAATAACCTGCCCAGGGACTGCGGTTGAAAATTAGCCGGCTGGCTAAAACCGGCACTTTTACTGAAACGTTGATTAATGTGCACTGTCCCTGTAAAAAATAAACTCAAACTCAATAATACAAAATGCTCTGAGACCAGGTTGTAACCATGACTGTAACAGATCGGAGGATTGTTTGTGTGTGTGTGTGTGTGTGTGTGTGTGCGTCTGTTTGTGTGTGAGTGTATCTTAGGGGATAGCCCATACCTTGATTCCTACACTATTAGGAAAAAAAGGTGCTATCTAGAACCTGAAATGGTTCTGCGGCTGTTCCCATAGGAGAACCATTTGAAGAACCCTTTTTGGTTCCAGGTAGAACCCTTTCCCCAGAGGGTTCTACATGTAACCCAAAATAGTTATACCTGGAACCATAACAGTTTCTACCTATAACCAAAAAGGGTTATCCTATGGGGACAGCCGAAGAACCCTTTAGGAACCCTTTTTTTCTAAGAGTGTACAGTTCCCTTAGGTAAATCCGATTTCCTGGCCAATGGTCGCAACTCTATGTCTCTGCATCACTGGGATTCTGTGAAGATTATGGCCCCACTTAACGACTGTGGTAACAGCACTAAATAAGTGTCACTTGTCCTCAGTATTCCACATGCACACAAACAAACAACCACATTCTACAGTAGCTAGCTCCAAATTAGATATTTCCCTTAGGTACAGATCTAGGATCAGCTTACCTTCCCTATATCCAAACCTTTAGTTTCTAGCAGGTAATTCTTCCTACTCCACCACAATAACCACCACACTTTGTAGCCATACCACCCACCTCCAGCACTCATACTGTACCATTCCCCTGGGCAGAGAGAAGGGGGCCCTGCCCTTCCTGTAACACACCCTGGCCTGTATGGCTCTCCTGCTCACTGCCCACTACTAATTGCTCCAGGGAAAGGCATGTGGTTGGTTCCACATATTGGGGTCTCCTCCTTTTTCTCTGGGTCCCTCCTTTCACACAGCACAAATTAAAGTGATTCAATGTGAGGATTTGTGTGTGTTTGTACCTCCCTTTTTCTGCAGTGGTTCCCAACCAGGGGTACTAGGACCTCTGGGGGTACTTGGCCTATCCACAGGGGGTACTTGAGAAGACTCATGAGATCATAGGCCTACTGGTAAAATGCACATGAGGGGGTACTTCAGGGCTATTCCGGGCAGAGCAAAATTAAATTGGCGTTACAGTAACTAAAAAAGGTTAGAAACCACTGCTCTGTTGGGGACATCTGTGGAGTGTATTACTATGTGTAATGCCTCTGCTCTTAAAATGGAGTTCATTTCTGTCATGATTTACAATAATGTGATACCCTCTAGTGGTCAATATTCAGAGGAACCGTCACTCCAACTCCAAATGCTACATTTCTGCTCCAATTAGGGTCCCATTCCCAATATGTGTTTACAGTTTATTTTCTCTCGCTTTGGTGCAATTTTCACAAGTATGTGGTATATTTTCACAACTTTTAGTACAAAACTCAAAACAGATCATAAAAATGCAGTTGCTTCAAAACTCTAAGCACATTTTCAATTGACTAAGTACAACACACAACATCACAAGGTCACTTTTTCACCTAACTTTTAATCAGTGTTTCATCTAGAAATACATGTTTCTAATTGCAATACATGTTCATATAAAGTAAATGCTTTTCACAATGCAATGCTCATATTTCGTTTCATATGATTCCCTTCTCTTTTGTTAAAATATATTTTAATATTACTTAATCTGACTGCTCTTAATTGATGATCACTTAAATGTTTGGTAAACCTATAGAGTTTACATGGAAACTGGTTTATCTACTAAAGATTTTGAGAACTACATAATGAAAATGTATGTCTGTAAAGTACAAATGTACTTACAGTGGGGAGAACAAGTATTTGATGCACTGCCGATTTTGCAGGTTTTCCTACTTACAAAGCATGTAGAGGTCTGTAATTTTTATCATAGGTACACTTCAACTGTGAGAGACGGATACTAAAACAAAAATCCAGAAAATCACATTGTATGATTTTTAAGTAATTAATTTGCATTTTATTGCATGACATAAGTATTTGATACATCAGAAAAGCAGAACTTAATATTTGGTACAGAAACCTTTGCTTGCAATTACAGAGATCATACGTTTCCTGTAGGTCTTGACCAGGTTTGCACACACTGCAGCAGGGATTTTGGCCCACTCCTCCATACAGACCTTCTCCAGATCCTTCAGGTTTCGGGGCTGTCGCTGGGCAATACGGACTTTCAGCTCCCTCCAAAGATGTTCTATTGGGTTCAGGTCTGGAGACTGGCTAGGCCACTCCAGGACCTTGAGATGCTTCTTACGGAGCCACTCCTTAGTTGCCCTGGCTGTGTGTTTCGGGTCGTTGTCATGCTGGAAGACCCAACCACGACCCATCTTCAATGCTCTTACTGAGGGAAGGAGGTTGTTGGCCAAGATCTCGCGATACATGGCCCCATCCATCCTCCCCTCAATACGGTGCAGTCGTCCTGTCCCCTTTGCAGAAAAGCATCCCCAAAGAATGATGTTTCCACCTCCATGCTTCACGGTTGGGATGGTGTTCTTGGGGTTGTACTCATCCTTCTTCTTCCTCCAAACACGGCGAGTGGAGTTTAGACCAAAAAGCTCTATTTTTGTCTCATCAGACCACATGACCTTCTCCCATTCCTCTTCTGGATCATCCAGATGGTCATTGGCAAACTTCAGATGGCCCTGGACATGTGCTGGCTTGAGCAGGGGGACCTTGCGTGCGCTGCAGGATTTTAATCCATGACGGCATAGTGTGTTACTAATGGTTTTCTTTGAGACTGTGGTCCCAGCTCTCTTCAGGTCATTGACCAGGTCCTGCCGTGTAGTTCTGGGCTGATCCTTCACCTTCCTCATGATCATTGATGCCCCACGAGGTGAGATCTTGCATGGAGCCCCAGACCGAGGGTGATTGACCTTCATCTTGAACTTCTTCCATTTTCTAATAATTGCGCCAAAAGTTGTTGCCTTCTCACCAAGCTGCTTGCCTATTGTCCTGTAACCCATCCCAGCCTTGTGCACGTCTACAATTTTATCCCTGATGTCCTTACACAGCTCTCTGGTCTTGGCCATTGTGGAGAGGTGGGAGTCTGTTTGATTGAGTGTGTGGACAGGTGTCTTTTATACAGGTAACGAGTTCAAACAGGTGCAGTTAATACAGGTATTGAGTGGAGAACAGGAGGGCTTCTTAAAGAAAAACTAACAGGTCTGTGAGAGCCAGAATTCTTACTGGTTGGTAGGTGATCAAATACTTATGTCATGCAATAAAATGCAAATTAATTACTTAAAAATCATACAATGTGATTTTCTGGATTTTTGTTTTAGATTCCGTCTCTCACAGTTGAAGTGTACCTATGATAAAAATTACAGACCTCTACATGCTTTGTAAGTAGAAAAACCTGCAAAATCGGCAGTGTATCAAATACATGTTCTTCCTACTGTATGTATTGTAGTGCCCCCCCCCCCCCCCCCTTCACAGTAAGTTCTTAAAAAATCTGATATTGACAAGATCAGAGATTTTGTATTTATATTTATTAGGGATCCCCATTAGCAGCTACTCTTCCTGGGGTCCAAACACATTAAGGCACTTACATTACATATAAAACAAAATATAAAACAGTACATCATATAACATTATTACACCACTACATATCTACAATACAAAATGTATACAGTACATTCGGAAAGTATTCAGACCCCTTGATTTCTTTTTCTCTCTGAACAATCTACACACAATACTCCATAATGACAAAGTGAAACCAGGATTTTAGAAATGTTTGCAAATGTATTAAAAATAAAAAACAGAAATACCTTATATCACGCCGAGCTATTCAAATAAAGAGGTGTCTTTCAATACCGAGGTGGTGGTCGTGCAAGGTAGTATGCGCGATGCTACTGTTTTGTATGCTACATGGTAACGCCTGCATGCTTGCTGGATTGTTGGGTGCCACCATAGTGTCTGTGAACAGATGTCTGTATGTGACTTGAATTTTTAATGACCGCAGGGGCATTGTGCAAAATTCCCCATTTGCATCCATTATTTCAATAGGCTATATAGCCACAGGTGCATTGTGCAAAATGTCAACCTAATGGCATTTTCTAGATACATGTTTTTGTTTTTAAGTTAATTGAAATGAAATGTGGCCCCGTGTAGCTCAGTTGGTAGAGCATGGCGCTTGCAACGCCAGGGTTGTGGGTTCGTTTCCCACGGGGGGCCAGTATGAAAAAATGTATGCACTCACTAACTGTAAGTCGCTCTGGATAAGAGCGTCTGCTAAATGACTAAAATGTAAAATGTAAATGTATATAAATATTCAGACCCTTTGCTATGAGACTTGGAAAAAGAGCTCAGGTGCATCCTGTTTCCATTGATCATCCTTGACATGTTTCTACAACTTGATTGGAGTCCACCTGTGGTAAATTCAATCGATTGCACATGATTTGGAAAGGCACACACCTGTCTATATAAGGTCCCACAGTTGACAGTGCAAGTCAGAGCAAAAACCAAGCCATGAGGTCGAAGGAATTCGAGGAAGCTCTGAGACAGGATTTTTGAAGGAAGCTCCGAGACAGGATTGTGTCGAGGCACAGATCTGGGGAAGGGTACCAAAAAATGTCAGCAGCATTGAAGGTCCCCAAGAACACAGTGGCCTCCATCATTCTTAAATGGAAGAAGTTTGGAAGCACCAAGACTCTTTCTAGAGCTGGCCGCCCGGCCAAACTGAGCAATTGGGGGAGAAGAGCCTTTTCCTTCGGGACAAGTCTCTGAATGTCCTTGAGTGGCCCAGCCAGAGCCCGGACTTGAACCCGATCCAATATCTCTGGAGAGACCTGAAATTAGCTGTGCAGCGACGCTCCCCATCCAACCTGACAGAGCTTGAGAGGAAATGCAGAGAAAAATGGGAGAAGCTCCCCAAATACAGGTGTGCCAAGCTTGTAGCGCCATACCCAAGAAGACTCAAGGCTGTAATCGCTGCCAAAGGTGCTTCAACAAAGTACTGAGTAAAGGGTCTGAATACTTATGTAAATGTAATATTTCCGTTTTAAATTTTTAATGAATTTGCAAAAAAATCTAAATACCTGTTTTTGCTTTGTCATTATGGGGTAATGTGTGTAGATTTATGAGGGGGGAAAAACAATTGTATCAATTTTAGAATAAGGCTGTAATGTAACAAAATGTGGAAAAAGTCAAGGGGTATGAATACTTTCCGAATGCACTGTAATACCACAATACAACAATATTATAATGTACGCGTGTGTAGAGTGCGTGCGCTAGCTCTTGTGTGTGTATGCGTGTCTCTTCACAGTCCCCACTGTTCCATAAGGTGTATTTTTACCTGTTTTTAAAAATCTGATTCTACTGCTTGCATCAGTTACCTGATGTGGAATAGAGTTCCATGTAGTCATGGCTCTATGTAGTACTGTGCGCCACCCATAGTCTGTTTTGGACTTGGGGATTGTGAAGAGACCTCTGGTGGCATGTCTTGTGGGATATGCATGGGTGTCCGAGCTGTGTGCTAGTAGTTTAAACAGAGAGCTCGGTACATTCAGCTTGTCAACACTTCTTACAAAAACAAGTAGTGATGAAGTCAATCTCTCTTCCACATTGAGCCATGAGAGATTGAGATGCATATAATTAACGTTGGATCACCGTGTACTTTTAAGGGCCAGCCGTGGTGCCATGTTCTGAGCCAATTGTAATTTTCCTAAGTCCCTCTTTGTGGCACCTGACCACACTACTGAACAGTAGTCCAGGTGCGACAAAACTAGGGCCTGTAGGACCTGCCTTTATGATAGTGTTGTTAAGAAGGCAGAGCAGCGCTTTATTATGGACAGACTTCTCCCCATTTTAGCTACTGTTGTATCAATATGTTTTGACCATGACAGTTTGCAATCCAGGGTTACTCCAAACAGTTTAGTCACCTCAACTTGCTCAGTTTCCACATTATTCATTACAATATTTAGTTGAGGTTTATGGTTTAGTGAATGATTTGTCCCAAATGCAATGCTTTTAGTTTTGGAAATATTTAGGACTAACTTATTCCTTGCCACCCATGTACTGTATGTAACAAATCAAATCAACGTTTATTGGTTGAGCTCACAGATTAGCAGATGTTACAGCAGGTGCAGTGAAATGTTTGTGTTTCTAGCTCCTACAGTGCAGTAATACAATATAAATACGATACTAATACGCAAATAATCCAGAAAGTCCAAAACAAGAAAGAAATGCATAAACATGTATCCAAAATGAAGTTGCTTTTTGATTGGGGGGGGGGGGGGGGGGGGGGGGGGGGGGACCAAATGCTCAAGACAGGTGTGATGCAAACTAGTGACGGCTTACATTATGTTTCTTTAAATTCTTTCATTTGATTATATTCTGAAATATGTCTTCAGGGATCACACCTTTGATAACACATGGGATAGAAATGAGGGAAATGTGATGTTCAGTTCATTTTAATGGATAGTGTAAGTGCATTGCCTAATGTGAAAACAGTGTAATGGACTGTAATTTACAGTACTGTAGCATACTACATTCAAAGGGCAATTTTGAAACATGTATCTTACATTTCTTCCTATTGGATTAATTGGTTTTTAAACTAACTAAATTGAGAAGATATCATTATGCTGTGCTTTGGTGGTTAAACTAATATACTGATTATACAGTATTTCATAGTAAACTTATATTTTGGATCAATGGTTGTGTGGTGAAAGAAAACTACAAACAAAATGAACGCACAGTTAAATGTTTTGAATGTAAGACTGACTGCGTTACAAGTGTTACCAGTTTGGAGTTTTGTACTATGAGTTTTGAAAATTCACCACGTGAAAATAGTAGCAAAGCAATAAAAAAACTGTAAACAAAATGAGTGGATCATTATGGCAGAACTTATGGAAAGAAAACACCCATCTTTCCATTTATTGATGTCTTTCAAACTAAACTACATTACAATGTAGTACTAGGTTCTCTGACAAAGTTGCACCACGTTAAGAATGTGAGAAAGCAAAAAAATATTTTCAGTGAAAGGCTTTATTGAAAAGCAACTGGGTCCGGAATAAGAAACGTTAATTTTCATTGCAAAACATTTTGCTACAGTTTGCTCAGTATGCATGCACTGAATGCACCCCTGATCTTCGGGATAGTTCCACCACCTACAAAATCCATCAGAGGGTGCAATAGTACTGCTCATAAGAGCAGAGACTGAAGGGTGGCCCTGGGCATAAGTGACATAGGAGGTCGCTTAGATTTCAAAAGTTTGGACACACCTACTCATTCAAGGGTCTTTCTTTATTTTTTACTATTTTCTACATTGTAGAATAATAGTGAAGACATCAAAACTATGAGAAAAACAAATGATAGTCCCACTAAGTGCAAACCAGATGGGATGGCGTATCGCTGCAGAATGCTGTGGTAGCCATGCTGGTTAAGTGTGCCTTGAATTCTAAATCAATCACTGACAGTTTCACCAGCAAAGCACCCCCACACCATCACACCTCCTCCATGCTTTACGGAGGGAACCAGATTACATTTACATTTACATTTTAGTCATTTAGCAGATGCTCTTATCCAGAGCGACTTACAGTTAGTGAGTGCATCATTTTTTTTCTTCCAACAGAGATCATCCGTTCGCCTACTCTGCGTCTCACAAAGACACAGAGGTTGGAACCAAAAATCTCAAATTTGGACTCATCAGACCAAAGAACAGATTTCCACCGGTCTAATGTCCATTGCTCGTGTTTCTTGGCCCAAGCAAGTCTCTTCTTATTATTGTTGTCCTTTAGTTGTGGTTTCTATGCAGCAATTCGACCATGAAGGCCTGATTCACGCAGTCTCCTCTGAACAGTTGATGTTGAGATGTGCCTGTTACTTGAACTCTGTGAAGCATTTATTTGGGCTGCAATTTCTGAGGCTGGTAACTCTAATGAACTTATCCTCTGCAGCAGAGGTAACTCTGGGTCTTCCTTTCCTGTGGCGGTCCTCATGAGAGCCAGGTTCATCATAAAGCTTTATGTTTTTTGAAACTGCACTTGAAACTGTCAAAGTTCTTGAAATTTTCCGTATTGACTGACCTTCATGTCTTAAAGTAATGATGGAATGTCGTTTTTCTTTGCTTATTTGAGCTGTACTTGCCATAATATGGACTTGGTATTTTACCAAATAGGGCTATCTTCTGTTTACCAACCCTACCTTGTCACAACACAACTGATTTGGCTCAAATACATTAAGAAGGAAAGAAATTCCACAAATTAACTTTTAACAAGGCACACATGTTAATTAAATGCATTCCAGGTGACTACCTCATGAAGCTGGTTGAGAGAATGCCAAGAGTGTGCAAAGATGTCATCAAGGCAAAGGGTGTCTACTTTGAGGAATCTAAAATGTAAAATATATTTTGATTTGTTGAACACTTTTTTGGTTACTACATGATTCCATATGTGTTATTTCATAGTTTTGATGTCTTCACTATTATTATACAATGTAGAAAATAGTAAAAATAAAGAAAAACCCTTGAATGAGTGGGTGTGTCCAAACTTTGGACTGGTACTGTATATATATTTATATATACTCTGAGTGTACAAAACATTAGGAACACTGGCGTAGACTGACCTGGTGAATCCAGGTGAAAGCTATGATCCGTTATTGATGTCACCTGTTAAATCCACTTCAATCAGTGTAGATGAAGGGGAGGAGACGGGTTGAAGAAGGATTTTTAAGCCATGAGCAACTGAAACTTGGATTGTGTATGTGTGCCATTCAGATTTTGAATGGGCAAGACAAAAGATTTAAGTGCCTTTGAACGGGGTATGGTAGTAGGGGCCAGGTGCACCGGTTTGTGTCAAGAGCTGCAATGCTGCTGGGTTTTTCACGCTCAACAGTTTCCGTGTGTATCAAGAAAGGTCCACCACCCAAAGGACATCCAGCCTACTTGACACAACTGTGGGAAGCATTGGAGTCAACATTGGCCAGCATCCCTGTGGAACGTTTCCGACACCTTGTAGACCATGCCCAGATGAATTGAGGCTGTTCTGAGGGCAAAAGGGGTGCAACTCAATATTAGAAAGTGTTGCTAATGTTTTGTACACTCAATTTATATATTTAAAAAAAAACATGTATTTTTAAACAAAACATGTATTTTTAGGAACTCAGTCAAGGCCAAACCTTAATGTTGAGAGTTAGATTAGTAGAATACACAAGGTGCAATTTCGAAATTTGGTTGTGCATCAGAAGTAACCGAGAGTCACTCAATTAGCATGTCAGCTAACATTTTGTAGATTGGTAAATGAGTCTAGCCAGTTATCTAAACGTAGTAATCATGGTTGAATTATCGACTAGGCACAAAGGGCACGTGCCAAGGTCCCCTGACCTCCAGGGGGCCCCCATTTATTTTGTTAGTCACTCTCACTCAGATATCATATTAACATGGCATAAGTCATGGCAAAATGTGTAGAATTGCAGGAAATTAGCTTTAAAACTGCAACAATTTCTCTCCACCCTATGGCAAAATTTGTCATTCAGTTAGCCCATGTCAGCTACCATTTTTTAGATTGGTAAATTAGTCTAGCCAGTTATCTAAACTTGTAGTAATCTTGGAAAATTCAGACCGGCCTACGTAATGAACCAGAGTCCGTTGCTATGCTGGTTGCTTGGCTATATTTGACCTTGTAGCGGTCGCGGGCAGTTCTATTTCACCCCATAAGCGCTTGCTCAGTCCGTGCAAAATTATTACCTCAGAATCGCTCTACAAGGAATGTGTTTTTGACGGTGACTACCTGCTGACTATCTACTGCTTCAGAAGAGCGAAAAGACTGCAAAGAGAACACTCTTTCTTTACCATATATTTGTCTTTATATAAGAAAATATTGTTAAATAGGAAGAAATAATTTAATAATGTGAGATACACAGATGAACTAAAAACATTTTCACTGCAAACACTTTAAATGGCTCACAGAACAAAAGAGCGCAGCAGTGCCTGGACATCGCAGTCTTCCTCTTCCAGTCCCCCTTCTGAGACTGGCTGCCTGTTAAGAACAAGTGACAGGCAGAACCTCACACCCACAAAGCACCGACCTCCTCTCTATTCCACACACAAGAATTCAGTATTTCATTCTATGATTGCCATGTGAGTGTACAAAAAAATCTGTGAAAATAAATGAATGACACACCTGTACCAAAAAAATATAAAGGTTTATATATTTAAATCTGAAATCTTGCCAGGTTAGTTTTCACAGCTGTTTCACAAGGTGTAGATAAGGGAAGGGCAGCTTCAAATAAAAACATGCCAGCCAGACAGATCTATAAAGGTACCGTGAGGGAAAAAAGTATTTGATCCCCTGCTGATTTGTACGTTTGCCCACTGACAATGAAATTATCCGTCTATAATTTTAATGTTAAGTTTATTTGAACAGTGAGAGACAGAATAACAACAAAAAAATCCAGAAAAACGCAGGTCAAAATGTTATAAATCGATTTGCATTTTAATGAGGGAAATAACTATTTGACCCCCTCTCAATCAGAAAGATTTCTGGATCCCAGGTGTCTTTTATACAGGTAACGAGCTGAGATTAGGAGCACAGTCTTAAAGGGAATGCTCCTAATCTCAGCTTGTTACCTGTATAAAAGACACCTGTCCACAGAAGCAATCAATCAATCAGATTCCAAACTCTCCACCATGGCCAAGACCAAAGAGCTCTCCAAGGATGTCAGGGACAAGATTGTAGACCTACACAAGGCTGGAATGGGCTACAAGACCATCGCCAAGCAGCTTGGTGAGAAGGTGACAACAGTTGGTGCGATTATTCGCAAATGGAAGAAACACAAAAGAACTGTCAATCTCCCTCGGCCTGGGGCTCCATGCAAGATCTCACGTCGTGGAGTTGCAATGATCATGTGAATGGTGAGGAATCAGCCCAGAACTACACGGGAGGATCTTGTCAATGATCTCAAGGCAGCTGGGACCATAGTCACCAAGAAAAACAATTGGTAACACACTATGCCGTGAAGGACTGAAATCCTGCAGCGCCCACAAGGTCCCCCTGCTCAAGAAAGCACATGTACATGCCCGTCTGAAGTTTGCCAATGAACATCTGAATGATTCAGAGGAGAACTGGGTGAAAGTGTTGTGGTCAGATGAGACCAAAATCGAGCTCTTTGGCATCAACTCAACTCGCCGTGTTTGGAGGAGGAGGAATGCTGCCTATGACCCCAAGAACACCATCCCCACCGTCAAACATGGAGGTGGAAACATTATGCTTTGGGGGTGTTTTTCTGCTAAGGGGACATGTACTGTCAAATATTCCCTCAGCCAGGGCATTGAAAATGGGTCGTGGATGGGTATTCCAGCATGACAATGACCCAAAACACACGACCAAGGCAACAAAGGAGTGGCTCAAGAAGAAGCACATTAAGGTCCTGGAGTGGCCTAGCCAGTCTCCAGACCTTACTCTCATAGAAAATCTGTGGAGGGAGCTGAAGGTTCGAGTTGCCAAACGTCAGCCTCGAAACCTTAATGACTTGGAGAAGATCTGCAAAGAGGAGTGGGACAAAATCCCTCCTGAGATGTGTTCAAACCTGGTGGCCAACTACAAGAAACGTCTGAACTCTGTGATTGCCAACAAGGGTTTTGCCACCAAGTACTAAGTCATGTTGTGCAGAGGGGTCAAATACTTATTGCAAATCAATTTATAACATTTTTGACATGCGTTTTTCTGGATTTATTTGTTGTTATTCTGTCTCTCACTGTTCAAATAAACCTACCATTAAAATGATAGACTGATCATGTCTTTGTCAGTGGGCAAACGTACAAAATCAGCAGGGGATTAATGTGTCAAGCAGATTACCCATTTTCTTTACTATTTCCGAAATGTAGCAACGTTTAAGACATGGATTTCATGTTGTTGAAATGTTAACAAGGTACCCAAAAGTAGTTTGAAGTAATGCTTTCATCTCATTAGCTAAACAAAACTAGTTTAAACAGCGACATTCGCGGAAATCAGCTTTGTTTGCATAGCGGGATGAAAATAACATAATGTAGGCCGTAATAATCTCCAAAATTTGACGCATTAGGTCATCACACCATTGATATAGCAACGGACGCTAATAGTTTATCGAATCCCATCGTGACGCGGGGGGGGGGGGGGGGGGGGGAGACACTTTTTGTCAGAGGGACACTATTTGGCATGATAGGGCCCCTAACAAAATGTCGCTTAGGGCCGCAAAAGGCTGACCCTGGCAGGAACCATAAAACTAAGGAAGTCACTTTGAATAAGAGTCTGCTAAATGACTTAATGTAAATGTAGACAGGACATCAGAAACTTTAGTTTATCTCTTCATTTCTGTGAGTGAACTTTCCCATTTGTCTCGTTTTACTGTGGTTAAGGGTCAGAAACTAAACTTAAAACAGACTCGCTCACAAACTAAACTGTGCAATAAGATGTTTTTTCCTAAGAACTCAGTACATGCGTCAGAAACTTTAATAGATGTGGATTTTTCTTTTACTAAGTCATTAACTAATTTCATCCTGGACCGTCTGATGTCTGATGGCTCCCTGTGTGCAAAACAAAATGTGTACCTGTCATCTGTGTATTTCCATCTTTCCTTCACCCCATCTCCACCCTTTCCATGTCTGAACCTGTTCAAACTCCAGCCATGAACATCTCCTTGGCCCCTCTCTAGCATCCTCACGTGTACAGTAAGACTGGAGCTCTCGTCTGCTTCCTTTACCTTCTCCCCTGTGCAACTATCATCACAAAAGGCTCTCCAGATGTAGGGCAACTGAAGTCTAAAGTCAACACAACCACACCAATACAGCCTAAGGGGAGAGACTGGAAGCACACATAGGCCTGGCGACAGACAACCAGCCTCAGTCGGAGGCCCCAGTCTGTACACACAATGCAGCCCTGTGTCACCCACCTACAGAGCAACAACACTTCACTCATCCACATTAAATGGCTTTGGAAATGGCTCCGCTTGTTGTTTCTGTTGATGAGTGGTTTGGACCTGAACTCACACACGCAGGTCTAACTAGGCCAACAACAATACCTGCACATGAAGGCACTCTGAGGACACTGGTTGCACTCTCTAAGACACCACTCTTCTGACCTGCTACAGCTAGCTCCATCTTTCCAAAAGAACCACCACGCCAGATGTCTGAGTCACTAGGCTCTTCCCAGAACAATCCTCCATCCATCCATCCCCTCTCCCTCTTTCTAAGGTTTAAGAGAAAGTAGGACAACATTATAGATATCTTTCTCATTCATAATATTATTATTATCAATTTTTTCATTGACATTTTACACAGCGTTCATAACATTATGATAACCGCAGGTGCCCGAGCCCCACCTGATCCCACCTTGTGTGAGATGCATGCGATGGATACATCAGCACAACATGGGGGAAGTTCCTGGAAAACAGAAAGTGTAGTTGTGACATGTTCATTTGTAACATCATCCATGTGTTTCCCCTATACTATAGTGTTATGCTACTATTAGGGCCCAGAGTTGTTCCTGGTCAGTTCAGGAAAAACTCCTGGCCCTAATTATGATTGGTCCAAACTGAGGTGGGAGACATCCGTATCGCCGTAGGTCCTTCCCTGTACAGAAAAAAAAGTTGTGACAACATCCTTATTATAATTTCATGGAATTCAAGCACAGCTAAATAACTGGAGCTCCGCGGAGGCAGCCTTCAGGCTATAGGTCAGAACAGAACAATAAATAAGACTGTTTTTGTAGTACATCAAGAAAAGAAGGAGAGAAAGAGAGGTGATGGAACTGATTAACAAGGCTGATCGCCAAAAAGAATAAAAAGAAGCCTCAACAAACACATGCATATAGATTCACACACATACAGTGTACTGTAGATGCACACATACACAGACATGTAGTGAACACATACCAGCATGCCTGCACTCTGATTCGGTCCTATGCACAATTGCAAATGCATTCACACACACACACACACGCACACACACACATACTGTTCATGTATGTGCACGCAAGCACACAAGCACACACACTCACACAATTGTCTCTTCCTGAAATTCAATCCATAAAAGGTCCTTTGCGGA
Source organism: Coregonus lavaretus (assembly GCF_964263955.1). Taxonomy (NCBI): domain Eukaryota; kingdom Metazoa; phylum Chordata; class Actinopteri; order Salmoniformes; family Salmonidae; genus Coregonus; species Coregonus lavaretus. The sequence goes on along the minus strand of NC_139993.1, from coordinate 33,286,248 downwards.
AAGGATGTTTGGCATACATTTGTTTAAAACAATATGTCTAAAAATGAACAAAATCAAAAAGGGTACTTTTGAGATATTAATTTTTTATATATTTAACTATCCATTAGTTCATGTAAATCAATTGTATTGTTAATCTAAACACTACTAATATGTCAGAAAACACAGTCAGGTTTCAGATGACACCAACACATGCTTTGTAGCATTTATAAACTCATTGTTGAAGTGTCTGAAAGAAGGATAAGGCCAAAATTTCACAAATGTCACAACTTTAATTAGTTATTTCTCAATAATTATTTTGGATACAGATTTCAAAAGTATGTGAAACATCCTTCCCCCAAATGATCGTTTTATGGATTTCATTTCAGGAAGATACAAAACATCATAAATGGGCCATACTGGCATGGAATTGCTCCATTGTGAAATGGGTAAGCTGAGTGCAGGGCTGGCAAGACTCTGTCCCCTGGGCCTGGGTGGATGGGTAGATGCAATGAGTTGTGAAATGCTGTTACACAGTGGAGGCTGGCTGACTGGCTGCTGTGCATGGGGCCTGCTGGCACTGGGATGGATCCCATGGTCAGTCAGCTCCTGGGTGAACACAAGATACATTATCCTGGTGGGTCATTCTGCATTCCCCAATCCCCACATAACTGACTGACAGCAATTCCTCATACACACAAGCATGTATACATGCAAGCACACACACACACACACACACACACACACACACACACACACACACACACACACACACACACACACACACACACACACACACACACACACACACAAACTATTAGGGCACATTAACACATTAGCACTTTCACTCCTAAACTGACTTGAGCAACTAACCCATCTAACAACAAACGTTCCCACAACCTTAGAGAACATTCCCTTAAGAGTCTCAATAGGTCATTCACTAACATTTTCATAGGAATTATCCCGTGATTTGCAAGGAATATTTCCAAGAGACGACTACCTTAATGTCAAATAGAACTTACACAGAAAGTGGCTACCATGTTCTCAGAACTTGTTCTAGACACATTTCATGGGAACGTTTGCAAGAACATTCATGTGTCCAGTTGTCTGTGGGTTAGGATAATATTCCATGAATGTCCCACCAAGCATACACAGAACATAAGATAATGTTCTAGACACATTATATAAGCATGTTGCAAGAACATTCATGTCGAATCAAATAACATTTTATTTGTCGCTTGCTTTGTAAACAACAGGTGTAGACTAACAGTGAATGCTTACTTACCGGTCCTTTTCCAGCAATACGGAGTTAAAGATAAAGATAAAGTGACACGAGGAATAAATACACAGTGAATAACGAATAACGAGTAAAAATAGCAGAGCTATACACAGGGAGTACCAGTACCGAGTCGATGTGCAGGGGCACGAGGTAATCAAGGTAGCTATGTACATATAGGTAAGGGTAAAGTGACAACAGGATAGATAATGGACTGAGCTGTAGCAGCAGCGTATGTGGAGCAGTAGCAGCAGTATGCATGTGTGTGAATGTTATGTGCGTGTGGGCATATGTAGTTGGGTGTCAGTGTAAGTATGTGTGAGTGTGTGGGCAGAGTCCAGTGTGGGGGTCAATGCAGGTAGTCCGGGTAGACATTTGATTAGCTATTTAGCAGTCTTGTCTTAGCAGTCTTATGGCTTGGGGGTAGGAGCTATTCAGGATCCTGTTGGTTCCAGACTTGGTGCACCGGTACCGCTTGTCGTAAGGTAGCAGAAAGAACAGTCTATGGCTTGGGAGGCTTGAGTCTTTGACAATTTTTTGGTTCTTCCTCTGACACCACCTGGTATAGAGGTCCTGGATGGCAGGGCGCTCGGCCCCAGTGATGTACCATACATACCACCCTCTGTAGCGCCTTGCGGTCAGGGGACTTGCAGTTGCCTTACCAAGCGGTGATGCAGCCAGTCAAGATGCTCTCAATCGTGCAGCTGCAGAGATTTTTGAAGATTTGAGGGCCCATGCCATATCTTTTCAGCCTCCTGAGGGGGAAGAGGCACTGTCATGCCCTCTTCACAACTGTGTGGGTGTCTTGACCATGTTAATTCCTTAGTGATGTGGACACCGAGAAACTCTCAACCCACTCCACTACAGCCCCATCGATGTAGATGGGGGCATGCTCGCCCCTCCGTTTCCTGTAGTCAACGATCAGCTCCTTTGTCTTGCTTACGTTGAGGGAAAGGTTGTTGTCCTGGCACCACATTGCCAGGTTCTGACCTCCTCCCTATCAGCTGCCTCATCTTCGTTGGTGATCAGTCCTACCACCGTTGTGTCGTCAGCAAACTTGATGGTGGTGTTGGAGTCGTGCGTGGCCACGCAGACGTGGGTGAACAGGGAGTACAGGAAGGGTCTAAGCACTAACTCCTGAGGGCCCCCCATGTTGAAGGTCAGCGTGGCAGATGTGTTGTTGCCTAACCTCACCGCCTGGGGACGGCCTGTCAGGAATTCCAGGTTCCAGTCGCAGAGGGAGGTGTTCAGTCCCAGGGTCCTGAGCTTGGTGATGAGCTTGGACGGGACTATGGTGTTGAATTCTGAGCTGTAGTCATTGAACAGCATTCTCACATAGGTATTCCTTTTGTCCAGGTGGGTGAGGGCAGTGTGGAGTGAGTCCAGGGTGTCTGGGATGATGGTGTTGATGTGAACCATGACCAGCCTTTCAAAGCATTTCATGTCTATAGATGTGAGTGCTACAGGGCGATAGTCATTTTGGCTGGTTACCTTGGTGTTCTTGGGCATGGGGACTATGGTGGTTTACTTGAAACAAGTTGCTATTACGGACCGGGTCAGGGATAGGTTGAAAATGTCAGTGAAGACACTTGCCAGCTGGTCAGCGCATGCTCTGAGTACGCGTCCTGGTATTCCGTCTGGTCCTGTGGCCTTGTGAATGTTAACCTGTTCAAAGGTTTTACATCGGCTATGGAAAGCGAGATCACACAGTAGTCCGGAACAGCTGGTGCTCTCATGCATGGTTCAGTGTTACTTGCCTTGAAGTGAGCATAGAAGGCATTTAGCTTGTTTGGTAGGCTCATGTGTCCAGTTTTCTGCGGGTTGGGAGAATATTCCATCAACGTCCCACCAAACATGGTTGCCATGTTTTCAGAATATATTATATATGTTGTCATTATTGCCATTTTGAATTGCATTTAAGACATTTTGATTGTTTATATGGAAATGTCATTAGAACACTGCATCTTTGTTTATCATAATGTGTATCGATTTCCTCTTTCACGCATGTCTGGAACTTTGGCTACCAACTTTGTGCCCTTGTGCACAACCTCCAGATGCTTTTTCAGGTTAGATGTGGTGCTTCTGGATGAAGAGATCCATGCTGCCTTTGCAAAGTTTGCATTTGACTAAAAATAACTCAAGGAAAAGGTTAAGTGCGGTAACACAGCTGCCATTTTCGGCTTTACGATAGCCTATTGGAAACAGGTTAGCCTAAAGCATGGTGGTAAAAAATATAATTGATTAAATTGACATTGTGTCACTGACCTACACACAATACCCCATAATGTCAAAGTGGCATTATGTTTACAGACATTTTTACATATTAATTAAAAATGAAAAGCTGAAATGTCTTCAGTCAATAAGTATTCAAACCTTTCATTATGGCAAGCCTAAATAAGTTCAGGAGAAGAAATGTGCTTAACAAGTCACATAATGTGGCATCATTGTGTCACATCATTGTGTTCAATAGTGTTTAACATTATTTAATGACTACCTCATCTCTGTACCCCACACATACAATTATTTGTAAGGTCCCTCAGTCAAGCAGTGAACTTCAAACACAGATTCAACCACAAAGACCAGGGAATGAAATAGAGAATGGAATGGAATAGAGCTAAGCACAGGCAAAATCCTAGAGGAAACCCTGGTTCAGTCTGCTTTCCAACAGACACTGGGACATGAATTCCCCTTTAAGCAGGACAATAACCTAAAACACAACACATACACTGGAGTTGCTTACCAAGACGACATTGAATGTTTCTGAGTGGCCTAATTACAGTTTTGACTTAAATTGGCTTGAAAATCTATAGCAAGACTTGAAAATGGCTGTCTAGCAATAATCAACCACCAACTTGACAGCACTTGAAGAATAAAAAAAAAGATGTACAAATATTGTATAATCCAAATCAAATCAAATGTTATTGGCCACATGCGCCGAATACAACAGGTGCAGACATTACAGTGAAATGCTTACTTACAGCCCTTAACCAACAGTGCATTTATTTTTAATAAAAAAAAGTTAAATAAAACAACAACAAAAAAAGTGTTGAGAAAAAAAGAGCAGAAGTAAAATAAAATAACAGTAGGGAGGCTATATATACAGGGGGATACCGGTGCAGAGTCAATGTGCGGGGGCACCGGCTAGTTGAGGTAGTTGAAGTAATATGTACATGTGGGTAGAGTTACTATGTGTGACTATGCATAAATAATTAACAGAGTAGCAGCAGTGTAAAAAGATGGGGTGGGGGTGGGGGCAGTGGCCCCAGTGATGTACTGGGCCGTGCGCACTACCCTCTGTAGTGCCTTGTGGTCGGAGGCCAAGCAGTTGCCATACCAGGCGGTGATGCAACCAGTCAGGATGCTCTCGATGGTGCAGCTGTAGAATTTTTTGAGGATCTGAGGACCCATGCCAAATCTTTTCAGTCTCCTGAGGGGGAATAGGCTTTGTCGTGCCCTCTTCACGACTGTCTTGGTGTGTTTGGACCATGATAGTTCGTTGGTGATGTGGACACCAAGGAACTTGAAGCTCTCAACCTGTTCCACTACAGCCCTGTCGATGAGAATGGGGGAGTGCTCAGTCCTCTTTTTTTTCCTGTAGTCCACAATCATCTCCTTTGTCTTGGTCACGTTGAGGGAGAGGTTGTTATCCTGGCACCACACGGCCAGGTCTCTGACCTCCTCCCTATAGGCTGTCTCATCGCTGTCGGTGATCAGGCCTACCACTGTTGTGTCGTCGGAAAACTTAATGATGGTGTTGGAGTCGTGCCTGGCCATGCAGTCATGGGTGAACAGGGAGTACAGGAGGGGACTGAGCACGCACCCCTGAGGGGCCCCCGTGTTGAGGATCAGTGTGGCAGATGTGTTGTTACCTACCCTTACCACCTGGGGGCGGCCCGTCAGGAAGTCCAGGATCCAGTTGCAGAGAGAGGTCTTTAGTCCCAGGATCCTTAGCTTAGTGATGAGCTTTGAGGGCACTATGGTGTTGAATGCTGAGCTGTAGTCAATGAATAGCATTCTCACGTAGGTGTTCCTCTTGTCCATGTGGGAAAGGGCAGTGTGGAGTGCAATAGAGATTGCATCATCTGTGGATCTGTTGGGGCGGTATGCAAATTGGAGTGGGTCTAGGGTTTCTGGGATAATGGTGTTTATGTGAGCCATGACCAGCCTTTCAAAGCACTTCATGGCTAAAGATGTCAGTGCTACGGGTCGGTAGTCATTTAGGCAGGTTATCTTAGTGTCCTTGGGCACGGGGACTATGGTGGTCTGCTTGAAACATGTTGGTATTACAGACTCAGTCAGGGACATGTTGAAAATGTCAGTGAAGACACTTGCCAGTTGGTCAGCACATGCTCGGAGTACACGTCCTGGTAATCCGTCTGGCCCTGCGGCCTTGTGAATGTTGACCTGCTTAAAAGTCTTACTCACATCGGCTACGGAGAGCGTGATCACATAGTCATCCGGAACAGCTGGTGCTCTCATGCATGTTTCAGTGTTGCTTGCCTCGAAGCGAGCATAGAAGTGGTTTAGCTCGTCTGGAAGTATTGTGTCACTGGGCAGCTCAAGGCTGTGCTTCCCTTTGTAGTCTGTAATAGTTTTCAAGCCCTGCCACATCCGACGAGCGTCAGAGCCGGTGTAGTACGATTCAATCTTAGTCCTGTATTGACTCTTAGCCTGTTTGATGGTTCGTCGGAGGGCATAGCGGGATTTCTTATAAGTGTCCGGGTTAGAGTCCCGCTCCAGGTGTGCAAAGCTCTTAGAGACTTAACCAGAAGGACTCACAACTGTAATAGCTGCCAAAAGTGATTCTAACATGTATTGCCTAACATGTATTGTGAATACTTTCTTAAAATGAGATATTTCTGCATTTTATTTTGAATACATTTGAAAAATGTATATAAAACATGTTGTTTTCATTTTGACATCATGGGCTATTGTGTGTAGAAGGGTGAGAGAAAAAAATATATGTAATCCATTTTGAATTCAGGCTGTAACAACAAAATCTGGAATAAGTCAAGAAGGCACTGTAAATGATATCTTAATGTTATGACTTCAAATCAAATTTTATTGGTCACATACACGTGTTTAAAAAAATAAACAATAAACGTGGTCCTCTGTAGCTCAGCTGGTAGAGCACGGCGCTTGTAACGCCAAGGTAGTGGGTTCGATCCCCGGGACCACCCATACACAAAAATGTATGCACGCATGACTGTAAGTCGCTTTGGATAAAAGCGTCTGCTAAATGGCTTATTATTATTATTTAAGAGATGTTATTGCGGGTGTAGCGAAATCCTTGTGCTTCTAGCTTCGACAGTGCAGTAATATCTAACAAGTAATGTCTAACAATTTCACAACATATACCCAATACACACAAATCTAAGTAAGTAATGAATTAAGAATATATACACTACCAGTCAAAAGTTTGGACACATCTACTCATTCAAGGGTTTATAGAATAATTAGAATAATAGTGAAGACATCAAAACGATGAAATAACACATATGGAATCATGTAGTAACCAAAAAAGTGTTAAACAAATCAAAATATATTTTAGATTTTAGATTCTTCAAAGTAGCCACCCATTGCCTTAATGACAGCTTTGCACACTCTTGGCATTCTCTCAACCAGCTTCATGAGGAATGCTTTTCAAACAGTCTTGAAGGAGTTAACACATATGCTCAGCACTTGTTGGTTGGTTTTCATTCACTCTGCGGTCCAACTCATTACAAACCATCTCAATTGGGTTGAGGTTGGGTGATTGTGGAGGCCAGGTAATCTGATGCAGCACTCCATCACTCTCCTTCTTGGTCAAATAGCCCTTACACAGCCTGGAGGTGTGTTGGGTCATTGTCCTGTTGAAAAACAAATGATAGTCCCATTAAGCACAAACCAGATGGGATGGCGTATCGCTGCAGAATGCTGTGGTAGCCATGCTGGTTAAGTGTGCCTTGAATTCTAAATAAATCACCTCCTCCTCCATGCTTCACGGTGGGAACCACACATGCAGAGATCATCCGTTCACCTACTTTGCGTCTCACAAAGACAAGGCGGTTGGAACCAAAATTCTCACATTTTTACTCATCAGACCAAAGGACAGATTTCCACCGGTCTAATGTCCATTGCTCGTGTTTCTTGGCCCAAGCAAGTCTCTTCTTCTTATTGGTGTCCTTTAGTAGTGGTTTCTTTGCAACAATTCGACCATGAAGGCCTGATTCACGCAGTCTCCTCTGAACAGTTGATGTTGAGATGTGTCCGTTACTTGAACTCTGTGAAGCATTTATTTGGGCTGCAATTTGAGGTGCAGTTAACTCTAATGAATTTATCCTCTGCAGCAGAGGTAACTCTGGGTCTTCCTTTCCTGTGGCGGTACTCATGAGAGCCAGTTTCATTATAGCGCCTGATGGTTTTTGCGACTGCACTTGAAGAAACTTTCAAAGAAATGTTCTGTATTGACTGACCTTAATGTCTTAAAGTAATGATGGATTGTCGTTTCTCTTTGCTTATTTGAGCTGTTCTTGCCATAATATGGACTTGGTCTTTTACCAAATAGGGCTATCTTCTGTATACCCCCCTAACTTGTCACAACACAACTGATTGGCTCAAACGCATTAAGAAGGAAAGAAATTCCACAAATTAACTTTCAATAAGGCACACCTGTTAATTGAAATGCATTCCAGGTGACTATCTCATGAAGCTGGTTGAGAGAATGCCAAGTGTGTGCAAAGCTGTCATTAAGGCAACTGGTGGCTACTTTGAAGAATCTCAAATATAACATACAGTGGGGGAAAAAAGTATTTAGTCAGCCACCAATTGTGCAAGTTCTCCCACTTAAAAAGATGAGAGAGGCCTGTAATTTTCATCATAGGTACACGTCAACTATGACAGACAAAATGAGGAAAAAAAATCCAGAAAATCACATTGTAGGATTTTTAATGAATTTATTTTCAAATTATGGTGGAAAATAAGTATTTGGTCAATAACAAAAGTTTCTCAATACTTTATTATATACCCTTTGTTGGCAATGACACAGGTCAAACGTTTTCTGTAAGTCTTCACAAGGTTTTCACACACTGTTGCTGTTTTTTTGGCCCATTCCTCCATGCAGATCTCCTCTAGAGCAGTGATGTTTTGGGGCTGTCGCTGGGCAACACGGACTTTCAACTCCCTCCAAAGATTTTCTATGGGGTTGAGATCTGGAGACTGGCTAGGCCACTCCAGGACCTTGAAATGCTTCTTACGAAGCCACTCCTTCGTTGCCCGGGCGGTGTGTTTGGGATCATTGTCATGCTGAAAGACCCAGCCATGTTTCATCTTCAATGCCCTTGCTGATGGAAGGAGGTTTTCACTCAAAATCTCACGATACATGGCCCCATTCATTCTTTCCTTTACACGGATCAGTCGTCCTGGTCCCTTTGCAGAAAAACAGCCCCAAAGCATGATGTTTCCACCCCCATGCTTCACAGTAGGTATGGTGTTCTTTGGATGCAACTCAGCATTCTTTGTCCTCCAAACACGACGAGTAGAGTTTTTACCAAAAAGTTCTATTTTGGTTTCATCTGACCATATGACATTCTCCCAATCCTCTTCTTGATCATCCAAATGCACTCGAGCAAACTTCAGACGGGCCTGGACATGTACTGGCTTAAGCAGGGCGACACGTCTGGCACTGCAGGATTTGAGTCCCTGGCGGCGTAGTGTGTTACTGATGGTAGACTTTGTTACTTTGGTCCCAGCTCTCTGCAGGTCATTCACTAGGTCCCCCCGTGTGGTTCTGGGATTTTTGCTCACCGTTCTTGTGATCATTTTGACCCCACGGGGTGAGATCTGCGTGGAGCCCCAGATCGAGGGAGATTATCAGTGGTCTTGTATGTCTTCCATTTCCTAATAATTGCTCCCACAGTTGATTTCTTCAACCCAAGCTACTTACCTATTGCAGATTCAGTCTTCCCAGCCTGGTGCAGGTCTACAATTTTGTTTCCGGTGTCCTTTGACAGCTCTTTGGTCTTGGCCATAGTGGAGTTTGGAGTGTGACTGTTTGAGGTTGTGGACAGGTGTCTTTTATACTGATAACATGTTTAAACAGGTGCCATTAATACAGGTAACGAGTGGAGGACAGAGGAGCCTCTTAAAGAATAAGTTACAGGTCTGTGAGAGCCAGAAATCTTGCTTGTTTGTAGGTGACCAAATACTTATTTTCCACCATAATTTGCAAATAAATTCATTAAAAATCCTACAATGTGATTTTCTGGATTTTTTTTCCTCAATTGGTCTGTCATAGTTGACGTGTACCTATGATGAAAATTGCAGGCCTCTCTCATCTTTTTAAGTGGGAGAACTTGCACAATTGGTGGCTGACTAAATAGTTTTTTCCCCACTGTATATTTTGATTTGTTTAGCACTTTTTTGGTTACTACATGATTCCATGTGTGTTATTTCATAGTTTTGATGTCTTCACTATCATTCTACAATGTAGAAAATAGTAAAAATTAAGGAAAACCCTTGAATGAGTAGGTGTGTCCAAACTTTTGACTGGTACTGTATGTTATCAGTAATTTTGGTAGATTTTTGGGCACTTTGTCACCACTTTTCTACAAAATATTTAAAAGGATACATATACACACACACACACACACACACACACACATACACACACACACACACACACACACACACACACACACACACACACACACACACACACACACATGAATATTACAGGCCTCTCTCATCTTTTTAAGTGGGAGAACTTGCACAATTGGTGGCTGACTAAATACTTTTTTCCCCCACTGTATATATAATATATATGTGTGTGTGTGTGTGTGTGTGTGTGTGTGTGTGTGTGTGTGTGTATGTGTGTGTGTGTGTGTGTGTGTGTGTGTGTGTGTGTGTGTGTGTGTGTGTGTGTGTGTGTGTGTGTGTGTGTGTGTATCCACAGAGGAACACTGGAGTGACCATCTGGTTCCTGGGTCACCTCCCTTACCAAGGCCCTTCTCCCCCAATTGCTCAGTTTGGCCGGGCGGCCAGCTCTAGGAAGAGTCTTGGTGGTTCCAAACTTCTTCCATTTCAGAATGATGGAGGCCACTGTGTTCTTGGGGACCTTCATTGCTGCAGAATTTTTGTGGTACCCTTCCCCCAGATCTGTGCCTGTGCTCTGACAACTGTGGGACCTTCTATAAACTGTTGTATGCCTTTCAAAATCATGTCCAATCAAGTTGTAGAAACATCTCAAGGATGATCAATGGAAACAGGATGCATCTGAGCTCAATTACGAGTCTCATCGCAAAGGGTCTGAATACTTATGTAAATAAGGTATCATCCCAGAAAAGACAGTACAAAGTTCCATATGTTCAGCAAGTAAAGCATCGTAACGTGCAATTACCACTGCAAGCTCCTTGTAGTTGCACTTAGCGGAACTTTCCCTCTCGTCGTGTCCTCTAAAAGCCAATTCTTGCATGCCCAAAAACGCAGTGATGTTGATAAGCCGCTTGAGAACATCCCTGTTTCTTCTTACTTTCTCGTTGTGTTGCGCAGTTTGAATCGCAGACCTTCGTCATGATCGATGCAGCTTTTTCCCAGAAGCTTGAATCTGATGTGGGCATTTATATGCTCCCTGCTTTTGTTTTGCCGTTTAGCTAAATGATCGATGTTCTTCAGGTCATGTACCCACCTTTCGACCAAGGCTCAAACTTTCCAAAAAGCAGGCAAGGCCAGCAACACAGGCGGCTTGATGAAAGGCTCCCTGTTAACCAGCTATACTTTTGATACCAATTGGTATTGAACGCCCTCACCTTTTCATCCTTCTTCATGAAACTGATCTCAGGCAGAGGTCGACCCTCGGTTTTAATTCGCACCTTCTCCGTGTACCCCAGAGTATGAAAGGGGTTCTTCGACAAAATGTCAACAAAATTTGCGGTAGTGTTGGCGGCGAAAGGTGCACACTCGAGCTGGTAGCTAGCTAGCTAGCTACTGCTACTTGCTACTGAAGTTAGCAAGGCAAATTGAAATAAATTGCACTAACTGGACACAAAAATAAAGTTATAAAACCAAGAAAACAATTTATAATCTACCTCCTCCATCTCCTGTAATTTGAAGAAACTAATTTGAATTGAGTAATATCCAAGAAATGCTCAACTATCACTTTTTAATCTCTATCCAAAAATGTCACCAACTCACCAAGCTTCTCAACACATAAATCCCCCCCATAATGCTCTGCGGCACAACCCCAATACAACACACTATGTTCATTCTCTGATCCTAATCCTATGATTGGATGGACAACATGTCAGTTCATACTGAAAAAGCTTTGATTGGTTGGAGGACATCCTCCGGAAGTGGTCACAATTACCATGTAGGTCTATGGAAGGGGGTGAGGCCTACGAGCCTCCTAGGTTTTGTATTGAAGTCAATGTACCCAGAGGAGGACAGAAGCTAGCTGTCCTCCGGCTACACCATTTTGCTACCCCAGAGAGTGATGTTGAAGTTACTATAGACCTTCATTGCAAAACAGTGTGTTTTAATCAATTATTTGGTGACATATGAATATATTTAGTAAAGTTGTATCTAAAAATAATAAATTTTTTAGTGTTTCACTATAAAACAAACAAAAAAAATGTCACTGAAGAGGATGGTCCTCCCCTTCCTCCTCTGAGGAAGCTCCACTGTTAGAATTGAGAAAAGCATTAGTAAAAGGACATGGAGTACCCTTGCCTTCATGAAATCCCTCTTTTAGTTTTATACCAGTTACGAAGGCAAGTCTCCTACACAGAGGGAACATCATGTAGCAAAACACATGTGGCATTCAGCACACACGTTTCCCATTTCTAAGTATGTGTGTGATGTGAATGTGTGTGTACAGTGCCTTCAGAAAGTATTCACACCCGTTGACCTTTTCCACATTTTGTTGTGTTACAGCCTGAATTGAAAATGGATTACATTGAGATGTTGTGTCACTGGCCTACACACAATACTCCATAATGTCAAAGTGGAATTCTGTTTTTCCAAATTTTTCAAAATGTATTACAAATAAAAAGCAGAAATGTCTTGAGTCAATAAGTATTCAACCCCTTCATTATGGCAAGCCTAAATAAGTTCAGGAGTAAGAATTTGCTTAACAAGTCACATAATCTCACTCTGTGTGCAATAATAGTGTTTGACATGATTTTTGAATGACTACATCATCTCTGTACCCCACACATACAATTATCTGTAAGGCCCCTCAGTTGAACAGTGAATTTCAAACACAGATTCAACCTCAAAGACCAGGGAGGTTTTCCAATGCCTCGCAAAGAAGGGCACCTATAGAAGGGCACCTAAAAACAGACATTGAATATCCCTTTGAGCATGGTGAAGTTAATTAATTACACTTTGGATGGTGTATCAATACACCCAGTCACTACAAAGATACAGGCGTCCTTCCTAACTCAGTTGCCGGAGAGGAAAGACTTGCCTAGTTAAATAAATAAAACAATGTAAAATATGAGGCCAATGGTGACTTTAAAACAGTTACAGAGTGTAATGGCTGTGATAGGAGAAAACTGAGCATAGATCAACAACATCGTAGTTACTCCACAATACTAACCTAATTGACAGAGTGAAAAGAATGAAGCCTGTACAGAGTACAAATATTCCAAAACATGCATCCTGTTTGCAACAAAGCACTAAAGTAATACTGCAAAAAAAAATGTGGCAAAGCAATTAACTTTTTGTCCTGAATACAAAGTGTTATGGGGGAAATCAAATACAACACATTACTCAGCACCATTCTCCATATTTACAAGCATAATGGTGGCTGATTCATGTTATGGGTATGCCAAAATTTCATTAAGGACTGGGGAGTTTTTAAGAATAAAAATAAACGGAATGGAGCTAAGCACAGGCAAAATCCTAGAGGAAAACCTGGTTCAGTCTGCTTTCCACCAAACACTATGTCACGCCCTGGCTCTGGGGACTCTTGTATGTTGAGCCAGGTTGTGAGTTTTCATTGTTTTGTGTTCTAGTTTGGTATTTCTATGTTGGCCAGGGTGGTTCCCAATCAGAGACGGCTGTAGCTCGTTGTCTCTGATTGGGAGCCATACTTAGGTAGCCGTTTGGCATTGTTTTGGTGTGGTATCTTGTTCCGTTTGGTTTGTGTAACCGTAGGACTTCACGTTTCGTATCGTTTGTTGTTTTGTTCGTTGTGTTGTACATTCAATAAATATTATGTACGCATATCACGCTGCGCCTTGGCCCGCTTCTTCTCAAGACGATCGTGACAGAAGATACCACCTCGACTGGGTCAAGCAGCGTGAGGAGGAGAGAGGCTGGACTTGGGAGCAGAGGAGCGAGAGTCTGGCGAGAGCCATGGAGGCCTGGCCCACGGGGAGGAGAGACGCCCAGACATTTTTTAGGGGGGGGCTCACGCCGTGGACGACGGGGCAGCAGGAGGCCGGGATAGAGTGGTTCAGCGGGTTGGCAAAGGAGGCCACCAGGTTACGGGAGTCACTGGTCACCAGGGGGAAGGAGAATGTAGAGGCACGGCGAGAGGTACTGGGGTGTGTTGCCAGTCCGGTCCGGCCCGTTCCTGATCCCCGCGTAGGGCCAGTGGTGTGTGTCCCCAGTACGGTCCGGCTTGTTCCTGTCCCTCGCACCGAGCCTGTGGTGCGCGTCGCCAGCCCGGTCCGGCATGTTCCTGCTTCCCGCACCAAGCCAGTGGTGCGCATCGCCAGCCCGGTCCGGCCTGTTCCTGCCCCTCGCACCAAGCCAGTGGTGTGCGTCGCCAGCCCGGTCCGGCCCGTTCCTGCTTCCCGCACCAAGCCAGTGGTGCGCATCGTCAGCCCGGTTCGGCCCGTCCCTGCTCCCCGCACCAAGCCAATGGTGCGCGTCGTCAGCCCGGTCCGGCCTGTTCCTGCTCCCCGCACCAAGCCAGTGGTGCGCTTCGTCAGCCCGGCACAGTCCGTGCCTGTTCCACCGGTGCCTGGTCCGGCACCGGTCAGCTGCTCCACTCCGGAGCTAGAGCAATCCGCTCCACCAGTGTTCAGTCCAGCTCCGGCCAGCAGGGCCAGACCGGACCAGGGGCGCTTTGGGGGGTTAGAGAGGGAGTGGGGATCATGCCCGGAGCCAGATCCGCCGCCGAGGCGGAGTGCCCACCCGGCCCCTCCCCTGTTGTGTTTGGTTGGCGCGGTCGGAGTCCGCGCCTTTGGGGGGGGGGTACTGTCACGCCCTGGCTCTGGGGACTCTTGTATGTTGAGCCAGGGTGTGAGTTTTCATTGTTTTGTGTTCTAGTTTGGTATTTCTATGTTGGCCAGGGTGGTTCCCAATCAGAGACGGCTGTAGCTCGTTGTCTCTGATTGGGAGCCATACTTAGGTAGCCGTTTGGCATTGTTTTGGTGTGGTATCTTGTTCCGTTTGGTTTGTGTAACCGTAGGACTTCACGTTTCGTATCGTTTGTTGTTTTGTTCGTTGTGTTGTACATTCAATAAATATTATGTACGCATATCACGCTGCGCCTTGGCCCGCTTCTTCTCAGGACGATCGTGACACACTAGGAGATTAATTCACCTTTCAGCAGGACAATAATCTAAAACACAAGAACAAATCGACACTGGAATTGCTTACCAAGAAGAGAGTGAATTGGCCGATTGGCCGAGTTACAGTTTTGATTCAAATCTGCTTGAAATCTATGGAAAGACCTAAAAATGGTTGTCTAGCAATGATCAACAACCATTTGACAGAGCTTGAAGACTTTTGAAAAGAATAATGGGCAAATGTTGCACAATCCAGGTGTGGAAAGCTCTTTGAGACCTACCCAGAAAGACTCACAGCTGTAATCGCTGCCATAGGTGATTCTAACATGTATTGACTCAGGGGGTTGAATACTTATCTAATCAAGATATATTAGTGTTTTATTTTTTATGAATTGTTTACAAATGTTAGTATTTTACTTCTACTTTGACATTACAGAGTATTTTGTGTAGATCGTTGACAAAAAATGACAATTAAATCAATTTTAATCCCACTTTGTAAGACAACAAAATATGGAAAAAGTCAAGGGATGTGAATACTTTCTGAAAGCACTGTATGTGGTTGGGCACATGTATGTGTGCATGTGTGTGTGTGTGTGTGTGTGTGTGTGTGTGTGTGTGTGTATGTGTGTATGTGTGCGTTACATACCTGACACAGCACATCTCTGAGTGGGCATCGGCAGTACAGTAGCAGACATCGGCATGTCAAATCAAATCAAATGTTATTTGCCACATGCGCCGAATACAACAGGTGTAGACCTTACAGTGAAATGCTTACTTACAAGCCCTTAACCAACAAGGCAGTTTTAAGAAAATAAAAAAATAGATAAGTTACAAAAATAAAAATAAACAATAATTAAAGAGCAGCAGTAAAATAAAAATAACAATAGCGAGGCTATATACAGGGGGTACTGGTACAGAGTCAATGTGCGGGGGCACCAGTTAGTCGAGGTAATTGAGGTAATATGTACATGTGGGTAGAGTTAAAGTGACTATGCATAGATAATAAATAGAGTAGCAGCAGCGTAAAAGAGGGGGTGGGGTGGGGTGGGGTGAGGGGGACAATGCAAATAGTCCGGGTAGCCATGATTAGCTGTTCAGGAGTCTTATGGCTTGGGGGGTAGAAGCTGTTAAGAAGCCTTTTGGACCTAGACTTGGCACTCGGGTACCGCTTGCCGCTCCGGTACCGCTTGCCATGTATAATATAGAATAAGGTTTCACAATATATAACTGTAAGTCGCTCTGGATAAGAGCGTCTGCTAAATGACAAAAATTTTAAAATGTAAATAACTGCAGCTGTACTGCAGCTGTCTAATCAGTCATAACTAACCCCTAAGGACTGTTCATTCAGGTCAGGGTGGACTGAACACACCACTGGTTTAGATAGACGGAATGTCTCCAAATATGATTGTGTAAGTAGAATGAGGAGGAGGAGGAGTGGACTTACAACAGTCTGGTTCTTATAAGAGGCCAAACTGGTTCCCCCCTGCAAGGCTCAATGTCCCTGCGCTTTAAAGGTCCAATGCAGCCGTTTCTATCTCAATATCAAATCATTTCTGGGTAACAATTAAGGACTTACAAACATGGAGACAACATCTTGTGTGTTGTCACACATTAGTGCTTTCTTTAGCTCTTAAATGTCCCACTGAAATAAGCCATGTGGGTTGCTTTAATTGTTTTAATGGCTACTTGTGTGTTTTTTACATTTCAGCTCAGCTGAGCTGGCCTCGAGGCCTTTAGCAGCACCTTGGTCTTCTCCAGTTGTGTCTAGGACATGGCGATAGGGGGAACGACTGGAAATACAACAAACCCACTTTCAGATAAAGAACTCAGTATGCAGGACACATCTGAAAAACAACAGTGCTATGTGACCTTTTTCAATCAACAATAAATTCCACAGTTTATAGGAGTGTCCCTCTTCTCCTTCCTTTTCCCCTCCCTTTTTCCCTCCCTCCCTCGCTCCCTCGCTCCCCGAGCACAAGGTCCAGGGCAGAGGGTCAACATGTGTGTGCTAGGACAGGCCGGCGGGGGTCCTTGATAGATGGAGATATGGGTTTGGGGCTGGGGTGAGGTGAGGTGGCGAGTTTACTGTAGGCGGTGTTGGAAAAGGCACAGCTGTAGACAGCATTACCAATGGCCTCTGGGAACAGTCTCCCAGCTGAGCAAAAGAGGAGAGGAGGATTAGAGGAGGGGAGGAGAGGAGGAAGAAAAGAGCAGAAGGTTTCATGATATACAGTGTTTCCCAAATGAGGAGTTGCGACCCACTGGAGGATTGCGACTGAAGACAGGATCCTATTTAGAAACATTGGTTTTGTGTTGACTTGGTAGGTCACAAGCAAAACGCTTTTGGTGGGTCATAGTGGAAAAAGTGCTGAATCCACTGCAGTACATCATAGACAGTATACACAGACAATATACTCATTACACACTGCAAGACCAAAGGGCTTGGACGTACAGCTTGGCCTACAGCTAAAGCAAAGAATACACACTCCCCTGAATGTTGAAACCACAAGCTAAAGTCCTGCAGCCATACAGCACTGTACACATGGATTCACCGCTGGCTTCCTCCTGAAACATATTTGTGTTTCATCAGGCTGAGTAACTAAGTTAAGTTTATGCTTGTTTACAGTTTTCCCACAGCGTATCCACTCTGTGAGTAATCAAATGGGGGTTTGGCGTGAGGACACTGGACACCTTGGCAGTGTTGCTGTTTGATGCAGATATGGGCTCTTTTGAAGAGGGTTGAAGAGTTCTTATAAACAATGGATTGACTGCAGACTCAGCTGGAGGACCTGTGTGAGTTTGTGTGATCCAAAGAGAGTGAGGAGACCAGATGGAGTAGTATTTACTACATATACATGTTTATATACATAAGTATACTGAACAAAAATATAAACACAACATGTAAAGTGTGAGTTGAAGTAAAAGATCAAATACGCACAAAAAGCTTATTTCTCTCAAATTTTGTGCACAAATTTGTTTACATCCCTGTTAGTGAGCATTTCTCCTTTGCCAAGATAATCCAGCCACCTGACAGGTGCGGCATATCAAGAAGCTGATTAAACAGCATGATCATTACACAGGTGCACCTTGTGCTGGGGACAATAAAAGGACCTCCACATCCGGCTTCTTCACCTGCGGGATCGTCTGAGACCAGCCACCCGGACAGCTGATGAAACTGAGGAGTATTTCTGTCTGTAATAAAGCCCTTTTGTGGGGAAAATATATAATTCTGATTGGCTGGGCCTGGCTCCCCAGTGGGTGGGCCTGGCTCCCAAGTGGGTGGGCCTATGCCCTCCCAGCCCCACCCATGGCTGTGCCCCTGCCCTGTCATGTGAAATCCATAATTAGGGCCTAATTAATTTATTTCAATTTACTGATGCACTTACATGAACTGTAACTCAGTAAAATCATTGAAATTGTTGCATGTTGCGTTTATATTTTTGTTCAGTATATTTATTACTCATGTAAACGTTAGTCATTCATGCTCACAGGGCTCGTTGATCTCCTAAAAAGAGCTGCAGGCTTTTTAGACTGGAGTTTGCATTATGGCAATAATGTCACGGTGCATTCTTTGGTGAATGATCATGTTTGTTGTATGTCACGCATGCTGTTTTCATTCAAAACATTTTGAGACATTTTTTTTTCAGACAGTGAGCTTTTAATTTCCTCAACAGATAGCGCTTCCAGCTATCTGGCTCTATGTTTGTCATCTCGATCTCTCTCGCTCTGTCTTTCTCTCTGTGTCTCTGTCTCTCTCTTCCTCTGCATGTCCAGCTGTCTCCACATGGTATTCTTTAGATCTCCTCTCTGAAGTGGTTGTTGGGAAATGTGGGTCTGTGGGTCTGTTTATTAATAAGCCATACCAATTGAAGAGTCAAGTAGACTTTTCCTCAGTGTTGTCAGGAAAGCCCACAGGCGTGTATTGTGGATTGCACAGTCACGATTACATTTATTCTACCATAATGGTTCCCCCTTGGGCCAAAGTTGTCAACCTCATTGGATAGTCTGTCTGAGATAAGGGAGATATAGCGGGAGCGCAGCCAATAGGCATCTTTCTTCTTAATTACAATGTGTCTTCAGTGGGTTAGATATCACAGACCAAGGTTAGGCGTCAATACCATCTTAAACACTGGGTTGGGCACTTTCGTCTTGCTAAGCATAAATTCCTTTAGTTTTATGCACATCACTGGAGAACATTTTAAGAAACAATATATTTGGAATGGGAAGGCTTAGTTGAATGATTACCAGAAAAAGTGTAGTTTATCTGTAGTTTTTATTTGGCCAACAATGCTGTATTTGCACTCGGAAAATATACAAAGTTCACAGGTTTACAGTCAGGTCACTTAAGGTGACCTGCATAAGTTACTGTACACATTAGATACACAGAACCTCTTTAAACGTCAACTCAGATGCATCTGTGGGTAATTTTGTAGCGAGGGCAAAGCACAAGGCCTCCCTGACAAATAACACTAAGTTTATATATGCTCCCCTGACTTGTTTTAGAGAGTTTGTTTCTACAGATGAGATTTAGTGGAAAAGTATTACTGCAGTGTGAGATATATGTTTGGAATGGACAAGCTATTTACATTCACATTACTTAGTCAGAAATGTGGATATGCATCATGCTTATGGACCAATGATATTCTATCCTCAATCAAACAGTACATGTTATTGCTCTCTCATCAAGCTATGTCATGTTGACCCTCAAGTTAATATATGTTTTGACTGATGTACAAGACAAATGTGGAGGAGAAAACATTTACATTACATTTACATTTTAGTAATTTAGCAGACGCTATTATCAAGAGCGACTTACAGTTAGTGAGTGCATACATTATTATTTAAAAAAATGTCTTCATAAAAACAAGCCCATGTGTTAGAGTAAGACATTGGGATGCGTCACTCTCTATCAAGACATGAGTGAGTGATATACTCACTGTTCATAAAACCAGTCATATGGTCACACTAATTTCACACCCACACCACTCCCTCTCCACCAGTGTAATTTCAATCTAAAAAAATATTTTGCACTACTTGCAAGAGAGATTAAAGTTAACAGAGCCTTAAAACTGTTTAGCTGCCAACATACTTTATGAATTGTGTTTTAAACATCTGGTTTCATATTCGAGAATGCCAAGAGACTGCTTTGTGCAGTTCAGTCCTGCAGATGTTAACATCATGCATTAAAATATGTCCTTCTGAATTTCAACAGAGAAGCCTGGTATATGCAGGCACACTCACAAGACACTGGGAGATGGTCTTGTGGCATCATTTGTGAGTCAATCGAACTAAGTCATTTCCAAATTCAGCTGAAAGTAATTGTTCAGCAATGATCGACCAATGAGATAAGGGGCTTACTCAACACACCCATTGCACCTCTCCCTCGTGGGAATAGTGTCCACCACGACGTTCTCAGTATAGGCAAGTGCCAAGAGTGTAGGCTATTGTTGTCACTGGGGTTGTCTGAAGAAGTGTTCTATTATGCCACAGATCGAGTCAGACGCCAAATCGGATCAATTCTGTACATCGTTTTATTTCCAGGAATGTCAATTCAACATGTTTTCGAGTTTATTAGCCTACAATATATTTCATAACGGATTTAAACGTATATAATACCACAAGTTTGACATTTCGCAAGTAGATTCAAAATTAAATCGACACATTTTATTGAATAAATATTGATAGCCTGTATAGGATAGTTCTTTCAGCACCAATAGTGTCCCTGCATTTAGCAGAATATGACGCAAAAACTTTAACTTTTCGCTTTATATATATATATATATATATATATATATATATATATATATATATATATATATATATATATATATAGATCTATTTGGATAGACATAGGCCTATGTTAAGATTCCTAAATATAGAAATTGTGTATTGTTACTTAACACTGGTTTTCGAATTACATTCGTCAAGCCGCATGTCTTAGGAAATGCTCCAGTTATACAGCATGGTAAATCACACAAGAGCCAAAACTGGAGCATGAGGTATGTACAGACTACATAACTCAGACACCTACATAGAAGGCCATTTCGAATAAATGTTTTAAAAAATATATATATAAATATATTACTTGAATATGTTTTTATTTTTTAAAGAATTAGGCTATAGCATTGAAACTCTAAATAGCAAGTAAATCGTTTGGTGAACATGTGAAATATTTTTACCAAGACAAAATATTATTCTGAATTGAATAAACACATAAAGTATCACTACAAATGAAAGCTAAAACAGCAAATCTTTTAACATTTCCATATGTGAAGCACACCGGTGATAGGGCAGAGAGAGCTTTTTGGGCCATTTTGCGTTTGGGGAACCAGTTCAAGCCCAGCCCACTCACTTCAGACCAATGGGGTTTGTTTATTCAAATGAGCCACTCATAAAGACGACTTGGAGGGGCAATTGTGGCAGACTTCATAAGTAACTTCACTCTGATCACAAATCAGATCTACTTTTTGACCAGAGCAGTGGTCCTACTGACCTATACAATTGGATCTATTACTCCTAAACCAACATACAAGGAACTTTTCATTCGGGACTTGACGGAGAAACCTCTGGATCAACAATAATATGGGAAAAGAAAATACCTTTTTGGTCACCGTTTGGATAATTCTGGCAAATATCTATGTATCTTTTTCAAGTACACCAGAACAAACACTTTTTGGTAAGTAAGGGATATTTCTCCTATCTGTTTGTAGAGCTGACTTTGGCTTTGTTAGAGATAGGTTAAATAAACACATTCTTTGCCTCTACGTTGAATTCCTCCCATAAAATAAACACTAGAGCCAACGGGAGGCAGCATAATTAAGTGACCGAGAGTAACCTCCATTCAGATGGACGCCACTGCTCTAGTGCATTTTGTTTAGGGTGCAATTAAAACAATATTTTGATTACGAAATGTTTATTTGTTCTATTTTGAATTTATGGATAATAACACTTTTCGCTTTGTTTACACATATTTGCATAATGCATAATAACATATATTATAATTATTATTGACATTATATTCGATATTTAATGTGGCCTATTTATCTATGTTTGTGATATCCAAAACAATTACTACTTCATTTCAAAAGGCTCATAGTGTTATTACTACAATGTTTGGAATCATAAATTAATGTTTGGTTGGTAGAATTTCAAAAGATGCAAAAGAGGGCGACACTGGACCAGTAAAACGTTTTGTGATATATTTTATCACGCTGGTAATTGGATTAGTTTACACCAATTGATAAACTGATAGATTCTGCAGATTGTGTGTTTGTAATTACTTTCTTCCTAAATAGATAGTGTTTGAAGATAAAAAAAAAGTTGAATTACCACCACCACTTGAAAGATGCAATGAAAAATACAGCAATTGGTTTCTTTGTAACCAAATTGTAGATGCTGGATTTGATTTGTCATGCAAATAAGAAGTTACATTTTGGTTGTGGTAAAGTGTTTGAAATGCTAGTGACCTCCTTGTACAATCATGATTATGAAAAAGTCATAAATAATAGGACATCTAGACTAGGTTTCAATTTTTATCTTGTTAAATGTAAACAATAGTGTCATGAATAAGGTAGATACCTAAAGACTCTTGACTCCCCTGCATTGTGCATAATGGTAACCTGTATGCCTTGATAACAGGATTTAAAGTGCTTACATGCAAGATCATGCACTACTAGTAGAGTAACATCATGACTGACTGAGCCAGTTTAACATCATCACTCTGTGTCTGTGCAGGTAACAGCAACTCTACTGAATGGCTTGAGGACTACACCGACATTGTATCCAAGTTCTCCTTGAGAACTGCTGCGATACCCGATGATGACTTGTGCTACATCGTTCCCGGCCAGCCCTTAACCATCCCAGAGTGTGAATTCAACCCTGGGTATAAGACGTTCGTGGTCATTCATGGATGGACGGTAAAGCTTTCACACTTTATTATGATTGGCACAAAAGCATAAGTTGTTGACCATAATTTCAATTAGGCTTGTTGTGCATAATGAGGGAAATAACTCCACAATGTTGATCCTAAAAATAAATTCAGCATTGATAACTAGATGCATGATGAGAAGCCCCCCGCTGTCCCTAGGCATAATGTTGTAGTGATCATTTATGTGTACAAGTGCTGACACTTGGCTAGTCTTCAATCAGTGCTATGAGTAGAGAATGAGGGCTAGGGCCACAGTGAGTCAGGCCTGCCACTGACCCCAGAACTGTGTTTGTCCAGGTCACAGGGCTGTTTGAGAGCTGGGTCCCTAAGCTGGTGACAGCGCTGTACAAGAGGGAGCCCAAGGCCAACGTGATCGTGGTGGACTGGTTGACCCGGGCCCAGCAGCACTACCTCACCTCCGCAGCCAACACCAAGCTGGTGGGCAAAGACGTGGCCAAGTTTGTAAATTGGCTGCAGGTGAGTGAGCTCAAGGACACTGGGTACATAGGAACATAGCCACAGGAAGTAGGGGTGCTGAAAACCCCCCTGAAAAAAACGAGAGAAAAAAATGTAATATTATATATTTTTTGTTTGTTTTTTTACAAAAGTAGTGCACTGGGCCATTACTAGTCCTGTATTAACGGACAGAAATAGCCATCTGTAGCATGGGCAAAAATAATAATTCAGCATGGTTCACACAATGGCCTGATTTCTAACTTGAGATCAGACTTTCATGTTGACAATGCATAAATGTATTTGAATTATGCAATATGTGACTCGTGATGATGCAATGGTTTAGAAGTCAATGCTGTGGATGTATTTTACTCCTGGCTATGATTTAGGATACCTAAAGGCTTTCTACAGCCATGTTGACCACATTTCCCACTCATTACACAGCTCATTATTGATAGAAACAGCAGGTGGAGCTAGTGAAGCATATCCTCTGCTAGAAAAAGACAAGGGCTAGGAGACATTGGTATGATAAACTGCCTGAAATTATTACATGTGTAAGCGTACAGTATAACTGACAGAACAGAATATACTTGAGAGGGTGTTGGAATGGCATAGCAAGTTTTACAGCCAAGACTTTACACAGTCACAAGTCACCCTGGAAAATATAAATAAAACCATGTTTGCTTTCCCCCCTTGTCAGAAAACGCTAGACTACCCCTGGGAGAAGATACATCTGCTGGGCTACAGTCTGGGTGCTCATGTAGCCGGCATCGCTGGTCTCCTCACCAACCACAAAGTCAGCAGGATCACAGGTGAGCAGACAGCCTTTCTCAGCTGAAGAGGTTTTAATGTTTATCTATCAGTCTGTCACAATGTAGATGCATGTACCATGGATACATACAGTAACAACAACAAAATCCAGAAAAACGCATGTCAAAAATGTTATAAATTGATTTGCATTTTAATGAGGGAAATAAGTATTTGACCCCTCTGCAAAACATGACAAAACCCTTGTTGGCAATCACAGAGGTCAGAAGTTTCTTGTAGTTGGCCACCAGGTTTGCACACAACTCAGGAGGGATTTTGTCCCACTCCTCTTTGCAGATCTTCTCCAAGTCATTAAGGTTTCGAGGCTGACGTTTGGCAACTCGAACCTTCAGCTCCCTCCACAGATTTTCTATGGGATTAAGGTCTGGAGACTGGCTAGGCCACTCCAGGACCTTAATGTGCTTCTTCTTGAGCCACTCCTTTGTTGCCTTGGCCGTGTGTTTTGGGTCATTGTCATGCTGGAATACCCATCCACGACCCATTTTCAATGCCCTTGCTGAGGGAAGGAGGTTCTCACCCAAGATTTGACGGTACATTGCTTGTCCATCGTCCCTTTGATGCGGTGAAGTTGTCCTGTCCCCTTAGCAGAAAAACACCCCCAAAGCATAATGTTTCCACCTCCATGTTTGACGGTGGGGATGGTGTTCTTGGGGTCATAGGCAGCATTCCTCCTCCTCCAAACACTGCGAGTTGAGTTGATGCCAAAGAGCTCCATTTTGGTCTCATCTGACCACAACAGTTTCACTCAGTTCTCCTCTGAATCATTCAGATGTTCATTGGCAAACTTCAGACGGGCCTGTATATGTGCTTTCTTGAGAAGGGGGACCTTGCGGGCGCTGCAGGATTTCAGTCCTTCACGGCGTAGTGTGTTACCAATTGTTTTCTTGGTGACTATGGTCCCAGCTGCCTTGAGATCATTGACAAGATCCTCCCGTGTAGTTCTGGGCTGATTCCTCACCGTTCTCATGATCATTGCAACTCCACAAGGTGACATCTTGCATGGAGCCCCAGGCCGAGGGAGATTGACAGGTCTTTTGTGTTTCTTCCATTTGCGAATAATCGCACCAACTGTTGTCACC
This sequence comes from Coregonus lavaretus, assembly GCF_964263955.1. Classification (NCBI taxonomy): domain Eukaryota; kingdom Metazoa; phylum Chordata; class Actinopteri; order Salmoniformes; family Salmonidae; genus Coregonus; species Coregonus lavaretus. Next base: position 33,261,210 of record NC_139993.1, on the reverse strand, counting down.
TTCTCACCAAGCTGCTTGGCGATGGTCTTGTAGCCCATTCCAGCCTTGTGTAGGTCTACAATCTTGTCCCTGACATCCTTGGAGAGCTCTTTGGTCTTGGCCATGGTGTAGAGTTTGGAATCTGATTTATTTATTTTTTCTGTCAACAGGTGTCTTTTATACAGGTAACAAACTGAGATTAGGAGCACTCCCTTTAAGAGTGTGCTCCTAATCTCAGCTCGTTACCTGTATAAAAGACACATGGGAGCCAGAAATCTTTCTGATTGAGAGGGGGTCAAATACTTATTTCCCTCACTAAAATGCAAATCAATTTATAACATTTTTGACATGCGTTTTGCTGGATTTTTTTGTTGTTCTTCTGTCTCTCACTGTTCAAATAAACCTACCATTAAAATTATAGACTGATCATTTCTTTGTCAGTGGGCAAACGTACAAAATCAGCAGGGGATCAAATACTTTTTTCCCTCACTGTACATGCATAGGCCTACATGTGCAAGTTCTATCTCAATGCATTTAGCCTCAATAGTACTCCCATTTGTCTCCATAAAGTTTACCCAACTATTACATCTCTTTGACCTGCTTATAATAATAACTTGTTTACCCCTGAAGCAGATCAGGCCATTGAAAACCACAATCAAATCATCACAAGAGCACATTGTGGGCTTTGGCCAGGACTGCATGGACTCATGTGCAGTATGGACCTCCAGGACCGTGACTGATCTATAACGTTTCTCTTTTTCCCTCTCTGTCTCTGCTTCTACCCCTCTCTCTCTTCCTCCCCCTTCTCTCGCTCTCTCCCTCCATCCGGCTCCCAGGTTTGGACCCAGCCGGCCCGACCTTTGAGTTTGCTGATGCCCAGAGCACCCTGTCCCCTGATGATGCTCTATTCGTGGACGTCCTGCACACCAACACCCGGGGCTCACCAGACCGCAGCATCGGCATCCAGAGACCCGTGGGCCACGTGGACATCTACCCCAACGGAGGAACCTTCCAGCCAGGCTGTGACCTGCAGAACACCATGATGATGATCGCCACCACCGGCATCCGTAGTACGTACTGTAACTGGACACTGTACTGTAGAATGCCTTCTACTATTCTATCTTCTCCATATTTCTGCTGTCTGACATATAGTAAAGCATAGTGTAACATCAAAGTCTGTTATTATTCTGTAGTAAATCTTCATGAGTATTGTTTCTTGAAGTTTTAACATCTGCAACAAGTACTTTGACTCCATTAAAAGTGGCGTTTTCAAAGTCTTCAGTTTTCTAACCATAACACTGAAAGCCATACGTCATATGCCAGAATAAGCACATTTCACAGACACAGTCACACGGTTAGTCAGGTGTATATTAGAGAATCAGCCAGTGTTTCAGACTTCATGGTCCTAATGGTCTTGTTTTACGCCTGTCCTATGCAGATATGGACCAGCTCGTGAAATGTTCCCATGAGCGCTCCATCCACCTGTTTATCGACTCGCTTGTGAACGCAGCAGAACATCAGACCATGGCCTACCGCTGCAGCTCCAAGGAGGCCTTCATGAAGGGAATGTGTCTCAACTGCCGCAAGAACCGCTGCAACAAGGTGGGCTACGGTGTCAACAAGGTCCGCCTGCCTCGGAGCGCCAAAATGTACCTAAAGACCCGCGAGATGATGCCCTTCAAACGTAAGGATGAGAGAGGAATTGTCTTAAGACGAGAAAGCATGCATACACAAAGTAACAATTTGATCAATCTTTTTCACAACAGAAGGTCCATTTCCTGGCACTAAAATAGAATTCCACAAGTTAAGAGTTACTTGACGTACATTAATTGCCAAATCCTCAATGCATTGGTCCGGTAGTGTTGGCTAGGAGCTGGCCCGAGCTGGCCTTGAGAACTTAATACTGAGTCTCTTTGCCATCCTATGCATGTTACATTAGTACAACGGGCCCCACCGGTGCACATACTGTATTGGTACTGTACCCCCCTGAGCAAACAACTACTGTAGTCTACACAAGTCACTCCCTTATCAGTCACCTGACTCACTATCCATAAAAGATTCTATAACATCCGCCCAGCTTGCGTCCATTTTCCACCCTCCTCACCCCACTACTCTAGGATTGGCACAGTCTGACATATCTGATAAGGTAGTGGCGTCAGGGACAAACAAGCCATTAAGGTCACATGAGAGTGAGACTATTAGTATTTCAGTAGTGGGCGTAGTTTGGTAACTGGAAACCACTGCACGTGAATTCTTACGGTGGAAAGTTAGAGGAAACCTTTCACGCCAATTGGAAATGCTTCTGGCACTGGCTTTGAATCTAGGCACACAATAATATCTCTGTAGTTGCATAGTACACTGTAAAACCATGAAGCATTTGACACATTTATAACCTAAACGTCAGTGTTTCAAACTTAAACATCAGGCATTTAGATTTTCCAATGAGTCTTCTCATCTTAAACACAGGCATTTAGAATGATAGATAGTCAGCTTTTCCAGTTTTAATATCTATGGTTCCTCATACACATTAATTTATTGATCTTATTATTATTATTTATTTATTTTTACCCCCTTTTTCTCCCCAGTTTTGTGATATACAATTGTGATCCAATTACAATCTTGTCTCATCGCTGCAACTCCCCAACGGGCTCGGGAGAGGCGAAGGTCGAGTCATGCGTCCTACAAAACATGACCCGCCAAACCTCGCTCCTTAACACCCACCCCCTTAACCCAGCTGCACCAATGTGTTGGAGGAAACACCGTTCAACTGACGACTGAAGTCAGCCTGCAGGCGCCCGGCCCACCACAAGGAGTCACTAGAGCGAGATGAGCCAAGTAAAGCCCCCCCCCCCGGCCAAACCCTCCCCTAACCTGGACGACGCTGGGCCAATTGCGCGCCGCCCTATGGGACTCCCGGTCACGGCCAGTTGTGACACAGCCCAGGATCGAACCCGGGTTTATAGTGACGCCTCAAGCACTGCGATGCAGTTCCTTAGACCGCGGCGCCACTCGAGAGGCCTTATTGATCTTATTCTATACAAATATAAATAACTTAAATGTTTCTAAACTAATCCAATCTCCAAGGGGTTGGACTTATTGCACGCGTTACTGAGATGGTTGTTCCAGTTTAGATGGTTTGGGTAGTCTTGATTGTTAAGTTCTTCACCATAGCAGACATTCTGAGTGCAGGTTGTGGGTGATAAAATATTCAAATTGTTGGATATCCTCCCTCTGGCTGGATTCTGATAGGAATTACTAATCACTTCACAAACCAGAGGACGGTGACTTGCAGGTCTGATGGGGCCCATGAGCCAGGATTTTAACTAAAGGCCTTATGAAGTGTATCAAATGTGGTCATAAAGGGTTTTCTTTTAATTGAAACACATTCACTTAGGCAATCACTTGATGAAGGCTTCAGGAATATAAGTTATTGAATACAACAACCATGTCTCTGTTACTAACAAACACAGACATGGGTGGGTATCCCTCACATTCACTCGAAAGGCATGCTGTGAAATATGCAAATACGGCTTTACACCCTACAGTGTTAAAACAACACCCCCAGTGTTTAGTGTTTAAAACCTAGACGCCTTGTGCTGAATAAACATGTTCATGTTTTTTTAAAGTGTTACAGCGAATAAACATGTTCTGGTGTTTACAGTCTAAACACTGTGACACATTTTCATTTGATATTCTAAATGCCTTGATGTATTTAAGAAGTGTTACAGAAAAGTGTTTAGTAATGTGTTCAGATCCTAAACACTTGGTTTTACAGTGGAAGGAGTGGAAGGTCGGACAACTTAATCTGAAGCTAAACACTGTATTTTCTTTCCCTTAGTCACACAAAGGCAGTATGTGGATCGATAATATGGTTATGTAAAGACAGGTCTTAAGCACTGAGGTACTACAATAGTGTGTGAGCAGGGATCTTTAGCTCAAACTGTGGGCGTCAGTGATGGGATTATGTCCACATGCCCCAAACACTTCAAACTGTCGGAGAATGTGTCTTAACTGGGCAGACTGCAGGTGTTTCCATAGGAAAAAACATACTCAGGGTTTCAGAGGGCAAAACCTTCTCTGTGACACTCGTCTGTATGTGGCATGGTTCTAAATTAAGGTCTCTGTCATTCTTTCCACAGTTTTCCATTACCAAGTGAAGGTGCATTTCTTCAGCAGTGAGAAACTGGCCTACACTGAGCAGCCCATGAAAATCTCTCTGTACGGAACCCATGATGAGAAGACAGATATTCCTTACACCATGTACGTATAGTCTGATATGAAAGAAAATAATAAAATAAGGAAATTATAGGAAATACAAAAACATTTTGTGCAATACTTTGTCCAGAAATGCTTGATATAATATCTAAACCAAACGTACAAATATAAAACACTGACATTGTAGCTCATAATGAACCCTAGAAATGTCACCTCGCCACCCCACCTCAGCTGGGTACTATATACAGTACAGAAGGTGAACTGATCCACTCACCTTTGACCTGTGTGTGACCCCTCAGGCCCTTTCTGAACACCAACAGCACTGTGTCATTCCTGCTGACCACCGACGTGGATGTCGGGGAGTTGCTTATGGTCAAGCTGCGCTGGGAGAAAGATGCCTATTTCAGCTGGTCTGACATTTGGGGCAACAAAAACTTCCACATCCGCAAAATACGTGTCAAGGCTGGGGAGACTCAGTCCAAGTAAGTCATGATAATAATGATGAGCTGCATTTCTGTATGTAAACTCAGCAAAAAAAGAACGTCCCTTTTTCAGCACCCTGTCTTTCAAAGATAATTCGTAAAAATCAAAATAACTTCACAGATCTTCATTGTAAAGGGTTTAAACACTGTTTCCCGTGCTTGGTCAATGAACCATAAACAATTAATGAACATGCACCTGTGGAACGGTCGTTAAGACACTAACAGTTTACAGACGGTAGGCAATTAAGGTCACAGTTATGAAAACTTAGGACACTAAAGAGGCCTTTCTACTGACTCTGAAAAACACCAAAAGAAAGATGCCCAGGGTCCCTGCTCATCTGCATGAATGTGCCTTAGGCATGCTGCAAGGAGGCATGAGGACTGCAGATGTGGCCAGGGCAATAAATTGCAATGTCCGTACTGTGAGACGCCTAAGACAGCACTACAGGGAGACAGGACGGACAGCTGATCGTCCTCGCAGTGGCAGACCACGTGTAACAACACCTGCACAGGATCGGAGTTGACAGTGAGAGGACGTTTCTTTTTTTGCTGAGTTTAGAAGGGGTATTCAAATTCACGGGCCTCAAGGTCAGCAGCATTGCTGGTTTCACTCTAAGGCCAATTAATTACATTCATCAATCAAAACCCAACAGTACTGTGGACAGTATTTGAATACCTTTGACACAGCACATCACCTTTCACATTGCCAGTCTTTGGGGTTATACGTTAAAGGTGTCGAGGGTTTTATTGATAGTCTTTACTGTCTGACTCCAGGGTGATCTTCAGCGCTAAAGATGGAGAGTTTGCCTACCTCGTCAGAGGAAAAGACGACGTAGTCTTTGTCAAGTCAAAAGAGGACAACATGAGCCGGAAAGAGAAAATGTAAGAAAACCTGAACATTTGGCAAACTTTGAAACTTTGGTCATTTGAATATAGAAAAATCTATTAAACCAAAGATGGGATTCAGAACTTATTTTCTCATGTTCTTCTTTTGATTTATCTTCATCTTCAGGATGCACAGACTCAAGATGCAGGGAAGCCTCTTCAAGAAGAACATTGCATGAAGCAGCACTTGAATAGAGTTCACACTGAACCACACAGCCAAAGCTGAGCTGGATGGAGCCTGGGAGAATACGCTGGAGAGAAGATAGGGGATTTAAGTCTCTGACCTGTACTGTATGTTCTGCCTCCCAACCTGTGTCATCTCATCTCCACCCCCAAGCACAATCACTTTTCTTCTATTAACCATCATCATGGAGAGTGTTACAATTGCTTTTTTATGGTTTTGACTTGGTCTAACGTTGCTACATTATCTTTTTAATCCTTCATCTCAACTGTGTTTATGTATACCTACTATATCAAATCAATTAATTTCTAACCCTATACTAGGTAGTTCCGATTCAAACTTCCGATTCAAAGAGATTGACGTAGATTCCACTTTTATAAAATATTTTTGCCACATTCAGTATGCACACTATAATAATCATGTCACTAATGCTGTCATGCCTAAACCACTAATTGCCACCATCACAGGGACGAAAGATGGTGACACTGTCTACTGAATTGAATATTGCAGTGATCCGTGTAAATAGCTTTTCGATCAGTATTATATATATGAGTTATCATTGTAGATTAATTCCCTGCTTGTTCTTTGTGTGCATTTGGTTATTGTGTTTGGCACTGGTCACTTTAAGGGCGTTAGTCCCTGTCAGTCAATTTGATCATTCATCAACTAGTTAAACTGGATTGTTATGTTTAGATCATTCTTTAATTGGTCACTGGACTTCTGAAGAATAGAGGTCACAAGCAGAAGTTAGTATGTCCTTAATACTTCTATTACTTCCTTTATAGGTCAAAAATCATGTGGAAACAATGACCTTAACCCTATTGGTCAAGCATGCCCTCTAAAACATGCCATTTTCTTTTAAAAGGTCAAACAAAATGCTACACTAAATGTATAACTTATGTGAGACTTTGCAAACATGGGTTGGCAGCCCTACATAATAGCCATAATACATCCCAAGAATGTTTCATATTCTATTTATTGAATGTACCTGTATATATTTGTATATTAACCTGTAATATATTTGGGCAGATTTCCATAGCTGTCACTGTTTTTATAGATGAAGCAGTGTGATTTTATGTGTGTGGCTTTGGACAGACTGATCAAATTGGTCTCCATGCCAGCTGATGAGTGCATTTATTTTTCTGAACTGAAATGCAGTGCACTCTATGAAGACAAAAAAATTATACTTTAATCAAGTGAATACATTATACATTTTGGTATTCTTTGATTTTTTTTACCACCCTAAACTACATATTGTGTTCTTGAATTCCTTCGATATTATTCTAACCCTAGAACATATAAACAGTAAATAGATACAACATGTAGCTATTCTTAGGAATTAACCTTTCTATATGACCAAAAAGAAGACATTATTCAAATCTCTGTCAACATAACTCAATAGCATGGTGTGAATTACAGTGGAGCCGGCGTGGGGGGAGGGCTCAGCTCCCCTGAATGAGATGTTAGCTCCCCTAAATGCAACAAAAGTACAACTTTGGGGGGTCTCTAAATAATGCTAATTCAACCATTCTCCTATTTGTTTAACATGAAGTGTTAAATATGTTTTACAGTGGTAAATATGAAATAAAATATTCAAATGAAACGTGTGGCAACGCTGTCCATCCAGTAGTGCTGAATTTTGGCCTTAGATGAGCTCCTTTATGCATAGATTTTCCTTTGTACTTCCTAATTTTCGCCATTTGTTTGAAATGTGTCCTCGATAAAAATAGCCTTTATTCCAATTCATTAGATATATCCGTTGATTTATCATTGTTTGCTTTTGGCAGTCAGCTGTTTGTGTAGGTACTGGTGTTCTCTGTGCCAGAAGTAGTAGACTATTTATTTGGCTTTATTATTTTCTATCAATATTTGATTCAATGTTATGTAGGCATAGTTACACTTACAGTGCATTTTCCGAGATCTCCAAGATCCATGATTCTACAGGGTTTAAGTTCAATGTTCTAATTCGATTGTTAAATGCTTACTAATTAAGTGATAATGCCAGAGAAGCCGGTGTTTGGAGGATATATTGACACAGATGTTGTTAGGCCGGAGACGAAGTCGAGAGCCGGCAAACAGTGCCAATATATCCAACAAACACCGACTTCGAGGGCATTATCACTTTTAGACAACGGGTTACCAACATATTAAAATAAAGATTTACATATTTTCATTAAAAAAAGTATTAACTATTGTAACTATTTCATCCTTCCACAATATACATTTCCGACACAAATCTAGGGTTGCTACCCAAGCCGGCTGGTCGTTCATTCCCTATCGGTTCGGTTGCCAGAGACGCGACCCAGTCGTTCAGTCTTTTTGTTCTTTATCTATGGACGCGACCCAGTCGTTCGTTCTAAATGTTCCATTGCCATACTGGCTGGCTGGCATTGTTTTTATCCCTTGCTTGCTAGCTAGCCAACTACGGCTAACTTACAGTCACGTAAAACAGTGCTGCCAGAATAACAACAGTAGCTGCATTTGTTTAAGCTGTTTCCTAGTGACATTTAATTGGATACATCCATAACAATGAGTTAATGAGGCGCAATTTCGCCTGGCATAGTAAATGTGCTCTCTCATCAGGAAACTGTTGTTCAGAGGAGCTAGCCAACAACACAGCCAACACAAGCACTTCATTTCTTTTTTTTTTGCTTTTTCAATTGACATTTCTTTGTATATATCCATAAACATTTTGCCAACTGATTCATGATTTTGACTGGCTGAGAATGCTGCCTGCCTGTCCCTTCTCGACTCCCGACACGTTCATTACTATCGGACAGCTGGAGATCTAATTTGAATATTGAAACAATGTTGCAAATGTCTGAGAGACAGACAGCAAGGTTTCTACAAATCTCTGCTGTTGAAAACTAATGTGAGATAATTTCTAGATGCTTTTTATGGTGGAGATCAAGTTTATAAATTGCCTGGCTGGGCTGATGAGACAGTGGATTGCGCAGTCAGATGGAACAGTATAAATAGGCATTTTAATGTCATAGATTTAGCCGGTGGTAACTTGTGGAATAAACACCGGCTGGAATGTGGTTTTAACCAATCAGCATTCAAGATTAGAACAAATAACACTGTCATAAATGTCATTAATGTAAGGAAAGAAAGGTAGTGTTTTATGTCACATGATCTGTGAAGCATTAACTCATGAATTATGGACAACTCATGGACTAGGGTGTAAAACATGTTTTGATTAAAATCATGTATTATTTTTTTCTTACTTTAATTTTTTTTTAGCAGACGCTCTTATCCAGAGCAACTTACAGTTAGTGCATACATTTTCATACTGGCCCCCCGTGGGAATCGAACCCACAACCCTGGCATTGCAAACGCCATGCTCTACCAACTGAGCTACACGGGACTATTATATTGAATGTAGGCTTTTCTGTGTATGTTAATGTATTGAAAATTGCCTTGGCTGAGAGGGTAGGCTATTTCAAGTTCATGGTAACACACATTTTAGCCTAGTCTAGTAAGTTTACTGCTTGTGTTAGGGCGACCATCCCGTTTTTCCGGGGACAGTTTCAGCCCCATTTCAGGTGTCCTGACTTTTCAGGCTACAAAAAAGGTCAATTTGTCAGCAAGACGCATCAATTAATGTAGGCCTAATCAATGGCAATCGCTGAATGTCATTAGGCACACTTTTGGTGTTTTGAACAGATGTCTATTTCCATTCATCAAATGGCGCGAGTATACATGCTGGAATTATGTTGGAGTGGACAAACAGGCCTACTTTTGAAGTGACTTGTTTGACAATCAGATGAAAATATCATGACTGGTTGTGTTCATGCCACATTAAAAGGTAATACGCTTTTACCGTTTAAATTACGTCATTATTATTAGGCCTATAAAAAAAATACAGAGACCCCCGAATGTCATGGTGTAATTCGCACTCTGCTCAATAGTGTATATAATCGTTGGAAATAGAAATCTCTTTCAAGACAGACCATAAGCATATGACCACATTCTGAGCAACATGCCATCAATATAGAGACAGTTGTCATTCACAGGTATCATCAACATTTTCCTACTTGTGTAAGAGACACATACTGTAACACTAATATTGTTTGACGTGGATGGCTACTGCTGTTCTGCCCCTGACTGGTGAATTGCTGGCATAACTCATAACATTATTATTACTCCTGTGCTTTACACACAGTGGTCTCATTGTTCCTAATCTGACACCTGACATGTACTAGTAGCACAACATACACATTAGAGCCTATCATCACAAAGCCCAGTACACTAAAATACCAAAACAAGTTGTGTAACACACAGTGGCAATACACTAAGATAACAAATAGCTTTGTGATGATTCTTGGAATTTGGAGCGTCAAAAAAAGAGGAGGGAAACATGATAGGAAAGGTATTTTTTTTATATTACTCCCTACTGTAATCACAGGATAGTTACTGTACAAAAGTACATGAGATACCTAGCACATTTTGTCAACATTAATTAAAGTTGGTCAACTTTAATTAATGAATAAATAAATATTAAGAACATATATCTTAAAAGTATTAGGGAAAAACAAGAAAACCATCGGTCATCCACATTCAGCAAGTTACAGTCAATCGGGTAATGTGAGGGTTGAGGAAATACACTGTGTTTCAGCAATCCGGTCCTCAATTGCCTGTAACTTGCTGAATGGGGATGACAGATGTTTTTACTTAGACCAGGGGTGATGGGTCTAAGTAAGTACTGGACAGAGATATGTTGTGTGTGTTGGTGGGGTGAGTGTTGCCTGACAGTGGAAGGGTACTGTGATGTGTCATCCCATGAACTTGCTGGTGTTTGTGTTGGTGGATGATCGCTGACCCCACAAAGATGACCTTTAAAACTGTACTGTTCACTGACCCTATTGACCCAAACCTGATGTCCCCAGAATGCCTCTCTATGATGTTATTGTAATTTTCCACAAGAAATCTTATGAAAAGCTCCCAAAACAAAACAAACAACATGAGATTAATTTGGCAGTGAGGATAGAAAAGTTAAATGATGTTCCTCATGGGAGAAAGCTCCACTTCCTGGTAATTTAGTTACACAACACACACTGTACATCACATCAGAACCACACGTGTTTTTCTTAGAAAGAACCCTAAAAAGAAGCCTCGGAAACCCTTGGAAAAAACATTCCAGAACAATGTGTCACCTTCAAAACATTGGGGAGCAGCTCTTGTTACGTTGGCTTCCAAACCAAATCACTGTCTCTTGCAAATCTCTACAGTACAACTTCACTGTTTCTCTAATCAAAACAAACTGAATCAAAATCCCACTTAATGAGATACTTCCCTCCAAAAGCGAATCAGTTTCTCTTTCAAAAGCAAAGAGAATGGCAGCACCGTAGCGATGGGGAGTGATTGCATCTGTTTAATCTAATACTGCTGTTCCTGCTTTACAGGGAAACTCTGTTATGTTCCTAGAAAAGCAACATTAGATTGGATGCCAACTGGACCGCTACAAGAGCTGCTTCTTCTGGTGGGAAGCAGCAGGAGGGATGTGTGTGTTGAATCTGGCAACAGTGCAATAAGAGAACTTCCGCTATGTTTTTTTTTCTCCCCTTGTGTCCCACCTGTCACATAACAACAGCGGCAAATACCAGCATTGGAGCCAAACTTTGTTTCCATCTCATTCCGAGCAACCAGGGGGACCAGGGGCCTCTGATAGGTTTGTCAGGGCGTCCGCTGTGGACTTTTCCTTGGCGCTCGACATCAGTGGTCAATCATAGAGGCTAGACACACTTGATGTGCACATTCCTGAAGGAAAGCATGTGACCGTAGCAGGTGACATTATTCTTAGTCCTTCACACTCACTGGTGCACTGCTCAGATAATGTCGCTTGCAATGCCAGGGTTCTGGGTTTGATTCCCACAGGGGACCAGTACGAAAATATATGCATTCACTACTGTAAGCTGCTCTGGATAAGAGCACCTGCTAAATGACTAAAAATCTATATTTTTTAAATATGTAAATGTTGGGAAGATCAATGATCTTAAGTGAGGAAGAGGGTAAACTAGGCCTATGTCATGTTGGTTGTAGGCCTATTCCTCCTTCAGTAGTAATACTAATGGATCAGTGGAGGCTCCTCAGAAGAAGCAGGGGAGGACCATCCTCCTCAGTGAATTTCAGAAAATAAAAATAGTGAAACATAAAAAAAGTTATAATTCTTAAATAAAACTATACTAAATATTTTCACGTCACCAAATAATTGATTAGAACACACTGTTTTGCAATGAAGGTCTACAGTAGCCCCAACAACACTCTGTAGGGTAGCATCATTGTGTAGCCGGAGGACAGCTAGTTTGCATCCTCCTCTGGGTACATTGACTTCAATACAAAACCTAGTAAGCTCGTGGTTAAGGAGAAGCAAGAGAGAGAGAGAGAGAGAGAGAGAGAGAGCTAGCTATATTTCATATTTATTTCACTTTTCACTTAGCTAGCAAATGAAGATAGCTACCTAGTTTAGCCTACTCAAACACCCGGCTCAAACAGAGAAGGATGCTATGTTACCTAGCTGGCTATGGCTATCCAACACTGAAACTCTTCCAAGTCAAGGTAAACTTTTGGTTTGATTAATTTATTGCCACCGGGGCCCACCGGTGTAACTGCTAAACTGCTTGCTAACTTTACACTGTACTGCATGATTGTAGCAGGTTTACTAACGCGTTAGTTCTAGTAGCTATGTTGCTGACTTGACGTTAGCTAATATGGTGACAACGATGTAGGCTGTGTGTAGCGGTTAGCGGTTATGATATGAAGGTTTGGCTTGGAAAGTTATTTTTGCCTGGTCACAGACAGCTGATGTGTTGTGCACTGAAGTCCATAAGCGAAGGGAAAAGGTGAGAGGAGGAGAGCGCGTAGATGCGAGAAGGAATTAAACAACGATCTGGCAGCTATGAATGTAAACTGTGTTTGTGTGTGATCAGGGGTGTATTCATTCCACCGATTCTGTTGAAAAACGTTTCTTAAATGGAAGCAACTGGAACGAAACGGGGATAACAAAATACCTGTATTTGTATTTGGCTTCTAAACAGCTTCTATCCCCAAGCCTGAACTTCTAATCAAATGGCTACCCAGACTATTTGCATTGCCCCCCCACCCCTCTTTTATGCTGCTGCTACTCTCTGTTTATTATCTATGCATAGTCACTTTAATAACTCTACCTACATGTACATATTACCCCAATTACCTCGACTAACCGGTGCCCCCGCACATTGACTCGGTACCAGTACCCCCTGTATATAACCTCGCTATTGTTATTTTTACTGCTGCTCTTTAATTATTTGTTACTTTTATTTCGTATTATTTTATATAGTATCTTTTTGTGATTTTTGGGGGGTATTCTTTCTTTAAACTGTAAGGTCGACACCTGTTGTATTCGGCGCATGGACAAATAAAATTGGATTTGATTTGATTACACCAGTCAAAAGTCTGGACACATTTTTTTACATTGTAGAATAATAGTGAAGACATAAAAACTATGAAATAACACATATGGAATCATGTAGTAACCAAAGAAGTGTTAAACAAATCAAAATATATTTTAGATTTGAGATTCTTCAAATAGCCACCCTTTGCCTTGATGACAGCTTTGCACACTCTTGGCATTCTCTCAACCAGCTTCACCTGGAATGCTTTTCCAACAGTCTTGAAGGAGTCCCCACATATGCTGAGCACTTGTTGGCTGCTTTTCCTTCACTCTGCCGTCCGACTCATCCCAAACCATCTCAATTGGGTTGAGGTCATAGGATTGTGGAGGCCAGGTCATCAGATGCAGCACTCCATCACTCTCCTTCTTGGTAAAATAGCCCTTACACAGCCTGGAGGTGTGTTGGGTCACTGTCCTGTTGAAAAACAACTGATAGTCCCACTAAGCCAAAACCAGATGGGATGGTGTATTGCTGCAGAATGCTTTGGTAGCCATGCTGGTTAAGTGTGCCTTGAATTCTAAATAAATCACAGACAGTGTCACCAGAAAAGCACCCCCACACCGTAACACCTCCTCTTCCATGCTTTACGGTGGGAACTACACATGCAGAGATCATCCGTTCACCCACACCGCGTCTCACAAAGACACGGAGGTTGGAACCAAAAATCTCCACCGGTCTAATGTGCATTGCTCGTGTTTCTTGGCCCAAGCAGGTCTCTTCTTATTATTGGTCTCTTCTTATCCTTTAGTAGTTGTTTCTTTGCAGCAATTCGACCATGAAGGCCTGATTCACACAGTCCCCTCTGAACAGTTGATGTTGAGATGTGTCTGTGACTTGAACTCTGTGAAGCATCTATTTGGGCTGCAATTTCTGAGGCTGGTAACTCAACTGAACTTATCCTCTGCAGCAGAGGTAACTCTGGGTCTTCTATTCCTGTGGCGGTCCTCATGAGAGCCAGTTTAATCATAGCGCTTTTTTGTTTTTGCGACTGCACTTGCAGAAACGTTAAAAGTTCTTGAAATGTTCCATATTGACTGACCTTCATGTCTTAAAGTAATGATATACTGTCGTTTCTCTTTGCTTATTTGAGCTGTTCTTGCCCTAATATGGACTTGGTCTTTTACCAAATAGGGGTATCTTCTGTATACCCCCCCCCCCCCCCCCCCCCCCCCCCCCTTGTCACAGCACAACTGATTGGCTAAAAATCATTAAGAAGCAAAGAAATTCCACAAATTAACTTTTAAGAAGGCACACATGTTAATTGAAATGCATTCCAGGTGACGACTACCTCATGAAGATGGTTGAGAGAATGCCAAGAGTGTGCAAAGCTGTCATCAAGGCAAAGGGTGGCTATTTGAAGACTCTAAAATATATTTTGATTTGTTTAACACTTTTTTGGTTACTACATGATTCCATATGTGTTATTTCATAGTTTTTATGTCTTCACTATTATTCTACAATGTAAAAAATAGTAAAAATAAAGGAAAATCCTTGAATGAGTAGGTGTGTCCAAACTTTTGACTGGTAGTGCACATTTACATTTTATATTTTAGTCATTTAGCAGACCGCTAATCCAGAGTGATTTACAATTAGTGCATTCATCTTCAGCTAGCTAGGTGAGACAACAACACATCACAATCGTATCAGATACATTTTCCCTCAACATAGTATTTATCAGCAAAGTCAGTGCTAGTAGTAAAATAAAAATGCTAAACATCCAGTTGATATTTGCATTGCAACAGAAAGCAAGTTTGGATTAGGTCAAAGACAGCTTTTCTTAGAGAACTGGGGAGAAATGTTATTGATACAATCTTGCATCATTACTAGACCACAATATCTCTCTCTAGGTCTAGGGGAAGGGTCTATGGATGTATAGAGTGGTGAATGGTGGCTAGGGAAAGGGGCTTGGAAAAGGGGGTAGAGGGGTGGTTGGTTAGGATTTGGACTATGATTTATACTGGCCCATCTGGCCTCCTCCACTCAGGGCAGTCTTCTGGAACTAAAGCCAGTAATGTTGATGACATCACAGGTTCGTACGCAGCTTCTCATAACATGATGTTCCACTCTAGTTGTGCTCCTAATCCCCACATGACCCACTTAACACATTCTGTACCTGCTGTGAGAAACAGTCCCCTCTAGCTGACCTTAGGTGGGCTGAGGTGCCCCTGGCATGCAAGTACCATAAAACCCTCTGAAGAAGAAAAACATGATCATATGTCCAATAGTTATGGTGTCATGTTATCATGTCATCAATGTATCAATTTCAAGGTTTACTTTGCATTCTGGCTGCAACTACTACTACTCTAATAGCCTAAATATACTGTAAATTAATTGACCAAATAATGCAAAGTGTTAAGTTAACATAATGTAATGCAGGCATGCTAAAAAACCGTTATGCTTAAATATCCCTCACTCATGCATTCAAGAGCAAGGCCATTTGTTGTGATAGGCTACAACAAAATCAATCTAGCCAGATCAGACTCAACATTTGACAGCCTGGTCTCATAGACTAGCCATAACATTGTAAATGTAAATCCGGCGGCCTCAAATTAGTATTATATGTTATGTTTGGTATGGTTACATAAGACAGAAGGTTACTTAAAACAAATACTAAGTAGGGTGGTTAGTCGGGGTCGATGGGTAGGCGTATAAAGCGAAGATTTAATTGTAATTCGTAACATGTCATACAAAATGGATGATGGACATCCACAAATTAATACATACCATACGAAACATGACATTCATAATAAATGGAAGGAGACAGATGTATATGTACTATGTTACGTCTACCGCTGAGTCCAGGTTGCATTTGAGAGCAGATTCAATCAGATCCGCTTTAGCTTGGAGATGTCCGCATGGTCCTAAAGCACACCATCGCCTCGTTTTGTATCACATGGGGGACATATCCCCCCCAGTGAAAGTTGTGCCCCTGTCAAATTCACAAGCGGCTCACTATACCTAAAGCCGGCACTGAATCACTGTTGTCGCTAGCTTCCACAGCCACAAAATCATAAAATCCGCCTATTTCTACAATTTATCTTCTAAAATTTTGATTATTAACCTTAACCACACTGCTAACCTTATGCCTAACCATAACCTTAAATTAAGACCAAAAAGCTAATTTTTGTTTGTTTTCATGAATTCTTACTATTAGCCAATTTAGACTTTGTGGCTATGGTAATCTCACACATTGTAAATAAATAACACTAATAACGTGAATACAACTCATTGCCAGTTATCAACGTGATGTCTTATTATAATTAACTTTAACCCCCCCCCCCCGTGAATAAAACTCATTGCCAGTTATCAACGTGATGTCTTATTATAATTTACATTAACCCCCCCCCACCACCATCACCCCACCCCGTCCACCAACCCACTATCACCCCACCCCGTCACCCCTGGGGAAAGGGAAAACAACCAATGGGTTTACGACAAAGGGAGAGGTCCTATTTAAAGAACTGGGCAGTTCAAGGTGGCTCAGATATCAACACTACGCGCCAGAGAACGCACGGGAAATATTCTAACCGGTGGAAAATTGTCACGGTTTTACGTTAGATTTCTTTTCTGGGCTGAGATTGCAAACTTTACATACATTTTCCAAAAATACGATTTATTACCTAGAAAAGAAATGAAAGGGTTGCAAGTGCAATGTCTTTACTTTCTTGTGTTAAATGCAGTATTTTATGTGACGTCTTTGGAAGAGGGGAACTCTGTTTCTACGCTTGGTGAGTAGCCAATTGACAAAAAAACGTTTCTGCATTGTTTTGCGGTCTGATAAAATCTGTTTGCATTTGTGCTGCTTAAGTGAAATATTTTTTGAAGAATCGAATCTTTCAAATAATTCATTAATGTAGTTGACAGCCTACATATACTGCCACTTATAGTAAGGCTACTATAAACAGTACATTTTCGGGAAGTGCTATAATAACAGACTACAAATGAGTTTGTGATGACTTAGACTACATTGTTAGTATAGGATATGATGACTAAAGTATAAGGCTGAACGCCCATTCATTCATACTCTATTTGAGTAATGTTACTATAGGGATTGAAGAAACGTTGTGTTCTAATGTTGATGCATATTGGACATATAAGAACAGACAAAATTGATAGGCTACATAATCTCAAATATATATGTATTTTTTCCCCTTAAAAAAAATAATAATCTAGGTTTTCTTCAGCAAAGCTGAAGTATGACATAGATGTAGTCAGTTTATGCATATGAATACATAGTCTATTGTTTATTTTCATTATTAGAAATATAATGTAGTTATTATGTCTGCTTTAACCTTCATGGAATATGCAACCTCCATTCATTACAGTGCAGTAGCCTTGGTTTAGGAGTCAGCTGACCCATTGGGAACACAGCTACTTTGAATCCATGTGGGATTTTTCAGAGCTAGAGGAACAAAGCTGGGAAAACTTGTGGTTTCTATAGGGTCTGTCTGACCGACTGAACCCTAGTAGCCAGGGCCTGATTAATGCAGGGGCTTACAGGGGCTGAAACCCCGGGGCCCAAGCCCGGAAATGTATATGATTTGTTAATCTGACCCTGCTAGTAACCCCCCAGTCAGACGTTCCCACCACCACCTATGTGGTTAAAGATTAGAAACAGCACGGATGGATCTAAAGATCTAACAATCCATTGGCCGTCAGCTAGAGGCTTCCATTCTCTCTTTACTGCAATAGTATCTTCAAACACTTAGTAATGAATTTTCCAAAATTTCTTAAGCATATGTTTTGTTTACTTTCCTCTCTCAGATAATTTCATGGACAACCTCAAGGACTTGATTCAAAACAAGGAACCCACCCCTCATGCCCATGCCAAATTCTCCCTCCGGAAGCCTTTGATGCCGGAAGATGACATCTGCTACATCATCCCCGGCAACCCGGAATCTCTCAAAGAATGCACTTTCAACAGCACCTCCAAAACCTTCCTTGTGATCCACGGCTGGACGGTAAGCCCCTCCAACCTGTAGCAGCATGTCTGTGACATTAAGTCCTTAACAACTATTGCTCAAGGAATTGGATTCCCCCGTCAATAACACCATTCGTTCTTTCCATCTGCCTCAACAGGTGAGTGGCTTGTTTGAGAGCTGGGTGGCCAAGCTGGTGTCGGCGCTGTACAAGAGAGAGCAGGAAGCCAATGTGATCGTGGTGGACTGGCTGTACACAGCCCAGAACCACTATCCAGTAGCCGCCCAGAACACCAAGATGGTGGGAGAAGAGATAGCTCGCTTCATTGACTGGCTGGAGGTTTGTACAATGACTCAACATCTAAGACACTGCAGTGTTTCTCAGATAAAGCATGAATAACATATTTTAAACAAAAGGTATAAAGAGTTACAGTATATTGTTAATATGGCAATGAACTTGACACTTTACTCCAATGTGTTTCCAAGGAGGCAACCAACATCCCTCTTGAAAACCTCCACCTCATTGGCTACAGTCTGGGTGCTCATGTGGCAGGATTCGCTGGGAGCCACGCCTCCAATAAAGTGGGCAGAATAACTGGTAAATATAACGTCTTATAGAGAAACATAGACAAGATGATAGCACTGTTGCTAATCATTGATTGACTCTTTGGCCTGTACCAACTTTCATTCATTGGCCCTTGGCTTGTTCTACTCCTCACTGATTGGTCCCCTTCTCTTTACAGGTCTTGACCCTGCCGGTCCAGACTTCGAGGGGGAGCACGCTCACCGCCGCCTGTCCCCAGATGATGCCCACTTTGTGGATGTTCTCCACACGTTCACGCAGGGCTCTCTGGGCTTTAGCATCGGCATCCAGCAGCCTATAGGCCATGTGGACATCTACCCCAATGGAGGCAGCTTCCAGCCAGGCTGCAATCTGCAAGGCACCCTGGAAACAATATCCAAATTTGGCCTCTTTGGTGAGAATCACATCTTGATATTTTAGTGTGTCATTCTATACAATTGGTTAAATATTAGACATATAACAACATTCACAATCACTTTCCACACAATGACTCTGTTGTCAATCTGGGTACTGAGTTATCATTGGCTAAGTCAGACATGTAATTGTCTGCTTGCAACTTATTCGAAGATGGCAGGGCTTGTGAACAAGGAACAATAGTGTGGTCAAGTCGGTACAACCTGACGTACATCAACATGACATCAGTTGCAGTAACTGTGCAGCTAGTCACTAATCTGACTTTACGTCTAACATCAGCCTGACAAAGGCCTATTCAGGACCGCAAACATCACGGCTAGAGAAAATCCCTTCAGAAGGTCACCAACAACATCACTCCTATTGTAGCTCCCCAGATAAAAGGTTGATATAACTCTATCTATAATGGTAATGCTAGGGAATGGAACTTTATCAGGATTAGTGATATACTACTAGATACATCTACTTGTTATCATTTGATTGCCTGTCCTCCAATTGAGATAATCTCAACTCTGGTTTTTAATGCGGACCAGTGATGCAACTATCCCCTTTATGTTCCTAGCTATCAATGATGTTCCCAGGTGTTCCCACGAGCGCTCCATCCACCTGTTCATCGACTCCCTGGTTAACGAGCAGGAGGCCAGCATGGTGTACCGCTGCGGGAGCAACGATATGTTCGACCGAGGAATGTGCCTCAGCTGCCGCAAGAACCACTGTAACACCGTGGGCTACGATATCAGCAAGGTCCGCAAGACACGTAGCATCAAGATGTACACCAAGACCAGGGCCTCCATGCCGTTCAGAGTCTATCACTACCAGGTGAAGATCCACTTCTCCAGCAAGGTGAACAGGTCTGAGATGGAGCCTTCACTGACAGTCTCTCTGATTGGAACCAAAGGAGAGGTTGAAGACCTCAAACTGACACTGTGAGTACCTGCTCCAACAAGCAGTTAAACCCTAAACCATACAACAAACCACATGCTAGTACATCAACATGATAAGACACCTGATACAATTTCTCATGTTTATGATAACATTAATCTTTACGGTCTATAGTTCAAGTTCTAGTGCTACTGTAGTCTATGCTTAGACATGACACCTTCACTCAGAGAGGTAAATGAGTTCTTATGAAGTGAGTTGACAATAATCAGTTGAGCCTCTATGCTCTTTCTCATTGGCAGAAAGGAGAAGATAACAACCAATAAGACCCATTCCTTCCTGCTGGTAGCAGAGAAAGACATTGGTGACCTCCTAATGGTGAAATTCAAGTGGGAGGAGTCTACTAGCTGGTCTGCCTCGTTCATGCTCAACATGGTGTCTTCCTGGTGGTCAGGTGACAATGCGGAGTCTGAAGTGGAGGTCCACAAAATACGCATCAGAGTCGGGGAGACGCAAAAAAAGTTCGTTTTAAGAGGCCTAATTTCTTTAATATCATGAAACAGAGACAATTTTTATCCATACAAACATCAGAAATATAATAGTTTTTGAAATAAAGTGCAAAACAATTATCTATTATTTATTAGTTGACTTGCCTTTTAATGTTGTTTCTTGTTTGACCCTTTTCCAGGATGGTGTTCTGCATTAAAGATCCTCATGCTCTGAGCTTACAACAGGAAGTTACGTTTGTAAAATGCAAGGACGAATGGAGGAAAAGTTCAAAAAGGTGATTTTTTTTTTTTTTTATCTAATCAACTATTATTTTCTTCGTGCAATACTTTTTTCCTGGATTATTGCCAGTCGGGTCCATTGATTAGACAAATATTAACCCTGTGTTTGCTTTACAGAGTGAACCTGGGGAACCACTAACACTGAATGTACGGAGCAACAGACAAATGTCCTCCTTCCACTTCCGCAGCTCTTAGAGAAATTATTTTTACAGCTGTAATTTATTTTGTCTTTCAAACTATACAAAGACATTATCACATTGTATATCGTGTACAGAACTAGAACTGTGTGTTATTTAAAAATGTTTGTGATTATGTGAACAATCTTTTTTGTAAGCACTGCTTTTGTGGCACATCAACTACGGTGTGGTGCTAAAGGATAGTAAATGCCATCGTCTTTGCTGGTTTTCTGGCAACCCCAAAGAGATGGTTCTTATACAAAGTCTTTGGTGCCTCTGATTGACAGAGACCCATTGACAGGCTGAGTAGAGGCCTCGAGGTACCTGCAGTTCAAACCTCATGTGTTTCCTTACTTTATGCTTAACAAAGCATTCACCATTGTCGTCCTCAATACTATGTGATTGTAGGATCGGACTCCGTGTGCCTTAAAATAACTTGTTGTCAATGAACTTGTCTTAACCTACTGTATGTATTTTTTGTTGTTGTTGATGACAGTGTACGTTTTTTTTTATAGTGAGTTGTATCTTTTACCTGGTCTTTGAGACAGTAATATTCGTGAGGTCCGAAGTGCACATTATTTCCGAGAACTTTGTGAATTTAGTCAAGCACTTGAGCAATAATGCAATGGCTGCTATTTTTACACAGTATATTAATTTGAAACCAGCAATAGTGAGGCCTTTGCAGCAAAATACGGTGCATATCAGTGAGAACCATTATTTTTGTAGTTATTACAATGTTATAAATATGTTATACTAGATTTTTTTTTTTTTTTACAATGATTCATATGGAACTGTTACCTCTAGCAAGTGCTTATGTGATGTATTTTGACTAACATATCCATGGTTGCTGCTAAACTATAAAACTATAAACTAACTATAATGCTCATTTAGCTGTGGATGTCATTTTATAATTGTGACCAGGTAGCTTCACTCAAAGAAGTCAATGAGTGGTTATTGTGAAGTGAGCTGACATCAGCAATAGAAACATGACAGCCTTCTTCAGTAGACTGTGCACAGTGGACTTGCATCATCGTTACAGTTAATAATTGCCTAGTAATATATCTGATTGTCAGACTATTTTAACAGCAGTAGAGTAGGCTATTTATAACTAATATTATACATTTAGAGATCGGTATTGTAATCATTGTGACTTATTTCATTTCTGCCTGTTCTATTGAGCCTGTAGAAAAGGTGGAGATGTAAAACTTTTGCACTGAAAACAGAGGAAAGGGTTACTAAACCAGTTGCTAAGTGCACCATGTGTAAATATCCTATTAGCATATGATTCTATGGTAAAGAATATTACAATATATTTTTTACCCTCTTATCTTTTTTTATTATATCTGCAATCGGTATACTGTATATACACCTGTAAATATGTGACTATATACATACTTTAATAAATTGGAACTGCTATTTTGAAGTTGAATGAGTGTTTTTAATGGAAACATAGTTGTAAAATTGTCCAGGATCATGCTTAGATATACTATACAATTTTAACCCATTCACACATTCAAGAAGAGACAAACTCAGCAATGTATTATCCATGATACACAATCTACATTCCATTTTAGAACATACAGTGCCTTCAGAAAGTACTCACACCCCTTGACTTTTTTCAAAATTTGTTGTGTTAAATTGAGATTTTGTGTCACTGGCCTACACACAATACCCCATAATGTGAAAGTGGAATTATGTTTTTAGAAATTTTTCTAAATTAATTATAAATGAAAAGCTGAAATGTCTTGAGTCAATAAGTATTCAACCCCTTTGTTATGGCAAGCCTAAATAAATTCAGAAGTAAAAATGTGCTTATTAACAAGTTGAATGGACACACACTGTGTGCAATAATAGTGGTTAACATCATTTTTGAATGACTACCTCATCTCTGTACCCCACACATACAATTATCTGTAAGGTCCCTCAATCGAGCAGTCAATAAGTATTCAACCCCTTTGTTATGGCAAGCCTAAATAAATTCAGAAGTAAAAATGTGCTTATTAACAAGTTGAATGGACACACACTGTGTGCAATAATAGTGGTTAACATCATTTTTGAATGACTACCTCATCTCTGTACCCCACACATACAATTATCTGTAAGGTCCCTCAATCGAGCAGTGAATTTCAAACACAGATTCAACCACAAAGACCAGGGAGGTTTTCCAATGCCTCGCAAAGAAGGGCACCTATTGGTAGAATAAAATAAAAAAAAGCAGACATTGAATATCCCTTTGAGCATGGTGAAGTTATTAATTACACTTTGGATGGTGTATCAATACACCCAGCCACTACAAAGATACAGGTATCCTTCCTAATATGAGGCCAATGGTGACTTTAAAACAGTTACAGAGTTTAATGGCCGTGATAGGAGAAAACTGAGGATGGATCAACAACATTGTAGTTACTTTACAATACCAACCTAAATGACAGAGTGAATAGAAGGAAGCCTGTACAGAATAAAATGTTTCTAAAACATGCATCCTGTTTGCAATAAGGCACTAAAGTAAAACTGCAAAAAAATTGTGGCAAAGAAATTAACTTTATGTCCTGAATGCAAAGCATCATGTTTGGGACAAATCCAACACAACACATCACTGAGTACCACTCTTCATATTTTCAAGCATGGTGGTGGCTGCATCATGTTATGGGTATGCTTGTCACCGGCAAGGACTAGGGAGTCTTTTTGGATAAAAATAAACGGAATAGAGCTAAGCCTAGGCTAAATCCTAGAGGAAAAGCTGGTTCAGTCTGCTTTCCAACAGACACTAGGAGCCAAATTCACCTTTCAGCAGGACAATAACCTAAAACACAAGGCCAAAAATACACTGGAGTTGCTTACCAAGACGACATTGAATGTTCCTGAATGGCCTGGTTACAGTTTTGACTTAAATTGGCATGAAAATCTATGGTAAGACTTTAAAATGGCTGTCTAGCAATGATCAACAACCAACTTTTTTAAATATAATAATAATGTGCAAATATTGTACAATCCAGGTGTGCAAAGCTCTTACAGACCTACCCAGAAAGAATCACAGCTGTAATCGCTGTCAAAGGTGATTCTAACATGTATTGACTCAGGGGTGTGAATACTTATGTAAATGAGATATTTCTGTATTTCATTTAGAATAAATATGCAAAAATGTCACTTTGTCATTATGGGGTATTGTGTGTAGATGGGTGAGAAACAAAATCAATTTAATCCATTTTAAATTCAGGTTGTAAGACAACAAAATGTGGAAAAAGTCAAGGGGTATGAATACTTTCTGAAGGCACTGTACAACAATCACAAAGCTTTCAGTCACTTCCCTCTACTCAATCTCATTCAAGAAGTGGTCATCACACATTTTTACTGGAACTTTCTCTCGACAATAGAAACACTGCCCATTGTGTTCTAATCCTGCACTCAAATAAACCTGACTGACTCCATTTTGTCCCTGATGCCATTCCATTTGGCTGCCAAGGGCAAGGTGACCCACCAATATCAAATGGTCTCTTGTTTTTCAATGGCGCTCTCTTTTCGAGCTCCAGTATAATGGCTGATGAACAGCAACAGCCCCAAGTAATACTGGACTATTCTGCCTGGTGTACCATGTCTGTCTACACAGCTTATTTTAGTCCTCACCTCACCTAGATACCTCAGTACTCTAGTGGACAGACATACACAATACAGGTAACTAGAGGCAATCCTTGTGTCCTTCAAACTGGTCCAAGCTGGTCCATTGTGTCAAATGAGACACAATGCCACTACGGTGGAAAACTGGATGATTGTTAAGGATCACATTAGCCTTCAGGTTCAAATTGCTGAGTGAAGGTCACTGATGGAGGGCCATGGACAGAAGGAAGAATGGTACATTAAGTGCATGAATGGACAGGTGGTTCTAAAAAAGAACATCCCACTCGTAGATCAGTGAGGGCAAAACAAACTTGGCAACACCCCCTTTTCCACCACACGTGCATTGAGGAACACGGCACAGAGTTGTGACGTACTTGTTAATATAGATAGATAGTTAACGGTTACAGTCTTTGTCCTAGTCAGAGACAGAAATGGAGCTACGGCGGGTTACTCTGGGTCCCCCATGTCCAGGGTGCATTCACACAGACACACAGTGCTGACCATCACGGCAGACAGAGTCATGATGGCCAGGAGAATAGCCTATCAGTGAGCCTGCGGACGACAAGAGCACAAGTCAAACATTTGCCCACTCTAGTTCAAGTCTGCTATAGTCAGCTGTTTAATAGCCAAAACACCTCCAATTCCATTTACTTTCATTCACATTGACTTGAGGTGACATTATCTTTTCTTCAGGAAGCCATTTGCTACAGGATGTTAGTCAGCTAACATTCCAAATGTGTCACACTCAGTTAGATGGAACCAATGGGCATGCAATAGTGGTTCAGCTGTGGTGTGGAAACACTACTGTTGCCATACCACAGCCTAATAACCTTTACCTTAGCTGGCATGGCTCCCAAACCAGTTATGTGTAGTACTGTCCTCGAATTAAATAAAAAATAAGACATAAACTATGAGCTGGGGGCCTCCGGAGTGGCGCAGCGGTCTAAGGCACTGCATCGCAGTGCTAGAGCCATTTACATTACATTTTAGTCATTTAGCAGACGCTCTTATCCAGAGCGACTTACAGGAGCAATTAGGGTTAAGTGCCTTGCTCAAGGGCACATTTACGTCATTTAGCAGACGCTCTTATCCAGAGCGACTTACAAATTGGTGCATTCACCCTATAGCTAGTGGGATAACCACTTTCCAAATTTTTTTTTTTTTTTTAGAAGGATTACTTTATCCTATCCCAGGTATTCCTTAAAGAGGTGGGGTTTCAAATGTCTCCGGAAGGTGGTGAGTGACTCCGCTGTCCTGGCGTCGTGAGGGAGCTTGTTCCACCATTGGGGTGCCAGAGCAGCGAACAGTTTTGACTGGGCTGAGCGGGAACTATGCTTCCGCAGAGGAAGGGGAGCCAGCAGGCCAGAGGTGGATGAACGCAATGCCCTCGTTTGGGTGTAGGGACTGATCAGAGCCTGAAGGTACGGAGGTGCCGTTCCCCTCACTGCTCCATAGGCAAGCACCATGGTCTTGTAACGGATGCGAGCTTCAACTGGAAGCCAGTGGAGTGTGCGGAGGAGGGGGGTGACGTGAGAGAACTTGGGAAGGTTGAACACCAGACGGGCTGCGGCATTCTGGATGAGTTGTAGGGGTTTAATGGCACAGGCAGGGAGCCCAGCCAACAGCGAGTTGCAGTAATCCAGACGGGAGATGACAAGTGCCTGGATTAGGACCTGTGCCGCTTCCTGTGTAAGGCAGGGTCGTACTCTCCGAATGTTGTAGAGCATGAACCTGCAGGATCGGGTCACCGCCTTGATGTTAGCGGAGAACGACAGGGTGTTGTCCAGGGTCACGCCAAGGCTCTTCGCACTCTGGGAGGAGGACACAACGGAGTTGTCAACCGTGATGGCGAGATCATGGAACGGGCAGTCCTTCCCCGGGAGGAAGAGCAGCTCCGTCTTGCCAGGGTTCAGCTTGAGGTGGTGATCCGTCATCCATACTGATATGTCTGCCAGACATGCAGAGATGCGATTCGCCACCTGGTTATCAGAAGGGGGAAAGGAGAAGATTAGTTGTGTATCGTCAGCGTAGCAATGATAGGAGAGGCCATGTGAGGATATGACAGAGCCAAGTGACTTGGTGTATAGGGAGAAAAGGAGAGGGCCTAGAACTGAGCCCTGGGGGACACCAGTGGTGAGAGCACGTGGTGCGGAGACAGCTTCTCGCCACGCCACTTGGTAGGAGCGACCGGTCAGGTAGGACGCAATCCAGGAGTGAGCCGCGCCGGAGATGCCCAGCTCGGAGAGGGTGGAGAGGAGGATCTGATGGTTCACAGTATCAAAGGCAGCAGACAGGTCTAGAAGGACAAGAGCAGAGGAGAGAGAGTTAGCTTTAGCAGTGCGGAGAGCCTCCGTGACACAGAGAAGAGCAGTCTCAGTTGAATGACCAGTCCTGAAACCTGACTGGTTTGGATCAAGAAGGTCATTCTGAGAGAGATAGCAAGAGAGTTGGCTAAAGACGGCACGCTCAATAGTTTTGGAAAGAAAAGAAAGAAGGGATACTGGTCTGTAGTTGTTGACATCAGTGGGATCGAGTGTTGGTTTTTTGAGAAGGGGTGCAACTCTCGCTCTCTTGAAGACGGAAGGGACATAGCCAGCGGTCAAGGATGAGTTGATCAGCGAGGTGAGGTAGGGGAGAAGGTCACCGGAGATGGTCTGGAGAAGAGAGGAGGGGATGGGGTCAAGCGGGCAGGTTGTTGGGCGGCCTGCAGTCACTAGTCGCAAGATTTTATCTGGAGAGAGAGGGGAGAAAGAAGTCAAAGCATAGGGTAGGGCAGTGTGAGCAGGACCAGCAGTGTCATTAGACTTAACAAACGAGGATCGGATGTCGTCAACCTTCTTTTCAAAGTGGTTGACGAAGTCATCCACAGAGAGGGAGGAGGGGGGGGGGGGGTGGGGGGGAGGATTCAGCAGTGAGGAGAATGTGGCAAAGAGCTTCCTAGGGTTAGAGGCAGATGCTTGGAATTTAGAGTGGTAGAAAGTGGCCTTAGCAGCAGAAACAGATGAAGAAAATGTAGAGAGGAGGGAGTGAAAAGATGCCAGGTCGGCAGGGAGTTTAGTTTTCTTCCATTTCCGCTCAGCTGCCCGGAGCTCTGTTCTGTGAGCTCGCAATGAGTCGTCAAGCCATGGAGCTGGAGGGGAGGACCGAGCCGGCCGGGAGGATAGGGGACACAGGGAGTCAAAGGATGCAGAAAGGGAGGAGAGGAGGGTTGAGGAGGCAGAATCAGGAGATTGGAGGGAGAAGGATTGAGCAGAGGGAAGAGATGATAGGATGGAAGAGGAGAGAGTAGTGGGAGAGAGAGAGCGAAGGTTGCGGCGGCGCGTTACCATCTGTGTAGGGGCAGAGTGAGTAGTGTTGGAGGAGAGCGAGAGAGAAAAGGATACAAAGTAGTGGTCGGAGACATGGAGGGGAGTTGCAGTGAGATTAGTAGAAGAGCAACATCTAGTAAAGATGAAGTCAAGCGTATTGCCTGCCTTGTGAGTAGGGGGGGACGGTGAGAGGGAGAGGTCAAAAGAGGAGAGGAGTGGAAAGAAGGAGGCAGAGAGAAATGAGTCAAATGTAGACGTAGGGAGGTTGAAATCCCCCAAAACTGTGAAGGGTGAGCCATCCTCAGGAAAGGAACTTATCAAGGCGTCAAGCTCATTGATGAACTCTCCAAGGGAACCTGGAGGGCGATAGATGACAAGGATATTAAGCTTAAATGGGCTAGTGACTGTGACAGCGTGGAATTCAAATGAGGAGATAGACAGATGGGTTAGGGGAAAAATTGAGAATGACCACTTGGGAGAGATGAGGATTCCTGTGCCACCACCCCTCTGACCAGATGCTCTCGGGGTATGCGAGAACACATGGTCAGACGAGGAGAGAGCAGTAGGAGTAGCAGTGTTTTCAGTGGTAATCCATGTTTCCGTCAGCGCCAGGAAGTCGAGGGACTGGAGGGTAGCATAGGCTGGGATGAAGTCAGCCTTGTTGGCAGCAGAACGGCAGTTCCAGAGGCTGCCTGAGACCTGGAACTCCAGGTGTGTGGTGCGTGCAGGGACCACCAGGTTAGAGAGGCAGCAGCCACGCGGTGTGAGGCGTTTGTGTAGCCTGTGCGGAGAGGAGAGAACAGGGATAGGCAGAGGCATAGTTGACAGGCTGTAGCAGATGGCTACAATAATGCAGAGGAGATCGGAATGAAATGAACTAAACATCTGGGAAAGGAGAGAGCAAGGCCTCCCTCACCAAAAAAAAAATATAACTCCCAACTTCCACTTCAGAAACTATAATTGTTTCACTGAACCACCCGAATAAAACTCTCCCAACTTCCACTTTAGAAATTAGAATTGATGTAAACTACAGCGGTTCAATGTTTCAAGGACTAGACTCAACTTACTTTATTCAGCTAGCTAACTATGACGCCATAGCTAACTAGCATGCTGGCATCCAATAACACACAGTTTAGCACCAATACTTGGTTACAACAAACTACCAATAGTGTGTTAACACACTAAACAGATAATTCGTGTCCGTGTCTAGTTCTTTCATAACGCAGCAATGATTAAACGTTGGCTAGCTAGCACAAAGATATTGTATTTAGCTACCACAGTACAGCCAGCTGGTAGTGTTGGCTAGCTAGCAATGGCTGCTGTGTTGACTTTGTTTGAAAAACAGCGTCGCGGCGAACGACTGTAGCTGGCTAAAAGGATATTGTATTTAGTTGCTACCGTTGCTAATAGCTACTAGCCAGCTAGTCCAGGAGGTGAGTTAGCTAGCTAGCTTCGTGCTACACCCGGCACCGCCGAACACAAAAGTAACCTACAATAACTACATACAGCAACTACCCACAACAGCCCACGATGCCTACCTATAATACCTAATAATATACAGCCCACGATGCCTACCTATAATACCTAACTACAATCTAAATACATAGTTTAAGCCTTACTCGACAAAGCCCAAACTAAGTATAAAGCCAAACTTACCCAACGCCAGCTAACTGGGTGGCAGACTGCAATCAGTAGCTGTAACTAAGTACAGCTACCAACCACCTAACGTTAATGCCTCGGATAATGAGGTTAGAAAAACAGCTGAATGGTAGGTAGCAAGCTGGCTCAATTACAGGTACTCTTAAGCGTGAAATAACATTGGAAACAACTAACCACAGTTGCTAAAAGTTACCAGTAGCTACCCGCTAGCTAGCTAGCTTTGTTGGTCCAAGTAGTGGGTTAGCTAGCACTCGTGCTTCGCCGGGGTCCGCCAAATACAATACTTACCTACAACCTAGTTATCCATGGTTAGGTCAAAAGAGGAGAGGAGTGGAAAGAAGGAGGCAGAGATAAATTAGTCAAATGTAGACGTAGGGAGGTTGAAATCCCCCAAAACTGTGAGGGGTGAGCCATCCTCAGGAAAGGAACTTATCAAGGCGTCAAGCTCATTGATGAACTCTCCAAGGGAACCTGGAGGGCGATAGATGACAAGGATATTAAGCTTAAATGGGCTAGTGACTGTGACAGCATGGAATTCAAATGAGGAGATAGACAGATGGGTTAGGGGAAAAATTGAGAATGTCCACTTGGGAGAGATGAGGATTCCTGTGCCACCACCCCTCTGACCAGATGCTCCAGGTTGTGTCGCAGCCGGCCGCGACCAGGAGACCCATGAGGCGACGCACAATTGGCCCAGCGTTGTCCGGGTTAGGAGAGGGTTTAGCCGGCCGGGATGTCCTAGCGACTCCTGTGGTGGGCCAGGCGCATGCACGCTGACTTTAGTCACCAGTTGTACAGTGTTTCCTCCGACACATTGGTGCGGATGGCTTCCGGGTAAAGCGGGCAGTGTGTCAAGAAGCAGCTTGGCAGGGTCGTGTTTTGGAGGATTCATGGCTCTCGACCTTCGCCTCTCCCAAGTCCGTACAGGAGTTGCAGTGATGGGACAAGACTGTAACTACCAATTGGGGAGAAAAAGGGGTAAAAAGTACAATACAAAAAAAGATATGAGCTGGAGCAGATATGAATGCGCAGATACGGACAATAGAAAATCAATTAACACTAGAAAGCCCTGGTCAGTGAGTGAGCGGTACATCTAAGCGCTAGAAGGGGTCACCGTCTCTCTAACTCAACCTGATGTGTGACCCGAGTAGCTCTTTTAAATCCCTGTGGGCATTCCTGATTCGCCGCACTTTAAAGCGAGGCCAAAGCTCAAAGCCAACTGAGGCTGGAACATCTGAACGAAGAACATCAAAACAGGAAGCTTTCCATACACACACTGAGCTCAACATGCATCTCAACACACTACATCTTCTAGGATCCTCTGGCCTGTTGTAAATGAACACCCTGAATACATCATAGGGTAGATAGATAAACAAACCTTCATCCACTCAGCCAGGTTGTCAAACTCATCCAGGTCTACCAGGTGGAGGAAGGAGTTCTTCAGCCTGGCGATGGGCCTGTCAGTGTCCAGGATGCCTGGAACACCAGGAACTGGTCGCAGTAGATCTGCTTGGCTGAACACGGCTTCCCGGCAACCAAGGCTACACGCTTCCCCTGGAATTGCTTAGTCAGGACAGAGGAAGTAGTGCTGGCGCAGGTCGCAGGCTTGTCTAAGGTTTAAGAAATCCATGGGAAAATACAAGTGATAGGTGAAAGATTGAGTTTACTGAGTGAAAAAGCACATGCACACATTGGTAACCAAGCTCCTTATCCTTGTTAAATTCTGCTTTTACACAGCCCACCACATCAGATGCCCTTTTGGTTGTTTGGGGAAAGTCTTGTTTGTCCCCAAATCATAAACACATTCCCCAGATTTAAGCGCAGCGGGAGAGGAGACGAGGGTGAGGGAGGAGAAGAGGGATTGTGGTTACCTGGCTGCTGGCAGCATGTGGCACTTCTCTTTCTTGGACTCTCCCAGACAGTCACACTGCTCCAGGCCGTACCTCACACACAGTGACTCACAGTGACAATCCTGAGAAATAGATGGAGAAATGGACAGAGAGAGAAGGATAGGGGAGAGGGAAGGAGGGAGAAAGGGAGAGAGAGAGAGATGGAGAAAGGGAAAAGGATAGGGGAAGAGGAGGGAAGGATAGTGAGAGAGGAAAAGAGGGAGGGTGAAATACAGGAGAGAGGACATAGAGCGAATGAAAGGAGAACACGAGAAAAATAACACCAAAGCCTGGTTGAGAATATTATGGCCCCTCAGTGAAGTCTCACAGAAAAAAATGTCTGCTAGACACTGCCAGACAGGCCTGCTCATTCCCACAAATCCTAAACATCCGTGTTCAGTTAACTTGTTCCTTGTTCAAGGCTGTGTCAGAAATGGGTTCTGGCCCAAATCTTATATTTCAGGATGTATGCCCCCATAGAGAGCCATACATATGGAATTTACATTGAAATCTTCCCATTCAGAACGACTCTCCAAACTCAGAACCACATTTATCATCTGAAAGGGTAAAATAATGGAGGAAATTCACTCAAGATGGCAACCAAGGACAACATGAAGACAGATCCTGTGAAAGTGGATACTGCTGACGTTGGAATGTCATCTCATTGAGACAGTGTGTGCAATGAGTGAAAATGTTGAGTCATTATCTGACCCTCCATTGAGACACACCCGAGTCCCCAAACTGCATACGGTCATGTTGGCCTTGGCTGTAGGCTCAGGGCAGACGGGGGAGAGACCAGAGCACACACTCTCCAGCTGACAGTCCGACTCCTCATCACAGCTGTCCCCTGACAGCTTATGACACACTCTTGGCCACAGCATAGTCCCTGACTGAGACTGAGGGGACAGACAGATAGATAGACAGACAGAAAGAAAGAAAGAAAGAAAGAAAGAAAGAAAGAAAGAAAGAAAGAAAGAAAGAAAGAAAGAAAGAAAGAAAGAAAGAAAGAAAGAAAGAAAGAAAGAAAGAAAGAAAGAAAGAAAGAAAGAAACAGGTGGGTGGGCAAACAGGCAAAGAGACAACTTGTGTTGTTTACTGTTTTGTTTTGAATGGTATGAAAAGCGGTAATTATCCCTTTAGCCACAAAAACAACTATGCTTTGCCCAAAATGTTAACAATCTTCTTATTAAGAGCTCCATGGGAGATGTTATGTAAACTTTGGACAGAAATTAGTAATTACCCATAGAAACAGATCTAGGATCAGCAAATCGCAAAGGGACTTTTTCATTCTACTAATGATCCTACTACAAACTTTTGACCAGAAGTTACCTGCAATGCTTGCCATGTTTCAGGCAACACTTGGTGCCCATGGGGTCTGTCTTGTTATGGCCCACATCACACTCCTCCCCCTCCTCCATGATCTGGTTCCCACTGATTGGCTGATCAATTGCTGACAGAACATGTATACCCACACACATTAGCTAATCTCAACACTGCTAACTCATATACACTGAGTATACCAAACATTAGGAACACCTTCCTAATATTGAGTTGCACCCCCCCCCCCCCCCCCCCCTATCTATCTGTGTTGTCCTTGGTGTGTTGTTTGTTATGAGAACATTGTATTCCTCTTCCAGAACCATGGGCATCAGTAACACAGCACATTTGTCTCTCGTGTCAAATGACCTTCATCTAAGTTAACAAGCATTTGTATCCAGCAATAAAGAGGGGAATGAACTCTTTAAAAAAAAAAGGACTTCAGTAGTTGCTTTCCCAAAATTGGGAACCTGGGTTCTTCTGGAGTGAAAGGCAGGTTCCTGATATTCCCTCATACCACTAATGAGGTCCGGGAGAACAACGATAAGTTCTCTCCCTGCAGCATCAAGCATATCAGCCAAGTCCTGAAGATCAAAAAGGATGACTGCTTCGTGGGTAAGGCGCTATAGGTCTGAACAAAAAATACCTCCTCTGTCTCTATCTCTCGCTCTCTCTATCTCTCTCGCTCTCTCTATCTGCAACTGAGTAATTCCAGTAATTTATGAAGATACTCGATGTACACTGAGTATACAAAACGTTAAGAACACAGTTGAGCAGTTGCAGATAAAGTAAATCAAAAATCAATCTGGTTTATTAAAAGTTGCAACAGGAAACATGAAGCATAGAAAAACAGACAGCTTCTGACATGAAGCGCAAAAAATGCCCCATACACTGAGTATACAAAACATTAGAAACACCTGCTCTTTCCATGACATAGACTGACCAGGTGAATCCAGGTGAAAGCTATGATCCTTTATTGATGTCACTTGTTAAATCCACTTCAATCAGTGTAGATGAAGGGGAGGAGACAGGTTAAATAATTATTTTTAAGCCTTGATACAATTGAGACATGGATTGTGTGTGTGCCATTCAGAGGGTGAATGAGCAAGACAAAATATTTAAGTGCCTTTTGAATGGGGTATGGTAGTAGGTGCCAGGCGCACCGGTTTGTGTCAAGAACTGCAACACTGCTGGGGTTTTCACGCTCAACAGTTTCCCATGTGTATCAAGAATGGTCCACCACCCAAAGGACATTCAGCCTACTTGACACAACTGTGGGAAGCATTGGAGTCAACATGGGCCAGTATCCCTGTGGAACACTTTCGACACCTTGTAGAGTCCATGCCCAAATGAATTGAGGCTGTTCTGAGGCCAAAAGGGGGTGCAACTCAATATTAGGAAGGTGTTCCTAATGTTTTCTACACTCAGTGTACGTTTGTCACTAAAGATCAATCTTTTTAACATCCGGCGAAGTGAAGTGGATCATTCGCAAATCCCCGCCTTATCTTAGCTCATTGGTCACCATAGCAGCACCCACCCGTAGTCTGCGCTCCAGCAGGTATATCTCACTGGTCATTCCCAAAGCCAACACCTCCTTTGGCCGCCATTCCTTCCAGTTCTCTGCTGCCAATGACTGGAACGAATTGCAAAAATCTCTGAAGCTGGAGACTCTTATCTCCCTCACTAACTTTAAGCATCAGTTGTCAGAGCACCTTACCGATCACTGCACCTGTACACAGCCCATCTGAAATTAGCCCACCCAACTACCTCATCCCTATATTGTTATTTATTTTGCTCTTTCGCACCCCAGTATCTCTATTTGCACATAATCTCTTGCACATCTAGCATTCCAGTGTTAATACTAATTGTAATTATTTTGCACTATAGCCTATTTATTGCCTTACCTCCATAACTTGCTACATTTGCACACACTGTATATATATTTTCTGTTGTATTTTTTGACTTTATGTTTTTTTTACCCCATATGTAACTCTGTGTTGTTGTTTTTATCGCACTGCTATGCTTTATCTTGGCCAGGTCGCAGTTGTAAATGAGAACTTGTTCTCAACTGGCTTACCTGGTTAAATAAAGGTGAAATAAAAAAATATTTTAAAAAATGTTCTGGAACAATGCAAACAGCCATATAGGTTTTAGGGTGCCCAATACGTGGGAAATGCAGAACTGGCAGATCATTGGGATTGATCATACTACATGTACACACTCAAAACAAATCCTGCTTGACCACAAGCCAGGACATGATATTATCTAACCTTATGGCCTGATGTTTCCATTTGTTATAGTTACACACTGTGGCCGATACTGTTTCAATTTCAAGAGATAAGAACGCTTCTGCCCATAGGGTTAAAGTCCTGCAATGAATTAACACAGAGAGCTGCAACAAGACCTGTACAATAAAAAGAGGTTATGTAATCAAATGGCATATAATGACATATAAAACATCAACTGGGTGTAGTTCTGCAGCGTGTGTCTTGAACAAATCCCTCCCCAGTTCCCTTAAATATAAGGGAAAGGTAAGGAGAGCAAAGGTAAGGTAAAAATAGAGTCTTGAGCCTCTTTAGGTGAAAGGGCAATTTGCTTGGCAGAATGTGTACAGTAGAGAACAACATGTACAGGACAGTGACAATAGAGTGGGAGAAACCTCAGCTGTGCTGGGTTGCTTAACATCATGAACGTGTTAGGTGTTAGTGCAGGAGCGGTATATAGCTCTACTTATACATTCTACTTGAATAGCCATGTTAATGCTGTCTAACTGTCCAACAGAGGTCCCCATGGACTTTTTTCCACCCTACACTATATTGTTTGCATTCTAGGTTGCATAAGTGACCACTGTGACCTTGACCCTACCACATCCTTTCAGTAAATACTTTCACAAAACAGGGCAGTTTTTTCCAAGAGTTTTAAAGAGGTTGTCCCCATTCCTGCATATTAGTGGAAGTGTGGACAGGTCATCAGGCAGGCTGAGGTCTCACAGTGGCAGATGAAAGCCTCACAGCCAGTTGGGTCTGTATCGGTGACCTCCGATGCCTGTTGGCTTATATAACACTCCTGCACTGCAGGCGATCCCACTGCCACCAGTTACAAACAGCTGGCCTTTTTCTCACAGAATATAGTACTGTGACATCATCCCTCAACTAGGCCACCACTCATTTCAGAGAGGTCCATTTTGTTACAGTATGTGGATCATTGAACAACCTTGGTCATGGAGCTGACATGGGCTTTAGGAGTTGGGCAGTGACCTCTCACCTTGGCTCAACAAAGGGTCAGCCCTGCTTCTCGGGGGGCACTGACAGACACTTATTGATCAGATACATGCGGTAAAGAGATCAATGGAACGCAGACCGTTGGGGGAAAGAACAAGGACCCAGTCATTGGCGCACTTTCAAAACAATCTGATCTTACAAAGTGGATATATTTGTCAAATCCGTCATGATTTTTGTGTTCAAACAGGCCCACAATGTGGTTACTAAAATCCGATTTGGATACATTTGGCTGTTTTTGCTGCATAATATTTAGAAATAGTCATTTTTGGGGTTAGAAAGAATGTCTGCTAAATGCTAACTCCCATTCGTATAAGCTGGTAGCATAGCTAGCCGTTTTTTAAGTGGAATGCAGTTGATTGGGGACGATGACATGAACATGTATTGGAGTTGACATCCATAAAAGCATTATACTCTGATTTGTACCCCAACATAGTGTGCAATACACATACAAACAATAGCCTACATGTAGGCACATTTTTATGGGGGGGAATGAAGAGATTCTGAGGTTGTGACTAGAGGGAGTACAGCTACGACCGGAAGTGACTTTTTTCGTAGCAGTTTAGGAGATAATTTTAGCTAACCCTAAACCTTTTCCTACCCTTAACCTAAGTCTCCTAACCTGCAACGTTAGTTATCCTTAACTGCTGCGTAAATTCTCCTTACCTGCTACGAAAAAGTCAATTCCGGTCGTAGCTGTTCTCCCTCTAGTCAGAACCAGATTTTGAATCTTTCTCCCATGGGGGCATGCGTGAGTGGCGTTGCTATTGCATTTCCATTGTTTTGGTCGAGTTCGATTGGTCTCTTTACCACATCTAGGAATTCTGTTTGGAATTCAGGGCATGTCGGTGTGGCGTTTAGCCTTTTCTACCTGTCTCAGACAAACAATATTTGCACTTTATACAAGCAAATAGTGAGGACAGGAAATATAACCACTACTAGCATTAAACCTCCCGC
The DNA here is from genome assembly GCF_964263955.1 of Coregonus lavaretus. Classification (NCBI taxonomy): domain Eukaryota; kingdom Metazoa; phylum Chordata; class Actinopteri; order Salmoniformes; family Salmonidae; genus Coregonus; species Coregonus lavaretus. The sequence continues at coordinate 33,224,256 of NC_139993.1, read as the reverse complement.
TACCACTGCATAACCACTATAGTCATCAACAACATCACCACCAACAACAACAACAATGAAGGACAATGTCTCATTTGATTACTGTATAGATTTAGCTAATAATAAAGAAGAACAAGGAAACTCCCCTCACACACATATACAGTCTGTCCCCTTTCCGGTATATCAGTCCCATGCCTTATGTGTATGTTTTGGGTATCAGGGCCTGTCAAGCACATGCAAGTGCTACCTATGTCTTTTATATAACCCCTCTGTTACACAATTACATTTACTTTTGATATTTAAGTACAGTATATTTAAAACCAAATACTTTTTTACTTTTACTCAAGTAGTATTTTACTGGGTGACTTTCACGTTTACTTGAGTCATATTCTATTAAGGTATCTTTACTTTTACTCAAATTTTACTTTTACTCAAGTATGACAATTTGGTACTTTTTCCACCACTGCACTGGAGGACAGTAAAGGTTGAGCTGCAAAACAAGGCAGCCCTCTTTCCCCTGCTTGCCCAACCCAAAGTAGGGAGGAGTTGCCCCTAATTGATGATATATAGAGTCAGGTATTATTTAATCAAGGCTATGTAAGGTTAATATTGGAGATATGATAATCTGATCCTAGATCTGTGGGTTAGGGCAACCTCTAATTTGAGCATCTAATCCATGCTGCTTTGTGGATGAGGCTGTTTTTACTGTACATTAATCCAAAAGTGTTCATCCCAATGGGATTCAGCATCACAGGACTGGATTAGAAGTCCTAGAGATTGCCATGCCTTTGAGGCTGATCAAAAAGGCAATTAAGAATCACCATCAAAACGAGTCACTGCTTGAGTACGCATAGCCAACCCAGGCATGCTTCGCTTGGGGAATTCACAACACACGCCAGGCTGCATGCCAACACAGACATCTCCAGGCTAATCAAGAATGCCATACGCATCCCCACTGACTCCCTGAATTGACCCAAAGGGGCTATTTAGAGGGCTGAGTTTCCTAGAAAGAGCATGGCTTTGGCACCAGTGTTGTGATCTTAGGTTGTGGTTTGGCCAACTGCAATCAGCTCTGTTTATGTTATGTCCCCCTCCTCCTCTCTGCCTTATAAAGAGCCCTGATGAATGCCTCCTATTATTAGTCTTCTAAACTCACCACAAACACATAGCCCCCACACACTAACACTGCAGTTACTCTCTTTCTTTCTTTCTTTCTTTCTTTCTTTCTTTCTTTCTTTCTTTCTTTCTTTCTTTCTTTCTTTCTTTCTTTCTTTCTTTCTTTCTTTCTTTCTTTCTTTCTTTCTTTCTTTCTTTCTTTCTTTCTTTCTTTCTTTCTTTCTTTCTCTCTCTCTTTCTCTCTCACAGACAGACACACACACACACACACACACACTCTCTCTCATGGTCTTGGACAAACAAACAAACAATAGTAGAAGGAGGACCTGACTCAAGTGAGGCTCTCATTTGAATGAGGACGCCCGGCAAACAGATGGGTGGAAATTAAGTGGAAATGGACCGTGTGCTACTTTAGACTGCACGGTTAAAACAACAACACCTTCACATCATTTATCCACTTCACATTAAGCAGCAAAAGTGTAGGTTGTCGAGAGGTGCCACTGTACCGTGTGAGTACAGTGATGTGTGTTTGGTTTCAGTCTGGTCCAAGCTGGAGCTACAGTACCTTGCAAAAGTATTCATCCCCCTTGGCGTTTTTCCTATTTTGTTGCATTACAACCTGTAATTTAAATTGATTTTTATTTGGATTTCATGTAATGGACATACACAAAATAGTCCAAATTGATGAAGTGAAAAGATAAAAATATATTTTCAAAAAATTCTAAAGTGGTGCGTGCATCTGTATTCACCCCCTTTGCTATGAAGCCCCTAAATAAGATCTGGTGCAACCAATTACCTTCAGAAGTCACATAAGTAGTTAAATAAAGTCCACCTGTGTGCAATCTAAGTGTCACATGATCTGTCACATGATCTCAGTATATATACACCTGTTCTGAAAGGCCCCAGAGTCTGCAACACCACTAAGCAAGGGGCACCACCAAGCAAGCGGCACCATGAAGACCAAGGAGCTCTCCAAACAGGTCAGGGACAAAGTTGTGGAGAAGTACAGATCAGGGTTGGGTTATAAAAAAATATCGGAAACTTTGAACATCCCACGGAGCACCATTAAATCCATTATTAAAAATGGAAAGAATATGGCACCACAACAAACCTGCCAAGAGAGGGCCGCCCACCAAAACTCACGGACCTGGCAAGTTGGGCATTAATCAGAGAGGCAACAAAGACACCAAAGATAACCCTGAAGGAGCTGAAAAGCTCCACAGCGGAGATTGGAGTATCTGTCCATAGGACCACTTTAAGCCATACACTCCACAGAGCTGGGCTTTATGGAAGAGTGGCCAGAAAAAGCCATTTCTTAAAGAAGCCAAGTGGGAGACTCCCCAAACATATGGAAGAAGGTACTCTGGTCAGATGAGACTAAAATTGAGCTTTTTGGTCATCAAGGAAAACGCTATGTCTGGCGCAAACCCAACACCTCTCATCACCCCAAGAACACCATTCCCACAGTGAAACATGGTGGTGGCAGCATCATGCTGTAGGAATATTTTTCATCGTCAGGGACTGGGAAATTGCTCAGAATTGAAGGAATGTTGGATGGCGCTAAATACAGGGAAATTCTTGAGGGAAACCTGTTTCAGTCTTCCAGAGATTTGAGACTGGGACAGAGGTTCACCTTCTAGCAGAACAATGACCCTAAGAATACTGCTAAAGCAACACTTGAGTGGTTTAAGGGGAAACATTTAAATGTATTGGAATGGCCTAGTCAAAGCCCAGACCTCAATCCAAATGAGAATCTGTGGTATGACTTAAAGATTACTGTACACCAGTGGAACCCATCCAACTTGATGGAGCTGGAGCAGTTTTGCCTTGAAGAATGGGCAAAGATCCCAGTGGCTAGATGTGCCAAGCTTATAGAGACATACCCCAAGAGACTTGCAGCTGTAATTGCTGCAAAAGGTGGCTCTGTTTTTTTGACTTATTTCTTGTTTGTTTCACACCCAAAAAATATTTTGCATCTTCAAAGTGGTAGGCATGTTGTGTAAATCAAATGATACAAACCCCCCAAAAGGCAACAAAATAGGAAAAATGCCAAGGTGGGTGAATATTTTCGCAAGCCACTGTATGCTTTCTAATGTACAGTGCCGTGTACTTAGACCCCTTGACTTTTTCCACATTTTGTTACATTACAGCCTTATTCTGAAATTGATTTAATTGTTTTTTCCCTCATCAATCTACACACAATACCCCATAATGACAAAGCAAAAACAGTTTTTTAGAATTTTTTGTTAATTTATAAAAAAATACATTGAAATATGACATTAACATAAGTGTTCAGACCCTTTAATCAGTACTTTGTTGAAGCACCTTTGGCAGCGATTACAGCATCAAGTCTTCTTGGGTATGACGCTACAAGCTTGGCACACCTGTATTTGGGGAGTTTCTCCCATTCTTCTCTGCATATCCTTTCAAGCTCTGTCAGGTTGTATGGGGAGCGTCGCGGCACAACTATTTTTAGGTCTCTCCAGAGATGTTGGATCAGGTTCAAGGCCGGGCTCTGGCTGGGCCACTCAAGGACATTCAGAGACTTGTCCCAAAGCCACTCCTGCATTGTCTTGGCTGTGTGCTTAGGGTCGTTGTCCTGTTGGAAGGTGAACCTTCGCCCAGTCTGAGGTCCTGAGCGCTCTGGAGCAGGTTTTCATCAAGGATCTCTCTGTACTTTGCTCCATTAATCTTTGCCTCGATCCTGACTAGTCTCCCAGTCCCTGCCGCTGAAAAACATCCCCACAGCATGATGCTGCCACCACCATGCTTCACCGTAGGGATGGTGCCAGGTTTCCTACAGACGTGATGCTTGGCATTCAGGCCAAAGAGTTCAATCTTGGTTTCATTAGACCAGAGAATCTTGTGTCTCATGGTCTGAGAGTCTTTAGGTGCCTTTTTGGCAAACTCCAAGCGGGCTGTCATGTGCCTTTTACTGAGGAGTGGCTTCCATCTGGCCACTCTACCATAAAGGCCTGATTGGTGGAGTGCTGCAGAGATGGTTGTCCTTCTGGAAGGTTCTCCCATCTCCACAGAGGAACTGTAGAGCTCTGTCAGAGTGACCATCGGGTTCTTGGTCACCTCCCTGACCAAGGCCCTTCTCCCCAGACTGCTCAGTTTGGCCGGGCGGCCAGCTCTAGGAAGTGTCTTAGTGGTTCCAAACTTCTTCCATTTAAGAATGATGGAGGCCACTGTGTTCTTGGGGACCATCAATGCTGCAGAAAGGTTTTGGTACCCTTCCCCAGATCTGTGCCTTGACACAATCCTGTCTCGGAGCTCTACGGACAATTCCTTCAACCTCATGGCATGGTTTTTGCTCTGACATGCACTGTCAACTGTGGGACCTTATATAGACAAGTGTGTGCCTTTCCAAATCATGTCCAATCAATTGAATTTACCACAGGTGGACTCCAATCAAGTTGTAGAAACATCTCAAGGATGATCAATGAAAACAGGATGCACCTAAGCTCAATTTCGAGTCTCATAGCAAAGGGTTGAATGCTTACGGAAATAAGTTATTTCTGTTTTTTATTTTTAATACATTTGCAAACATTTCAAAAAACATGTTTTTGCTTTTATTTATGGGGTATTGTGTGTAGATTGCTGAGGATATATATTTTTTAAATCCATTTTAGAATAAGGCTGTAACGTAACAAAATGTGGAAAAAGTCAAAGGGTCTGAATACTTTCCAAAGGCACCGTACATCAGGCTAGTTTTCCACTGAGCTCAGACAATGCTGTTTTAGCTCTGCGAGGCTCTGTGTGCCAAACATTGTTGATGCAGCTCCAATGGAATAAGCTGTTGCTCCTCATCACTATGGACACCCTTCCACTGAGTTCATTGCCAACAGAGGAACAACTGGGGCAGTGTTTGTGTGTGTGTGTGTCTGTGTTTCTGTCTGTCTGTGTGTGGGTGGGGGTAAGTCTTGTGTGTTTTGATTTGCTCATAGTGCCCTCACTCCAAATAAATTCCCTTCCTAAACTGTATGCCTGATTATCAAAAGTATTTTTATGTAAAGGCCATTGCCTACCCTTTTTGTAAAGGCTGGATTCTATTAATTTTATTCAACTTAAGATGTATTGAAATTTCCATTCATGAATTGAAAAATAGCATTCAAATTCAATGACGTTCTTTCAATTCTTCAATTGGAATTTCAATTTACTTCCTGAATTGACTGAACTGAATAGAATTGACCCCAACCCTGTTGTTCAGTAAAACATAAAAAGGTAGTTAACCATTATGCTACCACAGTGCTTTATGGAGTCATTTAAACAACCTCCCATATTGTTAACACCCATACCTTTGCAATCAGCTTGTCAAAAGGAAAATTAATTTTGGTGGTGTGGGGCTGGGAAGTGGCACCAGGTACACCAGTGGCACCAGAGACACCAGTGGCACCAGCGACACCAATGTCTCTGGGTTTATAGCACCATGGCATATAGTTCATGTTACCCAATCTCTCAACCTTGACCAATAAAGAAAGAAGATTTGGCTGATGGCGGTACTGTGGATTTAGGCCTTGTATCTAGACTCAGGTCAAACATTCTCGAGATCTCACATTGTGGTAATTCTTTGGGTTGTCACATGTCAGTGGTCCAAGCCATTCAAAGTCACAGCAATGTCATCGAGACTGTGTGTGAGTGTGCATGTTTGCATGTGTGAGTGTGCTCCTCATGTGAGACCTCACCATGGTAACCAAACTATGCCTCTGCAGGGGCTGTGGAATGCGGTCACCCTGTGTTCAGTGAGGTTAAGGCGTCTGGGGGTGGGGGAGGGGGGTAGCTGGGGCCAGGGTTCAAAGCATTCTGGTCACGTGACCATGAAAGTCTCTCTCTCACACCCCTCCGATTAGCCAATCAAAAGGCGGCCTAGCTGACAATGTGATGGAAAAGGTGCTCCACCCACTGTGGGAACATGTCCGGCTTCCTCCAAAACAACAATAATAAAACAGAGAAGGCTTTGTCACCGGCCTGTGAAACCGCGGTGACATTAAGAAACGCCACATTGTCCATAGAATGGCAGCACTGTGTGTTTTATTGATGACATTCCTGAGGTGTTTTGCAAAGATGATCAGTTTCCGTAAAACGCTTTACCCACAAAACCTGTGGTATTCAAACAGGTCGAGTTAGGTAAAATAAGATGCATATCATATGTGGACAAGTTCAGATGTGAATTTGACTTGTAGCAAATACATTGGACATGCAACTTTGATTTAGTATTTTTATTTTATTTATTAGGATCCCCATTACAGCAGCTACTCTTCATGGGTTACAAGCAGGGTTAAAACAATTACATTAAAACAAAACACAATAACAGCCTACATCCGAAATAACATAATACATCATACAAGTCATTATTACATTATTACTCTCTTATTACACATTTACAATATACAATCCACAATACCACAACAGTACAATGTGTGTGTGTGTAGAGTGTGTGTGCGTACGCGTGTGTGTGTTTTTGTGTCTCTTCACAGTCCGCGTTGTGCCGTTTTGTTTTATCTGGGGGTTTTTTAATCTGATTTTACTGCTTGCTTGAGTTACTTGATGTGGAAGAGAGTTCCATGTAGTCATTGCTCTATATAGTACTGCGTGTTTCCCAGATACTGTTCTGGACTTGGGGACTGTAAAGAGACCCCTGGTGGCATGTCTTGTGGGGTATGTATGGGTGTCTGAGCTGTGTGTTGTTTGAACAGACACTTTGGTGCATTCAGCACGTCAATACCTCTCACAAAGAAAAGCAGTGATGCAGTCAATCTCTCCTCTACTTTGAGCCAGGAGAGATTGACATGCATGTTATTGATATTTTATGTCCATGTTGTGACTGCTGAGGGGATTCTGTTAGATCACGTCCCATAACAAGAGTGCTTGTGTCAGAATCAGAATCACCTTTATTTGCAAAGTACATTTACACATACCTGGAATTAGCCTCAGTGAGAAGGTTGCTGCCAGCAATAGACAATATACAAACAGAATACAGACAAGTCCACACAGACGTCATACAGAATATAGCAATATCGGAACAGTAAACATCAAACATAACACTCTGGAGTATAGGCTGATTACAGTGGGAATATACAATTTACAGAGGGAATATATCTAAGCAGATGCAGGGATGCTGCCGTGGTGAATATGTACAGTGCATCTACAGTGTTGTGCAGAAGTGTACATAGTGCAAATGCAGTATAGTGCAGGTTAGTATTACAGGCCATTGATGACAAGGTGGTCGTGTGTGTCGGTGTGTGTCTGTCTTGCCCTCCCAGGCCAGCCCCAGGACTCCACTGTAGTCCCTGTTGGTCAGCAGGTAGGGCAGACAGTAGTTTTCCCAGTTTCTCTCAGAGAACAGACTGAACAGCTTCTCTGGGCCGATGAAGGTCCGATGCAGAGGGTTGGTCTTGTCCTCTTCCCTCATGACCTATGGGAGACACATCGGCACCACCTGAGAACACTGCATTATTTCTATAATAGCTCTTCCTAAAATCTGTCATAAAGGTGCCTTTGAGTTTAAGGAAGAGAGAAAGAAAGGGAAAACATAACTAGTTTGTGAATTGCACATCAAGTTGAAGCTAGGGGTTATCATACTGTAGTATCAGCACATCTAAATTGGATAAGCCCTGAAACACGAAACGTTGCAGCCATTGTGAGTCTAGGAGTTCTTACACAAAGGTATTTCACTTTGAAGTTGATTAGCTTGAGTCCGTCAAAGTCGGCCTTGTCATAAATATCATTCACCACTCTCTCGTAGGAGGCAACCTACGGGAGGAGGACACAGAGGCAAAAGGGGGAGAATATTCAACAACAAAATACGCTCACCGTGTACAGTATGTGCACTGCTTCTCTAAAGAGGTGATTCTATACTTCTCTGCTTGAGGAGACTCACTACAGTTAGGGCTGGCACAATTACCATATAACCGACGGTTGTGGATGAAGACATAACTATTTTGATAACGAACAGCTGACTGAAGACAGGACTGCCGGGCATTCATGTTGTTGAGTCCGTTTCTGCGATAACATGGACTCAACAACGTGATTAATCTTTGTTGCCCCTTGTTGAAACAAGCAAGGTGTTGTAGAAAACAATTAATAGAATGGGTTAGGAACCTCTAACTCTGGCAATTTGACTGATAAACTCATGGGTACACTCACAATTGCGGCCTGGTAGAGTGATGCAATCATTTTCATGGTAATGTAGAATGTTCTTTCAAATGATGTTAACTGACGTGGATCATGCAATGGAATGTATTTTTTGTAATGCCAGTTGAATTAAATCAACAAATCACAGCACTTATTGATGGGTACACTTCCTGCTTTTACTTCCTGCTTTTACTTCTTGCTTCGCTCCTATGAATACAGTCGCAATGGCCGCCAGTCCACCCATTATGCCATCATTGACTTGAATGGGAATGCCTGTTCTATTAATTATATTTCTATGGTAGCACATGCGGTTAGGAGCGGAGGAAAGGAGAAAACTACTGTACAGTGGATATGGCATTAATACAATTCATAATCTCCTCCACAAAGCTTTTTAAGCCACTGTATTCACTGAGGGCCCAATCCTGATTTAGGAGTTTATGCCTTTCCTACGCACACCTTTCCTACGCACTTCTCAGTATTTGGTATTCAGACTTACAGTGAGGGAAAAACGTATTTGATCCCCTGCTGATTTTGTACGTTTGCACACTGACAAAGAAATGATCAGTCTATAATTTTAATGGTAGGTTTATTTGAACAGTGAGAGACAGAATAACAACAAAAAAATCCAGAAAAACGCACGTCAAAAATGTTATAAATTGATTTGCATTTTAATGAGGGAAATAAGTATTTGACCCCCTCTCAATCAGAAAGATTTCTGGCTCCCATGTGTCTTTTATACAGGTAACAAACTGAGATTAGGAGCACACTCTTAAAGGGAGTGCTCCTAATCTCAGTTTGTTACCTGTATAAAAGACACCTGTCCACAGAAGCAATCAATCAATCAGATTCCAAACTCTCCACCATGGCCAAGACCAAAGAGCTCTCCAATGATGTCAGGGACAATATTGTAGACCTACACAAGGCTGGAATGGGCTACAAGACCATCGCCAAGCAGCTTGGTGAGAAGGTGACAACAGTTGGTGTGATTATTCGCAAATGGAAGAAACACAAAAGACCTGTCAATCTCCCTCGGCCTGGGGCTCCATGCAAGATCTCACCTCGTGGAGTTGCAATGATCATGAGAACGGTGAGGAATCAACCCAGAACTACACGGAGGATCTTGTCAATGATCTCAAGGCAGCTGGGACCATAGTCACCAAGAAAACAATTGGTAACACACTACGCCGTGAAGGACTGAAATCCTGCAGCGCCCGCAAGGTCCCCCTGCTCAAGAAAGCACATCTACAGGGCCGTCTGAAGTTTGCCAATGAACATCTGAATGATTCAGAGGAGAACTGGGTGAAAGTGTTGTGGTCAGATGAGACCAAAATCGAGCTCTTTAGCATCAACTCAACTCGCCGTGTTTGGAGGAGGAGGAATGCTGCCTATGACCCCAAGAACACCATCCCCACCGTCAAACATGGAGGTGGAAACATTACGCTTTGGGGGTGTTTTTCTGCTAAGGGGACAGGACAACTTCACCGCATCAAAGGGACGATGGACGGGGCCATGTACCGTCAAGTCTTGGGTGAGAACCTCCTTCCCTCATCCAGGGCATTGAAAATGGGTCGTGGATGGGTATTCCAGCATGACAATGACCCAAGGCTCAAGAAGAAGCACATTAAGGTCCTGGAGTGGCCTAGCCAGTCTCCAGACCTTAATCCCATAGAAAATCTGTGGAGGGAGCTGAAGGTTAGAGTTGCCAAACGTCAGGCTCGAAACCTTAATGACTTGGAGAAGATCTGCAAAGAGGAGTGGGACAAAATCCCTCCTGTGATGTGTGCCAACCTGGTGGCCAACTACAAGAAACGTCTGACCTCTGTGATTGCCAACAAGGGTTTTTGCCACCAAGTACTAAGTCATGTTTTGCAGAGGGGTCAAATACTTATTTCCCTCATTAAAATGCAAATCAATTTATAACATTTTTGACATGCGTTTTTCTGGATTTTTTTGTTGTTATTCTGTCTCTCACTGTTCAAATAAACCTACCATTAAAATTATAGACTGATCATGTCTTTGTCAGTGGGCAAACGTACAAAATCAGCAGGGGATCAAATACTTTTTCCCCTCACTGTACCTTATTCAGTCACTTAATGTGCTCTGCAGGTGTGGCTACCTTGCAGGCTCTGAATACATTTCATTCAACTGCTGAAAACCTTCCCACTTGCTGGCCAACAGTACATTTATCTTAAGCCATCATTTTAAGTAAGGGGCACCTTTAATTAGAATTTTGTCGATAGACTCAATAGAATACACTGAGAGAACGTGTTCAGATCCCGACCAAATTCACATATAAATGTGTGCTATAGATCTGTCATTCTCATTAAACGCAAGTCTAAGAAGCGGTAAATGTGTTCCATCTGTGCTATTTCTATGCTTCCCGTTCTTAAGTTACATTTTAAAGCGCATACAACAACTCGGCAGGTTCAGCCCTACAGAAGCCTATAGCTTGGGTCTCCTAATTTAAATTCTGAATAAAGGAACAGCTATTTATATCCTATTTCACAGTGGAAAAGGGGCCGCAGTACATGTCATGTTGATATCATTTTCAGTTTGCTTCCATATGGCTGGTTTCATATTAGTCTCCAGGGATCATCAGGAAAAATAATCTAAAACAATTGCTATGTGTATTTACAATCCCCTTCTCCAAACAGATTACTCATTTACCTATCTCTTATCAATAGCTCTTATCAATTTATAAATTGATTATTTGTGTGGATAATGTTCTATACACAGATCTTTACAAGAAACCCATTGATCGTAACAGTTTGTTGAAGGCTGATAGATGTCACCCACTTCCTTTGAAAAACTGTTTGCCCGACAGCCGATTCTGTCAAATCAAAAGAATTTGCAAAAAACAATCAAACTTCGACAGAAAAATGGCTGGGATGCAAAGAAAATTCAATGAAAGCGGGTACAAAAATGGAAAGATCAACACTCAACAAAATCGAGATAAAAATAATAATAATTGAGTTCTCACTATGCGCTATTCAAAATGCTCTGAACAAATTAAGGGAATCCTCCACAAACATTGGCACATTCTAAGATCCGATGACAGTATCGTTAATGTGTTTTCGGACCCTCCCTTGGTCCTATTCTTGCGGGGCAGAAATCTCAGAGATCAATTGGTAAACTCTTATTTAACACAACAAAATACCCCCCCACAACGCCTCCTTGCGCCACTACCGTATAGATCAGGGGTGTCAAACTAATTTTAGCTCAGGGGCCACATGGAGGAAAATCTATTCCCAAGTGGGCCGGACCGGAAAAATCATGGTATATATAACTTAAAAACAACAACTTCAGATTGTTTTCTTTGTTTTAATACGATCAACATACAACATAAAGCTGGAGCCTGAGGACAGTGTGTCCAAAATAGTACAAGCACAACATCACTATTAATCATAAAACACGTCAAGTTTATTTGAAAATTCTAAAGAAAAAGAACACACCAACACACAATGCCTCAGTGATTAACAGAACTGTTTCACAGATCACAGAACTATATCAGGGTGTCATTTCTCAGGCAGAAATGTAGATAAAAATGATGAAATCCTGTTCCCCAAACAAGTGCAAGAACCACAGAGTCAAGAATAGGTTAAATATACAAATAAAATAAAATCAATTAAAAACAATAGCACATCAACATAAAAACATATAAACATAAAGCTGGAGCCTGAGGACAGTGTCCAAAAGCACAACATCACTATTAATCATAAAACACCTCAAGTTATTTGAAAGAACCACAGAGTCAAGAATAGCCTGCCGCTTTTCAGGGCACACAATCTCCAAATGGTTTTGAAGCCACTGCGATTTCATTAGCAATGAGGTAGCTAGCTTTCACTGCAGCGTCACTGATGTCTCGGCTGTGAGTAAACACAGACTGCTGTTTCTTCAGACCCGCCAACAGTTCATTCACCTTCTCTCATCTCCGCTGTCCTTGAAAGTTGTCATATTTGTCGGCATGAAGACTCACATAGTGGCGACGAAGGTTATATTCTTTCAGCACTTGCAACATGCTCTGAACACACCAAACATACAGCTTTCCCATTCAATTCCGTGATTAAATAGGATGACCATTTTTCTTGGAACACTCTGCACTCTGCGTCCACTTTTCTCTTTTTTGACAGAGACATATTGGGGCAATGAGGGTGCCAAAGCACATAATGTTAAAAGTAGAAGCCGTAATAAATATCGCGGGCAAAACAAAGTAGCTCATTGGCTGCACGTGCTTGACCTACTTGCTCTGCCCCGGTATTAACAGTTTGCTTGCTTAACACAATTGCTATTGCGCCATCCAGTGGACGCAATTGGAACAGCAGTTTATTTAATTGAAAAATTGCAGCCCATTTTTATACTTTAAAAAAAAAAACTTTTTTTTTTTTCCAGAATCATCTCGCGGGCCGGATTAAACCCGTTTGCGGGCCTGATCCGGCCCGCGGGCCGTACGTTTGACACCCCTGGTATAGATACTGCAAGTGTAATGGCTGCGCTCAATGCAATGGCACTTACAAATGTCGATCCTTCATACACCCCCAAACAGGGAAACAGATCCCAATGAAAGGTGTTATCAAGTGCTCCATTAAGGCAGTTATTTATCTAATAACTTGTCTGTGTGGTAAAAATTATGTGGGTAAAACGAAGCGAGAACTAAATGTAAGAATCTCTGAGCACTGTAGCACCATTAGGCGCAAACACTTGACGTACGCAGTTGCTGCCCACTTTTTGGAAGCGAACCACCCTATTGCGTCCCTTCACTATATTGGCATCGAACACGTCACCCTCCCTAGGAGAGGGGGTGACCTTGATAATTCTTTGTTAAAACGAGAGGCTGCCTGAATCTTTAATTGAAAGACCCTGGCTCCCTTCACTCTCAACGTAGAGTTTGAGCTGAAGCCATTCCTGTGATTATTGTGTTTTTGCTATCTGTTGTAAATCATATTGTGTTTGTAGGCCTATATGATGTAGTCTAATTGTATCGATGATTGTATGTTATTCATTCATGCATTTTTATATGTACTATTGATATTTGTAAATCGACCAATGAAATCATGCCACAGCCGGTCATAATTACCAACACCTGCGTGTGTCCTCTGAAACGTTATATAAACTGGTGACCTGCAGTGTTTGTCAGTATACCCCGATGAAGACAGCGTGGCTGTCGAAATGGTGGAAATAAATGATTGCATCAGAGCACTTAGAGTGTGAGGCTTTTCCTTTTCTTTTTTAAGATGAAGTTATGTCACCAGACTCCCGGGTCAATGTGTGACAACCTCTAATCCAGACCATCATACAGTACATTCTGACCCACTGTTTACCATTGTTCCATTATGGGACATTTTCCACACAGACACTTAAATCACTGCCATAGGGACATTTATTGCACAGCATCCCAGCCAGTCAGGCAGGCGGCGGGTGGACAGGCAGGCTGGTCGGTGGGCAGGGTGGTGAGCCTTTGACCCAGTCAGTCCGCCAGTTATGCCAGAGTTCACTACAGGTCTCTGGGGCTGCAGGGACTGGGCCTGTGTCATGGGCATGGCGGCTCAAAGTCACACCAACACCCAGGGGAATCTATCCTGGAACAAGGATTTGGCTGCAGCCATCTTGGCAGCCCCAGCAGCCATATTAATAGTGATGGGCAAGGCAGTGGTGTTACTACATACTGATGGGTGTAGCTGGCACATACAGGCCCTGTGGAGGGGAAGGCAGCCAAATGGCACTTGAACCTGTGTTGATATCCCCTTAGCATTGGGTTAACTTGTGGGGTAGCTAGCGCTTATGCCTGACACACTGCCTTGACACTTATGGCACCATGTGCCCTGAAGCTCTCTCCTAATCCCTGCCAGTGTGGTGCCACAGTAGCTGTGTAGTCAAGAGAGGAGAGGGCTTGCCAGTTGGCACAGAGAAGGTGGGGTGTCTTTAACACCCATGCGTAATGCAAACAGGCCTGAAAGTTCAACATCAAAAGCGAATGAATTAACTCATACTGAACATACCAAAATGAAATTCCAACATGTCTCCTTAATAATCTGACTGAATAGCAGCATTTATCCAGTCATCTGACTGAATAGCAGCATTGAACTGTTGACATTTATCTTTTATTTAATCTACCTAATCCTGAATAACATCAAACACTATTAGGATTGCTTTGATGTCGGGTTTATGTAGCAAAGCTTTTAAAAGAATAATAGCCTTCTGTATTAAATAACTTGTTTGACAGACAGTTCAGATACAAAAGCTCTAAAGTTATCAAAAGTTCTCATCAAATTATGAAACAAACCTACCATTCCCGAAAAGGAGTTCCGATGTCGATAGACAACAATGATTAACCCAAATGCAAATGACCCAAAACAAGTCAGTGAGCTTTTGTCCAGATGTATCCGACATCGAGAAGTACCTCCAGTTCTGGACACAACTTCTGAGAACAAAGCTGGTAAATAGAACGGATGGGCTTACTGAGAGACAGGGAAATCCTGATGCCTTATCTCTGGCATACTAATACTACATAATGATGGCATCTAGCATGCTAGGGTTTCAAATGTACTGCATGTTCTCTGCTTCATGAAACATACAGTGGGGAAGAAAAGTATTTAGTCAGCCACCAATTATGCAAGTTCTCCCACTTAAAAAGATGAGAGAGGCCTGTAATTTTCATCATAGGAACACGTCAACTATGACAGACAAAATGAGAAAAAAAATCCAGAAAATCACATTGTAGGATTTTTTATGAATTTATTTGCAAATTATGGTGGAAAATAAGTATTTGGTCAATAACAAAAGTTTCTCAATACTTTGTTATATACACTTTGTTGGCAATGACACAGGTCAAACGTTTTCTGTAAGTCTTCACAAGGTTTTCACACACTGTTGCTGGTATTTTGGCCCATTCCTCCATGCAGATCTCCTCTATAGCAGTGATGTTTTGGGGCTGTCGCTGGGCAACATGGACTTTCAACTCCCTCCAAAGATTTTCTATGGGGTTGAGATCTGGAGACTGGCTAGGCCACTCCAGGACCTTGAAATGCTTCTTACGAAGCCACTCCTTCGTTGCCCGGGCGGTGTGTTTGGGATCATTGTCATGCTGAAAGACCCAGCCACGTTTCATCTTCAATGCCCTTGCTGATGGAAGGAGGTTTTCACTCAAAATCTCACGATACATGGCCCCATTCATTCTTTCCTTTACACGGATCAGTCGTCCTGGTCCCGTTGCAGAAAAACAGCCCCAAAGCATGATGTTTCCACCCCCATGCTTCACAGTAGGTATGGTGTTCTTTGGATGCAACTCAGCATTATTTGTCCTCCAAACACGACAAGTTGAGTTTTTACCAAAAAGTTCTATTTTGGTTTCATCTGACCATATGACATTCTCCCAATCCTCTTCTGGATCATCCAAATACACTCTAGCAAACTTCAGACGGGCCTGGACATGTACTGGCTTAAGCAGGGGGACACGTCTGGCACTGCAGGATTTGAGTCCCTGGCGGCGTAGTGTGTTACTGATGGTAGGCTTTGTTACTTTGGTCCCAGCTCTCTGCAGGTCATTCACTAGGTCCCCCCGTGTGGTTCTGGGATTTTTGCTCACCGTTCTTGTGATCATTTTGACCCCACAGGGTGAGATCTTGCGTGGAGCCCCAGATCGAGGGAGATTATCAGTGGTCTTGTATGTCTTCCATTTCCTCCCACAGTTGATTTCTTCAAACCAAGCTGCTTACCTATTGCAGATTCAGTCTTCCCAGCCTGGTGCAGGTCTACAATTTTGTTTCTGGTGTCCTTTGACAGCTCTTTGGTCTTGGCCATAGTGGAGTTTGGAGTGTGACTGTTTGAGGTTGTGGACAGGTGTCTTTTATACTGATAACAAGTTCAAACAGGTGCCATTAATACAGGTAACGAGTGGAGGACAGAGGAGCCTCTTAAAGAACAAGTTACAGGTCTGTGCGAGCCAGAAATCTTGCTTGTTTGTAGGTGACCAAATACTTATTTTCCACCATAATTTGCAAATAAATTCATTAAAAATCCTACAATGTGATTTTCTGGATTTTTTTCCTCAATTTGTCTGTCATAGTTGACGTGTACCTATGATGAAAATTACAGGCCTCTCTCATCTTTTTAAGTGGGAGAACTTGCACAATTGGTGGCTGACTAAATACTTTTTTCCCCCACTGTAGAACAAGTCAGATTTGGCAGACTCCCCGGGCCCCGACCCTTCCCATTGAAGCAACTCACAAATGGCGCACGGAATGGGCAGAGGTTGCTTATCAGTCCAAAAATGAGATAAATTCTCTCTCCATTCCATAAATGGACATTAATTGGGGTACAAACTTTGGAAAGTAGCATTTGACCATTGGGCTGAAAGGACAGGCACAAGAAACCCCCTTACATAGAGATGGATAATCCTAAAAAATATATATGTTTTAAAGGCATCCATACAGACCACCTATTTGGTATTTTTGGGTTCACATTTCTTTAGACCAATCACCTGAGCCACAACAGCTTCAACGCTCTTGAACTTCCTGTAGTAGAAGTGGTCGGCAGGAAAGAGCAGGCAGCAGGATTTAGAATTGTCCGATATTCTCTTTGACCTGTACACTGGAACTTCCAGTCATAACCTTTCAGCAAGAACAAGCTATTTAGTTTTACGGCCTTGTGCATTCTCACACCACCACAAATGTGTGGTTATTACCCTGTTGGGTAAAGCTAAGGTTTGTGGTTAAAATCACATTGTCTGGTAAAAACAAAAAGGTACTACATCTGCCGCTAGCAAGGCCACATAGACAGAGAGTGACCTCAGGGCCAGTCACCTGTGGGAACGTGTCTGAGGGGGGAGAACGGGGTCGGCAGGATGGAAAGTTCTTCATGGAACAACATCTGCTCAATCCATTTTATAGCTAATGTCAAAATAAAGGAAATTATGTATGTTTCCAAGCATGTGGCTATAAATAAATAACTTTACATGATGTTCTGTACATGTTCATATCTCCCTGTACCCATTGTTGATCAAGATATAGAGACCATAACCCAACTAGCCTGGCGCCTTTAGAGACAATGGCCTGCCTACAATAGATTAAGGAAATACATGGAGCTGGCACGCAAAGCCATACCTGCTGTTTATTGAATCAATTTACAGGGTAGCTTATATCGCTAAACATAATAAGACCTGCAATAGCTACTGTATCTGCAGATCATCTACAGAGGAAAAACAAGCAAATCAATACTATGTGGGCACTCTTTTCTCTTATCTTTTATCTTAACTGCCATTTTATCATGAGTTCTGTCAAACACTACGCCATACTGGTGCCAATACTGATACCAAACACTGTGCATGTGTGTGTGTGTGTTTGTGTACAAATATATTTATATATACAAATATATAAATAGAAACACAAAAACATTGACTTTCTCAATTGCATATACTTTTAAATGTTTATTTTTAACACAAACCAACCCTAATGACTCAATTCATAGTATTTATCACAAGTCTATACTGATGTTTTCCCGTAAAAAAGCAAAGACTCTTTCCAACAAATGCAGCAATCTGAATTCATCTCAAACAGTCATTGCAGTAGGCCAAAGGTAAGGGGCCTTGTACTACAGTGGCTTGCGAAAGTATTCACCCCCCTTGGCATTTTTCCTCTTTGTTGCCTTACAACCTGGAATTAAAATGGATTTTGGGGGGGATTGTATCATTTGATTTACACAACATGCCTACCACTTTGAAGATGCAAAATATTTTTTCTTGTGAAACATACAGGAAATAAGACAAAAAAACAGAAAACTTGAGCATGCATAACTAACAATTACAGCTGCAAGTCTTTTGGGGTATGTCTCTATAAGCTTGGCACATCTAGCCACTGGGATTTTTGCCCATTCTTCATGGAAAAACTGCTCCAGCTCCTTCAAGTTGGATGGGTTCCGCTGGTGTACAGTAATCTTTAAGTCATACCACAGATTCTCAATTGGATTGAGGTCTGGGCTTTGACTAGGCCATTCCAAGACATTTAAATGTTTCCCCTTAAACCACTCGAGTGTTGCTTTAGCAGTATGCTTAGGGTCATTGTCCTGCTGGAAGGTGAACCTCCGTCCCAGTCTCAAATCTCTGGAAGACTGAAACAGGTTTCCCTCAAGAATTTCCCTGTATTTAGCGCCATCCATAATTCCTTTAATTCTGACCAGTTTCCCAGTCCCTGCCGATGAAAAACATCCCCACAGCATAATGCTGCCACCCCATGCTTCACTGTGGGGATGGTGTTCTCTGGGTGATGAGAGGTGTTGGGTTTGCGCCAGACGTAGCGTTTTCCTTGATGGCCAAAAAGCTCAATTTTAGTCTCATCTGACCAGAGTACCTGTTTGGGGAGTCTCCCACATGGCTTTTGGCGAACACCAAACGTGTTTGCTTATTTATTTCTTTAAGCAATGGCTTTTTTCTGGCCACTCTTCCGTAAAGCCCAGCTCTGTGGAGTGTACGGCTTAAAGTGGTCCTATGGACAGATACTCCAATCTCCACTGTGGAGCTTTGCAGCTTCTTTAGGGTTATCTTTGGTCTCTTTGTTGCCTCCTTGCCTGGTCCGTGAGTTTTGGTCGGCAGCCCTCTCTTGGCAGGTTTGTTGTGGTGCCATGTTCTTTCAATTTTTAATAATGGATTTCATGGTGCTCCGTGGGATGTTCAAAGTTTCTGAGATTTTTTTATAACCCAACCCTGATCTGTACTTCTCCACAACTTTGTCCCTGACCTGTTTGGAGAGCTCCTTGGTCTTCATGGTGCCGCTTTCTTGGTGGTGCCCCTTGCTTAGTGGTGTTGCAGACTCTGGGGCCTTTCAGAACAGGTGTATATATACTGAGATCATGTGACAGATCATGTGACACTTAGATTGCACACAGGTGGACTTTATTTAACTAATTATGTGACTTCTGAAGGTAATTGGTTGCACCAGATCTTATTTAAGGGCTTCATAGCAAAGGGGATGAATACATATGCACACACCACTTTTCCGTTATTTATTTTGTATATATCATTAAGTTATTTTTTTCATTTCACTTCACAAATGTGGACTATTTTGTGTATGTCCATTACATGAAATCCAAATAAAAATCCATTTAAATTACAGGTTGTACTGCAACAAAATAGGAAAAATGCCAATGGGGATGAATACTTTTGCAAGGCACTGTATGTTCTACTCCTCCATTTGAGCGTAGGAGGTGGTCACATGATTGTTGATAATCCACCAGTATTGGCCCTAATATGGCGTTGTTTAAAATCAACACACTGATGACCGTCACACCCACTAGTCTAGGTTAATGGAGGATGGATTGCTGAAATATGGGCCATGGCGAAGAAGGTTACTGACTCACTGTTTGTGTTTCCTGATAACTTCACGTGTACAACAGACTGGATGATGTGGAAAATCCCCAGGTTGTATACAGAGATCTATAATCTACTATATGTCTCATGAGGCTATTACTTACTATTATTAACTACAAAGGTGCATAGTGTCACGTTCGCTTAAGGAGGAGGACCAATGCGCAGCGTTGAATGCGTACATATTATTTATTAAACAGATCACCCGATCAAAACAACGAACGAAACGTGAAGTCCTTCGATACACACAAACCAAAAGGAACAAGAAACCACAACACAAAGTGAAAAGACCGATAGTTAAATATGGCTCCCAATCAGAGACAACCAGCTGACACTCGTTGCCTCTGATTGGGAGTCACTCAGGCCAACATAGATATACAAAACATAGACTTACACACCCTGGCTCAACATAACATAGTCCCCAGAGCCAGGGCGTGACAGTACCCCCCCCCCAAAGGCGCGGACTCCGGCCGCGCCAAACAACCACAACAGGGGAGGGACCGGGTGGGCACTCCGCCTCGGCGGCGGATCCGGCTCCGGACATGACCCAGGCACGGGTTGTGCTGGACTGACGACGCACACCCCTGGCTTGATGCGTGGAGGAGGAACGGGCCGGACCGGGCTGACGAAGCGCACCCCTGACTTGGTGCGGGGAGCAGGAATGAGCCGGACCGGGCTGACGACGCGCACCACTGACCTGGTGCGGGGAGCTTGGATGGGCCGGACTGGGCTGGCGACGCGCACCACAGACTTGGTGCGGAGAGCAGGAACGGGCCGGACAGGGCTGACGAAACGCACCATAGACTTGGTGCGGAGAGCAGGCACGGGCCGTGCCGGACTGACGACGCACACCACTGGCTTGGTGCGGGAAGCTTGGATGGGCCGGACTGGGCTGGCGACGCGACGCGCACCACAGACTTGGTGCGGAGAGCAGGAACGGGCCGTGCCGGACTGACGACGCACACCACTGGCTTGGTGCGGGAAGCTTGGATGGGCCGGACTGGGCTGGCGACGCGCACCACAGACTTGGTGCGGAGAGCAGGAACGGGCCGGACAGGGCTGACGACGCGCACCACAGGCTCGGTGCGAGAGGCAGGAACAGGCCGAACCGTACTGGGGACACACGCCACTGGCCCTATGCAGGGATCAGGAACGGGCCGGACCGGACTGGTAATACACCCCAGTACCTCTCGCCGTGCCTCCACACTTTCCCTCTCCTCTGTGACCAGTGGCCCCCTTAACCTGGCGGCCTCCTCTGCACACCCGCTGGACCGCTCCATCGCGGCCTCCGGCTGCCCCGTCGTCCACGTCGTGAGCCCCCCCCTAAAAATTTTCTGGGGTTCTCTCCTCCCCGTGGACCAGGCCTCCCTAGCTCTCGCCAGACTCTCGATCCATTGCTTCATAGACCAGCCTCTCTCCTCTTCACTTAGCGTGGCCCAGCCGAAACTCCTACTCCCCTGATCCCAGGTCCTTCCACTCTCCTCTTCACGCTGCTTGGTCCTGTCGTGGTGGTTTCTTCTGTCACGTTCGCTTAAGGAGGAGGACCAATGCGCAGCGTTGAATGCGTACATATGATTTATTAAACAGATCACCCGATCAAAACAACGAACGAAACGTGAAGTCCTTCGATACACACAAACCAAAAGGAACAAGAAACCACAACACAAAGTGAAAAGACCGATAGTTAAATATGGCTCCCAATCAGAGACAACCAGCTGACACTCGTTGCCTCTGATTGGGAGTCACTCAGGCCAACATAGATATACAAAACATAGACTTACACACCCTGGCTCAACATAACATAGTCCCCAGAGCCAGGGCGTGACACATAGGCCACTTTAATTGCTTTAAGTCCCAAAAGATACATACCACCTAATTGATAAGTAAGTTTCTGTTTTATTTTGCTCACAGTATTTTACATAGGATATACTGTTCAACACTCTACAACACAACCAACTCAACTTTTTTGTTTTGTGTAACTCTTATACCATTCTATAACTTGCCAGTGCATAAAATAATGCTAAATATTTAAGTTGTAGTTGTAGGCCTATCTCAGAGTAGAAAACATGTATTTATCCAATCACCATAAACTGACTGTGTAGCCTTTGTGGTTGTTCTTGTGTGGTTTCCCTGAACCGCAATAATAAGTCTGAATTTGAATTAGAACTCAGGGACCATGAACACTCAGAACTTTTTTAAATAATTGAGTAGCCATGCTGGCAAGGGAGACATTCTGTTTCCATAAATTGGTGCATACAGGTGACTGCCAAAATAAAGGAAACATCAACATACTGTCTTAATAGGTTGTTGGGCCACCACGAGCCAGAACAGCTTCAATGCACCTTGGCATAGATTCTACAAGTGTCTGGAACTCTATTGGAGGGATGTGACACCCTTCTTGTAAGCTGACATATGGAATTGTTTTAAGATGGTCATACTGTGGATCATTTAGCTATTTGATTTAGAATTTTAGGACCCCTTTAGGTATTAAACAAATATATATATATAAATTATTTGATAAAATATTGAATTTGGCCTACAATAGCCTAGAGAAACGCATTGAATAACACCTTCATTAATGGCAAAAAAGGCAGTCAAAAAATAAATCATCTTTTTTTTTATTTAACCTTTATTTAACCAGGTAAGCCAGTTGAGAACAAGTTCTCATTTACGACTGCGACCTGGCCAAGATAAAGCAAAGCAGTGCGATAAAAACAACAACACAGAGTTACATATGGGGTAAACAAAACATAAAGTCAAAAATACAGAAAATGTATATACAGTGTGTGCGAATGTAGTAAGTTATGGAGGTAAGGCAATAAATAGGCCATAGTGCAAAATAGTTACAATTTCGTATTAACACTGGAATGATAGATGTGCAAAAGATGATGTGCAAATAGAGATACTGGGGTGCAAATTAGCAAAATAAATAACAATATGGGGATGAGGTAGTTGGGTGGGCTAATTTCAGAATGGCTGTGTACAGGTGCAGTGATCGGTAAGCTGCTCTGACAACTGATGCTTAAAGTTAGTGAGGAAGATAAGAGTCTCCAGCTTCAGAGATTTTTGCAGTTCGTTCCAGTCATTGGCAGCAGAGAACTGGAAGGAATGGCGGCCAAGGGAGGTGTTGGCTTTGGGGATGACCAGTGAGATATACCTGCTGGAGCGCAGACTACGGGTGGGTGTTGCTATGGTGACCAGTGAGCTAAGATAAGACGGGGATTTGCCTAGCAGTGATTTATAGATGACCTGGAGCCAGTGGGTTTGGCGACGAATATGTAGTGAGGGCCAGCCAACAAGAGCATACAGGTCACAATGGTGGGTTGTATATGGGGCTTTGGTGACAAAACGGATGGCACTGTGATAGACTACATCCAATTTGCTGAGTAGAGTGTTGGAGGCTATTTTGTAAATTACTGTTTTACGAGGGCATGTTTGGCAGCATGAGTGAAGGAGGCTTTGTTGCGAAATAGGAAGCCGATTCTAACTTTTGATTGGAGATCTAGGAAATATAAGAAAGCTCAGGAAATATGTTTTGTTTTTTGTACACATACAGTATTGAACCTCTTTTTTGGTGAGGCACAAAACTACATTTACATTTACATTTACATTTACGTCATTTAGCAGACGCTCTTATCCAGAGCGACTTACAAATTGGTGCATTCACCCTATAGCCAGTGGGATAACCACTTTACCAAAAAAAAAAGTATTTTTACTTTTATTTTTTTTATTTTTTTTATTTATTAAATTACTTTATCCTATCCCAGGTATTCCTTAAAGAGGTGGGGTTTCAAATGTCTCCGGAAGGTGGTGAGTGACTCCGCTGTCCTGGCGTCGTGAGGGAGCTTGTTCCACCATTGGGGTGCCAGAGCAGCGAACAGTTTTGACTGGGCTGAGCGGGAACTATGCTTCCGCAGAGGAAGGGGAGCCAGCAGGCCAGAGGTGGATGAACGCAATGCCCTCATTTGGGTGTAGGGACTGATCAGAGCCTGAAGGTACGGAGGTGCCGTTCCCCTCACTGCTCCATAGGCAAGCACCATGGTCTTGTAACGGATGCGAGCTTCAACTGGAAGCCAGTGGAGTGTGCGGAGGAGGGGGGTGACGTGAGAGAACTTGGGAAGGTTGAACACCAGACGGGCTGCGGCATTCTGGATGAGTTGTAGGGGTTTAATGGCACAGGCAGGGAGCCCAGCCAACAGCGAGTTGCAGTAATCCAGACGGGAGATGACAAGTGCCTGGATTAGGACCTGTGCCGCTTCCTGTGTAAGGCAGGGTCGTACTCTCCGAATGTTGTAGAGCATGAATCTGCAGGATCGGGTCACCGCCTTGATGTTAGCGGAGAACGACAGGGTGTTGTCCAGGGTCACGCCAAGGCTCTTCGCACTCTGGGAGGAGGACACAACGGAGTTGTCAACCGTGATGGCGAGATCATGGAACGGGCAGTCCTTCCCCGGGAGGAAGAGCAGCTCCGTCTTGCCAGGGTTCAGCTTGAGGTGGTGATCCATCATCCATACTGATATGTCTGCCAGACATGCAGAGATGCGATTCGATACCTTCATACTTCCATAAATTTTTTTAAACCGGTACCGGTTACCTTCAGACAATTCCCGTGACACTTATGGGGGTCGTAGAGCAAAATGGAGCCCACCATCGTGTTCGTGTTCATGAGAGTCTCCCCTTTTTCGTGAGACTCATCTTTCCATTGATGGGTCATAATAATTTGTAGGTCAAACGGTTCGGACGCTACAGACGTTTTCATGAGAAGACCGATTTTCAGGATGTCTCATTGTCTGACAAACATCGCTCTAGCTCTGCCACCTTTCACGGCAGATGTGGAAATCCGACATAGGCGGATGCAGTGGTTTGAGACGCCTCCAATCTCTAGCTTAAACTGACTGATTTTGATGGGGATTCTTTTATTATGTTACTTAGATTGACGCACCTGTGCGTTAATCGACTCTAGGGGGTTAACTCAGGAACCACACCTGTGTGGAAGCACTTGCTTTCAATATCCTTTGTATTACATTATTTTGGCAGTTACCCGTATGATGCATTGGCAGGGAACTTGATTTTGCAATGGATTTTAAGGTAATTCGGTTCAAGGATGGGACCGCATGCATAATAATGACTGTCTAATGAGTGATTATTCATAAGGAAAACTTTGAAAACTGATAATATCATATGATATATACTTCAGCTTGGGGAACTGAGGATGACATCCTAAACAAAACACACAAAATCAAAGAGAAACATTGCTTTTCCAGCAATATGTACTAACCAAAGGCATATAGACATAGGTTCCAATTAGCAAATATTTAAGTGAAGCTATCTCCCTACAATATTTACACAAAATAGGCTCCACTGTGGCACACAGTGAAATATAGCTTCTCACAGGCCTTTGCATCCACACACCAGACACCAAAAACATTGCAGAGATGTTGTTGGATATTCCCCCCCCAAATTATTGCTATTCCTTGACCTTATCAACAAGGTATTCTTCAATGGCAGTGCAGACCATCATGGCCTAATATCAGACCGCGTGGGTCTTTTACAGAAAAGAACTGCAGTGAACTCATTTTCATAGCTTACTATTGGTATAACAATGCATGCTCTATAACTTCAACTATAAGTCTCAGTATATCCCCCCAGCCAAACCAGAAGATCTGGGGATTATTCAATAGCAGACCCCATGATCTCTCTGAGCCTACTCACTCAAACCCATCAGAGAGAACAGAACACGCTTTAACTTGAGAGATGTGACTGTTCCAATTAAATCAATGCATAACGTTACCCAAATTGTCATTAGCTTCAATATTATACAATAATGTCATACAGATGTAGGATCTTAATTTGATCAGTCTTTTGTTGCTGATAATTTTTTTTTCAAGGTTTTAAAAGTCTTCTAAAGTTTTTAATTTCCACTTTAAAATTTCAGACTTGATTTGCCGTAACAAAAAATGTATCAGCCCCTACAAAATAATGTACATGAATTATAATCCACATAATAATTCACATTTCCTGTTGCTGCAAACTGGCTCAAATTAAGATTCTACATCTGTATGACATAACAATAATCACTTTCACATGTGACTTACTGGAATAATTCTGCCATGTTACTAATTGGCGAACCCAGATTGAAGGGCTGACAGAGGAAGACTTGATGGTTGAACCGTGGAGGACTGAGAAAACACTGCTGTCATGCTGCCGCCTGGGCTCCATCAAACACTCAGAGAGACAATGCGTTATTGGGTCTATAGATGGCATTGGTGGGGATGTTGGACCGGGGAGAGGGGGAGGGGGTTAAATGCCGGGCGTTGACCCATTGACAGAATTATTTCCAGATGTCTGCCATGTGCTTCTTGAGCCTCAGAGCTGGAGAGTTGTGCTCTCTCTCAACTATGCGTGCATGGGGAGACAAAAGTAAGCAAACGCTCTAGAAATTCCTGGACCGTGCAGCCAAACTCTTAAAAAAAGGCATAGTTCTTCGCCAACTTAAATAACTAAACTTGATCTGTCTCACTGCAGTCTAGTTAATTTAAATATCCCATACATAGTTTAAACAGTCTATTACACTTTTCATGTGTAACGTGCACGTTTGAAAAGCATAGGTGGATTTCCTGTTTGGTTTACCTGAAGATTAAACCAATTCAGGGCTAAAAGTGTATTCCATAAAACGTGCACTGAGACACTGTGCCATACTCAGCCACAGATTAGATCAGAACCCCCAGTCACCAGATATATTTTTTGAGTTAAAGTTAAATCCTATAGGAGAACATGGCCACATCCCCTGAATGTGCTAATTGACAAGTTCTGTCACTGTAACGGAGTAATTTGCTAAAAGTAGCCCCCCTGAGATGTCATCCATGGTGGGCTACAAATCATGTCATCAACCCAGGCGAAGACCCTGTGTGGGTGTTGCAAGCATGGTCACAGGGACTATTTCCCAACACAGATTCTTTCTGCGAAATCCTCCATGAAGGGACTGAAATCAGTCTTTGAGGCTGGATGTAATTCAACAGCTGTCCCTTTACAACACATATTTATTTTTTAGCCATTTAGCAGAGCGACTTACAGTAGTGAGTGCATACATTTTTCATACTTATTTTTTAATACTAGTCCCCCTTCGGAATCGAACCCACAACCCTGGCGGTGCAAGCACCATGCTCTACCAACTGAGCTACACGGGACTACAATGTGAACGATGTGTGAAAGCACTGTGTGAGGATCTTTTGAATAGATCTTAAAGCAAAAATTATTTCACACATCTGGAATACATATTCTTCACTGTTGTTTTTATTTTGTTTTTCACTTACAAGCAGAACTAGAGACATTGTCAATCTGAAGGTTGTGGGCGGGATGTCTAAGTATGTTTTCATGAGTGAGCCTCTTAACTAATGACTCCCAGAGCGGAAGGAGAGCTAGCAGGCTGAATGACAGAGCCCCAGCGAGCATGAGAAATGCTCGATAGTTATCCCTCTCTCACACCATGGTGGTGTGACTTCAAAAGAGAGGTCACGTGACCAGGGGTTACCACAGAGCGCTCACACACAGACACAGTCGGACACTCCTCTCTCTGGTATTGTTTAACTTTGGGTTGTCTGCCAGGACTCTACACAGCATGGGGACCTGTCAGTACTAGCCTGCCCCCATCTCTCTTCTCCTCCATGCACACACACACACACACACACACACACACACACACACACACACACACACACACACACACACACACACACACACTTCAAAAGACTACTCTTATCCAAGTCATTGGAGATAATCTCAATGCTTTATGACCCCATGTGTGGTAAAACTTATTCCACGGTGTTATGAGCTTGACCTTCATGGTGTAAATCTATACGACACTAGTCAGACAGTCTGTTGATAAAAGTAACGTTAGTAAGACGTTAAGCATGCAGTCGGTCTGTCTGGAGTGCTGTGCCTAAAGGCCTATTTACAAACAAACCTGGTCCGTACCACGTCTGGGGACCAGGAGACCTTAATCCTTATCCAACAAAAAGCTTGAGAAAGCTCCAGTACAAGCAGTCGGTTTTGGCTTTGTGTGCGTAATATGGTTCCAGGGAGCTAACCTCTTTCCTGGAATTCATCTTACACTGACACACACACACACACACAGACGTACGTTAAATAGGATGACGGCTCTTTCCAATGAGTGCCACCTGGCCAAACCTCTCTAGTCAGGCCCTCTCAGAGGCCTACCCAGCTCCAAGGGTTCCCAGCCTTGGGAGGAAGGTCACCTGACACTCCTCCTCCCTCACATCATCTCAGGTTTTTATTTTATTTGGCTGGAGTTCTGAGTGAGTCTCCACCTCCTCCCACCCCCCAGAGCTCCATAAGAGGACTCTGTTAACCCGTTACCTCCTTTCTGCTCTGAAAAGCACAGGGCATGACTGGATCAGTGACCCACCGTAACTTCGGCCCACAGCCTGCTGGTTTAAAACTGGGTTAGGATGAAAGAAGAGATAGGAAACAATTGCCAGCCATTAGTCTGGCCCTGGTGCAGGATCCTCTCTGCTGGCCAATGCCATGATCTGCTCTGCTCTGGTCTGGTGTGGTAAGGAGGCATCAGGGCATTGCATTGAGCGTTAGTCCATTTCATCTGACCATGATGTCATAAAATATGTCAGCCTGACCCTTGGTAGATGAGGTCATGGTCTTTTTATAGGTTTATATTAATTTCCTCATTCCAAAAATGAGGAAGGGTGGATACATACCCATGTGACACAATGGCAGATATATTTTGAGAATCGTTTGTAATTGTCACCATCGTCTAATGAGGAGGACCAATGCGCAGCGTTGAAGGTGAACATATTATATTTATTTAATGATCACACGATCAAAACAACAAACGAAAAACGTGACGTCTATGGTACAACACAAACCAACACGAACAAGAAACCACAAACACAAAGTGAAAGACAGACAGTTAAATATGGCTCCCAATCAGAGACAACCAGCAGACACTTGTTGCCTCTGATTGGGAGTCACTCAGGCCAACATAGATAGACAACGACTAGAACCTAAACAAAATAAACACCCTGGCTCAACATACGAGAGTCCCCAGAGCCAGGGCGTGACAGTACCCCCCCCCCAAAGGCGCGGACTCCGACCGCGCCAACCAACCACAACAGGGGAGGGACCGGGTGGGCACTCCGCCTCGGCGGCGGATCCGGCTCCGGACATGACCCAGGCACGGGTTGTGCTGGACTGACGACGCGCACCCCTGGCTTGGTGCGTGGAGGAGGAACGGGCCTTACCAGGCTGACGACGCACACCGTAGGCTTGGTGCGTGGAGCAGGGACAGGCCGGACTGGGCTGACGAAGCACACCACTGACTTGGTGCGGGGAGCAGGAACGGGCCGAGCCGGGCTGACGAAGCGCACCACTGCCTTGGTGCGGGGAGCAGGAATGGGCCGGACCGGGCTGACGAAGCGCACCCCTGACTTGGTGCGGGGAGCAGGAATGGGCCGGACCGGGCTGACGAAGCGCACCCCTGACTTGGTGCGGGGAGCAGGAATGGGCCGGACCGGGCTGACGACGCGCACCACTGACTTGGTGCGGGGAGCAGGAATGGGCCGGACCGGGCTGACGACGCGCACCACTGACTTGGTGCGGGGAGCAGGAACGGGCCGCGCCGGGCTGACGAAACGCACCACTGACTTGGTGGGAGTGGCAGGAACAGGCCGGACTGGGAACACACACCACTGGCCCTACGTGGGGATCAGGAACAGGCCGGACCGGACTGGCAACACACGCCAGTACCTCTCGCCGTGCCTCTACAACCTCCTTCCCCCTGGTGACCAGTGACTCCCGTAACCTGGCGGCCTCCTCTGCCAACCCGCTGGACCGCTCTATCGCGGCCTCCTGCTGCCCCGACGTCGTGAGCCCCCCCCTAAAAAATTTCTGGGGGTCTCTCTTCCCCGTGGGCCAGGCCTCCATCGTTCTCGCCCAACTCTCGCTCCTCTGCCCCCAATTCCAGCCATTCTGCTCTTCATTAGGCTTGACCCAGTCGAAACTCTTCCTCCACTGTTCCCAAGTCCATCCACTCTGCTCTTTACAAGGCTGGACCCAGTCGAGGTTGCCACGGAGATCTGTAAGCGATTCCCCAGGCGATGGCTCCTGGACACGCTGCTTGGTCCAGTTTTGGTGGTTTCTTCTGTCACCATCGTCTAATGAGGAGGACCAATGCGCAGCGTTGAAGGTGAACATATTATATTTATTTAATGATCACACGATCAAAACAACAAACGAAAAACGTGACGTCTATGGTACAACACAAACCAACACGAACAAGAAACCACAAACACAAAGTGAAAGACAGACAGTTAAATATGGCTCCCAATCAGAGACAACCAGCAGACACTCGTTGCCTCTGATTGGGAGTCACTCAGGCCAACATAGATAGACAACGACTAGAACCTAAACAAAATAAACACCCTGGCTCAACATACGAGAGTCCCCAGAGCCAGGGCGTGACAGTAATAGACCATATCATTTTGGGGAAGCAATATAACCATTGATATACATTTAAGAAGAACACTCATTAGATGTTCAACAATCCTCTTATCCATGTCGTCCTCATGGTAGATGATGGAGTGGTGTTGTGAGGGCTGGCTGGTGTATCTGTGGATGGCCTCTACCTGATACGTCCCACTGGTTGTGAGGACGGAACCCTCAAACTGGCCCTGGATGACAGTGCTGTGGCAGGAGGAACACCTCTCATCTGGTAAGTGACAGACAGGTGGGAGTTAGAGAGAGATGGAGGGGAGAGATAGATAGACAGGCAGACAGATTGTATTTTTGAGGGGAGGCAGTATGTTGGATTATGACGTCACGAATCCTTGAAGTGTCATACCTTCAAGTTCTTCAGAATATAGATGGAAGAGGTCCGCTGTACTGGATCTGTTTTCAGAGAAGACTTTAAAAGGCTCCGTGAATCCCATCGTGTCTCGCCTCAGACGCAAGCGGAAGGTCCTAAAGTGAACAATTGTAAGACACAAAGCACAAAGGTGGAAACAACCGTTGACAATGATATACTTCATTAGAAAGGCATTGAAACAGCATCTCCTGGACTTGAGCTTGTACCTGTGAAAAGCTCTGGGGTCCAGCTGTAGTGTCTGGTCCTGAGGCTGTGTCTCTCGTTTGGCGAGCTGGTGTCTCCTGTGTAATGCCTCGCGATCAGAAGATAAGCCTTCGAATGGGCTAATACCATTCAGAGCTCCTAGGGAAGATGACATAGGAAAATAGATACAGTGGCTAGATACAGTGGGGAAAACAAACAATGTCTATAGATAAATGACCTACACTGAACTGAGGTCTATACTGTGTAGAGGCTGGCATCATGAAAATGAGGACTTTTTGTTTCTTGTCCATTACAACGTTCCCACTGAGATTGATTTAGATTATATCAGTCATTTCCCTCGTTCTATTATAGACAGCAGATAAAAGTGACATGCCGTCACCATTGTTATCCTGCTGCATTGTTTTCTCCTTTATCAAAGACCATGACAAACAGATGGTCAAGGGCTTACACACATTGCCCACATAACACCCACACAAAGCTTCAATTAAGCAGTAAGGCCAGAGGTTGTGGTATATGGCCAATATACCACGGCTAATGGCTGTTCTTAAGCACGACGCAACGTGGAGTGCTAGGACACAGCCCTTAGCTGTGGTATATTGGCCATATATCACAAACCCCTGAGGTGCCTTATTGCTATTATAAACTGGTTACCAACGTAATTAGAGCAGTAAAAATAAATGTTTTGTCATACCATGGTATATGGTCTGATATACCACGGCTTTCAGCCAATCAGCATTCAGGGCTCGAACCACCCAGTTTATAATAGAGAATAGCTCATACTGTGCATCATATCTAATCAAACAAAACACAGCATCAACATCGCATGAAGGCCTTTGCATCAATGTTCCACTGGGCACACACTGGTTTAATCACAGTTGTTTCCATGTCATTTCAATGAAATTAAATTGAACCAACGTGGAATAGATGTTGAATTGAGGTCTGTGCCCAGTGGGGTAGGCCTATGTGTTTGTTGGTCAAAGCATTCCACAGAGGACAAGCTCAGGCAGATCCCCTGTCTTGTTTGACAGTTCCAAGCTAATGGGAGGCCAACGAATGGAAACAACAGTGCAAGATCCCCCTGCATCGCATGACGTGTCACACCTCAACAGTAACAACGGTGTCAAGTATCACACATGACTAAATAAAAGCCATTCTACCTGCATTTATTTTATTTAACCTTTATTTAACCAGGCAAGTCAGTTAAGAACAAAATCTTATTTACAATGACGGCCTACCCCGGCCAAACCCAGACGACGCTGGGCAGTCCGACAGAGTAGATAAGCAACATATTGGGGTGTATTCATGATGTCTGTCTCACTGTGGAATGTGACTAGATAGCTCATGCCAGGACATACAGTATGTATATATTATTATTTATTTATTTATTATTATTTGTATTGTTTTATTTCATTTGGTCCCCACACCCCCTCAATGGTCATTTAGTCTGACTGCTGTTCCCCCTATGGTCAATGTCCACCCCAATGGACATGTATTTATTCATCACTGCTACAGTTGTTATTATGTATTGTATATAGTACTATTTCTATTTTTCTTATTACTATTTTCATTGTTTTATTTCTCTTAGTCCTGCATGTTGGAGCTCGGAGCTCTGCATCTGAAGATTTTACCCAATCCCAATTTTAACTCAGTCTCCCTCTCTCTAGTTTTTACATTAGTGTTGTAATGATTCTCTTATTTGGTTACATATGTGTTAACTTCTTGTTACTTATATTGTCAATTATGTTGTTAATTCGTTTTTAATGTTGTTACCAATTTAAATAAATGTATTTTATGTACAAATGTATTATTTTTCTTACGCTTAGATTTCAGGTACAATTTCACTGTAAATTTACAGCATTATCCTGGCCAAGAGTTGCCAGCTTAATACTGTAATTTAGCTTTACAGTACTCTTTTCCTTACTGTAAAACATTACAGCATCCCTGTAGATTTACAGCAAGGATGCTGTAATATGTCTTTACAGTAAGGAAAATAG
This sequence comes from Coregonus lavaretus, assembly GCF_964263955.1. NCBI lineage: Eukaryota > Metazoa > Chordata > Actinopteri > Salmoniformes > Salmonidae > Coregonus > Coregonus lavaretus. The sequence goes on along the minus strand of NC_139993.1, from coordinate 33,191,576 downwards.
TACTGTAAAACATATTACAGCATCTTTGCTGTAAAGCAAAATTACAGTATTAAGCTGGCAAGTGTAGTGCCAGTATAATGCTGTACATTTACATGGAAATTCTACCTGAAATCTAAATGGAGTGATGAATCACACTTCACCATCTGGCAGTCCAACGAACAAATCTGAGTTTGGCAGATGCCAGGAGAAAGCTACCTGCCCGAATGCATAGTGCCAACTGTCAAATTTGGTGGAGGAGGAATAATGGTCTTTGGCTGTTTTTCATGTAATATAAAGGGAAGTAAAAACCTGCAGGTTTGCATAATCTGGGGTTTTCAACGACCTCCTTTTACTTGCAAATACACTCGTTCAAGGAACAAACATGGACGTTTGTCACGCCCTGGCTCTAGGGACTCTGTTATGTTGAGCCAGGGTGTGTAGTGTCTATGTTTTGTGTTTCTATGGTAGTCTCTAGTTATGTGTTTTCTATGTTGGCCGGTGTGGTTCTCAATCAGAGGCAACGTGAATCAGCTGTTGATTGTTGTCTCTGATTGGGAACCATACTTAGGCAGCCTGTTTGGCACAGTGTATTGTGGGATCTTGTTCCGTGTATGGTTTGTGTTTTGTTACCAAGGACTTCACGTATCGTTTTGTTGTTTTGTTCGTGTGGTGAATATTTAATAAAGTATGTTCGCATTCCACGCTGCGCATTGGTCCAATCCTTTCGACGATCGTGACAACGTTTTAAGTTTGGGAAACTGCAATAGAGACATTCCCATCCCAAACAGAACAAGGCAACCCATTGACTTGACTGAACTATGGTGCACTCTCAGTCTCCGCATTCAGTGTCAAAGCCAGGTGCCTATATAAGGCGGCAGGTAGCTTAGCAGCAGTAGCGGTGCGTGGGTAAAATCACCAGGGAAGCCAAGACAGGGAAAAAAGCCATATTCGAACCTATGTGATAATTGTGTTGTTGGCTCTATAACCTGTTAGTTCATATTCCTTGACACCGTGATATATAGGCCTAAGGCCGAGACAATAAGAAGACACAGTGGCAGAATAAATTCAACCACACCATTGTTTCATCACAAAACCAGAGTGCAACATCTGTCCGGTGAAGTCCACAAAACATATTGCACGTAACAAACAGTCACATGACCTACAGCATGGTCAAGCAAGTTAATGTTTCCCACATTTTCCGACTACTAAACAACTATTGATTTAGAACCACAGAGTTAGAGCAAGTCGCAAAGAAAACAGGTGTTGCCTCCACTATTCCAGCACCATTTCAACTTCAACATTTCAACATTATCTAATCACATATGCTTAGTCTAATACAGCGACAACTAAAAGATACCAAAAACTATTTTGTCCAATCAATGTAAGCTAAATATGATGTGACTGTCTATGGTACTGATTTCTCTCTCTCTCTGTGTGTGTTGGTGTGTGTGTGCAAGTAGAAAAAAACATGTTGACTCACCCTACTTGTAGAGAAACTCCAATGCTATCCTCCTCTCTTTCATGTTGCCGAAACGGTCTATGACTGTCATAGAGTACACACTTCTAGTTTTTGTTGTCCTCGGCTACCTGGCTAAAATGCTTGCTCGCTAGACTAACTTCCTTTCATGGGCAATGATGCGCCAGGCCAGTTGGTTAAAATTTGCCTACTACATCTAGCTACATGTTGAACTTCCATCCTCTCAGGCCAGGGGCACAATATATGAATTTATGGTTGGATCAGAATCGCCGTTATAATCATTGGTCAGTACAGAGAATTAGGTAAAACCACAAGTCCAAATCCCTATCTCCATCCATGGCTAATTCAGGAAAGGGACGACTTTAGCTAGCTAGCTAGCCACCGGAGGACAACGACACAACAAGATGCAACAATTCACGTTTTTTTCTGTCAATGACGTTTGGCTTCTGATGTGATGTGATGTGATTGGTGTGAAGCCAAATCCAAAACTGGCCTCCCTTGACACTTTTTTGTGTGCGCCAGGACCATTCACAGCTGAGCTCATTTAGTTTAGCTCAATGCTGATTGGCTATTATTTTATTTTAAAAATTATCAAGGGAGGCCAAATGCTCGCTAGCTTCCCTTGCATTCAATGCTACGGGCGGCAACAATGTCATACTCTTTTTGACCAGACAGCATCAGATAGATGGGCTACACATACTGTTTCGTTCGATCGGATGCTTTCTCCGGTGAGATACATTCAGCCTCTTTCAAATTTAAGGACATTTATTAAATGTATTTTTTTATTGGTACATTTTTGGGGGAAGCCATCCTGCCTAGAGCCTTGGGCCAGTAAAGGAAAGGTTGCTGGTTCGAATACCTGAGTTGACAGGGTGAAAAATCTGTCAATGTGCTTTGAACAAGGCACTTAACCCTGGGGTGCCGTACTACTATGGCTGACCCCGTAAAACACCTATCCAGTGTATGTGACAATAAACATCTTTATCTTTCTTCTTTTTTTTTTTTTTATAGATTACATGCAGCAGTATAACATAAACATATTTTACTTTATGGACATTTGGACGTTGTTCAGTAGGCCCTGGTGTGTTGCATGACAAACTGGTTACAGCTGCAAAATGCATCTCCTCCGGCTACACTGTGATGCAGCCAGACTCCAGCCTTTGTCTGCTCCTGAACGCTGAGGTATGCACACTACAGAGGTGAAAAGAGTTCCAACACAAGCACATAATATACCCAGAGGGACAAAATCAAACTGATCTGAAAAGCACAATGAATTAAATTCGTTATAATTTGTAGTAGATGAAGAACAACTGCCGAACAGTAACTGTTTTAATGCCAGGGACACTGAGAGGAACTAATCATGACAGTAAGAATGTGCCTGATCACAATAGAGGCCAGACAATGTCATGTGTCTTAGACTGAAATGGAGACTTAAACCCTAATTCCACTTCTTGTCTGATCTGGTTAACCTCCACAGCTGTCACAACTAGAGGTGGGCTGAGCTTCAGCCACTTTCCTCTAGGTCAATATTTTTCTCTTCAGGGCTATAACTGATCTCTCCTGCTGCTCTTCCACTCCCATGACGGCCTCCCACAAACCTCCTGCCTTAAACCGATTGGCCAGTGTTGAACGGCCTGATCTGAAAAATGACATCACACACAAAATCCAGCCCACATGGAACCACACTCCACACAAGGTTACTTTAGGACATTGGGGGGGTTGAAACACTACCTCTCCCCGTGCAATGGGACGTGATCTCAACATTTAATGAGGTCTCTAAAGTTGTAAATGTACCCATCTAGTCCGGTTCTGCATACAGGGCTCTTTCCTCTCCTCCCTGCACACTCAGCCTTTAGCTCTAGTCCCACAGCAGCAAAAGGTTTTTTAAAACCAAATAATATTGTGATTGCGATTTGACTTGCGATATAGATTAAAACATTTGAGTGAACTGTTGGAATCATAGAAATCTAATTATTTATATTAAGAAGCAAAGTGGAAAAAATACATCATTTTTGATTTTGGAACAATCTGTTGAACACATCTGCCCTAACAGTATAGCGAATCTAACAGCGAGGAGTAACTGTGACAGGGGGCAGGGATTTGTGTGTAGGAGGCAGCCGCAAGAGGAGAGAGGGAGAGAGACGACAAACAGAGTAAATTATAAAAACGGAAGTTACACGCGGCTGAGTCGCGTTTCAAAAAATATTGTATGTGATATGATCTCTAGCAATATCGATATTGCACACGTCAATGTTGCGATTTCGATGTGAATTCGATTAATTGTGCAGCCCTAGTTCAAACCAACTTTTACTAGCCTTTTTGGTTGCCAGTGACACTAATTCAAACCAACATTATATGTGACATCCGAGCTGACCCTACAAGTGAGCGGTATTCAGACCCAGCCAAAAGATAGCGAGTAATTAGGGAAGGCTATGCCCTAGCTGGATTCTTTCGTTGTCCCTGGGTTTATGGGAATTATCAAACCACATTAATCTTTAGAAATACCCAAATATTAATTTATCCATATGGAAAGATATATAAGAATATTACAATATTGTTATATGTTCTATCTGAAACTTGTAAGTGGCATCAAATATGGCATCAAATACACATACAAGATCCATAGTGGATTCTGGTAATATCTGACTTATATGGGTGGGCAAGTTATAGCCAAACAGAAATGTTGCATGTGTTGTATAAAAATCATAGAGAGACATGTAAGGTTAATATATAACATTTCAAAGCACTTGGATCATAACAAGTACAGAGGCTAATTTTATGATTCATTTCATTTATTGTGTTCTGTAGAAAGTTCAAATTGTATCTTTGGGTGCGAGGACGGACCACTCCATGATATGCATAGACCACCTTTTGCAAAACATTGAATACAAATATCATCAGTAAATACAAAATTCACTGTTTTTCTCACAGAATATTAACATGTTGTCTTCATCAGAAGAGAAATGTGTGCAATTGTGTTCACTGTTTCCGGCAATCAGTAAATACTTCTGCACAACATTCTAAACTATCCCATCAGTGTATATGGAAAGATCTAGGCAATGGGGACTGTCTAATTGTTTTGAAATTTTACAATATTGTGGACATGCAGAATTGCAGAGAAATAAGTTGAGTTACTTATACTTAACTTTGGGTTACTCCTAGGTCATAATCTCCAACAATGTGAACAGCTTCGTTTTGGTGTGGATTGAGGCCTATACAGTATTATCAGTTGTTTTCCTCCATTGTATTCACCTTTCCTTATTTCTATTGTAGATAGTATTTCTGTGCACCAATGAAAAGTCTACAAAACTATAAGCAAACCAACCTTTGTATTGTGATGATACAAACGTGGCATTCTTCACATTTGGTTCACATTCCTTTCACTTACAGTAATATGTCTTCATTAACCTACATGCAATGGAGCTGGACTGTGGACACTGAATATACATGCATGGTCTGACTACCTGATTAGTGTGTATGGCTTTGTGAAAGCCTGATGGGAAGTAGATGGTTGACATGTAGGTCAGTGGAGTTCTGATCAGAGACCCTCTGGACAACTTTTGCACCATGCAATGGCCATAGTTTCCTATGGTATACAAACACTGATCACCCATGTTAAGAAAGTGGGAGATTCTAAAAATAATCCCATCCTTCAAAATAACTACGGAGTTGTTTTTTGGTTCTGTTTTGCTGCAGGTCTGACCATGAACTATTTCTCCATTACAGCAATTCTCTTGTAACACCTCGCCACAGTGTTTATGGGAACCTCTCTCATCGTGTTGAGTTGCAGTTCAATCACTATCCAATATAACTCTTACGTTTGGTGACCCAAGGGCAGTCACCTCAATTAACTTTGCAAACTTCTTGACATGATGCTTTACAGTTCTAATTTATTAACAAAATATTTAACCTCTTAAGGATCTGACCCTTTTTTTAAATTTTCGCCTAAAATGACATACCCAAATCTAACTGCCTGTAGCTCAGGACCTGAAGCAAGGATATGCATATTCTTGATACCATTTGAAAGGAAACACTTTGAAGTTTGTGGAAATGTGAAATTAATGTAGGAGAATATAACACATCAGATCTGGTAAAAGATAATACAAACAAAAAAACATGCATTTATTTGTTTTGTTTTTGTTCCATAATTTTGAAATACAAAAGAAAGGCCACAATATAATATTGCAGTTTAGGCGCAATTTAGATTTTGGCCACTAGATGGCAGCAGTGTGTGTACAAAGTTTCAGAATTATCCAGAGACTATTTTGTATCAAGTCTGCCAAAATGTGCCGAATTGGTCAATTGATACATTTTCAAGTACATAACTACAGAGAACATACAAAAATGATATGGTAATACAAAATGTAAGTTTACACACTCCCAGGAATGTCATACATGATGGATCATTAGCTTATACACTAACTTTCACACATCTAGATGGCCGGGCGGGGTGGGTGTGGAGCCAGAGACATTTACATTTACATTTACATTTTAGTCATTTAGCAGACGCTCTTATCCAGAGCGACTTACAGGAGCAATTAGGGTTAAGTACCTTGCTCAAGGGCACATTTACGTCATTTAGCAGACGCTCTTATCCAGAGCGACTACAAATTGGTGCATTCACCCTATAGCCAGTGGGATAACCACTTTACAATTATACTTTTTTTTTGGGGGGGGGGGGGGGTAGAAGGATTACTTTATCCTATCCCAGGTGTTCCTTAAAGAGGTGGGGTTTCAAATGTCTCCGGAAGGTGGTGAGTGACTCCGCTGTCCTGGCGTCGTGAGGGAGCTTGTTCCACCATTGGGGTGCCAGAGCAGCGAACAGCTTTGACTGGGCTGAGCGGGAACTATGCTTCCGCAGAGGAAGGGGAGCCAGCAGGCCAGAGGTGGATGAACGCAATGCCCTCGCCTGGGTGTAGGGACTGATCAGAGCCTGAAGGTACGGAGGTGCCGTTCCCCTCACTGCTCCATAGGCAAGCACCATGGTCTTGTAACGGATGCAAGCTTCAACTGGAAGCCAGTGGAGTGTGCGGAGGAGGGGGGTGACGTGAGAGAACTTGGGAAGGTTGAACACCAGACGGGCTGCGGCATTCTGGATGAGTTGTAGGGGTTTAATGGCACAGGCAGGGAGCCCAGCCAACAGCGAGTTGCAGTAATCCAGACGGGAGATGACAAGTGCCTGGATTAGGACCTGTGCCGCTTCCTGTGTAAGGCAGGGTCGTACTCTCCGAATGTTGTAGAGCATGAACCTGCAGGCTCGGGTCACCGCCTTGATGTTAGCGGAGAACGACAGGGTGTTGTCCAGGGTCACGCCAAGGCTCTTCGCACTCTGGGAGGAGGACACAACGGAGTTGTCAACCGTGATGGCGAGATCATGGAACGGGCAGTCCTTCCCCGGGAGGAAGAGCAGCTCCGTCTTGCCAGGGTTCAGCTTGAGGTGGTGATCCGTCATCCATACTGATATGTCGGCCAGACATGCAGAGATGCGATTCACCACCTGGTTATCAGAAGGGGGAAAGGAGAAGATTAGTTGTGTATCGTCAGCGTAGCAATGATAGGAGAGGCCATGTGAGGATATGACAGAGCCAAGTGACTTGGTGTATAGGGAGAAAAGGAGAGGGCCTAGAACTGAGCCCTGGGGGACACCAGTGGTGAGAGCACGTGGTGCGGAGACAGCTTCTCGCCACGCCACTTGGTAGGAGCGACCGGTCAGGTAGGACGCAATCCAGGAGTGAGCCGCGCCGGAGATGCCCAGCTCGGAGAGGGTGGAGAGGAGGATCTGATGGTTCACTGTATCAAAGGCAGCAGACAGGTCTAGAAGGACAAGAGCAGAGGAGAGAGAGTTAGCTTTAGCAGTGCGGAGAGCCTCCGTGACACAGAGAAGAGCAGTCTCAGTTGAATGACCAGTCCTGAAACCTGACTGGTTTGGATCAAGAAGGTAATTCTGAGAGAGATAGCAAGAGAGTTGGCTAAAGACGGCACGCTCAATAGTTTTGGAAAGAAAAGAAAGAAGGGATACTGGTCTGTAGTTGTTGACATCAGTGGGATCGAGTGTTGGTTTTTTGAGAAGGGGTGCAACTCTCGCTCTCTTGAAGACGGAAGGGACATGGCCAGCGGTCAAGGATGAGTTGATCAGCGAGGTGAGGTAGGGGAGAAGGTCACCGGAGATGGTCTGGAGAAGAGAGGAGGGGATGGGGTCAAGCGGGCAGGTTGTTGGGCGGCCTGCAGTCACTAGTCGCAAGATTTTATCTGGAGAGAGAGGGGAGAAAGAAGTCAAAGCATAGGGTAGGGCAGTGTGAGCAGGACCAGCAGTGTCATTAGACTTAACAAACGAGGATCGGATGTCGTCAACCTTCTTTTCAAAGTGGTTGACAAAGTCATCCACAGAGAGGGAGGAGGGGGGGGGGGGGGAGATTCAGCAGTGAGGAGAATGTGGCAAAGAGCTTCCTAGGGTTAGAGGCAGATGCTTGGAATTTAGAGTGGTAGAAAGTGGCCTTAGCAGCAGAAACAGATGAAGAAAATGTAGAGAGGAGGGAGTGAAAAGATGCCAGGTCGGCAGGGAGTTTAGTTTTCTTCCATTTCCGCTCAGCTGCCCGGAGCTCTGTTCTGTGAGCTCGCAATGAGTCATCAAGCCACAGAGCTGGAGGGGAGGACCGAGCCGGCCGGGAGGATAGGGGACACAGGAAGTCAAAGGATGCAGAAAGGGAGGAGAGGAGGGTTGAGGAGGCAGAATCAGGAGATTGGAGGGAGAAGGATTGAGCAGAGGGAAGAGATGATAGGATGGAAGAGGAGAGAGTAGTGGGAGAGAGAGAGCGAAGGTTGCGGCGGCGCGTTACCATCTGTGTAGGGGCAGAGTGAGTAGTGTTGGAGGAGAGCGAGAGAGAAAAGGATACAAAGTAGTGGTCGGAGACATGGAGGGGAGTTGCAGTGAGATTAGTAGAAGAGCAACATCTAGTAAAGATGAAGTCAAGCGTATTGCCTGCCTTGTGAGTGGGGGGGGGATGGTGAGAGGGTGAGGTCAAAAGAGGAGAGGAGTGGAAAGAAGGAGGCAGAGAGAAATGAGTCAAATGTAGACGTGGGGAGGTTGAAATCCCCCAAAACTGTGAAGGGTGCGCCATCCTCAGGAAAAGAACTTATCAAGGCGTCAAGCTCATTGATGAACTCTCCAAGGGAACCTGGAGGGCGATAGATGACAAGGATATTAAGCTTAAATGGGCTAGTGACTGTGACAGCGTGGAATTCAAATGAGGAGATAGACAGATGGGTTAGGGGAAAAATTGAGAATGACCACTTGGGAGAGATGAGGATTCCTGTGCCACCACCCCTCTGACCAGATGCTCTCGGGGTATGCGAGAACACATGGTCAGACGAGGAGAGAGCAGTAGGAGTAGCAGTGTTTTCAGTGGTAATCCATGTTTCCGTCAGCGCCAGGAAGTCGAGGGACTGGAGGGTAGCATAGGCTGGGATGAAGTCAGCCTTGTTGGCGGCAGAACGGCAGTTCCAGAGGCTGCCTGAGACCTGGAACTCCAGGTGTGTGGTGCGTGCAGGGACCACCAGGTTAGAGAGGCAGCAGCCACGCGGTGTGAGGCGTTTGTGTAGCCTGTGCGGAGAGGAGAGAACAGGGATAGGCAGAGGCATAGTTGACAGGCTGCAGCAGATGGCTACAATAATGCAGAGGAGATCGGAATGAAATGAACTAAACATCAGGGAAAGGAGAGAGCAGGCCTCCCTCACCAAAAAAAAATATATATATAACTCTCCCAACTTCCACCTCAGAAACTATAATTGTTTCACTGAACCACCCGAGTAAAACTCTCCCAACTTCCACTTTAGAAATTAGAATTGTTGTAAACTACAGCAGACTGTTATCAGTAGCTGTAATTAAGTACAGCAGCTACCAACCACCTAACGTTAATGCCTCGGATGAGGTTAGAAAAACAGCTGAATGGTAGCAGCTAGCTGGCTCAATCACAGGTACTCTTAAGCATGAAATAACATTGGAAACAATTAACCACAGTTGCAAAAAGTTACCAGTAGCTACCCGCTAGCTAGCTAGCTTTGTTGGTCCAAGTAGTGGGTAAGCTAGCCTCGTGCTTCGCCGGGGTCCACCGAATACAGTCCTTACCTACAATAATTACCTACAATAACCTTCAATAACTACCTGAGTAAGCTACCTATAATACCAAACTACAATACCTACCTACAATCTAAATACATGGTTTAAGCTTAACTCAACACCATATAAGAAGCCAAGCTTACCTTTCATAACGCAGCAATGATTAAACGTTGGGTAGCTAGCACAAAGATATTGTATTTAGCTACCACAGTACAGCCAGCTGGTAGTGTTGGCTGGCTAGCAATGGCTACTGTGTTGACTTTGTTTGAAAAACGGCGTCGCTGCGAACGAATGTAGCTGGCTAAAAGGATATTGTTTTTAGTTGCAACCGTTGCTAATAGCAACTCGCCAGCTAATCCAGGAGGTGAGTTAGCTAGCTAGCTTCGTGCTACACCCGGCACCGCCGAATACAAAAGTAACCTACAATAACTACACAACAGCTATCCACAACAGCCCACGATGCCTACCTATACTACTTAATAATATACAGCCCACGATGCCTACCTATAGTACCTAACTACAATCTAAATACATAGTTTAAGCCTTACTCGACAAAGCCCAAGCTATGTATAAAGCCAAACTGGCAGACTGCAATCAGTAGCCGAAATTAAGTACAGCAGCTACCAACCACCTAACGTTAATGATAATGAGGTTAGAAAAACAGCTGAAGGTGGCAGCTAGCTGGCTCAATTACAGGCACTCTTAAGCTTGAAATAACATTGGAAACAGCTAACCACGGTTGCTAAAAGTTGCTAAAAGTTACCGGTAGCTACCCGCTAGCTGGCTAGCTTTGTTGGTCCAAGTAGTGGGTAAGCTAGCCTCGTGCTTCGCCGGGGTCCGCCGAATACAGTCCTTACCTACAATAATTACCTACAATAACTACCTGAGTAAACTACCTATAATACCTAACTACAATACCTACCTACAATCTAAATACATGGTTTAAGCTTTACTCAACACCATATAAGAAGCCAAGCTTACCTCCTGCTAGAGAAAACACAACCTCTCCCGTCAGTGGGTCATCGGAAAGTAAGTAATAATAGGTCAACGTCAGAGACAGCAGGGGTTCAAACTGTAGAACCCAGTTCCTACATTTTAATATAAAAATTGATTTGATCAAAAACACTATGCTACATTTGATCTCTGGGACCCTTAGGATGACAAATCAGAGCAAGATTACTGAATGTAAGTACATTATTTACCTTCAGAGGTGAATGTATCAAACCAGTTGCCGTGAGAAGTTTGTTGTGGTGCACTCACCTCAAACAATAGCATGGTTTTTCTTCACTGTAATAGCTACTGTAAATTGGACAGTGCAGTTAGATTAACATTAATTTTAACCGTTCTGCCCATAGAAGACATGTCTATGTCCTGGAAAGTTTGCTGTTACTTACAACAGTGTTAAGTGAATTATTTAATCTCAATGGTTGAACTCAACTATTTCAGTGTCTCTGTGCGTCTCCCAAAAGGATCAAGAAAGGGATAGAGTCCCGGTCTGCATAGTCAGAGATCTTTATTCATTGAGAATTCTGCCATCACAATTTCATACTCCTTAAAAAGCCTAACAGTTTCTCTCCTCCCTAAATTGGGAGGCCTCTTTATCTTGGTTTCTCAGTTGTCTGTAGACAGCTCTCCTTGTCCTTTGTTGTCTGGTCTAACTCTTACTCACATTGCTAAATAGCAGCTCGATGTCATAATCTTTACTGGTCCTACACTCGCACATTCTAACACATTTCACACAGTTTCAGGGTGTAATAATTAGTCATTAATAATTATTCTATCAATCCACCCTTTGACTAAATATGACACACATACTCACAAAATATATGTTGTTGTAGAAATGAATCACACACATTGAAGCATATAAGTTGATTTGCATATAAAAACATAAAAAATTGTCTCATTCAATACAGGTTCATCAGGGTTACCCCATGATTAAAAGCATAACGTTACTCTTTAGCAATGGTACCTAACCTGTTTACCCACTATCTGGAAACAACAGTCTAAGCCTATAGTGAAGAACATTTGCTTCATCACATCCTGCAACATCGGTTAACTAGTACATCATACTTAAAACAAGACTTTAATACATAAAAAATCATTACAATAACTTTTAAACTAGAGATTTGTAGTTATAGGTAAACATCCAGTCACAGTTCTTCGTTAGATTTTCACTGCAACCTTCACACATTAGAACTAAGAAAAGTTTCGTCCAGTCTCAAAAAATAGTCGTCATCTTCCACCAAGCCTGGTGGGTCATATTCTTAATTCCTTAGGTCGGAGTCCGGGATTGGGCCGTATCTCACCATCTGTTGGGAAACTGCATACTCCAACGCCTTGCTCACCAACCCTCGGACACAGGGAATAAGACAACATCCACAAAGAACAAGCATACCCATAGACGCTATAGCTGCACCCAGAATAGTTACAACAATAGTTTTCCATTTACCAAACATTTGATCAAACCAACCGTTTAGGGAGCTATCAATACCAGAGTTCTCGGCCAGTTCGTTCGCCAGCGTGGTGAGTCCCTGAAGAGCTTTGGTCACGGACCCGTCCGGTGCTGTATTGTTGGGGATGAAAGTACAGCACATAGATCCAAACAAAACACAAACTCCGCCCCGCTCAGCCAAAAGCATATCTAAAGCTATTCTATTCTGCCATGCCATTAAGCTAGTTGCCGCTGTCTGCTCAGCCAATCCCATTATTGCATCATGAGTGTGGTTTATAAATCTTTGCTGGTTATAGTAAATATAATTTATCCAATCTACGTTTTTATTAATTGTTGACCACCAGAAAAGACTTGATTAAAAACCAGCTGCGATCTGATTCCTAGCTTTGAATTCTTCTGGAACCCCTCGAGGTACACCTATTCCATCAATATATATCCTTTCATCAAAGGATCCCGGGAGGAGGTCCCGTTTTCTACGTGCCAACTCACCAGTCTCTGATACGTTTGATTGTTTGATGCGAGTGAAGGGCATTACCAGTTGAACTAACGCACAGGTTCCCGTCCAATTCGTATGTAGGTGAGGCCACAATCTGTCATCACCACACAACCACCAGATGTCAGCATGGGCCTGATTTTGGTTCCTAAAATCCTCTGGCTGCAACAAAGAGGAGAGATTAGTCATGGTCGCTTTAGTGGTGACATTCTCTGTGTGGGAGCAGGAGCTAAGATGGCCCACCCTATACCCTATGTTATTTGTCCTATAAAAACAATAATAAGAATCCCCTGAGACTTCAAACGGAGGTAACCTAGGTCGGGGTGACTTTGTTATCGGGGGATACAGATAGTGCAAGTTGCTACAAGACTCCTTCACCACATTCCCAGGTGGCTTGAACAATTTAATCATTCAGGATAAACCTGACGGAGAATTAAAGCCCATCAAGGGGAACGGAGTAGTTGTTAACCTTGGTTTGGCTGTCCCACAGGCATAACAGTCCTCTTTAGACAGCCGTATCTTGCCGTATACTGAATCCATTCCAACCACAGGTTAGGATCCCTATACCCAGTCTCCACCTGTACTACTTCCTTCAGGTCTATAGTTTGCACTATCTTCACCACAGCCCCGGTCTCACTACCTCCCTCAGAGAGGTTTACTCTATAGGGTGCCCCAGTTGAAGAGGATATCTCACTTGTCAGGTCTGTAACATCTGCTGGGTTGATTACTACCCAGAAAGCCACTAATGGGTCTTCACAACATTTGCGGTCAAATCCTATATACCACATTCCCTCATCCGTAGCCTTTACCTGTTTTAGCGTAATTCGGACTTTCAGACAGTACCTACCCTTATATGGGTCGCACTGCCATTTCTGGTAATTCCCTACTTTCACAATACTCCACCTGTCCTTAAACTGTGTATGGAGATTGACATATCCCCCCCTCTCGGTATGAGCAACTACATGGTCCCAGGATGTACATGGTGACATACATATATATCTCCCATCCTTTACGATACTACCAGCCAGTAGTCCCCAACTCCCCAACTGGTCCACAAAGACCTCGAAGGTGATATCCTTTCCTTCAGTCACTAGTACTTCCCCTTTCCCTACGTCAAGCTGTCTCCTATGCCTACGTAGACTGTGTTCGGGTATTATTTTATCAACTTGTGTTAGGTTAACTACTACTTCTGGCAGATCAGGAGGGTTTGAGTGTGCTAGGAATATGGCCCCCACAATCAGACAGCTACCTACCGTCAGGAGACCTGTGAATCCCCACCCTCGCCCTGAGAACATGTCAGACACCAGAGGCCAACCCATTGCTTTACCTTCTATTGAACTCACACAGGGATGATCAGACAGGGTAAGGGAATCTTCGTTAAGGAGCCAACCCCCGAGCCCTAGTGGTGATCGGTTCTTTCTCCTAACTCTGTGTTTGTTCGTCAGGTGTAGCTGGGTTTACCTTTTTACAGTGTGTGACATGCACCCAGGTGGATCTTTCCGCAATTCTTACAGCGAAGGCCGTCACCAACAGGACCTGATATGGACCTTCCCAATGGGGCTGCTTCCAGTTTTTCTTCTTTAAGGATTGGATCCACACCCAGTCACCTGATTGGATGGAGTGGGTTACCTTCTCCTTTAGTTCTCCTGTGGGGCACAAAATCTTTGACATACGTGTTTGGTTAATGAACAGTCTTCTCATGTGTTCTGCCAACGTGTCTTCTACTTCTATGTCTGCCTGTTCTGTCCCTGCCAACTGTGGCATCCTGTAAGATCTTCCAAACACTTTCTCAAAGGGGGACAATCCATTCTTATCTGGCGTTATTCGGATAGTCATTAGTACGATTGACAGACATTGTACCCAATTCCTTCCTGTGCTTATGTGAGTTTTTCGTAATCTAGCCTTAATCGTCTGATTCGTGCGTTCAATAAGTCCAGCCGATTTCGGGCTATACGAACAATGCCTCTTCATGTTTAGTTGTAACTTCTGTCCAATATGATCTATTACTCGATTAGAAAAATGGGATCCATTATCAGAAAAAATTGTTCCTGGAAGGCCGAACCTTGGTATTATATCCTGGCATATTGCTTTTGCTACTGTTTTAGCATCTGCCGAGGAGGTAGGGAAAGCTTCTACCCATTTAGTGCATTTGTCTATTATAGTCAAACACCACTTCTTTCCTTCACTCCTGGTCAGCTCTATAAAGTCCATTTCTAATTGTTGAAAGGGGTACTTAGCTGGAGGGTACTCACCCAGAGGTGCCCTTTGTCTGCCCTGGTGATTACTTTGAGCACAGATAACACATCTTGAACAAAAGTTTTTTAAATAATTTGTAATCCCATATGCAACAAAGTGTTGTCTAATCTGCTCTACCATCCCTCCGGTTGACACATGGCTCTGCCCGTGTGTCAATATTGCAGCATATCTAAACAGTGATTTCGGGAGAATTGGTAAGCTATCTTTGACCCATATTCCTTCCTTATTTACTGCGCCTTGCTTCACCCATCTGTGAACTTCCTTAATTGGGGCCCTACTGTAGCTCTCTATAAGTAGATCTCTGTCTATCGATACTTCCTCTTTTGACAGCTGACTGCAACCAGATAAGTGTTTTGACCCAGCCTTCTTAGCTTCCTCATCTGCCTTTGCATTCCCCAAAGTAATGCTATCCTTTTCTTTAGTATGTGCCTCACACTTACATATTGTGAGCTTTTTTGGTAATAGTACTGCATCTAGGAGGTCAAGAATCAACTCTGCATGTGTTATTGGTTTACCTGAAGTCGTAACCATTCCTCTATTCATCCACTGGGCAGCAAAGACATGTACAGTATTAAAGGCATATGCACTGTCGGTATAGATAGTTATAACCTTCCCTTTACCCAGTTGGCATGCTTTTGTTAATGCCACTATCTCTGCCTGTTGGGCAGAGTAGTTTCTTGGCAAGGGATCAGCAACTAGAACCTCGTTCTCTGTCACTACAGCATAACCAGTTGCATTCGTGCCATCAGGATTCTTCCTAGAAGATCCATCAACAAACATTGTTACTTCACAACATGGTATAGCTAAGTCTGTTAAATCAGGCCTGGGTAGTACTATTTTTTCAGTTTCTTCAATACAGTTATGGGGACTACCATCATTCACAACTGGAACTAATGTTGCAGGATTCAGCGTTGTACATCGTTCAATAGTTAGATTTGGCATGTTCAGCAATATTATCATACAAGATAGGTGTCGTGCTGGTGACATGTACACCATCTTGTGTTCCAATAATAGAATTGACACTGCATGTGGAACTTTTAAGGTTAGATCATGGTATAGTACTATTGAAGCGGAATCCTGCACTGCATTAGCAGCTGCCACAACTGATTGCAAACAGACAGGCATTGCCTGAGCCACCTCATCAAGTCTTGAAGAAAAATATGCTACCGGTTTATTTTTGTCCCCATGTTTTTGTGTCAGTACTGATGTCATATATCCCTCTCTACAATCCACAGTTTGAGTGAATGGTCTGTCATATCTAGGAAACGCCAGCACCGTTGAAGAGGTCAATAATTGCTTAATTTCCTCAAATTGCAAATCAGCCTCATTATTCCAGATAATTTTATCATGTGCTGCCATAGCTTTTCCATAGATAGGATCACTCAATTTTCCAGTGTGTAATGCATAATGGGGAATCCATGCTCGACAGTAATTTATCATTCCCAAAAAGCTCATCATTTGTTTCTTATTCAGAGGTTTAGGAGCTTCTAATATTGCTGTTTTTCTTGACGAGTTTAGGGTTCTCCCATCCTGCGTTATCGTGTGACCTAGATATATTACCTCTTTCTGCCAGAGTTGTAGTTTCTTTTTACTGACCTTGTGTCCTTGTCCTGCCATAAAGGTTAACAACTGGAGAGTATCCTTTTTACACCCCTCCTTCGAGGGGTTTGCTACCAGTATATCATCGACGTATATCAACATTTGGCTCCCCTCTTGGGGTTCAAACATTCCCAGGTTACGTGTGATAGCCTGGGAAAAAAATTGTAGGACTTTCCGAATAACCTTGTGGAAGTCTTGAGTACGTGTATTTCTGACCTTTGAAGGTAAAGCCAAACCATCCTTGACTATCAGGATGTACAGGTATACTAAAGAAAGCATTAGCTATGTCTATCACAGTAAAGTAAGAATGTTCTGGTTTCAATTGGTTCAATAGAGTGTGTGGGTCTGGAACACAGGGTGCTCTTGGAATTATGTTCTTATTTACCCCCTGTAGGTCCATTACCATTCGCCAATCATTGCTTGGAGCTGCCTTCTTTACTGGAAATACAGGTGAGTTACACGGTGCCTCATCCCCCGGGATTATCACTCCACCTTTGAGCAAATGGTCAAATGTGGGAGTAATCCCTATAATGGCTTCTGGTTTCATTGGATATTGTTTTTGGTATGGCCTATGGTTTGACCGCGGAACCACCTGGACTGGAGTTACTCCCTTAACCAACCCCACATCGGCTGGTCCCTTAGACCACAACTCTAGAGGTACAATCTCAAGGTCTCTTTCTTGTTCCTCTGTGAGGAAAATGTCTGGTCATCAATTATCACATCCTATGTCTAGGTGCACAGCGGGTGTGCAACCTGCTCTCCAATTCAACTTCCTACGATATCGGCCGGTTGATTGGCTATGTTGGTCCCCATTAGGAGCAGTCTACCAGTCTTTAACATACTTTGCCTGTGTCACCCATTTCCCCAGATCTAACCACTCCTCTTGAGCTTCCTTTGCCAAGGAGACATGAGGGCTCCATCTTTCTCTATAGAATTGCTGACTCTGTGGCCCCAATTCGACTTCTGCTGCTGCATGGGTGTCATCATAATAAAACCATTTCAAGCCTATTGTCCTTTCTGTGGTTCTAAACAGAGCTTCCTCATATTCTTTACTAGGGCCAGAGTGTGTATTAAACCACAGAGTACAATGTAAGTCATCCTTGGTCATTTTAGGTGAGTCAGGTACTAGGGTTTTAGTCTACTAAGGTCTTTGGTATGTCTGAGTTACCTCCCCTCAACAGGTCCTGGCTATACCAATAACATGGTTCCCCTTCACCACTTACAACCATATTATCCCTTACCACATAAGCTTTCATTCCCCTCACTGTCGGTCTTACTGCTATGTTTAACTGCGTCATCGCATCTCTTCCCAATAGATTAACAGGACATTGTACTGAAATCAGTACCGGCAGAGTAGCTTCACTCCCTGTCTTTACATGTTTCAGTGTTACTGGTGCAGACAGTTGTTCAATACCTTTATGACCAGAGGCTGATCGCACTATAATTTTTTCTCCATTAATGTCAATTCCCTCTGGTGCATTATCTTTACAAATACAGGTACGGTCTGCCCCAGTATCACAGAGAAATGTTATCTTTTTACCCATTACTGTCAATGTTAGGTATGGTTTCTGTTCCTGTTGTAATGCCAAATCTACAAGAGACAGATCAAACACCTCCAGTTCTCTCTCCTGCTTCTCCTGATTTCTCTCTTCCTCCCACTCTAGTCATGCCTCCTCTTCTTCCTCTGATTCTGTCTTTCTCCCCCTGTCTCTTCCTCCTCTGCCTGGATTATACTTTCCTCCTTTTCCTCTCTTCCCCTTCTTCCTACAGTCTCTTGACTGGTGCCCTTTCCTTCCACAGTGACAACACGGTTCCTCACATTCTCTAGCAAAATGTCCCATTTTATCACAATTGAAACACTTCCATTCACTCCTGTCTCCACTATTACCGTTGCCTCTCTTCTCTCCTAGGTCCTTCCAGTCTCTCCTACCTCCCATCTCCCCTAGGGCTGCCACTAGGTACTCAGCTCCCTTCGCTTCCTTTCTCTTGTTTCGTTCCTTTACATTCTGTTCATGATGGATTGCATAACGTTTAACCTCGGCTAAGGTTGCCGTGCCCCAGCCAATTAGTTTTTTTTTAAATTGTTCGAGAGATTTCTGACCTCATTCCACTTAGGAAGGCAATCTTTAACTGTTGGTGATACGGACCCTCTGGTGCCCCTGGTCCTGGATCTATTAGCCCACTGTTGAACACATCTCTCAGTCTCTCTAGGTATTGACTAATAGTCTCACTGTCTCCCTGCTTACACTCGTGGACCTTGGAGAAGTCGGCATGTCTGTGATAATATTCTCTCAGATTATCACAGAGTTGTGCCAATTTATCTCCATAAGCCCCTCCTTCTGCCCACTCTAGGACTGGCACATTCCCATTCCCGGGAACCCAGTTTCCCCTCACTGCCGCCCAGTCCTTTAACACTATCTGTCTGACTGCCCTCTCTAGTTCCCCTGTATTCAGCTTAAAGCTGGCGGTCAGCCCTTCCATATCTCTTCTGAACTGGTGTACCCCGTCTTGGGGTGGGGTATCCCTTCCACTGCTCTCACTACATCTCTCTGAGACAATGCTCTGTATACTTGTAAGGTATCAGGCTGGTTGTCTTCTCCTGCTCTGGGGTTTGGCAGGGCTATTAAGGGATAGGATTGCTCCATCTTATCCTTACCACTGCCAGCCCCATCTGACTCTTCTCCTTCTGACTCATCATTTCCCTTTCTCTTGGCCTCAACTCTATACTACTGTGCCTTTCTCCTTTTCTCTGCTTTCAACTCCTGTCTGACTTTCTCTGCCCTCGCCCTGTACTCCTCTACCTCTGGCTCTTCCTCACCTTCGTCTTCCCATCCTCCTCCAGCCCCTCCTTCCTCATAGGGAGGTGGGGCCGGTGGGGGGGCGACGTTATTCCCCTGCACTCTCCTTCTCCTCACTACGTACTCATCATCTGGATTTTCTCTCCATGCCTGGTCTGCCAAGTTTGGATATAACCTTTCTGCCCTCTGCTCTGGGGGAGGCACTGAGACCTCAACCTTCACTTCTCTTTCACTCTCACTCACTTCTCTTTTCTTGCTCCCTTCTTCCCGCTTTCTAGCTTCTGCTAGCCATATCCTGGCTGTTTCTAAGCCCTCTCTTTTCTGTTTCTTTAGATCAGTACTACAATTTACATGCATTTGTTTAATCATGGATTCCCGTTTAATTACATCAAGTCGCCCAGTAAAGCCATATTTCTTTCTCCAATTAGGTCCATAATACACATTTCGTTTGTCTCGCATTTCCATGTATTTCTCGTCCCCAGTAAATTCTTGGACCTCTTGTGAGGATTTGCCCCCCATGGTTGGTACTGTTAAAAATCCCTTAGCCACCTCTTCTACAGTGAGGGAAAAAAGTATTTGATCCCCTGCTGATTTTGTACGTTTGCCCACTGACAAAGAAATGATCAGTCTATAATTTTAATGGTAGGTTTATTTGAACAGTGAGAGACAGAATAACAACAAAAAAATCCAGAGAAACGCACGTCATTAAATGTTATAAATTAATTTGCATTTTAGTGAGGGAAATAAGTATTTGACCCCCTCTCAATCAGAAAGATTTCTGGCTCCCATGTGTCTTTTATATAGGTAACGAGCTGAGATTAGGAGCACACTCTTAAAGGGATTGCTCCTAATCTCAGTTTGTTACCTGTATAAAAGACACCTGTTCACAGAAAAAATAAATAAATCAGATTCCAAACTCACCACCATGGCCAAGACCAAAGAGCTCTCCAAGGATGTCAGGGACAAGATTGTAGACCTACACAAGGCTTGAATGGGCTAAAAGAACATCGCCAAGTAGCTTGGTGAGAATGTGACAACAGTTGGTGCGGTTATTCGCAAATGGAAGAAACACAAAAGACCTGTCAATCTCCCTCGGCCTGGGGCTCCATGCAAGATGTCACCTTGTGGAGTTGCAATGATCATGAGAACGGTGAGGAATCAGCCCAGAACTACACGGGAGGATCTTGTCAATGATCTCAAGGCAGCTGGGACCATAGTCACCAAGAAAACAATTGGTAACACACTACGCCGTGAAGGACTGAAATCCTGCAGCGCCCGCAAGGTCCCCCTTCTCAAGAAAGCACACATACAGGCCCGTCTGAAGTTTGCCAATGAACATCTGAGTGATTCAGAGGAGAACTGGGTGAAAGTGTTGTGGTCAGATGAGACCAAAATGGAGCTCTTTGGCATCAACTCAACTCGCAGTGTTTGGAGGAGGAGGAATGCTGCCTATGACCCCAAGAACACCATCCCCACCGTCAAACATGGAGGTGGAAACATTATGCTTTGGGGGTGTTTTTCTGTTAAGGGGACAGGACAACTTCACTGCATCAAAGGGACGATGGACGAGCCATGTACCGTCAAATCTTGGGTGAGAACCTCCTTCCCTCAGCCAGGGCATTGAAAATGGGTCGTGGATGGGTATTCCAGCATGACAATGACCCAAAACACACAGCCAAGGCAACAAAGGAGTGGCTCAAGAATAAGCACATTAAGGTCCTGGAGTGGCCTAGCCAGTCTCCAGACCTTAATCCCATAGAAAATCTGTGGAGGGAGCTGAAGGTTCGAGTTGCAAAACGTCAGGCTCGAAACCTTAATGACTTGGAGAAGATCTGCAAAGAAGAGTGGGACAAAATCCCTCCTGAGTTGTGTGCAAACCTGGTGGCCAACTACAAGAAACGTCTGACCTCTGTGATTGCCAAAAAGGGTTTTGCCACCAAGTACTAAGTCATGTTTTGCAGAGGGGTCAAATACTTATTTCCCTCATTAAAATGCAAATCAATTTAAAACATTTTTGACATGCGTTTTTCTGGGTTTTGTTGTTTTTATTCTGTCTCTCACTGTTCAAATAAACCTACCATTAAAATTATAGACTGATCATGTCTGTGTCAGTGGGCAAATGTACAAAATCAGCAGGGGATCAAATACTTTTTTCCCTCACTGTATATACAGTGGGGGAAAAAAGTATTTAGTCAGCCACCAATTGTGCAAGTTCTCCCACTTAAAAAGATGAGAGAGGCCTGTAAATTTCATCATAGGTACACGTCAACTATGACAGACAAATTGAGAAAAGAAAATCCAGAAAATCACATTGTAGGATTTTTAATGAATTTATTTGCAAATTATGGTGGAAAATAAGTATTTGGTCACCTACAAACAAGCAAGATTTCTGGCTCTCACATACCTGTAACTTCTTCTTTAAGAGGCTTCTCTGTCCTCCACTCATTACCTGTATTAATGGCACCTGTTTGAACTTGTTATCAGTATAAAAGACACCTGTCCACAACCTCAAACAGTCACACTCCAAACTCCACTATGGCCAAGACCAAAGAGCTGTCAAAAGACACCAGAAACTAAATTGTAGACCTGCACCAGGCTGGGAAGACTGAATCTGCAATAGGTAAGCAGCTTGGTTTGAAGAAATCAACTGTGGGAGCAATTATTAGGAAATGGAAGACATATAAGACCACTGATAATCTCCCTCGATCTGGGGCTCCACGCAAGATCTCACCCCGTGGGGTCAAAATGATCACAAGAACGGTGAGCAAAAATCCCAGAACCACACGGGGGGACCTAGTGAATGACCTGCAGAGAGCTGGGACCAAAGTAACAAAGCCTACCATCAGTAACACACTACGCCGCCAGGGACTCAAATCCTGCAGTGCCAGACGTGTCCCCCTGCTTAAGCCAGTACATGTCCAGGTCCGTCTGAAGTTTGCTAGAGTGCATTTGGATGATCCAGAAGAGGATTGGGAGAATGTCATATGGTCAGATGAAACCAAAATATAACTTTTTGGTAAAAACTCAACTTGTCGTGTTTGGAGGACAAAGAATGCTGAGTTGCATCCAAAGAACACCATACCTACTGTGAAGCATGGGGGTGGAAACATCATGCTTTGGGGCTGTTTTTCTGCAAAGGGACCAGGACGACTGATCCGTGTAAAGGAAAGAATGAATGGGGCCATGTATCGTGAGATTTTGAGTGAAAACCTCCTTCCATCAGCAAGGGCATTGAAGATTAAACGTGGCTGGGTCTTTCAGCATGACAATGATCCCAAACACACCGCCCGGGCAACGAAGGAGTGGCTTCGTAAGAAGCATTTCAAGGTCCTGGAATGGCCTAGCCAGTCTCCAGATCTCAACCCCATAGAAAATCTTTGGAGGGAGTTGAAAGTCCGTGTTGCCCAGCGACAGCCCCAAAACATCACTGCTCTAGAGGAGATCTGCATGGAGGAATGGGCCAAAATACCAGCAACAGTGTGTGAAAACCTTGTGAAGACTTACAGAAAACGTTTGACCTGTGTCATTGCCAACAAAGGGTATATAACAAAGTATTGAGAAACTTTTGTTATTGACCAAATACTTATTTTCCACCATAATTTGCAAATAAATTCATTAAAAATCCTAAAATGTGATTTTCTGGATTTTATTTTCTCATTTTGTCTGTCATAGTTGTACCTATGATGAAAATTACAGGCCTCTCTCATCTTTTTAAGTGGGAGAACTTGCACAATTGGTGGCTGACTAAATACTATTTTCCCCCACTGTAACAAGTTATTCAAAACAGTTTCACACAACAATTGGAATCACCCCTTCCTGTATAGGTACTAGTCCCCCAGAATTATCTCCTACTCTACGGAGGAATTCATCCCCACAATGTAATCTTGATCATTCCTGACAGTCTCATACAACAGGAATGGGTTCTCCCTCATCTAGCCACCTCTTCTATATAACAAGTTAGTTAAAACAGTTTCACACCACACCTGGAATCACCCCTTCCTGTATAGGTACTAGTCCCCCAGAATTATCTCCTACTCTACGGAGGAATTTATCCCCACAATGTAATCTTGATAATTCCTCACAGCCCCATACAACAGGAATGGGTTCTCCCTCTCCTGGTGATCTTAACCGTCAAAATTTACTCAATTATATCCTCTCTTTCCTTTTTGTATTTGTTTAACCCTGATTATTTGTTGACTGTTCTATAATCCCTTACAGGTTACATCCCTTAGGTGTACTTTTAATCGTTCCTTCTATTTCAACACCGGGTAGTTTCTTTTGGTAATGGCCTATTACCGTGAAACGTTACGGATCCACCAACATTTCACTTTAAATTGGTTACGCATTGATCAATTTGCTACTTTAAATTATGACGTTTAACCTTCAGTCAATATTTTAGCAAGTTCTCAAATCAATTTCACCAATTAATGAATAAAGACTACTGACCTTATTCTTGCAGCCGAGTTCAATGTAGGTTTGGATTCCGTCACCGTCTCTGTCATTAATCAGGTGTCCACTGGCCTGTCTTAACCCTTAATGTCAAAGGGCAGGACTTTCTATTTACGAATGTATCATTCGCCCGTCGACGGTTTTCAGAGTTACCTGGAATGACAGAGGCAGGTATTGGAATCCGGCTCGAAGGACCAAGCTGTTAAGTGAATTATTTAATCTCAATGGTTGAACTCAACTATTTCAGTGTCTCTGTGCGTCTCCCAAAAGGATCAAGAAACGGACAGAGTCCCGGTCTGCATAGTCAGAGATCTTTATTCATTGAGAATTCTGCCATCACAATTTCATACTCCTTAAAAAGCCTAACAGTTTCTTTCCTCCCTAAATTGGGAGGCCTCTTTATCTTGGTTTCTCAGTTGTCTGTAGACAGCTCTCCTTCTCCTTTGTTGTCTGGTCTAACTCTTACTCACATTGCTAAATAGTAGCTCAATGTCATAATCTTTACTGGTCCTACACTCGCACATTCTAACACATTTCACACAGTTTCAGGGTGTAATAATTAGTCATTAATAATTATTCTATCAAACAGTCATGCTAATCACATTAGCGCACGTTAGCTCAACCGTCCCGTATATGGGACACCGATCCCTTAGAGGTTAACTTCTGCAGTTGCATTTGTTAGGAATGGTTTCGCTCTATGAGGAAAAGCAAGGAAACACCACACGTTTGCACATTACTACACTTCACTTGTTTCAGGAGGTATCCATTGAAATCCTCAAACATAAAGGCTGAGTGGGCCCACAAAGGACTCCAGTGTACTACGCTTTGGCTTTGGCAAAGGACCAATAAAAATAAGGATAAAAGTCCGGGAGCAACCACCACAGGGTTTCCTTCCAGAACACGAGGAAGTATTTCCAGTTCAAGGGTTTTAATGAAGATACACACACACACACACACACACACACAACACCACTCCTGTAGCTCTCACTACATGTGTTCCTCGATCGGACAAGATCTTAAAGTGCTTTCCTCTGCGAGCGATGATTTGTCTCAATGCCATCAGGAACTAATCGGTATCCATGTTCATCAGTACATCCACGTGTACAGCCTAGGTGGTCATGCACTTAAAGATGATGCCCCATCTCTTTTAATTTCTTTGGCCAATCTTGATAACATACGGTCCAAAGCAGTCCACACCTGTAGAAAATAAGCGGCCTCGCGACATCCTGCATTTGGCGCAACCAAGCTGGAAGCGATGGATAGCTGCCCTCCCCCTCAGAATCTGGAACCCTTTACATAACACAGCAAACACCCTCACTTGGCCCGGATGCCATAGCTGCTCGTCACATTTCTTGATCAGTAGCCTTGTGACTGGATAAGCTGGGTCCAGGACCACTGGATGAAGGATGACAGGGCCCAGCTGATCACATCTCCGAAGGCAACCTTTAACACGAATCAGTCCGGTGTTGTTGTCATACTCGGAGCCACAGTCACCAGACGGCTGCTCGGAGGGACTGGCTGAGACAGTGTCTTTTTCTTTTTCTTTTCTTTCTTTCTTTCTTTTCTTTCTTTTTTTTTTTTTTAGGGGGTAGATCAGCTTTAATATTCCAGATAGATTGTAACTTCCATCAATGTAATTGTCTGCATCACTTCCAATCCCCCATATATATTTTTTCTCTCTCGCATATATATACTGTATATATATATATATATACACATACACATAAATACTGAGACATGTCTTGCCACGTGTGATATCATCAGCTGGATTGCTCTTCGTGTCCACGTAACAACAGGCCTGTGGATCCGTGAGCTCCTGTATGTCTGTGACTCTTGTGCTAACAAATACTTTGTACCTGCAGGAGTCTGACTGGAGCCAAGTTAAGACTGTTGTAGAATCCCACCAGTATGTGATGTCGTGGATCTCCAGGGTGAGTTATTTTCGGAGAACCACGGCCAGCTGGGCACCGGTGAGTGCACCGCAGAGCTCAAGTCTAGGCATTGACTGTTGTCATTTCAGAGCCACTCTTGATCTTGCTGCAAGGAACGCCACTTGGATCCGTCAATTGGTGTCTTCAATGCAGAGGTATACAACGGCACCTTACACACACTCTGAGGCATCACTGAAGACATGGACACTTCTTGTGCTCGTTGGGAGGTCCATGTCGGTGCTGAAATACACCTTGGCAGTGTGACCTGAGGCAACTGTGGAAGTTTGTTCTCCCAAGTAAGCCACACTTGGAGAAGATCTTCAGGTAGGTCTGGGTCATCCCACCCTCTTTTCTTGTCCCAGAGCCTCTGGACCACGACCTTGGCCCGTGTTGTGTATGGAACGATGAAGCCGAGTGGATTTTACTGGCTGGCTAGGATCCGATATATGTTGCACATGGTGGGCTCAGCTTTCTTTATTTGACCGAGCTTGTAGCCGAGAGTGTCAGACAGACAGTGCCATCTTAGTCCAAGGGTGCGCTCTTGGGGCTCCATGTCATCTTGGGTGAACCAGAGCTCACCGGTCTCCGACCTGGACTCTTGAGGTAGGTGTCTGATGACTACTGGAAGGTTGCTGGCCCACGAGCGTAGGTCGAATCCGCCCTCAGCAAGGAGGTGCTTCAGCTTGTCCACCAGTTTCTTGGCTATCTGCAGAGGGGAGGCTTTGTAGACCGTTTTTTACATAGAAAGAATGTTCTTCTACAGGCTCGCTGTGGTCGAACACATGCTTCTGAAGGGCGAATGTGGCGCAGCAGGGACTACATGTTGTTCCAAAGGGAAGCACCTGCCACTCGTAGACATCAGGATGATCATCATAGTTCAGGTCTCGCCACAGAAACCGGAGAGGAGGCTGGTCTTCGACTTGATGGAACATACCTTTGATGTTGCTTCTGATGGCCGCAGAGTGTTCCTGGACATGGAGAAGGACTACTAGCAGAGTAGCTTCCAAGGTCGGTCGAGGAGGGAGTTGTTCATTCAAGCTCTTGCCTCTGTAGTTGAAGGAATAGTTGAAGACGACTCTGTTCTTCCCATTGTGGTGGACCATATAATGGGAATGTACCAACCTTGGTACTCTTCGACTGCTGCTGGGGGTACCTTCTTGATGTGGCCGGACTCCACCAAGTTGTGAAACTCTGTGTTGTACACTGCTGCTTTCTCTGGATCCTTTGACAGATGCTTCTCTGTCCCTCGCAGATGAGCCAGTACTGCCTCCTTTGGAGCTTCCAAGGGAGGAATGTTCTTCTTCCACAAGAGCGGAGAGGCGTACCTTTGAACCCTGTCCACTTCAACCCTGACTGTTTTCTCCTCCAGTAGTTGCACCACTTCTACATCTTGTCTTGACCGTGTGACGAGCTTCTCACTCCTGGACAGTAGCGTATCCAACTGCCAGAGCTTCTCTACATGGTTGAAGAGCTCTGCAGATGGAGAGACGGTGGATGCAAGAAAACACTGTTGTGGATCAAGACTGCTTCAGGAACTTCAAAGGGCCTTGAAGGGTCCAACCGAGCTTAGTCTTGATGGCAGCAGGTCCGCCAGGGGGACCCAAATGCACTGGCTCTGTCTTGGTGATCAGATGGGGATAGTCTGATTCGATGAGCAGTAGAGGCGGCGCCTAGTTCAGCAGTTGAAGGGGAAGACCTTTGAGGTGCCGATTTATTTTCTGAAGGGCTTCAACAGGGTAGGTATGCAGTGAAAGGCCCAACTCTTCAGCTATGAAGGCTCTGTGGATGTTGAAGGACCGGTTTGGTTGAGTAGCAGGAGCCACAGAGAATGACACAGAAGTGCCATAGATGACTCAGATATCTTGGCGCACTGTGCAAATTGCCAAGTCCTCAGGATTACCTTGGAGGCCTAGCTGCTCTACTGCTTCATGTACAGGTTTAGTGCTCTCCGATCCGTCATCCAACAGGGCGTACGTGTCGAGTGACTTGTTGTCACTCCTCAAGATGACTCGACTCATCTTCAGCAACACCTTGCTGCTGCCGGAAGGTCAATCAACATAGTGGGTCTCTGCTAAGGCGCTCACAGGCAAGTGCTCTCTGCTAGCGCCTTTGTGCTGGTGGTCTTTGTAGCACTCGTGCTAGCGTTCTTGGTAGCGGTAGTGCTAGCGTTGAGCATGGAGCATGGATAATTTCAAGATGTTTCTTCTCACACTTCTTGCACTTAGCCTTGAGAGTACACTTGATGCTTCCAACAGCTTCCAACATCTGTGATTTGTCTTGATCCAGGATTCAATCTGTTCTTTGGAAAGGAGCTGGAAGTTGGTGCACTGATTCATGTAGTGCCTTATGGTGTTGCAGAATGGGCAGTATTTCTTTGGCCTCTCCCATGACCTTTTCTCCGAAGACTTCTGTGCAGAGGCTTTGGCTTTGTCCTTTCTCTGCTCATCTCCGTGGAGAGTGGTGGTCTTTGATATCGGCGTGAGCCAGGATTGTCCCTGCCTTGGTTGCTGCTGAACTGAGTGCCAGGAGGGTTGGAATGGGTGTCTTGATGGGGTTCACACATCTCTTGAAGCTGGCTCTTAGGTCGTGTGGCAGCTTAGCTGCGATGCGTTGGAGGGCAAGCTGGTGGGGCTGGCCAAACAGTTCTATGAGGGACTCCATGGTTTCGCTGTACAGTATGGGTTCCTGCTGTTGCTGTGGGAGTCTACAATTAGCAAAGCATCTTCCAAATTCAGGTGGTCCACCAGTACCTGAAACTTGTAGCACTCCGTTGCATCTACACATTGTCGAGGGCAACCTTCAGCCTTGCAAAGTCCCGTGGATCTTCATTGACAAAGTTAGGGATGGTAGGAGTTGGTTCACGGCGGTAGGTGCACTCCCAGCTGGGCGGAGAAGAAGTGTGGTAGCGGACAGGTGAGTGCCGGCGGCGGCAGCGATCAGGTGAGGGCTGACGGTGACAATCATGTGAGGGTCTGACGGCAAAGGTCAGGAGTAGGCTGACGGCGATCATGTGAAGTTGGCCCTCTGAGTGGCGCTGTAGGGCTACGAGTCCTGCAATGAGAAGACGACCTGTCTCAATGGTGGTGCAATGGCTCAAGATGGAGAGGGTTTAACGGAGTAGGTGATGACGATGATAATGACTGGTCTGGGTCGGGGAGCTCTCTGATCCTGATTTCTTCAATGAGCTGATCTTATCACACTGCCTTTGTGACCGCAATGTGTCTTCTTTGGTTGTCACCAGCAGTGCCCGCTCAGGCTGACGTTGATCTTAATGATCTCTAGTCGGAGTGCACCTGCTGTGGGGGGCCGGTGAGATGGCAACCAATGAGGATGCGGGTCAGCCTGGGTGGTGACTTGAACTGCTGGATACTCATTGAAGCGGATGAAGTTAGCTCTTCCGATAGCTCCATTATCTCATGTCTCAACTTCTCACTTTTCTCTCCAATTAGCTTCAGGCACGTTGCGAGTGTTATGGAAGAACAGAGGGTGCTTCTCTCATCTCACGCAGAAAGATAGCTGGTGCTTGTCTGGTTGTGTGAGGAAATAATTCCTCCCATAGTGTCCTCTTGGTCTCACTCGTTGGAGTGGTGTGTTGTTTGTGTGTTGTTGTGTGTGCCTTGTCGATCAGACGATGTGGGGGGTGAGTCTGGCGGCAGGGACAAACCACAACTTGTGGAGGATCGTCTCTGGTGACTGGCATTCTTGGGCTGTGGCAGTTACTAAGGACCATGAAAATATACACTGAGTATACCAAACATTAGGAACACCTTCCTAATATTGAGTCCCCTTTTGCCCTCAGAACAGCCTCAATTCGTCTGGGCATGGACTCTACAAGGTGTTGAAAGCTTTCCACAGGGATGCTGGCCAATATTGACTCCAATGCTTCCCACAGTTGTGTCAAGTTTGCTGGGTGTCCTTTGGGTGGTGGACCATTCTTGATACACACGGGAAACTGTTGAGTGTGAAAAACCCAGCAGTGTAACGATCTCGGTTTGACAGACGCTGGGAGACGGGAAGCAAGTACAGGGTGATGATTTAATAAATAAAAGACATGGAACAAAACACGGACAGCGTCTGGACAGGGGAAACGAAACAACATCAATGCAGACACGGGAATGAAACTGAGGAAGTGACAGATATAGAGGAGGAAATCAATGACGTGATGGAGTCTAGGTGAGTCCGATGAAGCGTGGTGCGCGTAACGATGGTGACAGGTGTGCGTAATGATGGGAAGCCTGGCGCCCTCGAGCGCCAGGGAGGGGAAGCGGGAGCAGGCGTGACAAGAAGTGTTGCAGTTCTTGACACAAACCGGTGCGCCTGGCACCTACTACCATACCATACCCCGTTCAAAGGCACTACATTTTTTGTCTTGCCCCTTCACCCTCTGAATGACACAAATACACAATCCATGGTGGGGTCCTAAGCTAAGTCCCATGAATAAAGGCTGCTGACTGGCTAATAAATAATGATGATGATTGGCATGACCTTACTCCAATAAGAAAACTAAAATAAATGTGGGCTCTTGAATAGGAGATGAGCTGGCTGTTTTTACAGTTACTGATCTTGGAACTTGAGCAATACTACCTGGAGGTTCTATAGACAGAAGGTGTACGTCAATTCTCTGGGTTTGTGTACGAATGTACCATGGCTGTGCTTAGCTCTTGGAATCAATTCATGAAGTGGCGATCTGTCTGCACACTCCAAGTAACACACAGTGCATGTAGTCAGGGACCGTTTCATTGATCAAATCAAACTTTGGTAAACCCAAAATGGCAAATAAGCCCTTTATGCGCAATAGTCTGCCCTTCTGTCACAGCTATTTCTCCTATCTCCACGGTGGTTTTGTGATCTCTGTTGTTCGGTTTCTCATCTAAACATTCCAATTCCCTGTCACACCCTGATCTGTTTCACCTGTCTTTGGGCTTGTCTCCACCCCCCTCCAGGTGTCGCCCATCTTCCCCATTATCCCGTGCATATATACCTGTGTTCTCTGTTTGTCTGTTGCCAGTTCGTCTTGTCTCGTCAAGCCTACCAGCGTGTTTTTCGTACTCTTGTTTTCTTGAGCCCTGTTTTCTAGTTTTCCCGGTATTGATCTTACCGGATACCGGCAAGTGGTTTCTCAAAAACATACTTGCTTGCTGGAACTGCACTTGTCCAAGTAAAATGTAACCGTAGAAGTGTCAGCAGGTCTTCCACCAACACACCAGTAGTGTCATGTCACAAAGCAAAGTAGAGATTCGAGATGCGACTTTGGTCTTCTGTAACTCCAGGTGAGTGGGCATCCTGGTATCCGCTGTTTCTTGATGGACGTTGTCCTACAGGGGTAGGACAATATTAGAAGTTTAATTATGTAGGTTCAGTTAGATTTTAGTTTTCCATTACTGCATTATAACCTTTCTCTGGTCTACTGTACTTTGCACAAAAGAGAAAGAAAGCCACAACACACATGATCGAAACATAAATGAGAATGGAGAGAGAGAGGGAGGGAGGGGAAGTATGTTTACAGTAGTGTGCATTTTGTTATTACTTTGTCTATGTCTTAAGTTAAATAAGTCAGTTAACTTAGATTATTTAATGTCATACAACATTATTTAATTCGCTTTATCTTCGTCACTCACCTGGGCCCATGTGAAAGGGGCTGCTATTTGATCCTGTGTTTGGTTTGGCATTTCTGCATTGCTGACAATCTCATCGGTATCTCATTAAAAAACATGCCAATAATGTTCTCATATGAAGGCTTTACTCTGTTAGGTGCTCTCATGATATGAAAAACATGAATGAGAGAGATGGGGGTGCAGAAAGAGAGACTGGGAGAGAGAGAGAGAGCGAGGGAGAAATACTAGTTGATCCTGTGGTAATACCAACATATTTTACTGTTTTGGATAACCTACAATGATGTATAATCCCAATCTACTAAGGGGCCACATAAGAGGCCTTAACAAACACAATCACTTGATTGGGGCATCCAGAACTAGCTACAGTGGGGAGAACAAGTATTTGATACACTGCCGATTTTGCAGGTTTTCCTACTTACAAAGCATGTAGAGGTCTGTAATTTTTATCATAGGTACACTTCAACTGTGAGAGACGGAATCTAAAACAAAAATCCAGAAAATCACATTGTAAGATTTTTAAGTAATTAATTTGCATTTTATTGCATGACATAAGTATTTGATCACCTACCAACCAGTAAGAATTCCGGCTCTCACAGATCTGTTAGTTTTTCTTTAAGAAGCCCTCCTGTTCTCCACTCATTACCTGTATTAACTGCACCTGTTTGAACTTGTTACCTGTATAAAAGACACCTGTCCACACACTCAATCAAACAGACTCCAACCTCTCCACAATGGCCAAGACCAGAGAGCTGTGTAAGGACATCAGGGATAAAATTGTAGACCTGCACAAGGCTGGGATGGGCTACAGGACAATAGGCAAGCAGCTTGGTGAGAAGGCTACAACTGTTGGTGCAATTACTAGAAAATGGAAGAAGTTCAAGATGACGGTCAATCACCCTCGGTCTGGGGCTCCATGCAAGATCTCACCTCGTGGGGCATCAATGATCATGGGGAAGGTGAGGGATCAGCCCAGAACTACACGGCAGGACCTGGTCAATGACCTGAAGAGAGCTGGGACCACAGTCTCAAAGAAAACCATTAGTAACACACTATGCCGTCATGGATTAAAATCCTGCAGCGCACGCAAGGTCCCCCTGCTCAAGCCAGCGCATGTCCAGGCCCGTCTGAAGTTTGCCAATGACCATCTGAATGATCCAGAGGAGGAATGGGAGAAGGTCATGTGGTCCGATGAGACAAAAATATAGCTTTTTGGTCTAAACTCCACTCACCGTGTTTGGAGGAAGAAGAAGGATGAGTACAACCCCAAGAACACCATCCCAACCGTGAAGCATGGAGGTGGAAACATCATTCTTTGGGGATGCTTTTCTGCAAAGGGGACAGGACGACTGCACCGTATTGAAGGGAGGATGGATGGGGCCATTTATCGCGAGATCTTGGCCAACAACCTCCTTCCCTCAGTAAGAGCATTGAAGATGTGTCGTGGCTGGGTCTTCCAGCATGACAACGACCCGAAACACACAGCCAGGGCAACTAAGGAGTGGCTCCGTAAGAAGCATCTCAAGGTCCTGGAGTGGCCTAGCCAGTCTCCAGACCTGAACCCAATAGAAAATATTTGGAGGGAGCTGAAAGTCCGTATTGCCCAGCGACAGCCCCGAAACCTGAAGGATCTGTATGGAGGAGTGGGCCAAAATCCCTGCTGCAGTGTGTGCAAACCTGGTCAAGACCTACAGGAAATGTATGATCTCTGTAATTGCAAACAAAGGTTTCTGTACCAAATATGAAGTTCTGCTTTTCTGATGTATCAAATACTTATGTCATGCAATAAAATGCAAATTAATTACTTAAAAATCATACAATGTGATTTTCTGGATTTTTGTTTTAGATTCCGTCTCTCACAGTTGAAGTGTACCTATGATAAAAATTACAGACATCTACATGCTTTGTAAGTAGGAAAACCTGCAAAATCGGCAGTGTATCAAATACTTGTTCTCCCCACTGTATATATATATAGGGTAAAACTCACCTCAGCCACTGTGAAGACAGCTGTTTGTCTCTGCTCCTCTGATTCATTTTGTGTCTTTTGCAAGTCCTGAAAAGAGCCAAAATGGAATGGTCTGAAGATGTACCAGAAAGTGCTCTTCTTAACATCAAACATAACTGACACTAACCCCTCATATGACCACGTCTGTAAAAATGTACCCCATGATGGGTAATGCTCTCCTGGGCCCATGTGAAAGGTGCTGCTATTTGATCCTGTGTTTGGTTTGGCATTTCTGCATCGCTGACAATCTCATCGGTATCTCATTAAAAAACATGCCAATAATGTTGTCATATCAAGGATTTACTCTGCTCTCACTCGTGATGTGAAAAACATGAATGAGAGACATTGGGGTGCATAAAGAGAGAATGGGGAGATAAAAAGAGAAAAATAAATACAGAGAGAGAGATTAAAATAGAGACAGAGAAAGACAGGGAAATACTAGTCGACCTTATGGTAATATGAACATATTTCTCTGCCTGGCCGGCTCCCCTCTATCCACTGGGATTCTTTGCCTCTGACCCTATTACGGGGGCTGAGTCACTGGCTTACTAGCGCTCTTCCATGCCTTCCCTAGGAGGGGTGCGTCACGTCGTGCCAGGCTTTTTTCGCTATACTCGACTTGAGTGGGTTGAGACACTGACATGATCTTCCTGTCCGGTTTTGCGCCACCTTGGGCTCGTGCGGTAGAGGAAATCTTCGCGGGCTATACACAGCATTGTCTCAGGGTAGTAAGTTGGTGGTCTGTTGATATCCCTCTAGCGGTGTGGGGGCTGTGCTTTGGCAAAGTTTATGGGGATATATCCTGCCTGGTTGGCCCTGTCCGGGGGTATCGTCGGGGCTAGGGTCACTGTCCTATCTGGTGAAATTATCCTGTCTTATCTGGTGTCCTGTGTGAACTTAAGTATGCTCCCTCTAATTCTCCTCTGAGCCCTAGGACCATAACTTAGGACTACCTTGCCTGATGACTCCTGGCTGTCCCTGTCCCCAGTCCACCTGGTCGTGCTGCTGATCCTGTCCTGCTGTTTTGCCTGTGGGTATGGTATCCTGACCTGTTCACCAAACGTGCTACCATGTTGTGCTGCTGCGCCAGTTTCAACTGTTCTGCCTGTGTTCGATGGAACCCTGACCTGTTCACCGGATGTGCTACCTTGTCCCAGACCTGCCGTTTTCAACTCTCCCTCTCCCGCTCCCTCTCCCTCTCTACCGCACCTGCTGTCTCGACCTCTGAATGCTCGGCTTTGAAAAGCCAACTGACATTTACTGACCTGTTGCACCCTCTACAACCTCTGTGATTATTATTTGACCCTGCTGGTCGTCTACGAACGTTTGAACATCTTGAAGAACAATCTGGCCTTAATGGCCATGTACTCTCATAATCTCCACCCAACACAGCCAGAAGAGGACTGGCCACCCCTCAGTGCCTGGTTCCTCTCTAGGTTTCTTCCTAGGTTCCTGCCTTTCTAGGGAGTTTCTCCTAGCCACCGTGCTTCTACTTCTGCATTGCTTGCTGTTTGGGGTTTTAGGCTGGGTTTCTGTATAAGCACTTTGTGACATCTGATGTAAAAAGGGTTTTATAAATACATTTGATTTGATATTGAACTGTTTAGGAAACCAGTCAATGATGCATAATGCCAATCTACCAAGGGGCTACATCAGAGACCAGAACTAGCTATATTTTTTCCATTGCAAAAATGAAAACACGAAGCAGACCAAACTCGTTCCAACATTAGGGCTGTTTTCCTAAAGAATTTAAATCCAATTCGTGTTTCGTTTCCTTGCCACAATACTAACGTGTATCGCGATATTGGTATCATCCCAGCCGTACATATATATACATGTACCTTACACAGAAAGCAGCACATGTCCTAATCCAGGCACTCGTCATCTCCCGTCTGGATTACTGCAACTCGCTGTTGGCTGGGCTCCCTGCCTGTGCCATTAAACCCCTACAACTTATCCAGAATGCTGCAGCCCGTCTGGTGTTCAACCTTCCCAAGTTCTCTCATGTCACCCCGCTCCTCCGCACACTCCACTGGCTTCCAGTTGAAGCTTGCATCTACTACAAAACTATGGTGCTTGCCTACGGAGCTGTGAGGGGAACGGCATCTCCTTACCTTCAGGCTCTGATCCGACCCTACACCCAAACGAGGACACTACGTTCATCCACCTCTGGCCTGCTAGCCCCCCTACCTCTACGGAAGCACAGTTCCCGCTCAGCCCAGTCAAAGCTATTCGCTGCTCTGGCACCCCAATGGTGGAACAAGCTCCCCCACGACGCCAGGACAGCAGAGTCACTGACCACCTTCCGGAGACACTTGAAACCCTACCTCTTTAAGGAATACCTGGAATAGTATAACAGTAATCCTTCTACACCCCCCCTCCCCAGTGGTGGTTGTCCCACTGGCTATCCTAAGTTGAATGCACCAATTTGTAAGTCGCTCTGGATAAGAGTGTCTGCTAAATGACTTAAATGTTAAATGTTAAAACATTTAGAATAAGGCTGTAACGTAACAAAATGTATAAAAAGTCAAGGGGTCTGAATACTTTCCGAATGCACTGTACATTTTATTTGGTCAGGCACACAAATAGGAGCTCCATTGCATGGGTTCTGGTCTGTAGATGGAGTTTTATTGGAATTCTTGCAACTGTTGTCCATAATAGTCAATCCTCCACGCTATAGTTAGGCTTAAGCCTAACCAATGAGCCTAACTCTGGTAAATGTATTTTTCTACCTTGTATTTGTCTCAGGCAACCAACTCCACACAACAAGCAAGATTAAATCACTCGCCAGTGATAATGATGTCCAACCACAGGCTCCCAAGCAGAGCAAGATGTCCACTCCAAAAATGTGGCAATGAGTCAGACGACTCAACTGACATAGGTCAAATAAAATTTCAAAAAATGGTCACATGCGCCTTACAGTAAAATGCTTACTTACAAGCCCTTAACACTTATTTTTCTTAAAACTGCATTGTTGGTTAAGTAAATAATAGATAAGTAGAAATAAAAAAAGGAACACGGACTTTCAACTCCCTCCAAAGATTTTCTATGGGGTTGAGATCTGGAGACTGGCTAGGCCACTCCAGGACCTTGAAATGCTTCTTACGAAGCCACTCCTTCGTTGCCCGGGCGGTGTGTTTGGGATCATTGTCATGCTGAAAGACCCAGCCACGTTTCATCTTCAATGCCCTTGCTGATGGAAGGAGGTTTTCACTCAAAATCTCACGATACATGGCCCCATTCTTTCCTTTACACGGATCAGTCGTCCTGGTCCCTTTGCAGAAAAACAGCCACAAAGCATGATGTTTCCACCCCCATGCTTCACAGTAGGTATGGTGTTCTTTGGATGCAACTCAGCATTCTTTGTCCTCCAAACACGACGAGTTGAGTTTTTACCAAAACGTTCTATTTTGGTTTCATCTGACCATATGACATTCTCCCAATCCTCTTCTGGATCATCCAAATGCACTCTAGCAAACTTCAGACGGGCCTGGACATGTACTGGCTTAAGCAGGGGGACACGTCTGGCACTGCAGGATTTGAGTCCCTGGCGGCGTAGTGTGTTACTGATAGTAGGCTTTGTTACTTTGGTCCCAGCTCTCTGCAGGTCATTCACTAGGTCCCCCCGTGTGGTTCTGGGATTTTTGCTCACCGTTCTTGTGATCATTTTGACCCCACGGGGTGAGATCTTGCGTGGAGCCCCAGATTGAGGGAGATTATCAGTGGTCTTGTATGTCTTCCATTTCCTAATAATTGCTCCCACAGTTGATTTCTTCAAACCAAGCTGCTTACCTATTGCAGATTCAGTCTTCCCAGCCTGGTGCAGGTCTACAATTTTGTTTCTGGTGTCCTTTGACAGCTCTTTGGTCTTGGCCATAGTGGAGTTTGGAGTGTGACTGTTTGAGGTTGTGGACATGTGTCTTTTATACTGATAACAAGTTCAAACAGGTGCCATTAATACAGGTAACGAGTGGAGGACAGAGGAGCCTCTTAAAGAAGAAGTTTACAGGTCTGTGAGAGCCAGAAATCTTGCTTGTTTGTAGGTGACCAAATACTTATTTTCCACCATAATTTGCAAATAAATTCATAAAAAATCCTACAATGTGATTTTCTGTTTTTTTTTCCTCATTTTGTCTGTCATAGTTGACGTGTACCTATGATGAAAATTACAGGCCTCTCTCATCTTTTTAAGTGGGAGAACTTGCACAATTGGTGGCTGACTAAATACTTTTTTTCCCCACTGTACATGTGGGTGGAGGTAAAGTGACTATGCATAGATAATAAACAGAGAGTAGCAGCAGCGTAAAAAGAGGGGGTGGGAGGGAGCGGGGGACAATGCAAATAGTCCGGTTAGCCATTTGATTAGCTGTTCAGGAGTCTCATGGCTTGGGGGTAGAAGCTGTTAAGAAGCCTTTTGGACCTAGACTTGGCGCTCCTGTACCGCTTGCCGTGCGGTAGCAGAGAGAACATTCTATGACATGGGTGGCTGGAGTCTTTGGCAATTTTTAGGGCCTTCCTCTGACACCGCCTGGTATAGAGGTCCTGGATGGCAGGAAGATAACCCAACACACTCACAGCCAAAGGTAAGGCTCATTTACTCATTTAGGTTTTATTACTGCTACCCTCCTGTGTTCAATGAACAGTGATTGTCAGCGTTTGTCATTCACCCATATTGTCATTCATATAATACCCAGAAGTCAAAGGTGACAAAGAAGACATCAGCTGAAGAGTTCCTAAAACAGTACCAGTCACCAGACAGTGTTAAGCTAACAAACAGTGTAGGAATTGAAGCAGGAGATCTCCAAACTTAAACAGGAGAATTTCAAACCGAAACAGCAGAATGACAGATGGAAGGAGATGGTTCTTCAAGGTAATACTGTGCAATCGTCCAGCGTCTGTGCAGCTTCTTCAGTATTGACAGCTAACTGATACCATGGCTACTAATACTTTTTTACTCCTAGGTAACCAAGCATATTTGTCGTTTGTATGGACCCGCTTGATGTCTGAGTGATGCTACAAACCAGTCAGTCTTTTCATTTTGAACATCAATACCCACCCACATTTCACTATTTTATCAATGCTTATGTGAGGCATGTTTGCCAGTGTCTGTAAATGAGCTGACCCAGGTTGGCTGTTTCATCTTTGATTCACAGAAACTATAAGGTTTTCACATCTGCTGTAGCACACCTCTGAAAAACGTTATTTAATTACTAAACTTATCTTCAATCTAATCAATGTGTTATAGATGTGCCAGGGCTCCTCATAGATGTGAGGAAACTGGTGAAAATGGCTTTTCCTGGACTACCTAGCTCCGCCCTCTCCAGCCTTGCATCTTCCCCTGCACAACCCAGCTCCGCCCTCTCCAGCCCTGTGTCTGGCTCTGCACAACCCAGCTCCGCCCTCTCCAGCCCTGCGTCTGGCTCTGCACAACCCAGCTCCGCCCTCTCCAGCCCTGTGTCTGGCTCTGCACAACCCAGCTCCGCCCTCTCCAGCGCTGCATCTGGCCCTGCACAACCCACCTCTGCCCTCTCCAGTCCTGCATCTTCCCACCGCTCCCCTCTCTCTCTCCGGTTCCTGTGACTGATTCAGATCAGGTAATGGGCTTTAAAGGGACATTCATCTATTTTCAGACATTCAAACAATTAATGTTTATTCTATTTGCATATTTTATTTGATGGAAATTAATAAAAACTCCCTGTTTCCTTGTTTAAATAGATTGAAATCCATCCAGGGACAGGGGTGTTTGTTGACAAGCTGGCCTATGCTGTAAATGACAACTCTCATCCATCCTTTATAGTACGGACATCGATCATGGCAGTCTATCCCGTGGAGGTCTTGCTGGTGAGCAAACTCCAGGGGATGTCAAAGGGGAATGGACCACACCATCAGCCGCTAGAGAAAACTAAGCTGGACACCATTTACAGTAAGCTTAAAAAAAGATGCAAACAGGAACACAGGCTCTCGTACATTTGCTTACTTTCATCCTTTATTGTATGGGTTTACTTATTTTCCTTTTCCCTTTTTATATCATAGGGACTACTCTCCAGAAGTGGCCGAACACCCTTCCAGTGAACATCGGCTCAGCCATCAACGCTAAAATCTCTGAGGTGCGTTCCAAGGCAAAGAATAAGGAGCACAATGTCAGAATGTTAGCTCAATGGACCTTTGGAATAGAGAACAAAGTGAACATTATGGAAAGATCATGTAAATTGTTCAACTTCAATTGTTTATTATACATAAGATTCAGTGGCGGGTCGGTGCCATTTTAATGAGCATGGCCTTATTTCTATTACAGCATATCGGATGACTGTAATTCATATTCCATTCAACCAGCTCAATGTAACATGGATAGGTTTAGGCTACTTAATACATGATACTTGAATTTTCCCTATTTCCATCTTGCGGTTGCTACAACCTAGCCTATGAATTAAAGTTTACAACGTAGGTGCACAGGTCGAGAGAAATTTGAGTAATCAAGGTGACAGACATTGACATGTTCAATACCGCCTTGCACAATATTGCCTGCATCTAGGGTGTAATCATTAGTCCAACAGTTGCAAACGAGAGTTTCTATTGGACAAATACAAGTA
This sequence comes from Coregonus lavaretus, assembly GCF_964263955.1. Taxonomy (NCBI): domain Eukaryota; kingdom Metazoa; phylum Chordata; class Actinopteri; order Salmoniformes; family Salmonidae; genus Coregonus; species Coregonus lavaretus. The sequence continues at coordinate 33,151,819 of NC_139993.1, read as the reverse complement.
TGTGGACCCCGTTTCGTTTAAGAAATGTTTTTCAACAGAATCAACGGAATGAATAAACCCCTGATCACACGCAAAAGCAGTTCACCTTCATAGCAGCCAGATCGTTGTATAATTCCTTCTCGCACCTTTCCAAGCCAAACCTTCATATCATATTAGCTAACATCAAGTCAACAACATAGCTACTAGAACTAACGCGTTATTTATCCCGCTACAATCATGCAGTACAGTGTACAGTTAGCAAGCAGTTTAGCAGTTACACTGGCAGGCCCCGGTGGCAATAAATTAATGAAACCAAAAGCTTACCTTGACTTGAAAGAGTTCCAGTGTTGGATAGCCTTAGCCAGCTAGGTAACATAGCATCCCTCTCTGTTTGAGCCGGGTGTTTGAGTAGGCTAAATTAGCTGCATTTGCTAGCTAAGTAAGTGAAAGTGAAAAAAATATGACATATAGCTAGCTTTCTCTCTCTCTCTCTCTCCTTCATTTTTGAAGAAATTAATTTGTTAAAAACTGTTAAACTATTGTCTTTCTCTCTCTTTGTGTCAACTAGTCACCACATGTTATGCACTGCAGTGCTAGCTAGCTGTAGCTTATGCCTCAGTAATAGAGGGGGGAAAAAACATTTAAAAACCCCCACCTCAAACAGATTTGAGATTAGTTTTTTACAATGCTTGCTATTTTCTTCTGTCATTTAGCAGACGCACTTATCCAGAGCGACTTACAGTTAATGAGTGCATACATTTTATTTTTTTCATACTGGCCCCCCGTGGGAATCGAACCCACAACCCTGGCGTTACAAACGCCATGCTCTACCAACTTGCAAACGTCATGCTCTACCCTGGGCCAATTGAGCGCCGCCCCATAGGTCTCCCGGTCGCGGCCGGCTACGACAGAGCCTGGATTCGAACCAGGATCTCTAGTGGCACAGCTAGCACTGTGATGCAGTGCCTTAGACAACTGCGCCACTCAGGAGACAATAGAGGACGATGTCATACTACACTTGTGGAAATATTTCAGGGAAATATTTACCAAGGGCTATCATCCTTGTTTGGTACAGATTTGTTTTTTTAGATAAAAGATTTCCAGCACTGTGTAGACACTGCATGAGTGACTGTTTGGCATCATCATCAGGGCGTCGTCATCTGTTAATAAAGATGTTATACTTATCAGGTTGCCTGACTGTTCATCATCATTTCCCTTATAATGGACTGGTTAAGGATTTGATTCTTACATTGTGACGTGCAGCATTTATATAGGGATAAATACACTTTTTATAAAATGCATGTGTTTTCTAACCGTGGAAACTCATACCTGAAAATGAAGTGCATCTTATGAAGGCTTCATAAAGCATTCATATAGGCTTCATAAGACCTACATAAATGTGTCACAAATCATCTATAACCGTATTCCATGTGCTATAAAGGATTAATACATTTGAACAAATACATTTATGGTTATGTCACACAGTTATGCCACATTATGAAGTGTTATAGAGCATGATATGCGTTTATAGATGATTTGTGAAGCATCTATGTAGTGCTTATGAAGCCTATATGAAGGCTTCAATCTATAGCTAGAGGACTCCTGATACCTCCAGGAGTGATAAGTATACTTTTTTGGGTCTGTATCTGTTGTGGTCTAGTACTGTCTTTTTGGTAGCTAGCTATCTACTTTAAGTGCTGCCTGTCTTCCCAGTGGCCTACTTGGTGTGTGAACTGCTGACTGCTCATAAGTTGCAAATAGTCGTTGACACATCAACCAGGATAAAGGGGCAGGGCAATATGTGACCTTTTTTGGTAATCAGTGGCTGTATGGGAGGGGGAATGGTGCTCTCCACCTCCACCAATTAGTGTTAGTTCCTCAGTCTCCCCTGGTTTCTCAGCGGCAGCTGTAGGCGGCAGTCGTGTCAATGGTGGTTTTGTCTCAAAACTAAGACAGTCGCTGAAACAAAGACGGTTCTGCAGAGTTGTTCTGCAGAGTTTTTCGAGAAAGGAAAGAAAGGAAGGCTCCACACCACTCTCTCACTTGAGTATCTTACCTAGTTATTTACAGACTATCTCATTTTGCTCTTTTGTAGCTTTGTCAACTATGTGTGTGTTTTCTATACCTGTTCACACCTCTCCCTGTAGGCTTTACAGAGCTCCCCACCCCGTGGCTGCAACCTTTCTAATTTAGCTTACCCTGCGCTCACAACCCATTTGGAACTGCCGATCTGCGGTCAAGAACATTGAGTTCATCTCAGCCTATGCTGCCCTTCAGTCCCTTTCCTTTTTGGCCCTGACGGAGACATGGATCACTTCAGAGAACACTGCTACTCCAGCTGCTCTTTCTTCATCTGACTATGTTTCTCCAATAGTCAGAGAGCATCTGGTCGTCGCGGTGGTGGCACAGGTCTACTAATTTTTCGTAAGTGGAGATTTTCTCTTTTCTCCCTCTCTCTCACCTGTCCATCTCCTCATTTGAATTACATGCTGTCTCAAGCTTAACATTATTGTCATCTATCGCCCACCAGGTGCCCTTGGCGAGTTCCTCAATGAGCTTGACACCTTGATAAGTTCATTTCCTGACGATGGCTCTTCGTACTTGGCGACTTCAACCTCCCGACATCTGCCTTCGACTCATTTCTTTCCAACTCTCTCTTTTCCCTCCTTGCCTCTTTTGACCTCACCCTTTCCCAATCCCCTCCAACTCACAAGGCAGGCAATACACTTGACCTCATCTTTACTAGAGGCTGCTCGCCTACTAATCTCACTGCAACCCCACTCCAGGTCTCTGATCACTACTTTGTTAACTTTTCTGTCTCCCTTTCCTCCAACCCTAACCACTCAGCCCCTAGCCAGATGGTCATGTGCCGTCGTAATCTGTGTTCTCTCTCTCCCACTACTCTCTCCTCTTCTATCCTATCATCTCTCCCTTCTGCTAAATCCTTCTCCCTCCTGTCTCCTGATTCAGCCTCTTTGACCATACTCTCCTCTCCTCCCTTTCCGCTTCCTATAACTCGCACTGTCCCCTTTCCTCCTGGCCGGCTTTGCCCTCCCATGATGCTCTGTGGCTGAGTGACTCATTGTGAGCTTACAGAACAGGGCTGCGGGCAGCTGAGCGAAAATGGAGGAAAACTAAACTTCCGGAGGACCTCTCATCCTTTCACTACCTTCTCTCTACCTTCCTCTGTATCCACTGCTAAAGCCACTTTCTATCACTCTACATTTCAAGCTTCTGCCTCTAACCCTAGGATACCTTCTCCTATTCCCCACTTCCCTCATCAACTCATCCCTGACCACTGTCTGCACCCCCTCTGACTTCAAAATGGCTGAGTTGCTCCCCTCCTCAAGTAACACTGTATCCCAGTATCCCTTCTTTCTTTTCTTTCCCAAACACTTGAGCATGCTGTCTCTGATCAACTTTCTGGTTATCTCTCTCAGAACGATCTTCTTGACCCTAACCAGTCAGGCTTCAAGACGGGTCATTCAACCGAGACTGCTCTTCTCTGTGTCACGGAGGCTCTCCACACTGCCCAAGTTGACTCTCAATCCTCTGTTCTCATCCTCCTAGATCTATCTGCTGCTTTTGACACTGTGAACCATCAGATCCTTCTCTCCACCCTCTCAGGGCGTCTCAGGCTCTGCACACTCTTGGATTTCATCCTACCTGGCAGGCCGCTCCTACCAGGTGACGTGGAGAGGATCTGTGGAGAGGACATCAAGCTCAACCTCGACAAGACGGAACTGCTTTTCCTCCTGGGGATGGCCTGCCTTCTGAAAGACCTCTCCATCACGGTTGACAACTCCACAGTGTCGCCCTCCCAGAGTGCCAAGAGCCTTGGCGTGACCCTGGACAACACCCTGTCATTCTCTGCAAACATCAAAGCCGTGACCATGGCAATTACCTACGGAACAGCAAGAGGAACTGCCCCTCCCTACCTTCAGGCTATGCTCAAACCCTACACCCCAACCCGAGCACTCCATTCTGCCATCTCAGGCTCTTGGCCCTCCCACTCCTATGGGAGAGCAGCTCCCGCTCAGCCCAGTCCAAGCTCTTCTCTGTCCTGGCACCCCAATGGTATAATCAGCTTCCCCCTGAAGCTAAGACAACAGACTCCCTGCCCAGCTTCCGAAAACATCTGAAACCCTACCTCTTCAAACAGTATCTTAAATAATCCTCCTCCTCACCTTATGTCACACATGCAGCTAACACAAATATATGGAAATGTCTGCTCTAACCAAAATTACAACCTACTAATTGCAGCATTACCACAAAAATGGAAGAGACAAGTGGAAGGGGGAAAAAGTAAGGAACTTGTCTGTTGGCCCTGCATTAAAGACCAAAATTGGTTAAAGAAAATGGTGATAAATAAAAAAGTATACCAGTTTCATTTAAGGACCAAAAAATTGACAGCTGTGCCATACAGATTGCAAAATAGTTGGGAAGAGATTTTCGATGTACCGATTCCATGGCACATGGTTTATGAACTGATACGCAAAACAACGGCGGATTCAAAACGTTTAATTTTTCAGTTTTGGTACTGTCCATCTGTCCATATGTAGCTTGTTTTTGGTCGCAGGTCCAGGAATGGTTGAAGTGCAACATTAACATTTACATTTACATTTACGTCATTTAGCAGACGCTCTTATCCAGAGCGACTTACAAATTGGTGCATTCACCCTATAGCCAGTGGGATAACCACTTTACATTTTTTTTTTTTGGGGGGGGGGGGGGTAGAATGATTACTTTATCCTATCCCAGGTATTCCTTAAAGAGGTGGGGTTTCAAATGTCTCCGGAAGGTGGTGAGTGACTCCGCTGTCCTGGCGTCGTGAGGGAGCTTGTTCCACCATTGGGGTGCCAGAGCAGCGAACAGTTTTGACTGGGCTGAGCGGGAACTATGCTTCCGCAGAGGAAGGGGAGCCAGCAGGCCAGAGGTGGATGAACGCAATGCCCTCGTTTGGGTGTAGGGACTGATCAGAACCTGAAGGTACAGAGGTGCCGTTCCCCTCACTGCTCCATAGGCAAGCACCATGGTCTTGTAACGGATGCGAGCTTCAACTGGAAGCCAGTGGAGTGTGCGGAGGAGGGGGGTGACGTGAGAGAACTTGGGAAGGTTGAACACCAGACGGGCTGCAGCATTCTGGATGAGTTGTAGGGGTTTAATGGCACAGGCAGGGAGCCCAGCCAACAGCGAGTTGCAGTAATCTCCAGACGGGAGATGACAAGTGCCTGGATTAGGACCTGTGCCGCTTCCTGTGTAAGGCAGGGTCGTACTCTCCGAATGTTGTAGAGCATGAACCTGCAGGATCGGGTCACCGCCTTGATGTTAGCGGAGAACGACAGGGTGTTGTCCAGGGTCACGCCAAGGCTCTTCGCACTCTGGGAGGAGGACACAACGGAGTTGTCAACCGTGATGGCGAGATCATGGAACGGGCAGTCCTTCCCCGGGAGGAAGAGCAGCTCCGTCTTGCCAGGGTTCAGCTTGAGGTGGTGATCCGTCATCCATACTGATATGTCTGCCAGACATGCAGAGATGCGATTCGCCACCTGGTTATCAGAAGGGGGAAAGGAGAAGATTAGTTGTGTATCGTCAGCGTAGCAATGATAGGAGAGGCCATGTGAGGATATGACAGAGCCAAGTGACTTGGTGTATAGGGAGAAAAGGAGAGGGCCTAGAACTGAGCCCTGGGGGACACCAGTGGTGAGAGCACATGGTGCGGAGACAGCTTCTCGCCACGCCACTTGGTAGGAGCGACCGGTCAGGTAGGACGCAATCCAGGAGTGAGCCGCGCCGGAGATGCCCAGCTCGGAGAGGGTGGAGAGGAGGATCTGATGGTTCACAGTATCAAAGGCAGCAGACAGGTCTAGAAGGACAAGAGCAGAGGAGAGAGAGTTAGCTTTAGCAGTGCGGAGAGCCTCCGTGACACAGAGAAGAGCAGTCTCAGTTGAATGACCAGTCCTGAAACCTGACTGGTTTGGATCAAGAAGGTCATTCTGAGAGAGATAGCAAGAGAGTTGGCTAAAGACGGCACGCTCAATAGTTTTGGAAAGAAAAGAAAGAAGGGATACTGGTCTGTAGTTGTTGACATCAGTGGGATCGAGTGTTGGTTTTTTGAGAAGGGGTGCAACTCTCGCTCTCTTGAAGACGGAAGGGACATAGCCAGCGGTCAAGGATGAGTTGATCAGCGAGGTGAGGTAGGGGAGAAGGTCACCGGAGATGGTCTGGAGAAGAGAGGAGGGGATGGGGTCAAGCGGGCAGGTTGTTGGGCGGCCTGCAGTCACTAGTCGCAAGATTTTATCTGGAGAGAGAGGGGAGAAAGAAGTCAAAGCATAGGGTAGGGCAGTGTGAGCAGGACCAGCAGTGTCATTTGACTTAACAAACGAGGATCGGATGTCGTCAACCTTCTTTTCAAAGTGGTTGACGAAGTCATCCACAGAGAGGGAGGAGGGGGGGGGTGGGGGGGAGGATTCAGCAGTGAGGAGAATGTGGCAAAGAGCTTCCTAGGGTTAGAGGCAGATGCTTGGAATTTAGAGTGGTAGAAAGTGGCCTTAGCAGCAGAAACAGATGAAGAAAATGTAGAGAGGAGGGAGTGAAAAGATGCCAGGTCGGCAGGGAGTTTAGTTTTCTTCCATTTCCGCTCAGCTGCCCGGAGCTCTGTTCTGTGAGCTCGCAATGAGTCATCAAGCCACGGAGCTGGAGGGGAGGACCGAGCCGGCCGGGAGGATAGGGGACACAGGGAGTCAAAGGATGCAGAAAGGGAGGAGAGGAGGGTTGAGGAGGCAGAATCAGGAGATTGGAGGGAGAAGGATTGAGCAGAGGGAAGAGATGATAGGATGGAAGAGGAGAGAGTAGTGGGAGAGAGAGAGCGAAGGTTGCGGCGGCGCGTTACCATCTGTGTAGGGGCAGAGTGAGTAGTGTTGGAGGAGAGCGAGAGAGAAAAGGATACAAAGTAGTGGTCGGAGACATGGAGGGGAGTTGCAGTGAGATTAGTAGAAGAGCAACATCTAGTAAAGATGAAGTCAAGCGTATTGCCTGCCTTGTGAGTAGGGGGGGACGGTGAGAGGATGAGGTCAAAACAGGAGAGGAGTGGAAAGAAGGAGGCAGAGAGAAATGAGTCAAATGTAGACGTAGGGAGGTTGAAATCCCCCAAAACTGTGAAGGGTGAGCCATCCTCAGGAAAGGAACTTATCAAGGCGTCAAGCTCATTGATGAACTCTCCAAGGGAACCTGGAGGGTGATAGATGACAAGGATATTAAGCTTAAATGGGCTAGTGACTGTGACAGCGTGGAATTCAAATGAGGAGATAGACAGATGGGTTAGGGGAAAAATTGAGAATGACCACTTGGGAGAGATGAGGATTCCTGTGCCACCACCCCTCTGACCAGATGCTCTCGGGGTATGCGAGAACACATGGTCAGACGAGGAGAGAGCAGTAGGAGTAGCAGTGTTTTCAGTGGTAATCCATGTTTCCGTCAGCGCCAGGAAGTCGAGGGACTGGAGGGTAGCATAGGCTGGGATGAAGTCAGCCTTGTTGGCAGCAGAACGGCAGTTCCAGAGGCTGCCTGAGACCTGGAACTCCAGGTGTGTGGTGCGTGCAGGGACCACCAGGTTAGAGAGGCAGCAGCCACGCGGTGTGAGGCGTTTGTGTAGCCTGTGCGGAGAGGAGAGAACAGGGATAGGCAGAGGCATAGTTGACAGGCTGTAACAGATGGCTACAATAATGCAGAGGAGATCGGAATGAAATGAACTAAACATCTGGGAAAGGAGAGAGCAGGGCCTCCCTCACCAAAAAAATATAACTCTCCCAACTTCCACCTCAGAAACTATAATTGTTTCACTGAACCACCCGAATAAAACTCTCCCAACTTCCACTTTAGAAATTAGAATTGTTGTAAACTACAGCGGTTCAATGTTTCAAGGAATGGACTCAACTTACTTTATTCAGCTAGCTAACTATGACACCATAGCTAACTAGCATGCTAGCATCCAATAACACACAGTTTAGCACCAATACTTGGTTACAACAAACTACCAATAGTGTGTTAACACACTAAACAGATAATTCGTGTCCGTGTCTAGTTCTTTCATAACGCAGCAATAATTAAACGTTGGCTAACTAGCACAAAGATATTGTATTTAGCTACTACAGTACAGCTAGCTGGTAGTGTTGGCTAGCTAGCAATGGCTGCTGTGTTGACTTTGTTTGAAAAACGGCGTCGCTGCGCACGAATGTAGCTGGCTAAAAGGATAATGTATTTAGTTGTTACCGTTGCTAATAGCTACTAGCCAGCTAGTCCAGGAGGTGAGTTAGCTAGCTAGCTTCGTGCTACACCCGGCACCGCCGAATACAAAAGTAACCTACAATAACTACATACAACAACTACCCACAACAGCCCACGATGCCTACCTATAATACCTAATAATATACAGCCCACGATGCCTACCTATAATACCTAACTACAATCTAAATACATAGTTTAAGCCTTACTCGACAAAGCCCAAAGCTGTAATTAAGTACAGCAGCCACCAACCACCTAACGTTAATGCCTCGGATAATGAGGTTAGAAAAACTGCTGAATGGTAGGTAGCTAGCTGGCTCAATTACAGGTACTCTTAAGCGTGAAATAACATTGGAAACAACTAACCACAGTTTCTAAAAGTTACCAGTAGCTACCCGCTAGCTAGCTAGCTTTGTTGGTCCAAGTAGTGGGTTAGCTAGCACTCGTGCTTCGCCGGGGTCCGCCGAATACAATACTTACCTACAATAATTACCTACAATAACCTACAATAACATACAATAACTACCTAAGTAAACTACCTATAATACCTAACTACAATACCTACCTACAATCTAAATACATGGTTTAAGCTTTACTCAACACCATATAAGAAGCCAAGCTTACCTCCTGCTAGAGAAAACACAACCTCTCCCGACCACAACCTCTAAACACAGCCAGTCAACATTTACCTGGAGCTACAGTGCCTTGCAAACGTATTCATCCCCCTTGGCGTTTTTCCTATTTTGTTGCATTACAACCTGTAATTTAAATTGATTTTTATTTGGATTTCATGTAATGGACATACACAAAATAGTCCGAATTGGTGAAGTGAAATGAAAATAATAACGGAAAAGTGGTGCGTGCATATGTATTCACCCCCTTTGCTATGAAGCCCCGAAATAACATCTGGTGCAACCAATAACCTTCAGAAGTCAACATAATTAGTTAAATAAAGTCCACCTGTGTGCAATCTAAGTGTCACATGATCTCAGTATATATACACCTGTTCTGAAAGGCCCCAGAGTCTGCAACACCACTAAGCAAGGGGCACCACCAAGCAAGCGGCACCATGTAGACCAAGGAGCTCTCCAAACAGGTCAGGGACAAAGTTGTGGAGAAGTACAGATCAGGGTTGGGTTATAAAAAAATATCTGAAACTCTGAACATCCCACGGAGCACCATTAAATCCATTATTAAAAAATGGAAAGAATATGGCACCACAACAAACTTGCCAAGAGAGGGCTGCCCACCAAAACCCACGGACCAGGCAAGGAGTGCATTAATCAGAGAGGCAACAAAAACACCAAAGATAACCCTGAAGGAGCTGCAAAGCTCCACAGCGGAGATTGGAGTATCTGTCCATAGGACCACTTTAAGCCGTACACTCCACAGAGCTGGGCTTTACGGAAGAGTGGCCAGAAAAAAGGCATTGCTTAAAGAAAAATATAAGCAAACACATTTGGTGTTCGCCAAAAGCCATGTGGTAGACTCCCCAAACATCTGGAAGAAGGTACTCTGGTCAGATGAGACTAAAATTGAGCTTTTTGGCCATCAAGGAAAACGCAATGTCTGGCGCAAACCCAACACCTCTCATCACCCCGAGAACACCCTCCCCACAGTGAAGCATGGTAGTGGCAGCATCATGCTGTGGGGATGTTTATCATTGGCAGGGACTGGGAAACTGGTCAGAATAGAAGGAATGATGGATGGCGCTAAATACAGGGAAATTCTTGAGGGAAACCTGTTTCAGTCTTCCAGAGATTTGAGACTAGGACGGAGGTTCACCTTCCAGCAGGACAATGACCCTAAGCATACTGCTAAAGCAACACTTGAGTGGTTTAAGGGGAAACATTTAAATGTTTTGGAATGGCCTAGTCAAAGCCCAGACCTCAATCAAACATTGGCAGCAGAATGGCCTTACTTAAGAGCTTAGTGCCTTTCAACGTGGCACTGTCATAGGATGCCACCTTTCCAACAAGTCAGTTCGTCAAATTTCTGCACTGCTAGAGCTGCCCCGGTCAACTGTAAGTGCTGTTATTATGAAATGGAAACGTCTAGGAGCAACAACGGCTCAGCCACAAAGTGGAAGGCCACACAAGCTCACAGAATGGGACCGCTGAGTGCTGAAGCGCGTAGCATGTAAAAATTGTCTGTCCTCGGTTACAACACTCACTACCAAGTTCCAAACTTCCTCTGGAAGCAACGTCAGCAGAAGAACTGTTAGTCGGGAGCCTCATGAAATGGGGTTCCATGGCCGAGCAGCCGCACACAAGTCTAAGATCACCATGCGCAATGCCAAGCGTCGGACGGAGTGGTGTAAAGCTCACCGCCATTGGACTCTGGAGCAGTGGAAACACGTTCTCTGGAGTGATGAATCACGCTTCATCATCTGGCAGTCCGACCGACGTATCTGGGTTTGGCGGATGCCAGGAGAATGCTACCTGCCCCTATGCATAGTGCCAACTGTAAAGTTTGGTGGTGGAGGAATAATGGTCTGGGGCTATTTTTCATGGTTCAGGCTCCTTAGTTCCAGTGAAGGGAAATCTTAATGCTACAGCATACAATGACATTCTAGACGGTTCTGTGCTTCCAACTTTGTGGCAACAGTTTGGGGAAGGCACTTTCCTGTTTGAGCATGACAATGCCCCCGTGCACAAAGCGAGGTCCATACAGAAATGGTTTGTCGAGATCAGTGTGGAAGAACTTGACTGGCCTGCACAGAGCCCTGACCTTAACCCCATCGAACACCTTTGGGATTAATTGGAATGCCGACTGCGAGCCAGGCTGTCGCCTAACATCAGTGCCCGACCTCACTGATGCTTTTGTGACTGAATGGAAGCAAGTCCCCGCAACAATGTTCCAACATCTAGTGGAAAGCCTTCCCAGAAGAGTGGAGGCTGTTATAGCAGCAAAGCGGGACCAATTCCATATTAATATCCATGATTTTGGAATGAGATGTTCGACGAGCACATACTTTTGGCCATGTAGTGTATTTTGTCTCATATATGTAATACCATATCTATGTAGGAAAATCACCACAATCATGTATTCAATTGTGTTTATCACAAAAGGCATAGAAGTTAACACATACAAATACACAACTGACATATAAGGCAAAACATGATAAATCTTACCAGATACTTTTTTGTACTAATAATCTTCTGCCATACAAGATTCTTATTTGATTTTCATTATTATTTTCCATATGGGTAAGTACATGACCCACTTCATAAAGGATTCAATACAGAGATGGTCTTCCATTTCATGCCTTTAAAGCACACAATGTCCACACCTTCATGTGATCAATAAAGAGCCTGTTGTTCCCATGACACTGACATGGACCTTACTCACCAGATAGGCAAACGTCCATTCATCAGTGTCTTAATAATGTATGTCAGTCAGGGGTCCATGTATGAAAGTCCATATGGCAGGAGAGCTCAAGTGTAACCAATGGCCAGCATTTTGACCAATTTCTGTCCATTGAAGTCCATTCAGGCTGCAACCATGATATCATGGAACGTGTTAGACTCTAGACTGGCCACCAATGTCACATGTGCAGCAGACTGCTACCCCAGCCATAGTGAACTATTTCAGGATGCTTCAAAGACTGGGAAAGGTGAAGGTACAGCTGAAGTCGGAAGTTTACATACACTTAGGTTGGAGTCATTAAAACTTGTTTTTCAACCACTCCACACATTTCTTGTTAACAAACTATAGTTTTGGCAAGTCGGTTACGACATCTACTTTGTGCATGACTGAAGTAATTTTTCCAACAATTGTTTACAGACAGATTATTTCACTTATAATTCACTGTATCACAATTCCAGTGGGTCAGACGTTTACATACACTAAGTTGACTGTGCCTTTAAACAGCTTGGAAAATTCCAGAAAATGATGTCATGGCTTTAGAAGCTTCTGATAGGCTAATTGACATAATTTGAGTCAATTGGAGATGTACCTGTGGATGTATTTCAAGGCCTACCTTCAAAATCAGTGCCTCTTTGCTTGACATCATGGGAAAATCAAAAGAAATCAGCCAAGACCTCAGAAAAAAATGTGTAGACCTCTGGTTCATCCTTGGGAGCAATTTCCAAACGCCTGAAGGTACCACGTTCATCTGTACAAACAATAGCACGCAAGTATAAACACCATGGGACCACGCAGCCGTCATACCGCTCAGGAAGGAAACGCATTCTGTCTCCTAGAGATGAACGTACTTTGGTGCGAAAAGTGAAAATCAATCCCAGAACAACAGCAAAGGACCTTGTGAAGATGCTGGAGGAAAAGGGTACAAAAGTATCTATATCCACAGGAAAATTAGTCCTATATCGACATAACCTGAAAGGCCACTCAGCAAGGAAGAAGCCACTGCTCCAAAACCGCCATAAAAAGCCAGACTATGGTTTGCAACTGCACATTGGGACAAAGATTGTATTTTTTGGAGACATGTCCTCTGGTCTGATGAAACAAAAATAGAACTGTTTGGCCATAATGACCATCGTTATGTTTGGAGGAAAAAGGGGGCCGCTTGCAAGCCGAAGAACACCATCCCAACCGTGAAGCACGGGGGTGGCAGCATCATGCTGTGGGGGTGCTTTGCTGCAGGAGGGACTGGTGCACTTCACAAAATAGATGGCATCATGAGGAAGGAAAATGATGTGGATATATTGAAGCAACATCTCAAGACATCAGTCAGGAAGTTAAAGCTTGGTCACAAATGGGTCTTCCAAATGGACAATGACCCTAAGCATACTTCCAAAGTTGTGGCAAAATGGCTTAAGGACAACAAAGTCAAGGTATTGGAGTGGCCATCACAAAGCCCTGACCTCAATCCTATAGAAAATGTGTGGGCAGAACTGAAAAAGCATGTGCAAACAAGGAGGCCTACAAACCTGATTCAGTTACACCAGCTCTGTCAGGAGGAATGGGCCAAAATTCACCAAACTTATTGTGCGAAGCTCGTGGAAGGCTACCCGAAATGTTTGACCCAAGTTAAACAATTTAAAGGCAATGCTACCAAATACTAATTGAGTGTATGTAAACTTCTGACCCACTGAGCATGTGATGAAAGAAATAAAAGCTGAAATAAATAATTCTCTCTACTATTACTCTGAGATTTCACATTCTTAAAATAAAGTGGTGATCCTAACTGACCTAAGACAGGGCATTTTTACTAGGATTAAATGTCAGGAATTGTGAAAAACTGAGTTTAAATGTATTTGGCTAAGGTGTATGTAAACTTCCGACTTCAACTGTATATCTTATCATTACTCCCAGCCAGCAGACATGATCTATACAAATAGTGAAGTTCTAGAGGGGAGAAAGCCTGATAGACATAATGTGTGTGTCAAAAGATCCACATTCCCACCACTAACAGAGGATTATCTGTTTGAAAAAGTCCTATCCTCCATGAGACCTTCGGATGCAGTGAATTCTCGATGCAACCTTCGGGGTAAATTTGGGAGTAATCCAAATGTGGTATTGCATCACCCCCTGCTGCAAGCTTTGGGGAATGAAAGTCTCTCTGGTGCACAAGGTACACTCCTCACCCTCTGAGACGGTAAACATGGTATTGGCTCTGTCGTAGCCGGCCGCGACCGGGAGACTCATGGGTGGCGCACAATTGGCCCAGCGTCGTCCAGGGTAGGGGAGGGAATGGCCGGCAGGGATGTAGCTCAGTTGATAGAGCATGGCGTTTGCAACGCCAGGGTTGTGGGTTCGATTCCCATGGGGGGCCAGTATAAAAAAAATATGTATTCACTAACTGTAAGTCGCTCTGGATAAGAGCGTCTGCTAAATGACTAAAATGTAATGTAAATGTATTAGGGAAAGAGCCATCAGTTGCAGCACTGCAGCCAAGAGACCGAAACTTCAACAAACACAAGGACATGCATGCTACAAGCACCCCAAAACAAGAGGCTAGTGGCCCCGTGTAGCTCAGTTGGTAGAGCATGGCGCTTGCAACGCCAGGGTTGTGGGTTTGATTCCCACGGGGGGCCAGGGGGGCCAGTATGAAAATGTATGCACTCACTAACTGTAAGTTGCTCTGGATAAGAGCGTCTGCTAAATGACTAAAATGTAAATGTAAGGACTTCTGGGTGGGGTATTTGTAGTATAGACTTATGGGTGGGGTGTTTGTCAGTGCCTATCACTACGGATTAGGAACTGTCTGTGATCAGCTACTTTATATCAGAAACAGCATGTGATAGATAGTCCTCTGTGGATATAAAACAAAGAACAAATGACATTTCTGACCTACTTTAATCTTTGTGTTTTGTTAAATAATTAATCCTTGAATGGCAGATGTTTTTCATAGAGGGGAAAAGCCTAAACACGTCCTTGTGTTAACCTACATGTATGGGATCCAGGGTATCTGCAGCTAGGTGAAGCTTTGACTAATGATAATAATATAATATAATTATCAATATCACTCACACTTCCTAATAGAAATGTCATAATACTATAAAACAAGATAAGATTAACGTCCGAGAAGAAAACATGAGAATGTTGGAGGAAGAACATGTCTGAGAAAAATGACATATAGTAGGCCTATGCACTGAAATTCCTTCCACTTGACCTATAGTAGTCAGGGTGAAGTTGTTCCACTTTTCTGTTAAAATGATGAGTCTGCAGTATTAATCAAATCGCTCACTTCCTCAAAACAGGTGGCTGCCATGCCCTGGCCCATTTGGACAACATGTGTCCCCACGTGAACCATAGTTAACTCTCATTAGCAAGGTTGGATGAATGATAGTAACCTGACAGGCAAATCCTTCATATACAGTGGGGAGAACAAGTATTTGATACACTGCCGATTTTGCAGGTTTTCCTACTTACAAAGCATGTAGAGGTCTGTAATTTTTACCATAGATACACTTCAACTGTGAGAGACTGAATCTGGAAAAAAACAGAAAATCACATTGTATGATTTTTAAGTAATTAATTTGCATTTTATTGCATGACATAAGTATTTGATCACCTACCAACCAGTAAGAATTCCGGCTCTCACAGACCTGTTAGTTTTTCTTTAATAAGCCCTCCTGTTCACCACTCATTACCTGTATTAACTGCACCTGTTCCCCAACTCGTTACCTGTATAAAATACACCTGTCCACACATTCAATCAAACAGACTCCAACCTCTCCACAATGGCCAAGACCAGAGAGCTGTGTAAGGACATCAGGGATAAAATTGTAGACCTGCACAAGGCTGGGATGGGCTACAGGACAATAGGCAAGCAGCTTGGTGAGAAGGCAACAACTGTTGGCGCAATTATTAGAAAATGGAAGAAGTTCAAGATGACGGTCAATCACCCTCGGTCTGGGGCTCCTTGCAAGATCTCACCTCGTGGGGCATGAATGATCATGAGGAAGGTGAGGGATCAGCCCAGAACTACACGGCAGGACCTGGTCAATGACCTGAAGAGAGCTGGGACCACAGTCTCAAAGAAAACCATTAGTAACACATTACGCCGTCATGGATTGAAATCCTGCAGCGCACGCAAGGTCCCCCTGCTCAAGCCAGCGTATGTCCAGGCCTGTCTGAAGTTTGCCAATGACCATCTGGATGATCCAGAGGAGGAATGGGAGAAGGTCATGTGGTCTGATGAGACAACAATAGAGCTTTTTGGTGTAAACTCCACTCGCCGTGTTTGGAGGAAGAAGAAGGATGAGTACAACCCCAAGAACACCATCCCAACCGTGAAGCATGGAGGTGGAAACATCATTCTTTGGGGATGCTTTTCTGCAAAGGGGACAGGACGACTGCACCGTATTGAGGGGAGGATGGATGGGGCCATGTATCGCGAGATCTTGGCCAACAACCTCCTTCCCTCAGTAAGAGCATTGAAGATGGGTCGTGGCTGGGTCTTCCAGCATGACAACGACCCGAAACACACAGCCAGGGCAACTAAGGAGTGGCTCCGTAAGAAGCATCTCAAGGTCCTGGAGTGGCCTAGCCAGTCTCCAGACCTGAACCCAATAGAACATCTTTGGTGGGAGCTGAAAGTCCGTATTGCCCAGCGACAGCCCCGAAACCTGAAGGATCTGGAGAAGGTCTGTATGGAGGAGTGGGCCAAAATCCCTGCTGCAGTGTGTGCAAACCTGGTCAAGACCTACAGGAAACGTATGATCTCTGTAATTGCAAACAAAGGTTTCTGTACCAAATATTAAGTTAATACAGGTAATGAGTGGAGAACAGGAGGGCTTATTAAAGAAAAACTAACAGGTCTGTGAGAGCCGGAATTCTTACTGGTTGGTAGGTGATCAAATACTTATGTCATGCAATAAAATGCAAATGAATTACTTAAAAATCATACAATGTGATTTTCTGGATTTTTCCAGATTCCGTCTCTCACAGTTGAAGTGTACCTATGGTAAAAATTACAGACCTCTACATGCTTTGTAAGTAGGAAAACCTGCAAAATCGGCAGTGTATCAAATACTTGTTCTCCCCACTGTATACAGTCATTGTGCAAATCACATTCTAAAGGACATTTTCACAATTGCATAGGCCATGCCATTTGTCTTGGCAGTGGCCATATATGGATAATTACATGGTGCCAGGATAGCCCAAACAGGTCATTTTGGGCAAGGATGTCTGGCATATATTTGAAATCTGTATCCAAAATAATGATTGAAAAATAATAATTAAAGTTGTGAAATGTGTGACATTTTAGCCATACCCAGGCCTTTTCCAACGATACGTGTGTTCTGAAATATGAGAAGTGTTTAGGTTAAGAATACACCTTTTTACATTAATTTATGGACAATGAAAAATATTAACATAAATATCTCAAAAGTACCCTTTTTGATGTTCTTAATTATTATACATATTGTTTTAAATATATTCTACAAATAAATCATTTCTAGAGTAGGCTCTCTGCTACTTTTGAAGTTATGATCAATTTTATGAGCACCACCTACACAGTGAATGGGAAAATTGATTCAAAATAAACTCTCTCGGCAAGACAACATCTTTTCCCCCTCAAGAGACTGAAAAAATGTGGCATGGGTCACCAGATCCTCAAAAGTTCTACAGCTGCACCATTGAGAGCATCCTGACCAGTTGCATCACCGCCTTCTAAGAAGGCACAGTGATGCCGAAACATTGGTGGTTTCTAACTCAATAAATTACTGGGAGTTTATACACAGAGTGTGCGACTCTCTTATTTGTTTTTATAGCTTACAGTTTATTCACCGTTAGTCAGCACCTCTACACTAAATAATGTTCTCTAGGTGTGCGCCAGCTCATGCTTTTTATTTTGAAGAGTATAGCGTTCCAAACAATATTTCTAAAAATACACAAAATCAAAAAAGGTATTTTGAGATAATTATGTTAATATTTTAAATGATCCATAAATTAATGTACATTAATTGTACTCTTAATCTAAACACTACTCATATTTCAGAACACACGATAAGGTTTTAGATGACAACAAAACTGGCCTGGTAGCATTTACAGACACATCATTAAGTGTCTTAAAGAAGGCCTGAGTAAGGCCAAAATGACACAAATTCCACAACTTTAATCATTAATTTCTCAATAATCATATAGACTTCAAATGTATGCCAAACATTCTTCCCCCAAAGGACCTTTCTATGGAATTAATTTCAGGAAGATCCAAAACATCATAAATATATTTGGGCCATCCTGGCATGGAATTGCCCACATACATGAATCTAGTTGTCCCGGGCTGACATTGAGTGTAGGTAATTAACATGGCAGGTTAGGAGAATTAGGTTAAGGTTAGGAAAAGAGTTCGGGTTAGCTAAAATGCTAAAATTTTCCCTGACATGACTTGAAAATATCTGAGAACAGTCTTGGTTTCCACTAATGCGATTCTGCGCTGTTTACGTTCTTCTTTCTAAATGAAATAGCCACTGTCCTAAAGAAACCCCACAATGAGGGAGAGCAATGGAGAGAGGAACTGAAGAGAGAACTCCAGAGGAGGAAGAATAAGCATATTGGGCTCAAGGATGTGAGAATTGGGAAGAGTTCCTTCCACTTTTTTTGAAACCTGTCAGATATTTTGTTGTTGATATGAGAAACACAATCTTTTGAAAATCATAGATAAGTCAGCAACATTTTGTCAATGTAAAGTATCTGTTTGCATATGGCTTCTCTGTATTGTTCACCAGTCAGAAATATGAACAATGACGTGCCATTTGGTAAGGAATAAATGTAGGGGTCAAGTCAACACAATTTGTACAGTACTTGTACAGGTCGAAGGTTGTCTGTCACACTATCGGCTTTCTACCTTATTTCTTCAACATTGACTGGTTCATTCTGCAACATTTCACCCTTGAGGATTCTAGTTGGGCACATTTCATTAGAGAGGGCAGTCACCCCAGTCTGCAGTTTTCTTAACTCAGATCAGAGATGTGGCAATGGCATTAATTTCACTTGTCATTTTTTGCACATATTTAATTTCTTTGCCAGACATTGCAATTGTACGGTGGCGTATTGCTGGCACTCAGAAAGAAATATTGTTCATATCATTATTATGAGATAAGATCACGTTATTACGAAAAACTCAATAACTTGTTAAAACGAAATATCGTTAAAATCTCCTATTTACAAGAAAGATAACTTTCTAGCTAGGGGTGTCCCGACATGGCCATACTTGTATTTGTAATCATATCCGTAAATTGACAGTGGATATTTGGATCGGATGATACTCGTGATCAGAAAAAACGGAAGTGTTTTAATATGCCTAAGTAAATGTTGGCAAAATACCTCCCTGCACGTTCTCACTGCAAAATAATATGCAGATTAGGAGCAGCGCCCGGATGGGGTGCATAGCATACAGTGCATTCAGAAAGTATTCAGACCCCTTCCCCTTTTCCACATTTTGTTACGTTACAGCCTTATTCTAAAATGAATTTAAAAAATTATCATTTCATCAATCTACACACAATACCCCATGATGACAAAGCGAAAACAGGTTTTTAGACATCAATTTAAAAATGAAAAAATAAACTTATTTACATTCGTTTTCAGACCCTTTGCTATGAGACTCGAAATTGAGCTCAGGTGCATCCTGTTTCTATTGATCATCCTTGAGATGTTTCTACAACTTGATTGGAGTCCACCTGTGGTAAATTCAATTGATTGGACATGATTTGGAAAGATACACACATGTCTATATAAGGTGGCACAGTTGACAGTGCATGTCAGAGCATAAACCCAGCCATTAGGTCGAAGGAATTGTCCGTAGAGCTCCGAGACAGGATTGTGCCGCATTGAAGGTCCCCAAGAACACAGTGGCCTCCATCATTCTTAAATGGAAGAAGTTTGGAACCATCAAAACTCTTCCTAGAGCTGACCGCCCGGGCAAACTGAGCAATCGGGGGAGAAGGGCCTTGGTCAGGGAGGTGACCAAGAACCCGATGGTCACTCTGACAAAGCTCCAGCGTTCCTCTGTGGAGATGGGAGAACCTTCCAGAAGGACAACCATCTCTGCAGCACTCCACCAATCAGGCCTTTATGGTAGAGTGGCCAAACGGAAGCCACTCCTCAGTAAAAGGCACATGACAGCCCGCTTAGAGTTTGCCAAAAGGCACCTAAAGGACTCTCAGACCATGAGAAACAAGATTCTCTGGTCTGATGAAACCAAGATTGAACTCTTTGGCCTGAATGCCAAGCGTCACTTCTGGAGGAAAGCTGGCACCAGCCCTACGATGAAGCATGGTGGTGGCAGCGTCATGCTGAGGGGATGTTTTTCAACGGCAGGGACTGGGAGACTAGTCAGGATCGGGGGAAAGATGAACGGAGCAAAGTACAGAGAGATCTTTGATGAAAACCTGCTCCAGAGCGCTCAGGACCTCAGACTGGGGCAAAGGTTCACTTTCCAACAGGACAACGATCCTAAGCACACAGCAAAGACAACGCAGGAGTTGGCCCAGCCAGAGCCAGGACTTGAACCCGATTGAACATCTCTGGAGAGACCTGAAAATAGCTGTGCAGTGACGCTCCCCATCCAACCTGACAGAGCTTGAGAGGATCTGCAAAGAAGAATGGGAGAAACTCCCTAAATACAGGTGTGACAAGCTTGTAGCGTCATACCCAAAAAGACTCGAGGCTGTAATCGCTTTGGAAAAAATGATGTAATCCATTTTAGAATAAGGCTGTAACGTAACTAAATGTGGAAAAAGTAAAGGGGTCTGAATACTTTCCGAATGCACTGTATGTGTCTGTGTGTCCTCAATTTGCAGCGGGCAGCCAAATTTGATTGCGCATCAGCGTTTTATTTATTTTTCCTACCCTTGCCCTGCTTATTAGATATTATGCACATTGATAGCTTGATAGCAAATGTCCTAGTCATGTGATTTATCGTAGTAGCAGGCAGAAGCAATCTAAATTATTAGACCGAAAACATGTGAGGAAAAGAGATGGAGTGAAATTATACTGAACAAAAATGTAAACGCAACATGTAAAGTGTTAGTCCCATGTTTCATGAGCTGAAATAAAAGATCCCCGAAATGGTTATTATTTCTCTCAAATGTTGTGCACAAATTCGTTTACATCCCTGCTAGTGAGCATTTCTCCTTTGCCAAGACAATCCATCCACCTGACAGGTGTGGCATATCAAGTAGCTGATTAAACAGCATGATCATTACACAGGTGCACATTGTGCTGGGGACAATAAAAGGCCACTCTAAAATATGCAGTTTTGTCTCACAACACAATGCCACAGATGTCTCAAGTTTTGAGGGAGCGTGCAATTGGCATGCTGACTGTAGGAATGTCCACCAGAGCTTTTGCCAGATAATTTTTTTTTCATTTCTCTACTATAAGCCTCCTCCAACGTCGTTTTGGAGAATTTGGCAGTACGTCCAACTGGCCTCACATCCACACACCACATGTAACCACGCCAGCCCAGGACACATTCGGCTTCTTCACCTGCGGGATCGTCTGAGGAGTATTTCTGTCTGTAATAAAGCCTTTTGTGGGGAAAAACTCATTCTGATTGGCTGGGTCTGGCTCCCCAGTGGGTGGGCCTATGCCCTCCTAGGCCCACCCATGGCTGCAGCCCTGCCCAGTCATGTGAAATCCATAGATTAGGGCCTAATTAATTAATTTCAATTGACCAATGTCCTCAGTAAAATCTTTTAAATTGTTGCATGGTGCTTTTATATTTTTATTCAGTATAGATTCAATGGTTGTAAAGATGGGGAGAGGTCAGTCCGTAATAAAGAGATGCTTTTTTGACACCACACTCCAAAAAGAAAGTCCTGCAGGCTCAAGTTTAGTCTTATCTTGATTATTGTCTAGTCGTGTAGTCGAGTGCTGCAAGGAAATACCTAGTTAAGCTGCATCTGGCCCAGAACAGAGCGGCACGTCTTATAATCATTGTAATCAGAGGGCTAATATAAATAATATGCATGCCAGTCTCTCTTGGCTAAGAGATGAGGAGAGACTCACTGCATCACCTTTTATTGTTATAAGAAACAATATGTTGAAAATCCCAAATTGCTTGCATAGTCAATTTACACACAGCTCTGACACACACTTACTCCACCAGACATGCCACCAGGGGTCTTTTCACAGTCCTCAAATCCAGAACAAATTCAAGAATGCGTGCAGTATTACATAGAGCCATTATTGCATGGAACTCCATTCCATCTCATATTGCTCAAATGAACAGCAAACCTGGTTTAAAAAAACAGATAAAGCAACACCTCACGGCATAACGCCTCTCCCCTATTTAACCTCGATAGTTTCTGTGTATGTACTGATATGTAGCCTACGTGTGCCTTTTTTAAATTGATGTAGTTCTGTCCTTGAGCTGTTCTTGTCTATTCATGTTCAGTATTATGTCATGTTTCATATTTTGTGTGGAGCCCAGGAAGAGTAGCTGCTGCTTTCGCAACAGCTAATAAAATACCCCAAAATACCAAATGCTTGCTGGCTTCCCTTGCATTCAAAACTACAGGTGGCAACTATGTCATACTCTTTTGGACCAGACAGCATCAGATAGATAGCCTACAGATACAGAGACAGAGGGGCACTGTTTCACTCGCTCAGATCCCTTCTCTGGTGAGATACATTCAGCCTATTGCGAATTGAAGGACAATTATGACACAGAGAGACGAAACATACATTATTTTATGTTTTTTTGTTTCTGTTTTTCTTGGTCAATTTTTTGGGGAAGCATGGCTTCCCTTGCCATCCATGAATACACACCACTGCTGATAGCAGTTTGTCAGATGGTGATATTTAAAAGAGATGTCACCAGCTGTCTACTACCTTAGATACGGATAACGTGACTGGCAGACGTGATCAGCAGAGATAGTACCATGTATAGTACACAAGTTTTGATTGGTTTACAGTTTAGTACTCGGAGGCGTTTGCCTGTCCAGCTAGCGAACATAAAAGTAAGTATTTTGAAAAAATTAGCAAGAATTGACATTGCCAACAAACGGAAATGTGTTCAGAATAAATAAATATACACAATATGTAAAAACCATCTCCTCCCTCGACAGAGATCGATCATCTCTAAAACTAAAGCAGAAACTGTAGTTTGCTACGGCCCACCACCTATGAATATCAACATTAGTTTTGCATTTGTCTATTTTGCCCAGCTCTCATACTGTGTGTCTGTCCATCTGTCTTGGAGTTCCAGATGTAGCTGGAGGAGTGGCCGCCACTGGAGGGCAACTTTACTGGAGTACATGTAGGAGCTCATCATCATGAAATTAATCTATAACAGCAGATACAAGCAGGCTATCCTATATTAGGTACTACTACAGTGCTAGCTAGCTGATGGCCTACATGTACATATGGATTTACAGTACTAATCATATTCCATTAATGTACAGGGTCCACTTTGACCCAAGAGAACAATCCAGACTAAGAATATGTAAAAGGTAAGATCATAATGAATACTAGTATTATATGAACAGGGTGGACCTGATCCTAGATCAGCATTCCTACTCCGATGGTGAATTCTTTCTCCCTCATCCTTTCAATAACTTCAGTCTGACCCCCTGGTCTATGATTAGTAGATGTGGGTGAGTGGACATGCAGATCTAGGACTAGCCTAGAGGTTTGGGCAGAACTGATTTCTTCATCCCTCCCGCCTGCATCTGCAGTTTTTCATTCCGCACCCTGCTGGCTTTCTGTCCGACTCCCACCCGCTACCGCAATGTTATTTTAGGCGTATGTGACGCAGCTCACTTGACAGCCATGGTCACAGCAATTTTGCGCCCTATAGGCAATTTGGAAATATGCAAAGGATTGGGACAATTTTCAGACAATTATTTCTAGGCAATGTAGTAAACTATAGCATAATCATGTTTAGGAAGTACATTTCCTTCTAAAGATATTCTGCCAGTTACCCCCGCCATGCATAGGCAGCCTACTCTATTTCAATGAGACCACACATATTACTAGGCGCACTTGATCTCACATGCCCAACTAGAAGAGGTAGGCTCAGGGGCGCAACTTTCACTGGGGATGGTCATGACCCTCCCACATTCTGAAATTGCATTTTTGTTCCCCTCAGTTGTGTCACACCCTGGCTCTGGGACTCTATTTGTTGAGCCAGGGTGTGTTTATTCTATGTGTTATATGTCTATGTTGGGGGTTCTAGGTTGTCTGTTTCTATGTTTGCCTGTGTGACTCCCAATCAGAGGCAACGAGTGTCAGCTGTCGGCTGGTTGTCTCTGATTGGGAGCCATATTTAACTGTCTGTGTTTCACTTTGTGTTTGTGGGTTTTTGTTCCTTGTCGGTCTTTGTCACCGTGGACTTCACGAGTCGTTTATTGTTTTGTGTAGTGTGCTTATTATCACTGACGGTAATAAAGTCAATCATGTTCGCTCAACACGCTGCGTATTGGTCTACTTCTCGTCAAGACGATCGTGACAGAAAAACCCACCATACAAGGACCAAGCAGCGTGTCCAGGAGCAGGCAGACTGGACATGGGAGGAAGCGCCAGGAAAGGAGATGGAGAGGCTGGCGATGGCCCAGGTGGGCAAATCGTGGTCCTGGGAGGACATGCTCGGGGGCAAAGGGCCATGGGCAAGGATTAAGGCCCTGGCGAGAGAGGAGCAGCGGCGTCAGCAGTATCATCGTCGGACGGTCGAGAGGCAACCCCAAGAAATTTTTAGGGGGGGGCACACGGCATGGACGACGGGGCTGACGGAGGCAAAGATGGGGCGGATCCAGGAGGCCACCAGGCCAGGGGTACACCGCCCTGTACGTCCTGTGCGGATGCCTCACACAGAGTGTGTGAGGGTAGGCATTCAGCCAGGACGGGTTGTGGCCGCTCTTCACTCCAGGCCCCCTATCCGTCTCCACAGCCCGGTTCGGCCTGTCCCTGCTCCACGCACCAAGCCTACGGTGTGCGTCGCCAGCCCAGTCCGGCCTGTCCCTGCTCCACGCACCAAGCCTACGGTGTGCGTCGACAGCCCAGCCCGGCCTGTCCCTGCTCCACGCACCAAGCCTACGGTGTGCGTCGACAGCCCAGCCCGGCCTGTTCCTGCTCCACGCACCAAGCCTACGGTGTGCGTCGCCAGCCCAGTCCGGCCTGTCCCTGCTCCACGCACCAAGCCTACGGTGTGCGTCGACAGCCCAGCCCGGCCTGTCCCTGCTCCACGCACCAAGCCTACGGTGTGCGTCGCCAGCCCAGCCCGGCCTGTTCCTGCTCCACGCACCAAGCCTACGGTGTGCGTCGACAGCCCAGCCCGGCCTGTTCCTGCTCCACGCACCAAGCCTACGGTGTGCGTCGCCAGCCCGGCCTGTTCCTGCTCCACGCACCAAGCCTACGGTGTGCGTCGCCAGCCCTGCCCGGCCTGTTCCTGCTCCACGCACCAAGCCTACGGTGTGCGTCGCCAGCCCTGTCCGGCCTGTCCCTGCTCCACGCACCAAGCCTACGGTGTGCGTCGTCAGCCCAGCCCGGCCTGTCCCTGCTCCACGCACCAAGCCTACGGGGTGCGTCGCCAGCCCTGTCCGGCCTGTCCCTGCTCCACGCACCAAGCCTACGGTGTGCGTCGTCAGCCCAGCCCGGCCTGTCCCTGCTCCACGCACCAAGCCTACGGGGTGCGTCGCCAGCCCGGCCCGGCCTGTCCCTGCTCCACGCACCAAGTCTACGGTGCGCGTCGCCAGCCCGGTCCGGCCTGTTCCTGCCACTCGCACCAAGTCTACGGTGCGCGTCGCCAGCCCGGCCCGGCCCGTTCCTGCCACTCGCACCAAGCCAGGGGTGCGAGTCGTCAGTCCGGCACAACCCGTGCCTGGGTCATCGGTGCCAATTCAGGTACCGCTCTACTGCTCCACTAAGGAGCTGAAGCCTACCGCTCCTGCTACGTCCAGTCCAGCTCCAGCCAGCGGGGCCAGACCGGACCAGGGGCGCTATGGGGGGTTTGTTGGAGGGTGGTGGGCAAGACCGGAGCCGCCGCCGAGGAGGAATGCCCACCCAGCCCTCCCCTGTTTTGCTCGTATTTAGGCGCGGTCGCAGTCCGCGCCTTTAGGGGGGGGTACTGTCACACCCTGGCTCTGGGACTCTATTTGTTGAGCCAGGGTGTGTTTATTCTATGTGTTATATGTCTATGTTGGGGGTTCTAGGTTGTCTGTTTCTATGTTTGCCTGTGTGACTCCCAATCAGAGGCAACGAGTGTCAGCTGTCGGCTGGTTGTCTCTGATTGGGAGCCATATTTAACTGTCTGTGTTTCACTTTGTGTTTGTGGTTTTTTTTTCCTTGTCGGTCTTTGTCACCGTGGACTTCACGAGTCGTTTATTGTTTTGTGTAGTGTGCTTATTATCACTGACGGTAATAAAGTCAATCATGTTCGCTCAACACGCTGCGTATTGGTCTACTTCTCGTCAAGACGATCGTGACAAGTTGTTTCGGCACGGGAGCAAGCAAGCAGGCAGAGCAGAGCAGAACAGAGCAGAAAAGCAAGCAAGCAGAGCAGAAACTGGCTACTCTTAAGTTGACTGATGCAGCTGGCAAGGTCACTGCTCTTAAACTAGTGTTTATTCCCAGTGCTGAGCTAGTAGTGTAACTGACATGTAACGTTAGCTAATATTTCATCCCCTCTTGACTGGGGTAAATGAATTAGCTAGCTGGTACCATAGTCAGTTCAGCTCTAGCTATCTGTCAGATTGCGATATGAGGAGGCAATTATTACTATCTAACAGCTGTTGTTTGTGTGGAAATGTTTTGTAGCCTTTGTTTTGTCCTGTTTCAACAGAAGTAAATTAACTTGGCTAGCTTTCGCTAGTTGATGTACCGTTAGAGAGAGAGTTGGCCGAAAGTTGGCTAACGTTAGCTATTCTTTTTGCCTCAATCACACTAGACCTGAATCAAACGATGAAACCAGCGGCCAAACAACTGAAGACCGATATTCTGACGTTTTTCAGTGCAATGTGAGTTTTTATTAGAGTCAGTACAGCAATGTAACGTTATTAGTTTCCCTAGCTAATTCCGTAGCTACTTTTCACACTGACACAGTAATAAACAGCTCTACAGGCTAAACTGTCATGGTGCACAGTCAGTACACAACACTATGCTCATTATGTCTTAGCAGGGTCAGATGGTGACAGGTGTCCCAGCGTGGTCAGACAGCCAGGGAAGATCAGTCTACGGAGCTCAGGTGAATTTTGCAGTATATTATAACAATATCAGTGAATGATACAAAGTTCCATCTTGAGGTGATGGGTAGACAGCAGTTTAAGCTTAAAGGTACAGTCTGGGATCTGGGAATGATGGTAATTTCAATTATTGAACCATTGATTCTATTCTTGGATAATATAATGTATACATGTACTGTACACCAAGGTAATTCTTTGTCATGCCTCATCTTAGGAGGATCAGATTGTGACAGGGGTCTCAGTAGGGTCAGGCAGCCAGGGAAAAACAGTCTGTGACGGAGCTGAGGTGGATTTTTGCAGATAAAACACTTTATTCTCTCTGTGTAAACACTAGACAAGCCAGATGCTTCAGAGATTGAAACTATTTGCAGGCAGTCTGACAAACCTCCAAAGTTGATTTCCAAACTTTATCAAGGGTTGATGGAGGCTTTTCCCGATGACACAAAACATGTCAAACTAAAATGTGAGGAAGACCTGGTAGAAGCTATTGATGATGATGAATGTATACAGATATGTTTGAATGCAGAGTCATGTTCATATAATCTCAGACATAAACTACTGCAGTTTTAAGACCATCCATAGATCGTACTATATGCAAGTGAAACTGAATAACATGCACTCAGAAACGTATTTCCTCTGCTGGAGGTGTAAAACACAAAAGGGGATACATTATGGTCTTGTGAAGGCTGGCTGAATACAGATTACCCCTTCTCCCTGTTTTTGTTTGCTTGGAAATGTTGATACTGGAGAAATTGAACTGTGTAACTAAGCATTTATAGCGGCTAAGAAATGCATTGCCATTAATTGGACGGTTGGTTATCCTCCCACAATGTCACAATGGATGGCAGAAATGTCAAGTTATGTATCACTAGATTTGATTTATTACAAGATTAAGGGTATACTGGGCAACTTTCATAAGGTCTGGATGCCTTATATGGAATACAGTACAACAAAATTAGTCTGTATTGAAAACATGCCCACATTGGGAGAGATACCTATTTAGTCAATCCATAGTTGCTGGGCTGCTCAGTCCGGGTCCTGGGGCTCTGCTGTCCTGTGGGTTGTCACTCTGGCCTTGGCCTAACACACCCCAAACCAATAATGAATATGTCACTAAGATCTTAAAGCCGAGTGGGGTGTGTTGGGTTGGGGCGCTTCAGGGTAGTGGACCCCTAGGGAGAGGACGGGGCGACCCAGCTACAGTTGAAGTCGGAAGTTTACATACACCTTAGCCAAATACATTTAAACTCAGTTTTTCACAATTCCTGACATTTAATCCTAGTAAAAATGCCCTGTCTTAGGTCAGTTAGGATCACCACTTTATTTTAAGAATGTGAAATGTCAGAATAATAGTAGAGAGAATTATTTATTTCAGCTTTTATTTCTTTCATCATATTCCCAGTGGGTCAGAAGTTTACATACACTCAATTAGTATTTGGTAGCATTGCCTTTAAATTGTTTAACTTGGGTCAAACGTTTCGGGTAGCCTTCCACAAGCTTCCCACAATAAGTTGGGTGAATTTTGGTTCATTCCTCCTGACAGAGCTGGTGTAACTGAGTCAGGTTTGTAGGCCTCCTTGCTCGCACACGCTTTTTCAGTTCTTCCCACAAATGTTCTATAGGATTGAGGTCAGGGCTTTCTGATGGCCACTCCAATACCTTGACTTGTCCTTAAGCCATTTTGCCACAACTTTGGAAGTATGCTTGGGGTCATTGTCCATTTGGTTGACCCATTTGCGACCAAGCTTTAACTTCCTGACTGATGTCTTGAGATGTTCCTTCAATATATCCACATAATTTTCCTTCCTCATGATGCCATCTATTTTGTGAAGTGCACCAGTCCCTCCTGCAGCAAGGCACCCCGACAGCATGATGCTGCCACCCCTGTGCTTCATGGTTGGGATGGTGTTCTTCGGCTTGTAAGCGGCCCCCTTTTTCCTCCAAACATAACGATGGTCATTATAGCCAAACAGTTCTATTTTTGTTTCATCAGACGAGAGGACAGTTTACCAAAAACTACGATCTTTGTCCCCATGTGCAGTTGCAAACCGTAGTCTGGCTTTTTTATGGCGGTTTTGGAGTAGTGGCTTCTACCTTGCTGAGCGGCCTTTCAGGTTATGTCGATATAGGACTCATTTTCCTGTGGATATAGATAGTTTTGTACCTGTTTTCTCCAGCATCTTCACAAGGTCCTTTGCAGTTGTTCTGGGATTGATTTGCACTTTTCGCACCAAAGTACGTTCATCTCTAGGAGACAGAATGCGTCTCCTTCCTGAGCGGTATGACGGCTGCGTGGTCCCATGGTGTTTATACTTGCGTACTATTGTTTGTACAGATGAACGTGGTACCTTCAGGCATTTGGAAATTGCTCCCAAGGATGAACCAGACTTGTGGAGGTCTACAATTTGTTTTCTGAGGTCTTGGCTGATATCTTTTGATTTTCCCATGATGTCAAGCAAAGAGGCACTGAGTTTGAAGGTAGGCCTTGAAATACATCCACAGGTACATCTCCAATTGACTCAAATGATGTCAATTAGCCTATCAGAAGCTTCTAAAGCCATTACATCATTTTCTGGAATTTTCCAAGCTGTTTAAAGGCACAGTCAACTTAGTCGGGAGCTTCATGAAATGGGTTTCCATGGCCGAGCAGCTGCACACAAGCCTAAAATTATCATGCTCAATGCCAAGCGTCAGCTGGAGTGGTGTAAAGCCCGCCACCATTGGACTCTGGAGCAGTGGAAACGCGTTCTCTGGCGTGATGAATCCCGATTCTGGCAGTCCGACAGACGAATCTGGGTTTGGCGGATGCCAGGAGAACCTGCCCGAATAAATATCAAATATATTTTGATTTGTACACAGTATTGGCAGGATAGAACAGCAGCCTCTGGTAAGACAAGGTGTTGTGGTCTATGTGTATTTGTAAACAACAGCTGTTCTGGAAGTTTCGAGGTTTTGCTCGCCTGAGGTAGAGTATCTCATGATAAGCTGTAGACCACACTATCTACCAAGAGAGTTTTCATCTATATTCTTCGTAGCTGTCTATTTACCACCACAAACCGATGCTGGCACTAAGACCGCACTCAATGAACTGTATACGGCCATAAGCAAACAGGAAAACGCTCATCCAGAGGCGGCGCTCCTAGTGGCCGGGGACTTTAATGCAGGGGAACTTAAATCCGTTTTACCTCATTTCTACCAGCATGTTAAATGTGCAACCAGAGGGGAAAAAAACTCTAGACCACTTTTACTCCACACACAGAGACGCGTACAAAGCTCTCCCTCGCCCTCCATTTGGCAAATCTGACCATCATTCTATCCTCCTGATTCCTGCTTACAAGCAAAAACTAAAGCAGGAAGCACCAGTGACTCGGTCAATAAAAAAGTGGTCAGATGAAGCTGATGCTAAGCTACAGGACTGTTTTGCTAGCACAGACTGGAATATGTTCCGGGATTCTTCCAATAGCATTGAGGAGTACACCACATCAGTCACTGGCTTCATCAATAAGTGCATTGATGACGTCGTCCCCACAGTGACTGTACGTACATACCGAAACCAGAAGCCATGGATTACAGGCAACATCCGCACTGAACTAAAGGGTAGAGCTGCCGCTTTCAAGGAGCGGGACCCACTATGCCCTCAGACGAACCATCAAACAGGGAAAGCGTCAATACAGGACTAAGATCGAATCGTCGGATGTGGCAGGGCTTGCAAACTATTACAGACTACAAAGGGAAGCACAGCCGCGAGCTGCCCAGTGACACAAGCCTACCAGATGAGCTAAATTACTTCTATGCTCACTTCGAGGCAAGTAACACTGAAACATGCATGAGAGCAACCGCTGTTCCGGAAGACTGTGTGATCACGCTCTCCGTAGCCGATGTGAGTAAGACCTTTAAACAGGTCAACATTTACAAGGCCGCAGGGCCAGATGGATTACCAGGACGTGTACTCCGAGCATGCGCTGACCAACTGGCAAGTGTCTTCACTGACATTTTCAACCTCTCCCTGTCTGAGTCTGTAATACCAACATGTTTCAAGCAGACCACCATAGTCCCTGTGCCCAAGAACACTAAGGTAACCTGCCTAAATGACTACAGACGTGTAGCACTCACGTCTGTAGCCATGAAGTACTTTGAAAGGCTGGTCATGGCTCACATCAACACCATTATCCCAGAAACACTAGACCCACTCCAATTTGCATACCGCCCCAACAGATCCACAGGTGATGCAATCTCTATTGCACTCCATACTGCCCTTTCACAACTGGACAAAAGGAACACCTATGTGAGAATGCTATTCATTGACTACAGCTCAGCGTGCAACACCATAGTGCCCTCAAAGCTCATCACTAAGCTAAGGACCCTGGGACTAAACACCTCCCTCTGCAACTAGATCCTGGACTTCCTGACGGGCCACCCCCAGGTGGTAAGGGTAGGTAACAACACATCCGCCACGCTGATTGTCAACACGGGGGCCCCTCAGGGGTGCGTGCTCAGTCCCCTCCTGTACTCCCTGTTCACTCATGACTGCATGGCCAGGCACGACTCCAACACCATCATTACGTTTGCCGATGACACAACAGTGGTAGGCCTGATCACCAACAACGACGAGACAGCCTATAGGGAGGAGGTCAGAGACCTGGCCGTGTGGTGCCAGGATAACAACCTCTCCCTCAATGTGATCAAGACAAAGGAGATGATTGTGGACTACAGGAAAAAGAAGAGGACCGAGCACGCCCCCATTCTCATCGACGGGCTGTAGTGGAGCAGGTTGAGAGCTTCAAGTTCCTTGGTGTCCACATCACCAACAAACTAACATGGTCCAAGCACACCAAGACAGTCGTGAAAAGGGCACGACAAAACCTATTCCCCCTAAGGAGACTGAAAAGATTTGGCATGGGTCCTCAGATCCTCATTAGGTTCTACAGTTGCAACATCAAGAGCATCCTGACTGGTTGCATCACTGCCTGGTATGGCAACTGCTCGGCCTCCGACCGCAAGGCACTACAGATGGTAGTGCGTACGGCCCAGTACATCACTGGGGCCAAGCTTCCTGCCATCCAGGACCTCTATACCAGGCGGTGTCAGAGGAAGGCCCTAAAAATGGTCAAAGACTCCAGCCACCCTAGTCATAGACTGTTCTCTCTGCTACCGCACGGCAAGCGGTACCGGAGTGCCAAGTCTAGGTCCAAGAGGCTTCTAAACAGCTTCTACCCCCAAGCCATAAGACTCCTGAAAATCTAATCAAATGGCTACCCAGACTATTTGCAGACTTTACGCTGCTGCTACTCTCTGTTTATTATCTATGCATAGTCACTTTAATAACTCTACCTACATGTACATATTACCTTAATAACCGGTGCCCCCGCTCATTGACATTGACTCGGTACCAGTACCCCCTGTATATAGCCTGGCTATTGTTATTTTTACTGCTGCTCTTTAATTATTTGTTACTTTTATTTCGTATTATTTTATATTGTATTTTCGTGTGTGATTTTTTTTGGTATTCTTTCTTAAAACTGCATTGTTGGTTAAGGGTTTGTAAGTAAGCATTTCACTGTAAGGTCTAAACCTGTTGTATTCGGCACATGTGACAAATAACATTTGATTTGATTTGGTGTCCACATGCTTTTGGTCATGTAGTGTAGCTCAAGCTGGCTAACGTTAGCCATGCTAGCATGTATATAATTACATTCCAGACCAAGTGTTGGTGGTGGTGAGCTACAATCCACCAATCAAATAAATGTGTATTTGTCACATGCACCAAATACAACTGGTGTAGACTTTACCATGAAATGCTTGCTTACGAGCCCTTTCCAACAATGCAGAGTTTAAAAATAAAATAGTAACACGAGGAATAAAATAAAATACACAAGAATGGCGCTATATATAGGGTACCAGATCAATGTGCTGAGGTACGAGGTATTTGAGTTTGTGGCTGTGTTATCTAGTGGGAACCCGTTAGCGTGGCAGGCTCAGATGCTTTCTTCCCCTGGGCTCAAAGCGAAAGAGAAAATCATACCTGCTTGTTCTCATTTTGTAGTACCTTGTCTGTTCTCCTTTTTGTTTTGTAAACTTTTCGGCATTTTCTCTGTGAAGTAGGCTAGCTGACGGAGATCTGGAATCTATCTATTTGGGATTTCTCTGATTCTCCATCGGCCGGTGAAGTGCCCATCTCCCTGGCTTAGGTAGCTAACTCAGCCTGAACGCTTTCAAAAGTTTTACCATCGGATGTGCCCCAGCCATCAATCTGTAAGTCTCTGCTCTCTCTTTGCTTTGATCTGTTGTTATGTTTTAGTTTGGTTAGTTGTGTTCTAACTGGTCTCCAGTAGTTGGGCTCTAGCTTGCCGACCATAACTGTGGTTGTTGGCTAGGCTGGCTAGGTTAATAACTAGTTAGCTAAATAGCTCATGTTAGCTGGCTGGATAGCTTGCTGTCTAAGATAACTGCATATAGCTGACATTCTTTAACTGGTTAGATGGCGTTACGTATTTACAAAATGTTGTTTTACTTTAATGTAGCTGTAAGCTTGGTGTTGATAGCAATTGGGTGACTCAATTCCGACATGACTTCCGCATTCTGATCGGTTTTATGTAATAACTAAAAAAATAGAAAAGTGAGGTGTAACTTTGCATTGGGACTTTTGATGCGTATACTAATTAGGTTGAATGGCGGGAACCCGGTTATCGAGATTTACCGCCCAAAACCACTCGCTTTTCTCAGGATAAATAACTGCAAAAAAACGGTAAATTATAACAAATTATTTATATGAACAGCATGGCGTGAAATGGAACTGTTAAATTATGCAATGTCTAAATCTGGCTTCTCTACGGCATCTGCATGATGAATCAAGGTTGGGGACAGACAGCCCATCCCAGTATGGAGCGCATGTAGACCTATCATCTCATCATGCTAACTTTTTTTCATGTGATAGGTAGGCCTACATTTGCTGCAGCTACAGTAATATAAAGACAGAAAGCTGTGAAGAGACAGAATCATTAGATCATTTGTTTTGGTTCTATCCATGTGTAGCTTGTTTTTGGACACAGGTCCAGGAATGGCTAAAGGATTGCAATATTTACCTGGAACTAACCTTGCAGATAGCATTACTGGGTGATCTGAAAAGTCATAGTCAATCAATCAATAATATAATAATACTTTTAGCAAAAATGTTTATTTTTAATTCACAATCTGTAGAAGCAATGAGAATAGAAAGGTTCAGAACTTTTGTAAAACATCACAGTACGGTTGAAATATATATGGCAAATAGAAATCCTATATGGATGGTGTTAAGAGATAGATGGGAGGTGTTGAATAGAGTTGAAGGATGGGACTAATAACAAATAACAACAAATAATAACAAAGATAGCTAATAATGTAAGCATACTGTGTCCATAATAAGTATATAGGTTGTATGTTGGGAGCTTTTGGGAAAGAGCACAGTTAGAAAGATATGGCATATAGAAGCAAACCGGATGGACATCATGAAAATGATCGGAGAGGTTGAGAGTAGAAGAAGTTCAGGAGCAATATATATATATTTTTTTAAATATATATATATATATAATAGAATTATTGTAAAATTAACTCTGTCCATAAGGTGTAGATAGTAAGTATAGACCGGAAGTAGAGGCCTGGGCATTGTTGTTCACTAATTTACTCCAAGTAGGGAAAGGATGGTGAGGTTGAAAAGTAATAAAGGGGAGTATATATATAAAAAATAAAATAAAAATAAAAACATGGGGGATTGGAAGTGATGCAGACAATTACATTGATAGAAGATACAATCTATCTCCAATATTAAGCTGATCCATTCCCCCCGAATTTTTAAAAAAAAGATTATATATATATATATATATATATATATATATATATATATATATATAAAAATAAAAAATAAAAAAATAAAAGCGCGTCTAATTTACCCATCTCCATCTGGCTTTCGGGGTCACCTTATTTTTTATTGTAAAGATTGCAGCTGCAGAGTTTTTAAAACAGTTTATTACCCGAATATCGTTGCTTTAAATCAGTGCATGCGCGAGCATTCTCTCGCAGTCTTTCTCTCTCTCTCAATCAATTCCATTCAAATTGCATCCAAAATAGATTTCTAGATTGATATATAGCCCTATACAGTGCATTCGGAAAGTATTCAAACCCCTTGACTTTTTCCTCATCAATCTACACACAATACCCCATAATGACAAAGCATAACAGGTTTTAAGAAATGTTTGCAAATGTATTAAAAATAAAAAACGGAAATATCAAATGTACATAAGTACCTTGTTGAAGGACCTTTGGCAGCGATTACAGCCTCGATTCTTCTTGGGTATGACACTACTACAACTCCCCACTAACTACCGAATATCACCCTCCTTTCATGTTTCCCTCCTCAGGTCGGTGGTTCCTGGTCACCTGGCTGATGCCGTCCCCCGTGACACCCCTCCGACACCCCTGGACATCGAGGGGACCCGCGCCTATGCTGTTAAGTCGCTCCGGGACTCATGATGTCGTGGGGGTCAGCTCCAGTACCTGGTGGACTGGGAGAGGTACGGTCCTGAGGAGCGCTCTTGGGTCCTGGTGGCGGACATCCTGGACTCTAACATCATCCGGGATTTCCATCTCCGCCATCCGGACCGTCCCGCTCCTCGCCCTCGGGGCCGGCCCGCTCCTCGCCCTCTGGGTCGTCCTCCTGCGGCCGGAGCCGCGCGTCCGGGGGGGAGGGGGTACTGTCACGCCTACTCCTGCTCCCTCCCTCCGGCGCTCGACGTCACCGGTCTACTAGCCACCGGTCCTGGCAACCCACATTGCGCACACCTGGCAACCATCATTGCGCACACCTGCTCCCCATCATTACGCACACCTGGACTTAATCACCACCCTGATTACTCTCCCTTCATATAGCCTCAGTAGCCTCTGTCATCAGGCAGTATTGGTTTTGGTTACGTTCAGTACGCTTCTCCTGTTTTGTATTATCTTCATGTATATTATTATTAAACTCACCTTCTGCACCTACTTCCTGACTCCCTGCATATACGTTACACTGTTCCAAGACAGGTGCATGATAATGGTCCATTCTAAATCAAAACTAATTTCACACATACATGATTTAGTTTATGTAAAGACAACATTAAATTAA
Organism: Coregonus lavaretus; assembly: GCF_964263955.1. Taxonomy (NCBI): domain Eukaryota; kingdom Metazoa; phylum Chordata; class Actinopteri; order Salmoniformes; family Salmonidae; genus Coregonus; species Coregonus lavaretus. Next base: position 33,115,825 of record NC_139993.1, on the reverse strand, counting down.
GAATAGTCTGATGGGTGACAATATTAGCCTATCACTTGTGAATTATGTATTATCACTTGTGAATGATGCCCAAAGTGTGCAGTAAGGCAAGAGACAGTGCATGCCTTTTTTTTAACTTTTTTTTATCATAGTTGCCTAGCCCATAGCCTATATGTTTTAATAAGGTTTGTATCAAAACTAAAGTGGCCAAATAATTTCTTAAAATTAAGCACATTAATCCGCTTTACAACCGGTATAGATCCTAACTGGCATACATAGGCGGCGCGTGAGTTTCAAGTTTGGGGAAGATAATTTTCACCATAGAAATGCACCTTTATAATAAAGCACATGCATAATCGTATTTGCGGTCAGAAAAGTGATTAATTGATTGCATTTTGGAACATTCGTGCTTATAGCCTACTGCCGTATGCGCATTGCTGTGCTTATAATGTGAAGAAATAGCCAAATAGTTTATCAAAATTTTAAGCTAAACGTTCTAATCTGTTGCATCAGTCGCATTGCTTTTAAAAGGTGGTTGTATTAATTTGGGATCTATTGCATCCCACAACTGTCCCAGCGTATGTTAGGAATATTTATTTATTGCACAGAAGGACAAGTTGACCAATAGAATAGGTCAACTTTTGTACTATGGGGGATAGTAGATTGACATAGGCTAGTGCTTTTGCTGTTCGTTAGGCCTACTCATCTTGCTGGCTGACGAAAAGTAGGCTAAATGTGGACAGTTCTTCTAACAACTTCAATATGCACCTTGGAATTCGATGAGGGACGCGCGCAGTTGCGTCTCCGATGTGTCTGTCTTCACTTGTAGCCTACTTCTTAGCTGTGAGAAGGACCCGATCACATGACCGGCATTGGCTAATAAGAATTGAGATATCTGAGAGAGCCATGTGAGTGAGATGTGCTTCGGAGCACGGCAGACGGGAGAAGGGAATTATATTGATTAAATTCAGCCCAAGGGCACAACGGCCACTTTGGCCGCAAAAGGCAATTGTCAAATTGTGAATGAGAGACTGATGAAGTGTGTGCAGCCTGCACAAGAAACAAATCAGAGCTCATGCCTTTCATGCAACTTTTTTCAAATCATCATTAGTCGCATCATGCAGCCTTAGAATACATACAAAATATAAACATATAGCCCAATGTTTGTATCACAACTAAAGTTGCATAAATAAATTAAGCATTTAGGGAGGATCTGTATCTTTGTTAACCGCTCAACACAGAATAGCTGTATGTGGACACTTCCTTGGAAATCGTTTGGAGAAAATATCCTTTTTATTTTATTCAGCTATGTTCAATTGTATTCTTCATACTATGAATTAAGAAAAAATAATTATATGGAATTCTAAGCAAATCCTATCTGCTAAATGAACTAGTGTAGCCTACAGCCATATGGCATAGCCATATCAGGGCCTAACATAAGGACAACTCAGAGTATGCTATTCTGTTCTGAAATATACTACATTTTCTTCATATCATGTTTCTTTAGACATGTCTAAAATCAATAATGGATTTATTGTGATGGTGTAGGCTATATTAAATGGATTTATTATACTTTTTTTAATGTAGATGTTCCAAAGGTCTGCATCAGTGGCTTGTAGGCTAAGCATGGAAGCCAGGAGATGCTAATGTGTTTATGTTAATTAACGGTCAATTACAGTGAGACCGGCAGTTATTTGCTTGACAATCACCGGCTGATGAAATTTCATGACCGCCACAGCCCTATCACTAATCTCTCTTCGTCCTCTGATAACAGCTTCTTAGGCCCACTCCTGCAGCCATGGACTACCTTTCCACTCATCCGGTCTGCTAAGCTCATCCTCGGTACTTGAAATATCACAACTGCCTTCCTGACTGACATACCCTTTTTACATGCCTTCATGGCCTCCATATTTTTTGTTATTTCTTTAGGTGCTGGCATGGTATTGTCACTGTAAGGACATGCAAAACTACTGTCAAGACTCAGATTATTGGTATTTGGTGTCACCTACTGCTTTTATTTTTCTAATGACAAATCAAATGAATGATCATTAATTTAACGCAACACAATTTGGAATCAATATGTTGCATCTAGATGATTAGATTCTGGTAGACACCACCAGCTAGCGAAAGTAACAACCTTAGTACACCTAGCTCCTATGTGTGTCCCCGTTTGGACTGACAGTCGCAGGGTCCTGGATTCGATTCCGGGGCTTCCCATCAACTTTTTATACATCAGAAGCGGGATGACACCAGCTGGAGCTGGGAGGCCATCAGAATTCTGATCGTTAACTGGGCTGGCAGGATGGATGTGGGTGAAGCGCAGGGACACCTTTTATGAAGAAATGTTGCAGTCATACTCTTAGTTCTGCAAGGACTACTACCATGTCAGAAGTTCGGGCCACTTGGCGTAATAGGACACCCAGAAATAGCACCTAAATTGGCTACAATAATATAGGCCACCAAATATGAATTAGTGATATTACTTACAAAACATGTTTAGGTTTATTTGACCGATAGCTATCCGAATGGAGAGCCATTATTAACTTGTAACACAGATGGAAGGAGCAGTATCTTTGCTTGATAACAAGCAAAAGTACACTGAACAAAAATATAAACAACATGTAAAGTGGTGGTCCCACATTTCATGAGCTGAAATAAAAAATCCCCCAATATTTTCCACATGCAAAGAAAGCTTATTTCTCTTTGTGCACAAATTTGTTTACATCCCTGTTAGTGAGCATTTCTCCTTTGCCAAGATAATGTGACATATCAAGAAGCTGATTAAACAGCATGATCATTAAACAGGTACACCTTGTGCTGGGGACAAAAAGCCACTAAAATGTGCAGTTTTGTCACACAACACAGATGTCTCTAGATTTGAGGGAGAGTGCAATTGGCATGCTGACTGCAGGAATGTCCACCAGAGCTGTTGCCAGATAATTTAATGTTAATTTCTCTACCATAAGCTGCCTCCACTGTCGTTTTAGAGAATTTGGCAGTACGTCCAACCAGCATCACAACCGCAAACCATGTATAACCACGCCAGCCCCATCCACGTCCGGCACCTTCACCTGCGGGGTAGTTTGTGTGGGAGTGGGCAGGAGTGCTGAGGAGTATTTCTATCTGTAATAAAGCCCTTTTGTGGGGAAAAACACATTCTGATTGGCTGGGCCTGGCTGCCAAGTGGGTAGGCCTATGCCCAAGGCCCACCCATGGCTGCACCCCTGCCCAGTCATGTGAAATCCATAGATTAGGGCCTGATTTATTTATTTCAATTAACTGATTTCCTTATATGAACTGTAACGCTGTAAAATCTTTGAAATGTTGCATTTATATTTCTGTTCAGTATAGCTGGCTAGCTAGGTAAAGAAAGAATAAACAGAGATAGCTAGCATTTCTCTTCATTTTCCATTGCTAGCTTGGTAAATAATGATAGTATACCGGTTTAATCCACATGAAATCCCTTTGCAGTGGATTCGTTCGCTAGCAAGTCGGGCTTTGCTGTCACATTTACGTGGCGCGAATTGGGCACGAAGATAGTACTGGAACCATAGACGGGTTGGTGGTTTAGCAACAAAACCGACACGGACAAAACAGACTGGGTTGGCATAGATTGTTGACATGTAAGCTATATTGCCTCCAATGTTTATTGAAAACATAAATACATTTGCACAATGAGCACTTGTCTCTCAAAAACATCATTACAGTTGTTGGTTAGCTAGCTAGCGAATTTTAACCCTCAACGTTCCACAATGTGGTGAAAATGGCAGCCATATTGGTCAGGGAGATCCGAACCAGGCATAATCCTAATTTTACTTCTGCAGAAAAAAAGTAAGGCGTGTGATATATCAGAAATTGTGTAATAAAATTGTCAACCTAAAATTGTTATTATAGTTTAAGGGTTTTATACCAATATAGCCTCTAAAATATGCAAACAGACCACACGTCTCAATGTTTGTTTTCTTGGACAGCTGTGATTGCTATTATATGATACAATGTCAGTATTTGTTGCATTTACAACTTGTCTGTCCTATCAACCGATTTCATCCAGTGTATAGCTGTGGATTGACAATTGTTTGAATGGAATGTTGGCATATTGGCAGTTCATTATAAATATTAATGGAATCATTCCTCTAAAACTGTCTGGGTAACTAACTCCCTGACCAGAATGGCTGACCTTTAGACCATAAGAAGGTTCATGTCTATTGTAGTATTCTAATTCCATGACTGGACCAAAGATTCATCTTTAATCTCTGGGCTGGGCAAGTTAGAGACATCAAAAGTTATGGTAGGCTGCTAGAGGGGAAAACTGCTGGTAGGCTAGGAGAAAATCAGGTGGAGTAAACAAAACAATGTATCTTTTAAGCAACTGTTTACATCAGTGTGGCCTAGGCCCTACGGAGTAGATAGACAATCATGCCAAACTAATTAACTTAAAACATTCATAAGCTCATTATGAATCAAGATCGTCAAACAAAATAGTCTGTAAAGTGTTAAGCTCCAAAGATGTAGCCTACAAGTATGCAGGTGAAAATCCCCACACGACACATTTCACAAGGGCAAGATGATTTATGTACTTATCGTTTTCTGGTTGCATGAGGAGTCCTGAGCTCTTAGGTCTAATTCTATTGGATTTGTGGAGTTATATCTACCACGAACAAAACTTGCGTTAATAAACTTGCGTTAATAGTTATAATATGGACAACATTCCTCTTAAAACGGTCATTATGAAGAGAAAGTCCCCAAAAATATTTGCCCTTGCCCTGCAAAAAGAAAATACATTTTATTAGGCAGCATTCTCATCTCACAGAAAAATAGACATCAGGTGCCATCCAGTGGTGGTATTGTACAACTGCAGTTGAATCTAACACGGTTGATTGTTTCCTATTGTCCATACAAATTCTGAAAATATTTTTGTACATAAACACTAAGACAACGCCACATTTTACAGTTACTGAAATTATGCCCGAAATGCAATCATAACCATTAATGGGTTCGTACTTTTCCGCAACTAAGTTCACCACAGGTTTCAGCAAACGTTTAAGCAGACGCATTCCTGAGCATTTCTTACCAAGATACAACCACACTCAAAATACACAAAATAGAAAAATTATAAATTCCATTCAATTTGAAAACAAAAGGTAATTCAGAATGAAAAAGCTATGAATGATCTGATCAGAGACATTTAAAACTCAGATGTTCAGTTAAGTTCAATTGCAGTTAAGTTTTAAAAGGGAAGAAGAAAAGTCAAAGGGTCTATAAAAGCAACATCTGAATTCACAAAGTTTTTGTGAGCAATATACATGCTGCAGACAGTTTCACAATACATCTAAACATGTGACTGGGAACTGGGTGTTCAGACCTCAGTAGCGGCGACCGAAGGCCCCGCCACCCTGCATCATCTGGTTCTGACGATTCAGAGCTCCAGAGAGGGACTGGGAGGTCCCTGTTGTCATGTAGCCTCCACCACGACTGTGGGTCAGAAAACAAGACACCATTAGGACCAGAATTGTCGTATGTCTCCTTTGTGATAGAAACATAGTAAATACTGCCATATATTTGAATTTACCTTGCCATTCCTCCCCGTGCCCCCATGTGACTTTGGCCTGGGATGCCCCCGTCTCGACCTGTTTGCCAGGTTCTGTCCCAGTCACGGCCCTCCCTGAAAGAAACCACAGACAGACAGTCAGTGACAAGCAGCTCAGAGCACACCTTGGTATCCATCTGGTGAGAGGTAAATTAACTTGACAAAACCATCTAAAAATCAAACTGACCTCGGATTAATAGTACGCTTGTCATAACTTCCTGCTGCGGTCCAGGCGTCCCTCCCATGCCTCTCGGTACGGTCCGAGAAGTGCTGCTGAGGGAAGCATGATTAAAACCAAACAATCGTGTCACATTTAAAATGGCACGAAATGCTGTAAAACAGGTGGAACTACATGAACATCAACAACTCTCATATTGGTGCCTAATGGCATACATGAGGCCATGTCTCTTACTGTGCTATCCCGGTCTGCAACTACAGCCCGTGAAGTGTCCCTCCTACAGGAAAGATCAGATTATTAAACATTATTAAACACAAACATTGATTATTGATCGAAACATGGCATACAACCACAAATTCATCACCAACAAGCAGTTGGCCATTAATACTACTTTTTACGCAAGTGTAAACATAAGCATCTATGATGCCTACATAACATAACAGACGCCATAAACAGTCATTACAACTGGTGTCAGCTCACGGAAAATAACCTTACTCAGCCTACTCTGTACCTGTCAATGACGGCATCGTCCTGGTAGCGTCCACGGTCCCGGTGGTCAATGTCTTGGTAGCGCTCCTGGCGACCGAAGTCTGAGCGCCCCCCATAGCGGTCATCCATAGCCAGCCTCTTGTCCTGCCAGTCGTCTTTCCTACAAGCAGCAGGTCTTTGTCAGTCGCAATAAAATATTCTCAAACCATGCACACCTTGTCATGACAGTCATGTACACTGAAGATCTCGATTAAGGCTGAGGTTGTTATGTGGCCAGCCATCTATTCTATTTTATGATAGAGACCTGGTAAGTCAAACAGGTGTACTGATGCAGTGGAGAGGGGGGAAAGGGGGACAGATGGGGATAAAGTGTGTACCTGCTGTCAATGTCGGCGTAGGGCCTCTTGAGTGGGCGGCGGTCCTGCTCGAAGCGCAGCTGCTCCTGCTGCCTACGGAGCTCCTCCCTCTCCCGTTGGATCCTCTCCTGCTCACGCCGGCGCTCGTACTCCACACGCTGACGCTCACGCTCCAGGAACTCGCGCTCCATGCGGTCAAATTTCAGCCGCTCCTTCTCCACCTCCAGCCAGTTTCTTTTCCGCAGGAGGCGCTCGCACTCCTCCTTCTCCCGGAACAGGCGGATACGCTCACGCTCAGTGCGGTTGTCTGCGCTGCCACGGTCTGGGCCACTGCCGCGCTCACTGGGCCAATCAGAAAGCATAGGAGATATTTAGTGGAATCACTTTGAATGACCAGTCTCTTTTCAAAACATTCTAACTGCTGTAACAAGCTAACAGTGTACAGACACATGCATACGCATGTGAAGAGACACACAAAGGTACAGATATGCACACACACATTGTAATATTGTTGTATGGTGGCATTAAACATTTTGTATTGTAGATATGTAGTGGTGTAATAATGTTATGACGTACTGTTTTATATGTAAGTGCTTTAATATGTTTGGACCCCAGGAAGAGTAGCTGCTGCCTTATGGGGATCCCTAATAAATACAAATACAACCTGGCTTCATTCTTAGCAGTAAGGTGAAATGTTTTGCAGCTATAGCAACTCCTCACCCAGAGTGCCTGCGTCGCTCCACCTCCCTGATGTCCCTCTCCCGCTGCCTCCGTCTCTCCCGCTCACGCTGCTCCTTGATCTGGTCAAACGACAGGATGTCCTTCTCTTTGCTTGGGGACTTGCGGTCGCGACTCTTGGTGCTCTGTATTGAACAACACAAAAGCTCATGTAGCGTAACCATTTTTTTCACAAAAGTTGGAGGTGAAAGTTCAATAGATGGAGCATAGATGTCAGCGTTTGGGTATCTTACCCGGTCTTTGCTTTTGGCTTTCACGCTGATGACAGGCTCTCCCTTGGACTTGTCCATCACCACTGTCCTTTCATTACGTTTGCCATCTTTTCCGACTTCACCTTCAGCCTTTTCGTCCTTGTTGGCATCGGACCTGGAGAGAGAAAATAGTTAAAAAAACGAATCTAGTATCTGATGACATACAGTAAGTATATAGCTTAAAGTGTAATGACTTTGACATGTTCTCAGAGCTTACTTGGAGTCTGAGGAGTGTCTCCTGTCGGTGCCAGACTTAGCGTCACTATTGTCAGCAGGCTTCTTCCCAGCAGGCTCGTTCTTAGCCTGGAACAGAGGTCGGAGGTCAAACAATGGTGAGACAGATTATAACGGCAGACCTGCCAACCATTAAGAATTTGTATGAGTACCACTTCAGCGTGGCAGCATCACCTCCGGAGCCCCACGTCGGCACACATGCGAATCCCACACTGCTCAAATCATAGGCAAATGCACCTTTTTTAGCCTAATAATGTTGACAGAAGACTGCCTCAGTAGGAATGGTATGCTATAGACTTATGGGTACTTGGTAATTGGCTGCTTTTCAGTAGCTAACTAGAAATGTTTAAATGTACACATTTTCTGACAAGGTGGTGCTGATGTAGGCCTAAGGTTGGGTAGGGAGGGAGGTCCGGAGGGGGGGGGGGGTCAGTCAACTCCCCCCTCAGGAGGTTGGAGCATTTGGCAGTTTTGAAAAACCTGTAAATGCCATTTCCTGAAACCTAGAGTCTTGAGCTCTATTCGGACAGGATTAGTTTTACTGGGGGAGGTCGGTAATGTAATTAACTGATTCGATAAAAACGCATATCAAGTGCAAGTGTGCTGTTTAGCTCACATCTGAAGGCTGGGGGGCCATTTAGGACGTCTTCTACTACGGATCGCTAAAATATCCTAATGATTATGATCACACTTCCTCAATTCAAATATTATGAAGACACTATACCAAAGACGGTTTGGTATGGTTGACAGAAACTCCAGTTATCAGTGTAGCCTGGACTTATTGAAATATATTCACGCCTAGAAGAAAAAAACTTCCAGGCTTCCGTCATAACTGTCAACTTATAAAAACAAACAAAAAAAGATTTACAGGGAGCAGTTTAAAAAAGAAAAACTAATCCCGTCCGAATCGTTCTCTGGAATAACGGACATTCTGGGGTAATAAATACATAACCAATGTTCTCTAGTAATAATAGTCTCGTGCGAATAGGGTTTTAAATGATATCAAAAATTGTAGCCAATGATGATTCAAATTAATAGCCGCTTTATGTGGATAGTCTAGTGAAAATGTAAACTTGCATCATCTTAATTTAGTTAGTGGAGAAAATTCTGAATAATTCAATTACTGGATGCAATGTAGTCGTCTAGATTGATGTAGGCTATTTGGAATATGAAATAACTGAACTAGGCCTATATGAGCTGGTTTCAGATCTCCATCCCTGACCTAATCCATCAATTTAGGTCTGACTACTAGGCTTCTGTTGACATACAGCTATATCAATAGTTAATCAGTTCTTGATCTGTCCTAACATACTGTTAAAAAATTAAATCAGCCTAACATAACTTTCTGTGAAGGACGGTATTGGGCAGAACAGCTCTGCCATTTCTGTTCCATCCACAGAGCGACACGCACTGAACTACCGCAACACTGCACAAAATAAGTGGTTGTGCACTTGACTAATACATACAATTCTGTATTTGGCAAACAGTTGGTTCTCCATTTTCCCTACCCCTTTTACTCACACATCAGTGGTATCAACAGTCGAAGTGGAAAGTGGCCATCCAGCACGAGGGAGGGAAATAGTACTAAGACTACAGGGCAGGCCGGAGCGGAGAGCTAGAGATTCTCTCTCTTCGCCCAAGTCGTCTGATTGGCTCAGCTCCAACTTCAGACACTTGAGTCAAAAACCACAATGTGCCAACTAGAAGCCTATTTTGGGGAGTTTTTTGTACCAGCTTACTTTGACCTCAAATTGCGTGCATGGTACACCTAAAGCGTGCAGGTTGGCCGGTCTGTAATGGTCAATCCTCACTTCTCTGAATGAAGGCATCCCATACATTTGATAAAACTACAGGTGGTCTAAGAGGCCACTGATATAGAAGATGGTAGATAATGACCCTCACCCTCTCCACAGAGATCATTCTACCGTGGAGCTCGGTCCTGTGCAGGTGGCTGATGCACTTGGTGGCCTCCTCCGTGGAACACATGGTGACAAAACCGTAGCAGCGAGCCCCGGGGCTCCGGGCGTTAGTCACCACTTTAGCTCCAACAACCTGATGTTGAGACGGAGAAGGATAGGACACTTAATTCATGGGCAGTGAAAATGTGTATGTGGGGTCCGAAAGTACCATTTCACACCTACATCTTGCTCAATTACATTCATGCATGAACATATACACCAAAAAAGGGGTGGTTATTTTTTCCTCAGGATACTGACCTTTCCATACTTGCTGAACAGAGTCTTTAGATCAGTCGCTCTGGTGGTGGAGGAGAGGCCGCTAACCCACAGGTTTCTGCCACTACTAGCTGGAGCGCTACCTGTAGGGGCTTTCAGAACACAGCCAAACATGAGCCAAATGTACACAGACATTCAACTCAGAGCTGATTCAGCACCTCATTCAAATGTGGCCATTGTAGGAAATTGCAAAAGACGCACTCACATCACATCCCAATTACAGAATGAACAATGTTTACACTTACCCTTTTCATCTTTTGAGTCAGGCTTGCTACCTTTTTCCTCATCAGAACTAAAGACAAAGAGAACACACAATGAATATTTGGAAGTGAGAAGACCTGGGGGGAGGGGGCTCTCATCCAGATGAATCATACTTACCCTGTGCACACAGTAATTAACCCCAGCATATACAAAATTACAGTGATTTGGGTGTGTGTCAATGTTACAAGGCTGCCTTACATGGCCAAAGAAACTCCCAATACATTACTTTATGATGGTAAAGAGGTGAGGTAGGGGTGGGGAATGACAAAATGATAACTTGACAAATGCAGACCATTTTACCTCCAGAAGAGCACCAAAACTTGCTAAAATAGGAGCCAATGCAACAGAGATAGCCATTGTTCTAGTAGACAGAAAACAACAAACCTCTTTTTCTGATCATCGCCCTCAACAGAAGAGGACTCTTTCACTGCCGTTGATTCTGCAGCATTCTCTTCAGTCTTCTTCTCTTCCTCCTCACCCTCAGCTTTAGAGACCATTTCCGAATCAACAGCGCTTTCGGTTTCACCCGCGCCCTGCTCGCTTACGCTAACAGCCCGAGTGCTCTCGCTTTCAGGGTCAACTGCCTCTTCTGGGACATTTTGAGTGTCCTCAGTGTCTTTCGTTTCACTCGCAGTTAGCTTAGCAACGTCCATGTCGCTAGTCGACAGTTCAGGCTCCAAATTGATGGCCTCCTTGGCTTTAGTGGTGTTGCACACATCGTCTTCCTCGGCAACATTGACCATGTCCCCGATGGTGGCTTGATCTTCTGTCGGTGGCTCCTGGCGCTCTTCATTTAGCGGCTCAGATAAACAAGACCCGGCTACTTTCTCATTTTCTACGGATTTAACAGGAATAGAATGGCACAGAGTTTAATTACTTCTGAAACACAGCAATGGTTAACGTGGAACTGGCAAGGCTGGAAAAGGACGTGGCCCTCCGCTGTCATTGAACTACGTATACACAGATACACACGTAACAAGAGACTGGAAAAACCAAAGAGACTGACCAAGCAGCCTAACTCCTCATTCAAGTCGACCATTTCAGTTCACCTGATCCCTAGGCAGAAAATGATCTGATCTGAAGAAAGCCACAAGATCAGCAGAGGCTCCATGAAGGTCCATCTTCATGCAATTGCTGACTTCATGAGTGTCCATAATCTGGTAAGTGACAGCGAATTCAGATTTCTTTTGGTTTGTATAACAAGTCCATTAGTCTCATCTCCAGTGAGAATATTAGTCAGAGTCCTAAAAAGGCTTTTGAATGGTTGGTTTCAAATGATGGGCCTCAGTCTTCTCTTCTTGGTCTTTGCGTGGCAACCTAAAAACACTGTTACCTGCAACAACTAAACCTTTAATTACTGGCTTTGTGCTTCAGATTGTTAACCAGTTCTGTGTTAATAATAGGAGGGTGCCCAAAATAGACAGATTAATTTATCAGTATTTAACAATTCTAGTTAACAAGCGTCAACACACAGTCAGCAATTATCTTTGGATTTCCAGTCTCTTCCTGACCAACCACAGGCATGAATGTTATGCAAAAAGAGTGTGCATTCATATCAACTTCCAACCCCTTTTCAACAGTACCTATTTCTTCCTTTGAGTCTTTGGGCTCCGGATCCTTCTCCTGAACCTAAGGGAATAAAAGGAAAATGTATCTAGTGTAACATGGCTCGGTACCTAACACAATGGGGTTTTACAGTCTGTTTTCCTTCCAACTACACACAAATGATTATGAAATGCTGCTTGCATTTTAGTTCAACTATAACACTTTAGGTAATGGGCAAATTAGATCTTCCGTCTCTTCAATGTCTGCTAATTCAGGCTGTGCCTCCTAGTTTTAAAAAATAGAAAAAAACAAGTGGGAGAATATTGGAATCATCATTAGATATGACTGTGCCACAATAGCAGCAAGTTTGTCTCACCTCTTCAGGTTTGGCTTCACTCATTGGCTCAGGAGAGCCAGAGACTCCATTGTGTTCATCTTCGTTCATGGCCTCTTCATCAGCCAGGATCTCGGGGTTGACTTCATCCGATGGAGAGTTCAGGACTTCATCTGTGTCGTACTCCTCCTCGGCTGGCATACTGTTGTCATTCTCAGCCTCATCAAGCACATTCATATCCAGGATGTCCATGTCCTGCATGTTGTCATCCTTGAATGGAATTATAGGAGGTGAATTTATTAACAGATTGTTATCCAGGTAGCGCATAGTGATTGCATTAGATAAAACCAGGTGATTCAATGGTAGACACTCACCTGGCCATCACCCGAATCTTCCTCAATGGTGCAGTCCTCTGATTCATCGTTCTCATGTCTTTTCCCTGCAGACAAGATCGTAATTGGAATGCAATTGGATATCACGAAATTGGGGAGAAGGGGGTAATTTTTTTAAAAAGTCTCTCTAATATAAAATTACTCCAAGACATCATTGCTTACTTATGACCTTGCTCTCACTCCCTTAACATACCTTTGGAGGTCCGTTTAGCCAGTGCCGCCTTAGGAGTTGCATCGAGAACAACCGCTATCTCATCTGGGTTTCCACCCTCTTCTTCAATAGCCTGTGGAGAAATTGACATACTGAATTATTATAGTTACCTGGCTAGCTAGCTAACTACGTTATATCTGGTTTAGGGAGTTTAGCCAACTTGACTATTATCTAACACACGAATATGTGGTCAGCTACAACACAGTGCTAGTTAGTGGAAATTATGACTTACATAAACATCTGACCCGGAAAGCAAGCTTGCAGGCCTAGGAGCAGGCCTAGGAGCAGCGTTTCCCTAACCTCTCCTCCAGTGCCTACAACCTTTCAGCTTATTCGATGTATTTTAGTACTAACATATCTGATTCAAATGGCCAACTAATCACTAAGGCTTTCATTAGTTGAATTGGGTATACTAACTAGTTAGTTCTAGAATACGGAGTGGGGGGGCTCGAGGATAGATTTTTGGAAAGCGCACCATGTGGCTACCGCGCCCGCTCACAAAGGCCTTGCCGTTCGGCTACGCAAGGCCATGGCTAGCAGATGTTAATTTAATTTATTTGAAATAAATACACAATTTAGTTAGCTAGCTAATTCTAGTGGTTATATACATCATGCAACTAACGTTAACTAATACCGTGACATTGGTTCCAGTTCATTTTTGAATTATCATGATGCATAAACACAGCTAGCTACTAGTTAGCATGGCTAACGTTACCTTTTTCAGCCTCTCTGTCAGCGTACTCTTGATGCCGGTGGCGTCCAGATTTCGTTTTTTTAATTCTGCTTTCAAGTCAATGACTCTCAGCTCCGACAATTTGCGAATTGCTCCCTCAGGAATCTCTACGCCCCCTGCTTCTCCTGTCGAATAGTTTTCAGACATGATTACACAGAGAAAACGCTATTTTGTTGCAAGTACAGGTTAGCTAATCTCTTGCACGAAACAATCAGCCTACTGTTACAAAATGGCGTGCTATGAACAGGGACTTCCACTGCGCATGTGTTATCTGATTACCTTTTGTGAAAAGGGGCAGTGTTCTTATAATTATGAACGCCTAAACGTGCTCTTCTTCTTCTTCGAGTTTTATATCGAGCTACACGCAAAAGGTGTATTGTCGCCACCAACTGAACGGAGGTGCAAAAAATATACAAGACAAAACTAAATTCAATACGGGGAAGCGAAAATGTACATTAATCCACACAAACTACAAACCCCAAAAAATACACAGTACCAGTCAAAAGTTTGGACACACCTACTCATTCCATTAAAAAATAACTATTTTCTACATTGTAGAATAATAGTGAAGACATCAAAACTATGAAATAACACATATGGAATCATGTTGTAACCCAAAAAGTGTTAAACAAATAAAAATATATTTTACATTTGAGATTCTTCAAAGTAGCCACCCTTTGCCTTTTTTATTTATTTATTTTTATTTAACCTTTATTTAACCAGATAAGCCAGTTGAGAACAAGTTCTCATTTACAACTGCGACCTGGCCAAGATAAAGCAAAGCAGTGCGATAAAAACAACAACACAGAGTTACATATGGGGTAAAAAATACATAAAGTCAAAAAATACAACAGAAAATATATATACAGTGTGTGCAAATGTAGCAAGTTATGGAGGTAAGGCAATAAATAGGCTATAGTGCAAAATAATTACAGTTAGTATTAACACTGGAATGCTAGATGTGCAAGAGATTATGTGCAAATAGAGATACTGGGGTGCAAAAGAGCAAAATAAATAACAATATAGGGATGAGGTAGTTGGGTGGGCTAATTTCAGATGGGCTGTGTACAGGTGCAGTGATCGGTAAGGTGCTCTGACAACTGATGCTCAAAGTTAGTGAGGGAGATAAGAGTCTCCAACTTCAGAGATTTTTGCAATTCGTTCCAGTCATTGGCAGCAGAGAACTGGAAGGAATGGCGGCCAAAGGAGGTGTTGGCTTTGGGGATGACCAGTGAGATATTCCTGCTGGAGCGCAGACTACGGGTGGGTGCTGCTATGGTGACCAATGAGCTAAGATAAGGCGGGCATTTGCCTAGCAGTGATTTATAGATGGCCTGGAGCCAGTGGGTTTGACGACGAACATGTAGTGAGGACCAGCCAACAAGAGCATACAGGTCACAGTGGTGGGTTGTATATGGGGCTTTGGTGACAAAACGGATGGCACTGTGATAGACTACATCCAATTTGCTGAGTAGAGTGTTGGAGGCTATTTTGTAAATGACATCGCCGAAGTCAAGGATCGGTAGGATAGTCAGTTTTACGAGGGCATGTTTGGCAGCATGAGTGAAGGAGGCTTTGTTGCGAAATAGGAAGCCGATTCTATATTTAACTTTGGATTGGAGATTCTTAATGTGAGTCTGGAAGGAGAGTTTACAGTCTAACCAGACACCTAGGTATTTGTAGTTGTCCACATACTCTAGGTCAGACCCGTCGAGAGTAGTGATTCTAGTCAGGTGGGCGGGTGCCAGCAGCGTTCGATTGAAGAGCATGCATTTAGTTTTACTAGTGTTTAAGAGCAGTTGGAGGCTACTGAATGAGTGTTGTATGGCATTGAAGCTCGTTTGGAGGTTTGTTAACACAGTGTCCAATGAAGGGCCAGATGTATACAAAATGGTGTCGTCTGCGTAGAGGTGGATCTGAGAGTCACCAGCAGCAAGAGCGACATCATTGATATACACGGAGAAAAGAGTCGGCCCAAGAATTGAACCCTGTGGCACCCCCATAGAGACTGCCATAGGTCCAGACAACAGGCCCTCCGATTTGACACATTCAACTCTATCTGAGAAGTAATTGGTGAACCAGGCGAGGCAGTCATTTGAGAAGCCTTGATGACAGCTTTGCACACTCTTGGCATTCTCTCAACCAGCTTCATGGGGTAGTCACCTGGAATGCATTTCAAATAACAGGTGTGCACTGTTAAAAGTTAATTTGTGGAATTTATTTCCTTAATGCGTTTGAGCCAATCAGTTGTGTTGTGACAAGGTAGGGTGGTATACAGAAGATAGCCCTATTTGGTAAAAGACCAAGTCCATATTATGGCAAGAACAGCACAAATAAGAAAAGGATAAGCGACAGTCCATCATTACTTTAAGACATGAAGGTCAGTCAATACAGAACATTTCAAGAACTTTGAACGTTTCTTCAAGTGCAATCGCAAAAACCATCAAGCACTATGATGAAACTGGCTCTAATGAGGACCGCCACAGGAAAGGAAGACCCAGAGTTACCTCTGCTGCAGAGGATAAGTT
This sequence comes from Coregonus lavaretus, assembly GCF_964263955.1. NCBI lineage: Eukaryota > Metazoa > Chordata > Actinopteri > Salmoniformes > Salmonidae > Coregonus > Coregonus lavaretus. The sequence goes on along the minus strand of NC_139993.1, from coordinate 33,099,775 downwards.
AATTAGAGTTAACTGCACCTCAGATTGCAGCCCAAATAAATGCTTCACAGAGTTCAAGTAACAGACACATCTCAACATCAACTGTTCAGAGGAGACTGCGTGAATCAGGCCTTCATGGTCGAATTGCTGCAAAGAAACCACTACTAAAGGACACCAATAAGAAGAAGAGACTTGCTTGGGCCAAGAAACACGAGCAATGGACATTAGACCGGTGGAAATCGGTCCTTTGGTCTGATGAGTCCAAATTTGAGATTTTTGGTTCCAACCACCGTGTCTTTGTGAGACGCAGAGTAGGTGAACGGATGATCTCCGCTTGTGTGGTTCCCACCGTGAAGCATGGAGGAGGAGGTGTGACGCGTGGGGGTGCTTTGCTGGTGACAATATCAGTGATTTATTTAGAATTCATGGCACACTTAACCAGCATGGCTACCACAGCATTCTGCAGCGATACGCCATCCCATCTTGTTTGCGCTTAGTGGGACTATCATTTGATTTTCAACAGGACAATGAACCAAAACACACCTCCAGGCTGTGAAAGGGCTATTTGGCCATGAAGGAGAGTGATGGAGTACTGCATCAGATTACCTGGCCTCCACAATCACCCGACCTCCACCCAATTGAGATAGTTTGGGATGAGTTGGACTGCAGTAAAGGAAAAGCAGCCAACAAGTGCTCAGCATATGTGGGAACTCCTTCAAGACTTTTGGAAAAGCATTCCTCATGAAGCTGGTTGAGAGAATGCCAAGAGTATGCAAAGCTGTCATCAAGGCAAAGGGTGGCTACTTTGAAAAATCTAAAATGTAAAATATATTTTGATTTGTTTAACACTTTTTTGGTTACTCCATGATTCCATATGTGTTATTTCATAGTTTTGATGTCTTCACTATTATTGTACAATGTAGAAAAGAGTAAAACATAAAGAAAAACTCTTGAATGAGTAGGTGTGTCCAAACTTTTGACTGGTACTGTATATATTTTTTGTAGTTTGTGTGGATTCATGTTAATTTTCCTTGAACACACTGAACAGAAATATAAATGCAACAATTTCTAAGATTTTACTGAGTTACAGTTCACATAAGGAAATTAGTCAATGGAAATAATTAAATTAGGCCCTAATCTATGGATTTCACATGACTGGGAATACAGATATACAGTGGGGAGAACAAGTATTTGATACACTGCCGATTTTGCAGGTTTTCCTACTTACAAAGCATGTAGAGGTCTGTAATTTTTATCATACAGTGGGGAAGAAAAGTATTTAGTCAGCCACCAATTGTGCAAGTTCTCCCACTTAAAAAGATGAGAGAGGCCTGTAATTTTCATCATAGGTACACGTCAACTATGACAGACAAAATGAGAAAGAAAAATCCAGAAAATCAGATTGTAGGATTTTTAATGAATTTATTTGCAAATTATGGTGGAAAATAAGTATTTGGTCAATAACAAAAGTTTCTCAATACTTTGTTATATACCCTTTGTTGGCAATGACACAGGTCAAACGTTTTCTGTAAGTCTTCACAAGGTTTTCACACACTGTTGCTGGTATTTTGGCCCATTCCTCCATGCAGATCTCCTCTAGAGCAGTGATGTTTTGGGGCTGTCGCTGGGCAACACAGACTTTCAACTCCCTCCAAAGATTTTCTATGGGGTTGAGATCTGGAGACTGGCTAGGCCACTCCAGGACCTTGAAATGCTTCTTACGAAGCCACTCCTTCGTTGCCCGGGCGGTGTGTTTGGGATCATTGTCATGCTGAAAGACCCAGCCACGTTTCATCTTCAATGCCCTTGCTGATGGAAGGAGGTTTTCACTCAAAATCTCACGATACATGGCCCCATTCATTCTTTCCTTTACACGGATCAGTCGTCCTGGTCCCTTTGCAGAAAAACAGCCCCAAAGCATGATGTTTCCACCCCCATGCTTCACAGTAGGTATGGTGTTCTTTGGATGCAACTCAGCATTCTTTGTCCTCCAAACACGAAGAGTTGAGTTTTTACCAAAAAGTTCTATTTTGGTTTCATCTGACCATATGACATTCTCCCAATCCTCTTCTGGATCATCCAAATGCACTCTAGCAAACTTCAGACGGGCCTGGACATGTACTGGCTTAAGCAGGGGGACACGTCTCGCACTGCAGGATTTGAGACCCTGGCGGCGTAGTGTGTTACTGATGGTAGGCTTTGTTACTTTGGTCCCAGCTCTCTGCAGGTCATTCACTAGGTCCCCCCGTGTGGTTCTGGGATTTTTGCTCACCGTTCTTGTGATCATTTTGACCCCACTGGGTGAGATCTTGCGTGGAGCCCCAGATCGAGGGAGATTATCAGTGGTCTTGTATGTCTTCCATTTCCTAATAATTGCTCCCACAGTTGATTTCTTCAAACCAAGCTGCTTACCTATTGCAGATTCAGTCTTCCCAGCCTGGTGCAGGTCTACAATTTTGTTTCTGGTGTCCTTTGACAGCTCTTTGGTCTTGGCCATAGTGGAGTTTGGAGTGTGACTGTTTGAGGTTGTGGACAGGTGTCTTTTATACTGATAACAAGTTCAAACAGGTGCCATTAATACAGGTAACGAGTGGAGGACAGAGGAGCCTCTTAAAGAAGAAGTTACAGGTCTGTGAGAGCCAGAAATCTTGCTTGTTTGTAGGTGACTAAATACTTATTTTCCACCATAATTTGAAAATAAATTCATAAAGAATCCTACAATGTGATTTTCTGGATTTTATTTCCTCAATTTGTCTGTCATAGTTGACGTGTACCTATGAGGAAAATTACAGGCCTCTCTCATATTTTTAAGTGGGAGAACTTGCACAATTGGTGGCTGACTAAATACTTTTTTTCCCCACTGTAGGTACACTTCAACTGTGAGAGACGGAATCTAAAACAAAAATCCAGAAAATCACATTGTATGATTTTTAAGTAATTAATTTGCATTTTATTGCATGACATAAGTATTTGATACATCAGAAAAGCAGAACTTAATATTTGGTACAGAAACCTTTGTTTGCAATTACAGAGATCATACGTTTCCTGTAGGTCTTGACCAGGTTTGCACACACTGCAGCAGGGATTTTGGCCCACTCCTCCATACAGACCTTCTCCAGATCCTTCAGTTTTCGGGGCTGTCGCTGGGCAATATGGACTTTCAGCTCCCTCCAAAGATTTTCTATTGGGTTCAGGTCTGGAGACTGGCTAGGCCACTCCAGGACCTTGAGATGCTTCTTATGGAGCCACTCCTTAGTTGCCCTGGCTGTGTGTTTCGGGTCGTTGTCATGCTGGAAGACCCAGCCACGACCCATCTTCAATGCTCTTACTGAGGGAAGGAGGTTGTTGGCCAAGATCTCGCGATACATGGCCCCATCCATCCTCCCCTCAATACGGTGCAGTCGTCCTGTCCCCTTTGCAGAAAAGCATCCCCTAAGAATGATGTTTCCACCTCCATGCTTCACGGTTGGGATGGTGTTCTTGGGGTTGTACTCATCCTTCTTCTTCCTCCAAACACGGCGAGTGGAGTTTAGACCAAAAAGCTCTATTTTTGTCTCATCAGACCACATGACCTTCTCCCATTCCTCCTCTGGATCATCCAGATGGTCATTGGCAAACTTCAGACGGGCCTGGACATGCGCTGGCTTGAGCAGGGGGACTTTGCGTGCGCTACAGGATTTTAATCCATGACGGCGTAGTGTGTTACTAATGGTTTTCTTTGAGACTGTGGTCCCAGCTCTCTTCAGGTCATTGACCAGGTCCTGCCGTGTAGTTCTGGGCTGATCCCTCACCTTCCTCATGATCATTGATGCCCCACGAGGTGAGATCTTGCATGGAGACCCAGACTGAGGGTGATTGACCGTCATCTTGAACTTCTTCCATTTTCTAATAATTGCGCCAACAGTTGTTGCCTTCTCACCAAGCTGCTTGCCTATTGTCCTGTAGCCCATCCCAGCCTTGTGCAGGTCTACAATTTTATCCCTGATGTCCTTACACAGCTCTCTGGTCTTGGCCATTGTGGAGAGGTTGGAGTCTGTTTGATTGAGTGTGTGGACAGGTGTCTTTTATACAGGTAACGAGTTCAAACAGGTGCAGTTAATACAGGTAATGAGTGGAGAACAGGAGGGCTTCTTAAAGAAAAACGAACAGGTCTGTGAGAGCCAGAATTCTTACTGGTTGGTAGGTGATCAAATACTTATGTCATGCAATAAAATGCAAATTAATTACTTAAAAATCATACAATGTGATTTTCTGGATTTTTGTTTTAGATTCCATATCTCACAGTTGAAGTGTACCTATGATAAAAATTACAGACCTCTACATGCTTTGTAAGTAGGAAAACCTGCAAAATCGGCAGTGTATCAAATACTTGTTCTCCCCACTGTACATCTGTTGGTCACAGATACCTTAAAAGAAAGGTAGCGGTGTGGATCAGAAAACCAGTCAGTATCTGGTGTGACCACCATTTCCCTCATGCAGCGCGACGCATAGAGTTGATCAGGCTGTTGATTGTGGCCTGTGGAATGTTGTCCCACTCCTCTTCATTGGCTGTGTGAAGTTGCTGGACATTGGCGGGAACTGGAACACGCTGTCGTCCAGAGCATCCCAAACATGCTCAATGGATGACATGTCTGGTGAGTATGCAGGCCATGGAAGAATTGGGAAATGTTCAACTTCCAGGAATTGTGTACGGATCCTTGCGACATGGTGCCGTGCATTATCATGCTGAAACATGAGGTGATGGCGGTGGATGAATGGCACGACAATGGGCCTCAGGATCTCGTCACGGTATCTCTGTGCTTTCAAATTGCCATCGACAAAATGCAATTGTGTTCATTGTCTGTAGTTTATGCCTGCCCATACCATAACCCCACCGCCACCATGGGGCACTCTGTTCACAACATTGATATCAGCAAATCGCTCTGCCACACGACGCCAAACATGTGGTCTGCGGTTGTGAGGCCGGCTGGACATACTGCCAAATTCTCTAAAACGACGTTGGAGGTGGCTTATGGTAGAAAAATGAACATTCAATTCTCTGGCAACAGCTCTGGACATTCCTACAGTCAGCATGCCAATTGAATGCTCCCTCAAAACTTGAGACATCTGTGGCATTGTGTTGTGAGACAAAACTGCACATTTTAGAGTGGCCTTTTATTGTCCCCAGCACAAGGTGCACCTGTGTAATGATCATGCTGTTAAATCAGCTTCTTGATATGCCACACCTGTCAGGTGGATGAATTATCTTGGCAAAGGAGAAATGCTCACTAACAGGGATGCATATTCATTTGTGCACAGAATTTGAGAGAAATAAGCTTGCTGTGCGTATGGAAAATTTCGGGGATCTTTTATTTCAGCTCATGAAACATGGGACAAAGAGTTTATTGTTTTGTTCAGGGTATAAACATTCCCACTCCTTTAGTGATTTGAAAACTCAAATACCCTGCTCAGGCAATACCCTGCTCAGGCTCTGGGGCCTGAGAGGGTTGGACTGCACGAGACAGTACTCCATGTACAGTGCATTCAGAAAGTATTCAGACCCCTTGACCTTTTCCACATTTTGTTACGTTACAGCCTTCTTCTATAATGGTTTAAAAGAAAAATCCTCTTCAATCTACACACAATACCCCATAATGACAAAGCGAAAACAGGTTTTTAGAAATTGAGCTCAGGTGCATCATGTTTCGATTGATCATCCTTGAGATGTTTCTACAACTTGATTGGAGTCCACCTGTGGTAAATTAAATTGATTGGACATGATTTGGAAAGGCACACACCCGTCTACAGTGAGGGAAAAAAGTATTTGATCCCCTGCTGATTTTGTACGTTTGCCCACTGACAAAGAAATAATCAGTCTATAATTTTAATGGTAGGTTTATTTGAACAGTGAGAGACAGAATAACAACAACAAAAATCCAGAAAAATGCATGTCAAAAATGTTATAAATTGATTTGCATTTTAATGAGGGAAATAAGTATTTGACCCCTCTCAATCAGAAAGATTTCTGCCTCCCAGGTATCTTTTATACAGGTAACGAGCTGAGATTAGGAGCACACTCTTAAAGGGAGTGCTCCTAATCTCAGTTTGTTACCTGTATAAAAGACACCTGTCCACAGAAGCAATCAATCAATCAGATTCCAAACTCTCCACCATGGCCAGGACCAAAGAGCTCTCCAAGGATGTCAGGGACAAGATTGTGTAATAAATGCTATTTTTATAAACAGCTTATTGCTATTAAATTGCTATAACTAATTCCTTTTTCCAAGACAAGATAATTAAACGCACACACCAAATCTTTACTTTGCTGAAACATTCGGAACAAAGGGCCTGAGCTACAGTGTGTAGATCTCCTAGACCCAATCACAGAGGACGACGCCCGAGCAGCATGGACCAACCAGAAGACCAGATCTGCCAGACTCAACCTACTTTACAAACAGTATAAAACATATGTGAACTGTTTTTTTGGCGCTTTTTCTGGAGGTTCCCTATGAGCTGAAAGAACGAGACGTGCACGTTTTGTACCAGACATTTTTACTCTGAATAAACTGCCGCTTGTCATACAATTTACCACCTAGTCTGAATCGATCCTTGACCGGCTCACCCTTCTTCATATCCCGTTATCAACAGAAACTTGGTAGCAGAGGATGGTTAGATACACGGTCCAGAGTGGTTGATGTGGATGTGAGGGGGCGAGTTGGTAAAAGGACGATTCACGGAAAGACTGGTGTAATTATTCGGAGGGAGGACAACAATTCAACTCAGCTCGGGAAACTGATCCTAAAGTCGACTATAAAAAAAGGTAAGCAAAACCTGTTAAATCAAACTTTGCATATTGTCGAATAGTCTATCCAAATTTTGATCAGTATTACCGAGTGTGAGTATGAATTATTGATAAAATTTATGCATAGATGACAAACTGAAAGGCAGTGTAGTAAACATGTCTGGGAATAATTAATAAGTCGAGAGTCGGCTAAGAGAGTTGGTCCACTAAAGAAGGACCAAGAGAGTTAGACCGGGAGGGACTTTGTGATAAAATGTATTAAACCGTCTGGGAGAGTTGGTTCACAGAGACGGACCAAGAGAGTCAGATCGGGGAATGTGTGATAATATGTATTAAGTTTAAGCCGGCTGGGAGAGTGGGTTCACGAGAGAAGAATCCAGAGAGTCAGACCGGAGGGGGAAATTGTGTGGCTAGGAGAGATTCTGAAAAAGGATTAGCCGTAATTATGTGATGTTTAATGTTGAATGTTGAATATGTAATGTTTTGTGTATGAGTCAGGTATTATTGTAGGAAATATTGGATAATTGTGATAAGTGTTAAGTGTTAAATAGATATTGATTTGACTAAGAGTATAATCTGTTGGTTGCGCATCCCACAACGTCTGATAAATAAATAATACATATAAAGTTCTGAGTGTACGAGGGAGGAGCTCGGAGATAAGACAGAGTACGTGTCTCCAGGAATATATTGCTGGCCTCGGCCAGTGACGGGCTAAGTACACCAAGATAGTCGGACCTTACCCGAAATTCTATATACATATATATATATATATATATATACTGAAATAGCCATGGCCGTCACTACTATCCCTGATAGGTTGTGAGTTTCCACAGTTAAAAGGTCCTATTTTAGATAGCTTGTGTGGTAGGTGTGTTTTGACGTATGAGTGGATAAGATTTGACCCATCATTAGGTGGGGGAGAATCACCGAAATTGACCAGAGGTACTAAATTCTCGGAGATGCCAGCTATCTCTGTAATTTCACATTTAAAACGTTCCATTTAAATGGTTGTGTGAAAGGTGCAGTTAACCTGAGACAAAAATCTCTAAGGGATCCAGTTGCTTCTGTGACTTCACATAATGAAGGTGCCTAAATAAGGCTGTGTGAAGGGTGGCAGTCGAACTGAGAATGTGTTCTAGGAGGCTTTGATAGCCTGAATATATTAAGCATTGTAATTCCAATTGGCTTTTTGTGTTGTGTGTTTTTATGTATTATAATGCGTTAATGGGTGATGGGAAGTTATAGTGAAACTTATGAAACTGAATACCAATCTGTAAAATTGTGAGAAAACTGACGGAACTTTCTGCAGCTCTCTCCAAACAGATTCACAAGGTCCAAGAGGGGGAGCTGACGGGAGATCCGGCACCACTGAAGGTAAAAGTGGGAGACTGGGTGAGGGTGAAAGTCCACAAAAGAAAGTGGCTGGAACCCAGGTGGACTGGACCGTACGAAGTGAAGGAGGTTACTTCACACTCAGTCCAGGTCAGAGGTAAATTAGGCGCACCCTGGCACCATCTAACACACTGCACACCAGCCCCCACTCCTTCTAGATCACTGACAGAAGTCAGGGCTGATTTGAGCAGCGAGAACCAATCCTGACAACAAAATGAAGAAACCCTTATGGGAACAACAATCTCACTCAGGGAGAAGGATAACTTTTTCCCCCTGGGAGAGATTGGGAGTGTCTTAATGTTTGTATGTATGTTTTCTGATAGGAATTGGACTCCTGCTGGGCACTCCTTATGAGGTGTTGTTGTGTGAAGCTATTTTGAATTACTTGTTAAATTGACTTGTAATATAGAAGAGGTGGCTAAGGGATTTTTAACAGTACCAACCATGGGGGGGGGGAAATCCTCACAAGAGGTCCCAGAATTTACTGGGGATGAGAAATGCTTGATGTAATTAAAATGGAATCCAGGGATAGAAGAAATCTCCATTATATAACCAGGTGGAGGGAGAGGTATGGTTTTGAGGGACGTCTGGACGCAGATAAACTCGAATCCATGCTTAAAACAGATACATAAGGTGTGTAAAGGGGAAATAAGCAGTGAGAGAGGAGAGAGAGAGAGAAGTCCATCCCCCAGCTTTTAGTGTGAGAAAGAGGAAGATAAGGCGTGACTAGTCCTTGAGGGAGAAATAGTAGACTCTAGTGAGGGGAAGACTAAGGAACCCTTTGATCCAAATTGTGAGGTCTTTGAATTGGCTACTATTGATTTAGCACTTCAACAGGAACAGAGAAACCTAATTTGGCATTGACAGTAATGGGTATGAAAATTGATTGGATGATGGGGTTTTATGTTGAATTAGAGACAGTGAGACTATTAGTCAATACCTAGGAGAGAAGAGAGGTTACGGTAGCAAAGACAGACAAGAAGGAAATAGTAATAGTGGAGACAGGAGTGAGTGGAAGTGTTACAATTGTGACAAAACGGGACATTTTGCTAGAGAATGGGAGGAACCGTGTAGTTACTGCAAGGAAAGGGCACCAGTTAAGAAACTGTAGGCAGAAGGGGAAGAGAGAAATCAGGAGTCCTCATGACCTGGCTGTTTGGTTGTTGGTTTTAATTGGGGTTTTCAAATAAAGAACAACACACCTAGTATGATGTTTATAAAGGGTTGTTGTTTCAATTTTGGAGGGTTTTCAGCAGGTCAAGGGTGATAGGTCTTAGAGGAGCACACAGTGAATTTTATGGAGTTTTTTAGCTTTTGGCTGAGTTTGGGGTATATATGATTTCTTATGAGAATGAATGTCATGAGGACTTAATGAACACTTGGGATAACTAACATTTATGAAATATTTAGAATAATGGTAATGTTTAGTATACTATGGGATTAAACAGTTCGTTAAATGATTTCAATTGCCTCTGAACTCTGTTTTAACATTCTGGTGTTAATTAATCATCCACACTAGTAAATTCTAAAGGCATGAGACGGGACTTTAAGATAGTTTATTTTACTAAGTTGAGGGTAATTTGTAATACTGTGCAAATTGTGAAAAAGATTATAGTTTGGTAATACTATATTTGATTTGAACCATAAGATAACAGAAGAGAGAGTGGAGGAATGGCAATTGGATAACGAATTACCAATATTACCAAAGTGATTGTTTAGGTAGGTGGTAATATTGACACATGGCCAAATCATGTGTCAAAAAGGGGGATGGATGGATTAAATATTAAATATATACGAAGGAGAGGACAAAATACTTTTAAAAAAACAAAACAGAAAAACATGTATGATAGTTTATTAACCACACCTGTATGTCAGAGGTTTTGTGCCCCACAGGTGAATTAAAGGAGAAGGTGACCCACTCTATCTAACCAGGAGACTGAACCAGGCCTGGCGGGAAGGGCCCTACCAAGTACTGCCTTTGCCAGCAGAATAGCTGAGAGATCCATCTGGGTGCATGTCACACACTGTAAAAAGGCAAAACCAGCTACACCTGACGAACAAACACAGAGTTAGGAGAAAGATCCGATCACCACTAGGGTTCGGGGGTTGCCTCCTTAACGAAGATTCCCTTACCCTGTCTGATCATCCCTGTGTGAGTTCGATAGAAGGTAAAGCAATGGGTTGGCCTCTGGCATCTGACATGTTCTCAGGGCAAGGGTGGGGATTCACAGGTCTCCTGACGGTAGGTAGCTGTCTGATTGTGGGGGCCATATTCCTAACACACTCAAACCCTTCTGATCAGCCGAAAGTAGTAGTTAACCTAAAACAAGTTGATAAAATGATACCTGAGCATAGTCTATGAAGACATAGGAGACAGCTAGACGTAGGGAAAGGGGAAGATTAGGGACTTTAGGGGAGGACATCACTATATGTGTGTCGCCGTGTACATCCTGGGACTATGTAGTTGCTCATATCGAGAGCGTGGGGGATATGTAAATCTCCATACACAGTTTGGGGACAGGTGTAGTGTTGTGAGGGTAGGGAATTACCAGAAATGGCAGTGCGACCCATAGAAGGGTAGGTACTGTCTGAAAGTCTGAAGTACGTAAAAACAGGTTTATCCCCATGCAAACCACCTGGGAATGTGGTGAAAGAGTCTTGTAGTAACTTGAACTATCAGTATCCCCCGATAACAAACTCATTCCGACCTAGGTTGCCTACGTTTGAAGTCTCAGGGGATTCTAATCGTTTTTCTAGGACTAGTAAAATAGGATACAGAGTAGGACATCTTAGCACTGCTCCTACACAGAGAATATCACAACTGAAAGAGAACATGACTAATCTCTCCTCTTTGTTGCAGACAGAGGATTGTAGGACCCAAAACCAGGCCTGTGCTGACATCTGATGGTTGTGTGATGATAACTGATTGTGAACTCAACTACATATGTAAACAATCAAACGTGTCAGAGACTGGTGAGTTGTCAAATAGAAAGTAGGACCTCCTCCCGGGATCCTTTGATGAAAGGATCCTTTGATGGGATAGGAGTAACTCGAGAGGTTCCAGAAAAATTCAAAGCTAGGAATCAGATCGCAGTTGAGTTTGAATCAAGTATTTTTTGTTGGTCAACAATTAATAAAAACTTAGATTGGATAAATTATATTTAATATAACCAGCAAAATATTTATAACCCACACTCGTGATGCAATAAAGGGATTAGCTGAGCAGACAGCGGCAACTAGCTTAATGGCATGGCAGAATAGAATAGCTTTAGATATGCTTTTGGCTGAGCAGGACGGGGTTTGTGTTCTGTTTGGATATATGTGCTGTATTTTCATCTCCAACAATATAGCACCGGACGGGCCCGTGACAAAAGCGCTTGAGTGACCATCACCACGCTGGCGAACGAACTGGTTAAGAACTCTGGTATAGATAGTGTCGTGTATGGAGATTATGACTATTTTGGAGGAACAAGGAATGTTGTTTAGGTTAGTATCAGAAGGCAATGTTTTAGGTGTAATACCACATACCACAGACAGGAGGTGGGTTGTAGACAGGGGAGACTGGTGATTGGTCAGAAGAGGGGGCATCATTGTTTATAAATAGGGGGGAAAATGACGGAGAGGGTTAGAGCAAGCAGCCATTCTGAGGCGTCTCTCCGGGTGTCATGTCACCTGTTACTCATGCTGAAGCTTATGATCTGAATAAACCTTATGATCGACGTTCAGTATGAGCAGACTCCTTAATTGATGGTAACACCTACGATTGACGTTTACTACAAATGGAGGCTCCGCTGAGATATTGATTGCATCGTTATTGGTCCCTTTCCTGGATTCGCGAGTTGACTACTGTTCAAGCCGGTTAAAGGTGAGATTATTCACAAACTTTGGACACTGGTCATTTCGTTGATTGGGGAGAGGGCTTTGACGGTGTACAGTTAAAAGTACTTGGGTCGTTATTGAGGTATGGTGTTGCTGTTAACTGGGAGTCTGAACGAAAATATTTTAAATTTGGTTGATGTGTAAACGCTGTTTACAACAATGGATTGTACAAATGGATTGGTAGAGAATAATGTTGGGAGATATCTGCATAATTAGAGCACCGTGAATCTGGAAAAGACCTCGAGGAGGCGATTCTTTATGAATGGGCTACAAATCCAGACTTAGTTAGTATTGGGTCAGGTTGATTTCTTAAGCGGGAATTATGAAGTGAATTGGTGTATTTATGTTATACTCCTCCTCTGGCCGACGGGAAATTGGTTTGGGGATAACCGCTTGATATGAGATTCATCTTTCAAGGCAGCATAAAGTTAGACGGGGAGATATTATTGATGATCATGGATAATGATTGGGCCGCGGTGCGGGGTGTTCATTTGTATAGCTAGTAGGCCGCAGTTGGCTAGAGGCTGAAGCTAAGGCTGGATTGTTTCAGGCCACGTGGTACATCGTTGCTCAGGCTAATTTTTGCAAGGCTAAAGTGTGAATCATGCTACATCATGGTGGCTGAGGTGGATGTTAGTGCTAATTGTGTTTTGTGTCACGGTGTACCTTAGGCTAATGCTAACGGCTAACGCTAATTGTGTTGCATGCTACATGCTAACGGATATCCTTAGAGATTCCATTGCGATGGGTTAAAGTCTCTTAAACTTGTCACTGTCTGTAAGTCAGGTTGTATGTTTTGTGAGCGCTGTTAAATGTTGTTTGACTATAAGGGGGAAATGGGAAGTTACAGCTGGCTGTTATTCTTTCTGTTTGGGGAGAGAAGGTAGAGAATCATTCTTTCATGGGGAAAAGTATTTTTGAATGGTTGTGCGCATGCGTTTAATTTTGCAACACTACACTACAGAAAGGGGAGTTTATGGCATGAGATTAGGGAACGTTTTGTTTTACGGCACCATGAGGGGATGCTGAAGTATGAGGTTAAAATGATATTTGCGCATGCGTGATTTTACGGGGCTAAAAACTACAACATGTGGTTATGTGCTAAGCCTACAAAGCACGGCATTATGGGTAAGGGTCATAGGTCCCATGTGACGCGGCAAGGGATAATAGTCACAGAATAAGAGAGATTTTGGGAAAAAATCTCTTAGGTGTTAAACGGCTGTTGTTCGGACGGGAAACTATTTGGCGAGATGTGGTAAAGTTATAAATCAAATATATGTTGACGGAGTATAATTAATTAAATTAAAAGACGATTAAAATTAAATGAAATGTTTTGGAGCGATCTATGTAATAAATGATATTTGCGCATGCGTGGGATTCTGCAAAACAACACATGGGGGCTGCAGGGAGACGGAGAAACACACAGACAGAGAGATTTTAGCACGAGTATTCTAGTTTAAAGATTGGTTAAAGATGAAACTTGCTTTGTAGCCTATTGAATTTATAAATTAGATATATGGTAGCGGATTATAATACATTTAATTAAATAATTAAATAACGGATTAAAATAAAAAAAGGTTTTTGAGCGATCTATTTAATTCTGAGTTTAGTCTTAGAGTGAATAATGTAGAACGAATGAATATTGAACGGTTGGAAATACTCAGTGATGGCATGAACTACTAAAAGCTGTTCTTGTGTCTTTATCCCTTGTCATGAGAGACAGGAGAGAGAGGGGGAGCGAGGAGATACAGGAAGTGATCACGTCACGTGGCAGAGGATCAAGTCAAAAAGGTTTTGGTACTGATTATGGTTACAAAATCTTTCCCTAACAGGATATGTGATGTTATGACGATTTTACAAGGGGCTTGGCAAATTCTATTTCAATAAAAGTTACATTTTGGAGGCTATGTGCATCACTGGGCTGGATTACAGTTCGATTGGAAATCAGGTACTGACATTATTTTGCAATTATGATACTTGGGGTTTATATCATAGGAAGAAACAAGGGGTTATGGGAATTGGAGTATTGAAGGGTTGTAAGGTTAGAAGGCTTTGTTTATGGGTATTTTAGTCTGAAGATGACTAACTTGCATTTACTTGCATTTGATGGGTTGTGGTAATATACTCAACACTAATGGATAAGTTGGTGACATAGGATATAGGAATAAAAATTGGGTTTAATTATTCAGGATTTATTTGGAGTTGTTAGGGTTATATTAATAATTACAGGGGGGAAGTCTATATAACTTATACAGTCTAGAATAAGATAGTTCACAATAAAGGAATATAAAGGGCTTGATATTAGGGAAAATTGATTGAAATAGTCCTTTTTTAATCAAAGTAATCAAAGTAGGGTTAGAGTAGTGTTAGGAGAGACTAATGGCAGAAGTTAGTACACCTTTCTCACATATGGATTCAGCAGAAAGACACCCACCTTACGAGAAGGAAGCTTTCAGTGATTATCTAGCATGGTGATTGTGGCATCAGAGATGAAGACGAATACGAGCAGAAACAACGATGAAGATGAATCCAGAAGACGGAAGAAAACCGAGATGTCTGGGAACTTAAGGAGAAGAGGATGATGATGATGAGAGGTCATGGGTGGAGGTGACTCTGTGATCAGAAGGAAGTGGCAAGAGAGGAAAGAAGAAATGGATACTAGAGATTTGATCTCTGATGAAAGTTGAAGGTACAAGAGAGGAAAGAAGAAATGGAGAAATGGAAGAAGTAACACGACTGGATGAAGACCTCAAGAATTGAAGGAAAATAATAATACAGTGAGGCTAAAGGAAAGGCCACTGGTAAGAAGATGATATTTCAAGAACAGAACTTAGAAGATAACCGTTTGAAGAATACTGATATGTCAACGACGAGAAGGAACAGGACGAAGAAAACTCTATCAAATACAACTTATAACTGGTGGTGGAGAAGAAGAAAATAAGTGTTGGTTATGAAGAATCAGAGTGAATCAAATCAACAATCACTGTTACAGCTTTAACTGAACAATATCAAAGGCAATTGTACCCGCCAAGGGGGGACCAGATGTTCCATATCGACTGTCAGTTTCTGGACAGACACAAAATTGGAGAAGAAGAAACAGAGGAAGATCAACGAGCAAGTGAAGATCACCGGTGCTTCAGGTGAACACTAAATATTCTAGAGTGCCGAGAATATCCGGAAGGGGTGCATTGCTGAGAGCCTCGATTTAGAGAAGAAGAGAAAATAGCTAACAGTTGAAACCACCGGCCATTAGAAGTGATAGTGAATAGGGGAAAACTTATCTGTGTTCAGCCTAAAGAGGTTAAACATCTCACTAATTGATAACTAATTAGGATAGGGATTTGAGGTAGTACTTACTCTTAAGGTACTAATATTAGAAGATACTGTTATTGTAGTGTTGGGAAGAGAATTGAATTGTACAATAAGATGTCCACTAGACGACTGTCAGACAATCTGTCTGAAAAGTTAAAAGGGGTGACTGTTTATTCTGGGTTACATTCTTACACTAAGAGATTTCAGGCTAGGCTAAAAGGTGTTTAGTCGGTTTTGCCAAGTCTGTGTGTAATGAGTCAGAAGCAGGTGGGGAACTTTCCCAATCACATATTCCAAAAATTTGGTGGTAAGAGATTTTGTCAATAGATCAGGGGAAAAGGTTTTAAATGTTATGAGAGAAAAGATTAGATTAAAATAAGTTAGGGGTAGGCTAGGTTGAAGGGACTCTGAGACAGTAAGCTAAGTTTCAAAGTTAGTAGTAAGACAGAGAGAGAACAGTGAGGAAGGACATTTTAAAGTTTAGTGGGAAGATATGGTAGGAGTTTAAATCGGTTAGGAGCAGATGCATTGAGAAAGTATGTGTTGCTGAATGATTTGAGGGTGATTGAGTATCTATATTTACAGTTTACAGTAGGGAGATCAAGGTCATTATAGGTGTATTTTGTTATAATCAGGAGGTTTAAAGTTTAGAGGTAGAACTGAAAGGGGGAAAAAGTGATACTAGTGGGGATGGATGGAAGTACAAGGAAGGAGTTCAAAGTCTTGGGGGAAAACTAGGAGTAAATAAGGACATTAACACTTCAGTCTATTAGAACAACAGGGAGAAGCAATTTAACTCTTTCAACATTGATAGGTATTAAAGTCATAAATATAGCGCATTTGATTAAGGGTCCAGCATCAATTATAGGGGGAAAATACTGGTATGAGGGTTAGGAGAATAATAATTATAATATGCCATTTAGGATGATGATGTTTCTTTCACAGAGAGAGAGAGGGAGAGATAATTATGGAGAATAAGTATTGTTATCAGGACCAGGAGTAAAAGGAGGTATAGTTTAGAAGAGGGTTAGGAGTGACTGTTCACTGATGTTGCGTAATGTTACAGAGAAAGGTCAGGGAGAATATATGTGTACTTATTTAGGGGAAGCATTAGAATTTGTTCCGGTTAGGAATTATGGGTTAAAGGGCTATGTAATTCATAAAGTAACGCTTATAATGGAAGATTTGAAGTCTGTAGAAGTTTCCACAGCCACAGAGGGAGTTAAGGATAAGTTTATTACAGTAGTCACTCCAACAGTGAATAATACACATAGGATATGGGTAGCTTTTCCATTAGAAGGAATTAAGGGTTTTAATTAATCAACTAAATCAACTACTTTAAGGGTAACTTTGGAAGGGATTAATGATACGATGGTAATAGCAAATGTAGGAAGGATGACAACAACTTTTCTGAAATTAAAGGAGGCAGCAAGAGAGACTCAGGGGTTTAGGTTACTACGAATAGGGTTAAAAAAGTAGAGCAGATATTAATAGAAACAATATAGATTAATCTGAAATGGAGAATATAGATTCATCATGGAAGCTGCAGGATGGGGTCTTTTGATTTTGATGACAGAGGGGGGGGGCATCTGATCAGTGCTGCTCGTTCCTCTGTTGTGAAAATTAGAGATAGATTAACTCATTCTGTAAGGTCAGTGAGGAATCTTGAGGGTTGATGTCTGTTGGGGATGCCAGCCCAAGACGTGTTAGACGGTCGCGCGGCCTCTGGCAGGTGTGGGTAAATGTTATGCTTTGTCATGACTGTGGTATCGGCAACAGTCATTGACCGATAAAATAATGTAGTTGTCAGACCAGTAGGGTTTAAGTGTTCTTGGGTGAAGGGATTACCCTATGGGAATTGTTAGATGGAAAGGAAAATCAGATAACAACGGAACCCTGAAGTATTCACGTGAAATATTGAGGGCTAAAAGTTGTGTTTGTTCTAATAAAACATATGAGGTAAGGGGTATGTTTATGGAAAGATCAGATTGGGATGTTAGATGATAACTTTGGATAAGTATGACCTTAAGGGTAGTAATGACAAATAATAGGTTACTTTTTATATATCAGGTAGTAAGAAGAGCAGGACTTTGATGGTTAAAAGATTAGCTTTTGACTGACAATGGGACTATGGGAATTTTAGAGATATTTGGTGGGTTTGTGATGATAGAGTATATTCTTACCCTATGGGGGATAGGATGTTGTTACAGGTCAACGTTGAAGCTTCCATATGGGGTTACCATTATAAGAGGGATAGCATTGGACACAGCTAACTCTAGGGTTAAAAGGGTGACATTACATTTACATTTTAGTCATTTAGCAGACACATGGCGACATGTCATAGTCTTCAAGCCTATCATTGAAGAATAAGTTTAAGGGAGAAGGGGGGACTTCATTCATGGTATGGTGTAACATTTGGGAAGATAATATTGATAAATATTAGTTATACTTTGAGTCCAGATAGTTCAGATAATATCACTGGGGTTATAGATGCATTATAAGGGATGCATTTGAAAGGATTTGGTTGCAAGATCAATTAGGCCAGTAGGGGCAGTGATGGGTCAGATTCTAGTTTAAGCTTTGATAACACTGTGATGTTTGTACTGACTTTTGAGAAAGTTATGAGATTGAGATAGGTTGGAGAAGTGGTGCATGGAGACAACACTCAGATGCCGGTGTTGACTGTTCCGGATCTGGACGAAGACGGACGAGGGGGTCTAGATGGACTACTGAATGGATAAATATCCTTTTTGATTATTTGATCATTTTATTTTTATTGTTTCAAGGAAAACATTTTTTTTAGTATGATTTTAGTATGATTTATGAATCAAGGGGGGGATAGGTTAATGTGATTCATACATCATTTATGTATCATTTTTTAAATTCTTAGGGGAAATTGAGGTTTAATTTGAAAGTGGTTGTTTTGCAAAGGATACTGTTTGGTTGTTTATTTTCTTGTCATTACAGAAGCATTTGGGAGAATATGTGGAGATTGGAATACTCAAACAAAGACAATATGAAGGGACAATATGACTGGAGGAGATGAAACAAGGAGGGTGTGGCTGATTCCATCATCAACAAGTCCATTGGAAGAGGACACTACAGGGAGAGGAAGTGTAGTGGACTACATTCCAGTGTCTGCAATGAAATATAGACATGTGTAATACATAATTGTGTCATATTTTTAGGTATTGATTTTAGTATGTTATTGAATGCAGATGAGGATCTTAGATGCTTTTGTTTATTTCGATGGGGTTAGGGACAGAAGGTCTAGGAAGGGAGAGATTCATTGTACGATTCGATGGGTTGACCAGTTGTACAATGGATATTTATGGATAGGATTTTGTTTACATGGGTATTTAGTTACATCATAGTTTCAAATGCATTTACATGAGTTATGAGGTTATCTGGAGTACCGACGGTGGTTGCCTGGGGGCAGAGGGACCGTGAGAGAATTTTACTGTCTTGATTGATATGGATGGATGGCTGCTGGACAGTTTTTCGCTCTCACACTCCATAGAGATTTATTCATAATTCATAGTAATGTGTTCATATTGCATAAACAATTGTTCATATGTCATAGTAATGTATTCACACTTCATAAACAGGTATTTCATAGAAAGGTATTTACACTCAAGAGGAGAATGGGTTTGGTTTAATGTTAAAGATACTCAATGAGATAAATGGTTACTAGTCATAATCCTATTCTGTTTGGTTTCGAGACGTTTAGTTCGTCTCGAAGGGGGGAATATGTCGTGTATGGAGATTATGACTATTTTGGAGGAACAAGGAATGTTGTTTAGGTTAGTATCAGAAGGCAATGTTTTAGGTGTAATACCACATACCACAGACAGGAGGTGGGTTGTAGACAGGGGAGACTGGTGATTGGTCAGAAGAGGGGGCATCATTGTTTATAAATAGGGGGGAAAATGACGGAGAGGGTTAGAGCAAGCAGCCATTCTGAGGCGTCTCTCCGGGTGTCATGTCACCTGTTACTCATGCTGAAGCTTATGATCTGAATAAACCTTATGATCGACGTTCAGTATGAGCAGACTCCTTAATTGATGGTAACACCTACGATTGACGTTTACTACAATAGCTCCATAAACGGTTGGTTTGATAACATATTTGGTAAATGGAAAACTATTGTTGTGACAATTCTGGGTGAAGTTATGGCTTCTATGGGTATACTTGTTCTTTGTGGATGTTGCCTTGTATCCGCTTTTGGGAACTAATGATTTGGAACTGGACGATTTTGAAAGTGACTATCCTCCCTTATATAATATTAAAGGTGGATGGGCCTGTCATGATTACAAACCTGAACAACGACAATTGGAGGTTAGCAATTTCGAAGACCAACTCTGATTGTTGTGTTCACTCACTAGAGGGGGACTAACATTGTTTAATTAACTGCCCATATAATTAGTATGCTAGAGGGGGAATGGTTAAACAATTTTACAAATTGCATTATGCGTTATCATGTGTTGTTTTTCTTTTCTACATTATTGTTTTTCTTTTAAGACTGATTCAACTATGCTTCATGTACCATAAATAATGGATCACGTCTGGGAGACGTGAAGAGGGGGACTCAAAACTTTCTCTCTGAGAAAGTTTCCCTTTTCTTTTTTACTTAGTTTATGTCACGTCTCTTTTGAGACGTGAAGAGGGGGACTCAAAACTTTCTCTCTGAGAAAGTTTCCCTTTTCTTTTTTACTTAGTATATGACACGTCTTAAGAGACGTGTAGAGGGGGATTTGTAATAAATGCTATTTTTATAAACAGCTTATTGCTATTAAATTGCTATAACTAATTCCTTTTTCCAAGACAAGATAATTAAACGCACACACCAAATCTTTACTTTGCTGAAACATTCGGAACAAAGGGCCTGAGCTACAGTGTGTAGATCTCCTAGACCCAATCACAGAGGACGACGCCCGAGCAGCATGGACCAACCAGAAGACCAGATCTGCCAGACTCAACCTACTTTACAAACAGTATAAAACATATGTGAACTGTTTTTTTGGCGCTTTTTCTGGAGGTTCCCTATGAGCTGAAAGAACGAGACCGTGCACGTTTTGTACCAGACATTTTTACTCTGAATAAACTGCCGCTTGTCATACAATTTACCACCTAGTCTGAATCGATCCTTGACCGGCTCACCCTTCTTCATATCCCGTTATCAACAATTGTAGACCTACACAAGGCTGGAATGGGCTACAAGACCATCGCCAAGCAGCTTGGTGAGAAGGTGACAACAGTTGGTGCGATTATTCGCAAATGGAAGAAACACAAAATAACTGTCAATCTCCCTCGGCCTGGGGCTCCACTCACCTCGTGGAGTTGCAATGATCATGAGAACGGTGAGGCATCAGCCCAGAACTACACGGGAGGATCTTGTCAATGATCTCAAGGCAGCTGGGACCAGTCACCAAGAAAACAATTGGTAACACACTACGCCGTGAAGGACTGAAATCCTGCAGCGCCCGCAAGGTCCCCCTGCTCAAGAAAGCACATATACATGCCCGTCTGAAGTTTGCCAATTAACATCTGAATGATTCAGAGGAGAACTGGGTGAAAGTGTTGTTGTCAGATGAGACCAAAATTGAGCTCTTTTGCATCAACTCAACTCGCCGTGTTTGGAGGAGGAGGAATGCTGCTTATGACCCCAAGAACACCATCCCCACCATCAAACATGGAGGTGGAAACATTATGCTTTGGGGGTGTTTTTCTGCTAAGGGGACAGGACAACTTCACCGCATCAAAGGGACGATGGACGGGGCCATGTACCGTCAAATCTTGGGTGAGAACCTCCTTCCCTCAGCCAGGGCATTGAAAATGGGTCGTGGATGGGTATTCCAGCATGACAATGACCCAAAACACACGGCCAACGCAACAAAGGAGTGGCTCAAGAAGAAGCACATTAAGGTCCTGGAGTGGCCTAGCCAGTCTCCAGACCTTAATCCCATAGAAAATCTGTGGAGGGAGCTGAAGGTTCGAGTTGCCAAACGTCAGCCTCGAAACCTTAATGACTTGGAGAAGATCTGCAAAGAGGAGTGGGACAAAATCCCTCCTGAGTTGTGTACAAACCTGGAGGCCAACTACAAGAAACGTCTGACCTCTGTGATTGCCAACAAGGGTTTTGCCACCAAGTACTAAGTCATGTTTTGCAGAGGGGTCAAACACTTATTTCCCTCATTAAAATGCAAATCAATTTATAACATTTCTGACATGCATTTTTCTGGATTTATTTGTTGTTATTCTGTCTCTCACTGTTCAAATAAATCTACCATTAAAATTATAGACTGATCATTTCTTTGTCAGTGGGCAAACGTACAAAATCAGCAGGGGATCAAATACTTTTTTCCGAACAGTTGACAGTGCATGTCAGAGCAAAAACCAAGCCCTGAGGTCGAAGGAATTGTCCGTAGAGCTCCGTGACAGGATTGTGTTGAGGCACAGATCTGGGGAAGGGTACAAAAACATTTCTGCAGCATTGAAGGTCCCCAAGAACACAGTGGCCTCCATCATTCTTGAATGGAAGAAGTTTGGAACCACCAAGACTCTTCCTAGAGCTGGCCGCCCAGCTAAACTGAACAATCGGGGGAGAAGGGCCTTGGTCAGGGAGGTGACCAAGAACCCGATGGTCACTCTGACAGAGCTCCAGAGTTCTGATAGAATGGGACCTATAATTATGATACATGCATTTTAAACATATAGTTATCATATATTCAGGGGACCCAAAACTGCACTGACCCTCAGGGCGCTTATCTTGCTTGTTGGCATTGGAGGAGGGTTGGCCTCAGCAAAGCAGTCCAGACACAAGGAGTCCCCCCGATGGTCACTCTGACAGAGCTCCAGAGTTCCTCTGTGGAGATGGGAGAAATGATTTGGCCTAAATGTCAAGCGTCACGTCTGGAGGAAACCTGGCACCATCCCTACGGTGAAGCATAGTGGTGGCAGCTGTGGGGATGTTTTTCAGCGACAGGGACTGGGAGACTAGTCAGGATCGAGGGAAAAATGAACGGAGCAAAGTACAGAGAGATTCTTGATGAAAATCTGCTCCAGAGCGCTCAGGACCTCAGACTGGGGCGAAGGTTCACCTTCCAGCAGGACAATGACCCTAAGCATACAGCCAAGACAACGCAGGAGTGGCTTCGGGACAAGTCTCTGAATGTCCTTGAGTGGCCCAGCCAGAGCCCGGACTTGAACCTGATCGAACATCTCTGGAGAGACTTGAAAATAGCTGTGCAGCGACACTCCCCTTCCAACCTGACAGAGCTTGAAAGGAGACAAGAATGGGAGAAACTCCACAAATACAGGTGTGCCAAGCTTGTAGTGTCATACCCAAGAAGACTCAAGGCTGTAATCACTGCCAAAGGTTAAACAAAGTACTATGTAAAGGGTCTGAATACTTACGTAAATGTGATATCAGTTTTCTATTTTTAATGAATTAGCAAAAATGTATAAAAACCTGTTTTTGCTTCGTCATTATGGGGTATTGTGTGTAGATTGATGAGGGAAAAACACATTTGAATCCATTCTAGAATAAGGCTGTAGCGTAACAAAATTTGGAAAAAGTCAAGGGGTTTGAATACTTTCCGAATGCACTGTAACTCCTTAAGATTTCAGCTGCAGAAACAATGTTGATCTTTCTTGACTTATTTTTCACTTGTGTAGTTCCGTTTATCACCATTGCTATAAATGACACAAAGTCCACTTTCTTCACTTGAAGAATGTCTGGATCCTGCTGGTGACATGCAGGCCTCGGTGCATGTTGCAGTGTCAGACCTTTTGCTCTTTCAACCCTTTATAGCGCCTTCCGCATAGAAGACAGACTGAACTGCCCTGATTTTGGCCACCTCCACCTCTTTCACCATATTTGGGCATTCCAAGGATGTTGTCTCATCACCACAGTTACAACACTTTATTCCTTTGCAATTCTCTTCTGCTATACAGTCTCTTTTCCCCACACGTTCCACATCTCGGCTCCTTCTGTCTGCAGACACGTTTTACGTCCAAACATTTTACATCTCTTACACTGCAAAGGCCTGTACATAAAGGCTCTGACAGGATAATAAACATATCCCAGCCTAAACTGGTTGTCTTTTGTGTACAGTATTTGAGGGGCCAGAATCAAAATGTTCAAACACATTTTAGTAAGTTATTTATGTTTGTTAAAAAGAAGAAGTAAAATAGCTCAATCCACCATGTGAAAGAAATGTATTAACAGCATGCCCAAATGGATATGCTTTAAGAAACTATATTTTCATAACATGAGCTACAAAAACGAGATTACATCAGTTTTTCTCTACATATTCTTTAACATATAAACAATGCAGGTCATGGGATCAATTTGTTGTAAAGTAAGTTGCACTATAAGTTAATATGTAGGTCTGTAGACAAAACACAATGGGTCACACGGCTTACAACTCTGCAAATTGACAGGACTAACATGAATGGAAGTTGTGCATGTTACTGAATCGATATGTGAGGTCCTCTACTTGACCATGAGGCAGGCTTTTGCTTGTGGTGAGAGGCTGAGGGGCGTCAGAATCAAACAACTCTGGACTGTCATCCTCCACCGGTAGATTTAACTTCCCGAGGGAAGACGGGGTGTCAGACACTCCTGGCTGTGAGTAATATGACCAGGTGGTGGAGGCTGAGCCAACGGAGGAAGTCTCTGAGGCAGGGAAGCTTGGCCCAAAGCCCTCTGGGAAGGAGGAGGAATGGCTGAAGGAGTGAAGGTCGAATGAGGAGGAGGCCGAGTAGGAGCGGGGAAGCCGAGGTTCGTGGAGATTGAGTTTGGATACCAGTGGTTTGCCCACAGTGACAGTTTGCCTCTCATGGACCTCCTCATCCAAGTTCGTATACTGATACTGAAGGCACACAGTGAATGTCAGCTCCTTCTGTAATGAGAACAAGCAAAGGCAGATTCGTCAGAGCTCAGAAAAAGGTGATAGTCACATAACTCATAGGCCTACGCAGAGAAGGGATCCACAATCCCCTAGAGCAAGGTTCTTACAGGATTTCTGGGCTCTCCCATATCCCAAAACAAAACTGGTAACAATGATATCTGATTTAGAGTTCGAATACCAACACTGGTCCCACTGTTTTGGGCCACCCATGATAGTCAGTGTGTCATTTGAACCCTGACCTTGAGTCTCTGCAGTCCCTTCAGGCGGGTGTAGAGGCCTGGAAGCTCTGCAGGCAGGAGGATCTCCATTGGCAGTAAACTCCCTGCATCTAGGAGGTTCTCCTGATTACTCATCTTCAGATCCAGATCCAAACCCTGCCATCATACAGAACACAATTGGAAACAGGAACAAGTATGATTGCATGTCCACATGACAGAAACATATTACTGTTAAATGTTTAATAAAGAGTCACCAACCCTGATTGTGCTGCAGTTGAAGACTATTGAACATATTAAGACATTGTGACAATGGACCAGCTAACCTCAGTGAAGTCTGTGAGTTGGGCAGAGCAGGACGCAATGTCCTTGGGCTTCTCCAATATTCGGGTGTAGATGATCATGATGTTGGAGAATTCTGCTGCGAAGCCCAGCTGCACCTTCACGCCACAGTCAAACTGCAGGTTACGGCTCTTTGGAAGAACTGGAAAAAGACAGCTAATGCTTATTGAAGCCGTCATGCAGTGCTTACTTAGGTCTACCAGAAAACGCATATCAGCTCCCAGAGCTAATGCATTGGATTTAGCTCAGAGGGATAATGTCACACAGATGACCTGGGTTCAAAACCCAGTTGGTCACTCCACTAATGTACCTTGATTGAAGAATGCATGGTGAATAAGCCAAAGGACTCACCATGTGCTATGGCCCACTGCAGGTTGCGTGCTGAGGTGGTCTCTGGGCAGCCGGAGCTCTGGATGCGGTCAGTGAGCGCACGTCGCTCAGAAAGATTACTGCGTAACTCTAGAGCCTGCCGCCCTCGTGTGATCTCACACCGACCCATGTCTGTACAGATACATGAACAAAACAGAGAAACTACATTAACAGTCATTTGTAAAGATTGATATTCATGATATCAAGTGTCACTATACTTCAAAATATATATATATTTTTTTACTTCATTAGTCATAGTCATACCTTCGGCCACCCTGTCCAGCATGACAGTGACCTTCTCGTCCTCCATGACTCTCTGTTTGAGGAAACTGATGAAGATTCCATTGGACAGGTCGTCTTTGTTCACCTCAAAAGCCTCTGCATCCACACACCTAGACATAACCAGAGATTAATATAACACATTCTGTGATACGTGTATGACTGAAAGAGGTACTTTAAGGTGGCAGAGAAGCAACTCACGTGGCATAACCAAACACTATGTTTGCGGTCACTTTCAGTTGCCCTGGCTGTGGAGGGACGCCATCGTTCAAGTTTCTAAGACAGTACAAGTTTAGTACAGATATTCATTAATTTACAACATCACAACAGCAATATCATTATTACATTATCGTAGAGCCCAATCAAATAGTTGATTCTGAGAACTGTACCTTTTGCGACACATGTCCAATAGAAAGACATTGAGGCCCGTCTCTCGCTCCTGCATCCGCTGTAGCACATCCTGCACCCACAGGCAGTTCTCTGAGGTATAAGAAGCCGGGGCATCAATGGGCACCATGAAACTGTTCCCATAGTTCTCATAACCATGACCCGCAAAGTACAGAAGCCCTGGAACATGACGGGAGAGGAGGAACGAGAAAGAGATAGACACTATTAGACACAGCTGGACAATGCATATAATATTACTATTTAACTACTCTGATATCTTATAGTAACTAAACTGACCATAGACACCGCGGTCGAGCAGCAGTAGGAACTCAGTAACAGCGCTGTGCATCTCCTGCCAGTTGAGGTCCAGCAGAGAAACCACCTTGAAGTCTAGCTGGCGCAGCAGGTTGGTCATCTCGTGCACGTCAGCCATGGGCGCTCGCAGTGGCCTGTGGTGCAAGTAGTTCATGTTGCCCATCAGAAGGGCCACCTTGTCTGTGGCTATGACAAACAAGAGGAAATCAAGGTATGAGGAAAAAGGGTACATATCAGAAATATTCTGTTATTAATGTTATTCAAATGGGACAATCATATACAGTAATTTATGTTTATAAAGCTTTTTTTCTACACTGCATCTTCTTTTAGATGGCTATGTTGTTTATTGCACTTACCATATAATTTACTTATCTGCCTGGCAGGGCTAGGTATGATAGCTGTAAAACATTGTTGATAACATCTTTATGAATTAATCACATTACCACCAAAAAAAACAGGTGCAACACGGAGTAGTAAAACAGTGAAGGTGGTTAAAATACTATCATGTCTGTACCATGGTCTACTTCTGCCCAGGAAGCATCAATGGAGGAACCAGGGTCTACAAATACCACAAACAAGGAAGTCAGTCAAAGCACCGTGTCATGTGCTTTCCGGGACAATCAAAACATATTCATAGAACTAGAAATACCACTTCTGCATGAACCCTCACAATTAAGCCAACACTAAAAAGGAAACATAAAAGATATGTAATTAAAGTCTGACCAGAGAACAGAAATAGCAGAAAATACAATCATTGCAGATGCACCACTCTCACCTATTTTGACATGGACTTGGTCGCTCCACACCTCGTGGTACAGGTTGAACACCCTGCAGCTGTAGTTTCCTCTGTCTGCTGTGGTCACACGCGGTATCTGCAGACAACCACGACACATACCAACCCCAAACATGACAATCATATACAGCCAACGCACAGACACCTACAATTCCAAGATGGCTGATAGAATGGGACCTATAATTATGATACAGGCTTTTTAAACATATAGTAAAAAAAAAAAAAGTCAGTTATCATATATTCAGGGGACCCAAAACTACACTGACCCTCAGGGCGCTTATCTTGCATGTTGGCATTGGTTGTTTATTGTGGTACCACTGGTACTGAGGAGGAGGGTTGGCCTCAGCAAAGCAGTCCAGACACAAGGAGTCCCCCTCAGCTACTGCCTGGGGCCGGGGCTGACGGACAATACGCACTCCACTCACTGAGGGGGGGAAGAAGTTGCTACTGACACCTGAAACACAACCAAGGGGCCTGATGGTTATGACACAAAGAATGCAAGGTGAAGTCAATGTGATGAATTCAGGAAGGGCAGAGCCTAAATGCCAAGACGATCTGTACTGCCACGTATGTTCTAATACCATCGTTGCAATGACTACATTAGTTCTACTGATTGAACTATATTTGAAAATATAGTTCAATTGAGTTACCTGCACTGGAGCCAGCTGACCTGACCAAGCGGACATGTGCCCACTGGGAGAAGATGAAGTTCTCTCCATGGTTGACCCGGCAGATGTAGTGTCCCTGGTGGGATGGGGTTAAAGGGCAAAGGACCAGCTCTGGACCACTTCCACCCAGCACCTAAAGAGAGAATACATTATCTCACTCATACACTTTACACTGTATGTGGGCACTGGGTATACACTGAGTATACCAAACATTAGGAACACCTTCCTAATATTGAGTTGCGCACCCCCCACCGCTTAAACAAGTTGGCTGGATGTCTTTCTGGTGGTGGACCAGTCTTGATACAGACAGGAAACTGTTGAGCGTGAAAAACCTAGCAGTGTTTCAGTTCTTGACACAAACCGGTGCGCCTGGCACCTACTACCATACCCCGTTCAAAGGCACTTAAATATTTTGTCTTGTCCATTCACCCTCTGAATGGCACACATACACAATCCATGTCTCAATTGTCTCAAGGCTTAAAAATCTTTCTTTAACCTATCTCCTCCCCTTCCCCTACACTGATTGAATTGTATTTAACAAGTGACATCAATAAGGGATCATAGCTTTCACCTGGGTTCACCTGGTCAGTATGTCATGGAAAGAGCAGGTGTTCTTAATGTTTTGTATACTCAGTGTATAATGACTGTAACATGCAATGGACTGACCTCTTCTTTGCCTCTGAACCACTGGTAGCCCATAGCTGCAGGACCAATGGCCTTACAGACCAGCACAACCCTGCCTCCCTCTGTAGCATGTTGGGCCTGGGGCTGCACTGTGATCCGAAACCGCTCCATCACTACACACACACACACACATATACACACGCACACACACAGTGACTGAGGTACCAAGTAAGGTGACTGAGAGGACACCTGTAGTGTTGATGTTTTGCTAAAATTGAGCAAATATCAGAGAGAGAGAGAGAGAGAGAGAGAGAGAGAGAGAGAGAGAGAGAGAGAGAGAGAGAGAGAGAGAGAGAGAGAGAGAGAGAGAGAGAGAGAGAGAGAGAGAGAGAGAGAGAGAGAGAGAGAGAGAGAGAGAGAGAGAGAGAGAGAGAGAGACAGAGACAGAGACAGAGACAGAGACAGAGAGAGGCAGGCAGGCAGAGGTTAAGATTGACCTATAGCAGTGAGGTACTGCACAGCTTCATGGTGCTCCATCTTCTTCAGGCAGTGCAGCAGGAAGCCCAAGGTGCAGGAGCGCTCAGACAGCCTCTCTAGGAGGTAGCGGCTGGGGCTGCCTGTCGGGCTGAGCACCTGGAGCGAACAGCTGGTCATCTCATTCTCACTGTCAATCAATGGTGACAAACCACTGACAGGTCAGGCTAAACATTGACACTCTCTCTGTATGGCTTTATGCCATCATTAAGACTTCCACAGCTTCACAACATCACTATTAAAAAAAGTTACAGATCGAGTGTTATCATTGGATATAGATGACAGATTATTCTGTAAAGAATATGGGGTACGGACTTACTTATCAACATCATAGCTCTAATGATTATGAGACAATGCTATTAACATTGACTGTTTCATTTCAAAGTCTCACCTGCAGCGGAATCGAGGTTCCTCAGTGACAACATTGGCAAGTTGTCTCCATCCACATTTGGCATTATCCAGCATGTCAGCTAACCTGCTCTGAACTCCTTCACTCAAAGTCCCAATGCTGAGATTCCAGTCACCCATCTCGTCTGTCTTCAAACAATACTGTTCATTGGAGGGAAGAAAATAAACAACTAATGGTTATTGACCCTAGTTTTCACAGTTCTCAATTTTTTTTGGAATAAACTTGTGACAGTGGTCATCCAGAGTCAAGCGTGCCAGTCACGCCTTGAGTGGCTGTGTTGACAGAACATACTACAGAAGACACATTGTTACAACCATAGATATCCTGTTAAATTACTAGAGGGGCTATGTCATAGACACTCAAAGTTCCAGAATGGGATGAAAATGGCAGCCATATTGGTCAGGGAAAAATCAAAAACAGTCTAATTTGAATGAATTGCAGTAGAGGCATAATCCTGATTTTACTTAAGCAGGAAAATAAAAGTAAGGCATGTGATATTTTAGAAATTGTGTAATAGAATTATTGTCAACCTAGAATATAGTCATATAATTATACATACAGTTTATACAGGTTTTATACCTATTTACATGTGTTCTTTAAATTGTCTCTAAAATATATGTAAACAGACCAGAAATGTCTCAACTTCAGTGTTCTTGTAAAGCTGTGAGTGCTATTATATGATACAATATCAGTACTTGTTGCATTTACAACTTTTCTTAGTCCTGTCATCAACTGGTTTCAGCCAGTGTATGGCCGTGGATAGCGGAAGTGGAGTTTAGTCTGCTAGGCTGTGGATTGATTGCATTGTTCGAATGGAATGTTGGCATATTGGCAGTTAATTTGACCCATTAATGGCATCATTCCTCTAAAACTGGCTTACTATAGCATGCTAACAAACATACAGTGCAGATAAATTCCTCAAATGCATTATTTTACACAATATCTTATTACAGCACTGCAAACCATGGTTGACCAACTTGACCAACATTGCTGACCTTTATATGATCATAACAAGGTTCATGTCCATTCTAGTATTCTAATTCTTAATTCTATGGTTACAACTTTCACTTGCTGATGCTTACAGTGACTGGCAATATGCAATGCGTGTGGGAAAATCTTTGTATGATTGGATTGTACGTAGCCTAGTTAAAATCTATAACAATTAAACAAGCACATTACAACATAACGATAGGCCTAAATATCGGTCAACTGCCGTAGCCTATTTATCCGAATGTATCGCCAACTTGAATGAGTGACTGAAAGCGCATCCATTTACCTGCGTTCTATTCAGCTGCTTCCGGAATAACCTGAGATGAATTTCTTCGTCCACGTAAAGTAGACTACTGTATCTTTATCTCAAAACTTACAAACGCCTGCCTCTTTACCGATTCCGGCGATATTTTCGATGAGACAAGAAGTAGTTCAATAGTTTTCAGTGGAAGAATAGACAGACCGACCGCTCTCATCTAGTTCAAAAATCTCTATCAATAATCATATATTTCGGAACTACAGTAGTCCGTTTTGCCAATCTCGTCTCGGTGTGAATCTACCCTCACAATTAGTTGAACAATTTGTCTTGTTTCTTATTTCACATCTGTTCCTCTTTTTGTGTCCCTTGTATTTGCATGAAAGCGACCATGTTCCCCCTCAAGTTTGCTTTCACCTTCCCTACGCCAATAGAATCACACCAAAACTCAGCGTCAGGGGAAAGTATGTATCAGAAAAGAAGCTCTACAACCCATTCGTTCATACGCCACCGTGAAATACAGTAAGGCCGTGACAACAAAAATACAACAGTCACACAGTTGCGGAACAAATTCAACTACACAAAAAATATTTGTATTCACCATTGACACACAGAATCTTGCACGAAATAAGTAGATCTCAAAAGGTATTTAGGTGTTCCCTCTCTGACAAGTGACGAGAATAAACAAGCACATAATTGTTCTGAAGTTCTCTCCTGCAGTTGCGGTGCATGGGTAAAATCACAGGAGAAGCCAAGCCAGGAAAGAAATGCCATATTACAACCTGTGATAATTGCGTTGTTTGCTCTGTAAATCCTGTTAGTTCATATGCCTTGACACCATGATATATAGGCCTAAGGCAGAGACAATAAGAACCCTCTCACCACTGTGGGTTCGGGCCTATTCCGTTCTATATCGTGGAGCTCTGCTCCTATTGGTTTACACACTGCCCTAAGGCAGCATCAGCCTGAGACAAAATTAGCACACACCTGCAGCCAATAGGAGTACAGGTGTCCCTATAAGAGGGGATGCCTCCCCTCAATCAGCCTCCCATTATCTTCAGCGACTGGACTAGAAGAAGCAAGAAGAGACGAAGACTCAGGACGAGAACACGCAGTCGAATTCCAGATCTTCGGCGTCGTCCAAGAATGAGCACACCTGGAGATTTTCCACCCCCAAAAGCTATTTTCAGAGCTCAATGCCGATGTTCCTCCATGGCAGCTACGGACCCCCACGACTTGTGTTTCGTGTGTTTGGGTGCGCAGCATGCCAAGGACGGAACCGGCGTTCCCCCTAATTGCGCCTCCTGCGCCCTCCTTCCTTTGAAGGAGAGGAAGCAGCGCTGGGCGTTCTTCAGGGAGGATATTCCCTTAGAGCAGGGGTGTCAAAGTCAAATGGACGGAGGGCCAAATAAAAAATTTAGCTACAAGCCGAGGGCCGGACTGTTCGAATGTTCATTGAAAATTTTTTAAATGACGCATATAGTCTAGTGAACCTAATTGAACCTACTGAAAACCTAACAAATATATTCCAATATGATCAGATAAATAAAGCAATATTTTCTTATGGCTCTGTCAGTAATCTTTAATTTTCAACAGACACAAAAGACACATTTCCTTTATATAAAAATCCCCATAACATGAACATTAAATGAAAGAAACCGGTATTCAAGGCACCATCAGTAGCCTATATTTTCTATTTTAGCAAAAGTGGGCTAAATTTACTTCAAAGAAAAAAACAATAATAGCAATTTTCTATCATCCACTCAACTGAAATATTTTTAAAATATAATTGGATTGAAATACAATAAAATAAAGTGCAAAAATCTATTAATCAAAAACAACACTTTGTTTAAGGAGAAGTAACATGCAGTGAAAACAAATATTAAACTTTAACTTTTAAACTTGAACTGAGTAAAAACTCTAAATATGTGATTGCACAGTAATGTTCACTTGTTTGAGGTTGAGGGTGATACTTGGTGGTGTCCCATCTTTTCCACAAGTTCATCAATGTTCGGGGTAAGGCTCTGAGCTGAGGAAATCCTCAGAATTGAGTGGAGGTGTTCAGCAGTAAGTCGACTTCTGTGTGATGTTTTGTTCAGGTTCATCAAAGAAAACAGTTGTTCACACAGGTATGTGCTGCCAAACATAGACAACGTTTGAGCAGCCTGGATGCGCAGCTGGGGCATTTGTTCCATGTCCATATTCTTGTTTTTGTCCGCGTGTTTCGTTTCATAATGTCGTCTCAGATTATACTCTTTCAGTACCGCCACACTTTCTCCACACAGAAGACACACAGGTTTTCCAGCTACCTCCGTGAACATATACTCCGACTCCCACCTTGTTTGAAACCCCCGGTTCTCAGTGTCCACCTTCCGTTTTGCCATTTTTGATGGGTATCTGAAAGTTAATTTTACTGTGATGCTGACGACTGCTGTGCCAATAAATATTGAAATGAAGCAGCCTACTGCTCGGTGCGTCACCGTTGCATTGTGGGAAATGTAGTATTGGTGCGTGTAAAAGATCTGCGGGCTGCCGGCTTGCTGCGGTCTGCGGGCCGGTTCTAATAATAAATCAAGATCATCCCAGGGGCCGTAAAAAACCTTCTCGCGGGCCGGATGTGGCCCGCGGGCCTTGACTCTGACATATGTGCCTTAGAGGATGTGCTCTCGATACTAGCCTCAGCTTCTGAGGCGTCATCTGAGGGCGCCGACTCTGAGGATGACAAGGAGAGAGGGGAAGAGATGGATATTCCATCGGAACAATCCGTCCCTCTGACCCAGACTTTTAAGACCCCCTCCATTGGAAAGTGAGAGGTCTTACAGCTCCTTGGGCGATGACGACACGGGCTCTGAGAAATCAGTAGCCCTGTCCTTCGCAGCGGCCTCTCTGCGCTCAGACTTTCCTGGGCTCATTGAGCGGGCTGCTAATCGACTGGAGATAGCGATGCCTCCCATTCCCCTCGCTGCGGAGGTGGATATGATGGAGGGCGGACCCTATTCTCGGCCGAGGAAGGCGGCTGAGCTTTTGGCTCCAGCCATGCCCTCTCTCAGCAAATATGTCGAGGGCTCATGGGAGGCACCTTTAGCGGCGCGTTCGCCGGCTAAGATGTACTGCCCATTCACCAGAGTGGAAGGAAGGGAGAGAGCTGCCAAGGGAATCCCCAGTCTCGAGAGCGCCATGGCGGCGTATCTAGTGCCAGGTTCGAGTCCCTGGGCATCCTCCAAGAAAGCCACTTTACCAACACAAAAGGACAGGCTCACAGCGCAGCTGGCAGAGAAGTCCTTCACGTTGGGAGCCCAAGTTGTGGCAGCAGCAAACAATATTGCCCTCCTCGCGGCCTCTCTATCACGTTTAACAACGGGTAGATCTGAGCTCACGAGTGAGGAGGTGGAAGAGGCGTCCAGGATTTCTGGCGCTATTCTTCACCTAACGCAGGCGTCTGCTATATGTGCGGGGAGGTCCATGGCCACTTCGGTGGTCATGGAGCGACACCTCTGGCTGTCGTTGACTGCCATGAAGGAAACCGACAGTGCGTCACTGCTCAACGCCCCCCTCTCTGATGACGGGCTCTTCGGGGTCGCCGTCAAAGAGGCGACGGAGCGTTTTGCAAAGTTAGACGAGGATAAGAAGCAGCAGGCTAGACACCTGCCACTGGCAGGGAAGTCTAATCACACGCCACAGAAGCCGTCTACCTCCAACGCCCCCAGTAGATCTTCTACAGTGAGGCGGCGTACCAGGCGTCAGACGTCAGCCGCGAGCAGCAGGCGAGTGGGCCCCGCCCCCCCAGCAGCACCCGTGGCTACGACGATTCCACCAACGAGGGAGGTGGTCACGAAGTCGCCCTGGCAGCACCCTAAGGGGGCGCAGAAGAGGCAACGTCAATGACGGGACGAGGGGGAGAGAATGGGAGCTGGCTCGGCGTGGGATACGACTGAGCCCACTATTCCCCCCCACCCTTCTGTT
This sequence comes from Coregonus lavaretus, assembly GCF_964263955.1. NCBI lineage: Eukaryota > Metazoa > Chordata > Actinopteri > Salmoniformes > Salmonidae > Coregonus > Coregonus lavaretus. Next base: position 33,065,373 of record NC_139993.1, on the reverse strand, counting down.
CGGGGTATGGAGGAAACTGTTTGTTTTGATGTGTTAAATAAAGAGTTGGCTCCCATTGACATTGTCACAAGAGAGCCCTTTTTCCATAACACGTCTGAGAACGTTCAGAGTACTTCACGCCCTAGGTCTCTCTCCCAACACTCTGAGTGTAGCTCAGCCCACCGAGGGTGTGTAGCTGAGCATACTCAGGAGGTGAGGAGGAGAAAGGTAGCAAGGCGCAGCCTTAGCTTACCTCATAAAGATCTCACACCACAGACTCCTAGGAGTACTGTAGTGAAGGTCTCACATAGCGGGCTGCAGTCTCAGTCAGAATATGGCATGATGACGCAACCGCTATCCGGGGATGACGCCTTGTCTTAGGCTAACGCCTCAGTCAGCGCAGTTCAGACCCGTGCTGCGTTCACGGAGGGCCGGAATACTAGAGTTACGGACGTAACCAACGTATTGGCGCCCCAGTTTATCACAGAACGCGTTAAGGTTCACCACTCCGAGTATAGCTCAGCCCACCAGAGGTGCGCAGCTGAGCAAACACAGGAGGCGAGTGTAAAAAAGGTATCAAGGCACCGCCTTGTGTTACCCAACAGAGACCTCACGTCACAGACTCCTAGGAGTGCTGTAGGGAGGGTCTCACACAACAGGTTGCAGTCTCAGCCAGAGAATGGCATGATGATGCGACCTATATCTGGGGATGGCGCTAGTTTTTGGCATTAAGACGTGTCACATATCAAACAATGTTAAAAAATAATTTAAAGATATCATTGAGTTAATAAAGCCTCCATTCCCGGGGCCACGAATGGAAAATGAATGCATGCATACTGTCGCTTTTTGCACACCCCATATACACCTCACCTCATATTTTAATATAAATATTTATTTAGTAGTGGGGGGGGGGGGGGGGGCATGCCGGAATCAGGCCAGATGTGAGCCAGACGTTTGGTGCTACCTGGGAAGCCACAGTGGCAGAATATATGTTTAATCACAAAACCGGAGAGCAACATCCGTCTGGTGAAGTCCACAAAGCAAATAATGCATGTAACAAACAGTTATATCACCTGCAGCATGGTCAAGCAAGTTAATGTTTTCAACAGTTTACTAAACAACTACTGATTTAGAACTACAGTTACCACAAGTCAGTACAAAAACAACAGGAGCACTGCCTCCGCTATTCCAGCACCATTTCAATTTAAACATAATCAAATCAACAAGGCTATATATGCTTACTTTAATACACTGAAAACAAACTGAAAAGATACCCAAAACAATTTAGTCCAATCAATGCTGCTAAATGTCATGTGGCTGTCCATGTGTCATGAGAATTTCTATCTCTAATTCAACCTAAGCTTGATTCATTACCAGGGGTTGTAAGGCTCTGGTTTTAATCATAAATGATTCAAGGTCCACAACCAGCAAGAATGACCTGTATTTTTAATCATGGAGAGCTCTGCCGCCAAAAAACATACATACAGCTTTATACCCCTTGACACACAAAGGCACTTTGCTCCGCCCACCTTTAGGAGGCCTTTTTTAACCAGTTTTCTCAGTCCCCTTCACCCTGGAATGTTTAGTCCCGCCCCCCTCTGTTAGTGGGTTGACACTACATTATAACTCTAACACCGTTCACACATTTATACTGTATTTGGGGTGAAATCCTTTAGTCATTATTCTTAAAATACAAATTAATCTATCACCATGGTACGGATTTCTGTCTGTGTGTGTGGGCGTGCGTGCACAAGCAAAAAAATGTTTTGGGGATTCACCATACTTGTAGACTAGTTGAATGCCAATGCCATCCTCCTTTCTTGCTAGCTAGTTAACGTGAGCCTACTAGGCTACATCTAGGGTACATACTGAACTTCAATCATCTCAGGTCAGTGGCACAACATATCAATTTATGTTTAGATCAGAATCGCCATCATAATCATTGGCCTGTACAGAGAATTAAGTCAAAACAGTCCAAATCCCCATCTCCATCCATGGCTTAGGAATGGGAGGATTTAGCAAGCTAGCTACTGCAGTACATCAACACAAGCAGACCAAAAACAGACACTGAAGTTTTGCTTAGGAAGTGATTTGACTGGTGTGAAACCAAATCCAAAATGGCCTCCCTTGGGCGGGCGTTTTGCTGCAGAAGGACAACCCACAGTTGAGCTTAGCTCAACGCTGATTGGCTAATTATTTTATAAAACATTTTTATCAAGGGAGGCCAAATGCTTGCTGGTATCAATCAATCAAATGCTACGGTGGCAACATGTTAAACTCATTAGGTCCAGACAGCATCAGATAAATGGGCTACACATACTGAGACAGACGGGCGCTGTTTCCCTCGCTCGGATGATTTCTCCAGTGAGATTCAGCCACTCAAATTATGAAAACACAGAGAGAGACTAATATTTTTGTATTGGTCAAATATTTGGGGAAGCCTGGCTTCCCTTGGCATCCATGAATAAACGCCACTGTGCAGAATAATCAAAACAGACAGTCATCGAATTAAAACATTATTTTATTCACCATTGATACACAAAATCTTGCACGAAATAAGTAGATCTCAAAAGGTATTTAGGTGTTCTCTCTCTGACAAGTGATGAGAATAAACAAGGCCTTCATTTTTCTGAACGCGAACTCGGGACCTCTGCCTTGCTAGCACACGTGACCGCCCTCCTGAAACGTCTTACCAGTCGGTGCTACATGAAAAGCTAGCTATTCGCTGCCGCAAGTGGGGACATCAGGCTGAGAAGTAAGTTTCACACATCCCTATGTGCTACACTTCATCTAATACAGTGACAACTAAAAGATACCAAAAACGATTTAGTCCAATCAACTTAAGCTAAATATGATGTGGCTGTCCATGGGACTGAGCTCTGTGTGTGTGTGTGTGTGTGTGTGTGTGTGCAAGTAGAAAAAACATGTTGACTCACCCTACTTGTAGAGAAATGCAAATGCCATCCTACTCTTTCATGTTGCCTGAACAGTCAATGACGCTCTCATACAGTACACACATTTCGTTTTTGTTGTCCTAGGCTACCTGGCTAAAATGCTTGCTCGCTAGCCTAACTTCCTTTCATGGGCAACGATGCGCAAGGCCAGCTAGTTAAAATTAGCCTACTACATCTATGTTGAACTTCCATCCTCTCAGGCCAGGGGCACAATGTATGAATTTATGTTTTGATCAGAATCGCTGTTATAATCATTGGCCAGTACGGAGAATTAAGTAAAACCAAAAGCCCAAATCCCTATCTCCATCCATGGAAAGCGACAATTTTAGCTAGTTAGCCACCGGAGGACAACGGCACAACAATTCAAGTTTGTTTCTGTCAATGACGTTTGGCTTCTGATGTGATGTGATGTGATTGGTGTGAAGCCAAATTCAGAACTGGCCTCCCTTGACACTTTTTTTGTGTGCGCCAGGACCATTCACAGCTGAGCTCACTTAGTTTAGCTCAACGCTGATTGGCTATAATTTTATTAGAAAAATGATCAAGCGAGACCAAATGCTCACTAGCTTCCCTTGCATTCAACGCTACGGGCGGCAACAATGTCATACTCTTTTTGACCAGACAGCATCAGATAAATGGGCTACACATACTGAGACAGAGAGGTACTGTTTCGTTCGCTCTGATGCTTTTTCCGGTGAGATACATTCAGCCTTGTGAATTTAAGGAAATTTATGAAACACAGAGAGACAAAAGATAAATAATAGTGTATGTTTTCTTCTTTTTTTCCTTGATAACGTTTTTGGGGAAGGCTGGCTTCCCTTGGCAGCCATGAATACACACCACTGGTCTCTAGCACAGCCATGCATCAATCACAGATTATTACAGATGCTATCTGCAAGGTGTGAATAAAAACTCATACCCTCACATAATTCTAAAATAACATGTCTGTATGTGTCATCTTCTTCAAAGAAGCCTACACATGGTAACATTTGAGATATGAAATCAAAAGGCAAAAGTTCAGATGGATTCAAAATCCAGGTCTTTCTATTTGCCTTCACTTACAAAGTCCAAGTTCTCGAGGTGATGGGTTATTCCTTTTCAGCAGAACGATGACATACAGGCTGAGAGTATTGACTCAGTCAAGTTACAGCTGCGCTATAGTGTCTGGTGTCCAGAGAACACAGTTCTGTAGAGAGCAGCTGATCTCTGCCCTGGGTCCTACAGCTTCTTCCCTTGGTGTAACCTGTTAAAGCGCCACATGTGCTCCTTCCTCAGGACCTTCCAGTATTCACGGCTATCTGGCTCCAGCTCATGGATATTCTTAGGGGGACCCAGCTGTAACTGGAACAGCCTGGGAGGCAGAAGCTTGGTGTCACTTAAATTGTTTATATTAAATGCTTTGTAATTATTCATTAATAATAACACAACGCTACATGTTTATCACAAAAGCTGATATTCATGGCATGAAGTAGAGCATTAACGGGATATATTTCAAGCAGGGTCAAGTGAAAGATATATCTCAAAATATCCCACAAAAATATAACTGATCTCCAGCTCTCTTTCTCAAGGTAGTACCAAAATTGAGCACTTACCACTCTGGGTATTCCTTGCGTGGTTTTAGTGCAGGGTCATCTCCTTGCTTAAAGAATGTTGACTCCAACAGCATGAGAGGTGAGCTTCACAGGGTCCTTACACACCTCCGGCCCCTTCAGCACATCTTTCATCATGCCCTTGCCTTTCCCTTTGGCAGCTGGGAGAGAGAGAAAACAAGTTGGGATGAAATCATGTTATGACTCATTCAACATTTCAGTATCGCTATCACTGGTCATACTACAAAACATGGAAACAATGAGTTAGAGAACATGAACAAGATCGGACTTGTGATTTGTACTATTCTGCATTGCTGCCCAGTGTTTATGTTAAATACATCAAATTGATCCTATATTTATAGATATAAAGCCTTAAAATCAGGTAAATTAATTAATGCAATAGATTTAACAACATTGGCTAAAGATCCAACTGATCCTCGGAAGATACCATTTCCATCGCTATTCACACGGCTGTAACACATCTGGACAAGAGGGACACCTACAGTATTTGAGAATGCTGTACATTGACTACAGTTCAGCATTTAACACTATTGTTCCCTCCGAGCTTGACACCACCCTCTGCAACTGGATCCTGGACACCCTGACGGGCAGACCAAAGGCTGTGAGGATTGGCAACAACACTTCCTCCACACTGACTCTTAACACAGGGGCTCCCCAGGGGTGTCCTCATTCCTCTGCTGTACTCCCTGTTCACTCACGACTGTGTGGCATTGCACGACACCAACCCCATCATCAAGTTTTCTGATGACACCACGGATGTAGCCCTGATAACCAACAATGATAAGTCAGCCTATAGGGAGGAGGTAAGTGAACTGGCATTGTGGTGTCATGACAACAACCTCTTCCTCAACGTCAGCAAAACAAAGAGTTGATTGTTGATTTCAGGAAACAGAGGAGGGAACATGCCCCGATCCATATCAATGGGACTGCAGTAGAGAGAGTCACAAGTTTTAAGTTCCTCAGCGTCCACATCACCAAGGACTTGTCATGGACCAACAACACCATCACTCTTGTCGAGAGGGCTCTACTTCCTAAGGCGGCTGAAGAAATGTGGCATTCCGCCCCAGGTCCTCTCCAAATACTACCGCTGCACCATCGAGAGCGTTCTGGCCCGTTGCATCCCGGTCTGTTACGGGAATTGCTCCGGCCACGATTGCAAGGCCATCCAGTGGGTGGTGAAGACGGCCAAGTAGATCACTGGGACCGTGCTCCCACCCATCCAGGACATCTACTTGAAACGGTGCCTGAGGAAGGCACGCAGCATCATCAAGGACCCCATACACTCCAGCATACGAGCTGTTCTCTCCCTTACCGTCGTGCAGACGGTATCGGAGCATGAGGTCTGCTACCAACAGGCTCAGAGACAGTTTCTATCTACAAGCCATCAAACTGCTGAACACTTGAACTGGACATGTACACACCCACACAGACATACACACACACACACATCACAACTGCTACCAGACTCTTATTATACTGCTCAATTTATACACTTGCCTCCATCTCCCCTTCCCCAATACACGTGTAAATATTGGACTATAAATTATGCCTTCCTGTATTATAAAATGTATTATTCTATTCTACTTTCATTTACTTTATGTTCGTATTCATATATTTTATTATTTATTTTTGTTGCATTGTCGAGAAGAAACCTGCAAGTAAGCATTTCGTTAGACGATGTATACCAATGCGTATCCCGTACATACGACTAATAAAACTTGATATTGTCCTGAATGCTATTTGGCAAGGCCACACTCAGATGTAATCTAAAGATCCACTGCCTTGAGATAAACAACTTCACAATTTACAGAGATAATATGGACAGGCAAAGGCATACAGAGGATACAGGCAATTATTCAGTGGGTGTGGGTGAAAGAGCTATTTTGATTGCACATGAATTCACACAGGAAGTTATGACAGGAACTGTGCATCACTGTGGGCATCCTGACCATAAAGCGGCACATACACTGAGGGAAAAAAGTATTTGATCCCCTGCTGATTTTGTGCGTTTGCCCACTGACAAAGAAATGATCAGTCTATAATTTTAATGGTAGGTTTATTTGAACAGTGAGAGACAGAATAACAACAACAAAATCCAGAAAAACGCATGTCAAAAATGTTATAAATTGATTTGCATTTTAATGAGGGAAATAAGTATTTGACCCCCTCTCAATCAGAACGACTTCTGGCTCCCAGGTGTCTTTTATACAGGTAACGAGCTGAGATTAGGAGCACACTCTTAAAGGGAGTGCTCCTAATCTCAGTTTGTTACCTGTATAAAAGACACCTGTCCACAGAAGCAATCAATCAATCAGATTCCAAACTCTCCACCATGGCCAAGACCAAAGAGCTCTCCAAGCATGTCAGGGACAAGATTGTAGACCTACACAAGGCTGGAATGAGCTACAAGACCATCACCAAGCAGCTTGGTGAGAAGGTGACAACAGTTGGTGCAATTATTCGCAAATGGAAGAAACACAAAAGACTGTCAATCTCCCTCGGCCTGGGGCTCCATGCAAGATCTCACTTCGTGGAGTTGCAATGATCATGAGAACGGTGAGGAATCAGCCCAGAACTATACGGGAGGATCTTGTCAATGATCTCAAGGCAGCTGGGACCATAGTCACCAAGAAAACAATTGGTAACACAGTACGCCGTGAAGGACTGAAATCCTGCAGCGCCCGCAAGGTCCCCCTGCTCAAGAAAGCACATATACAGGGCCGTCTGAAGTTTGCCAATGAACATCTGAATGATTCAGAGGAGAACTGGGTGAAAGTGTTGTTGTCAGATGAGACCAAAATCGAGCTCTTTGGCATCAACTCAACTCGCCGTGTTTGGAGGAGGAGGAATGCTGCCTATGACCCCAAGAACACCATCCCCACCGTCAAACATGGAGGTGGAAACATTATGCTTTGGGGGTGTTTTTCTGCTAAGGGGACAGGACAACTTCACCGCATCAAAGGGACGATGGACGGGGCCATGTACCTTCAAATCTTGGGTGAGAACCTCCTTCCCTCAGCCAGGGCATTGAAAATGGGTCGTGGATAGGTATTCCAGAATGACAATGACCCAAAACACACGGCCAAGGCAACAAAGGAGTGGCTCAAGAAGAAGCACATTAAGGTCCTGGAGTGGCCTAGCCAGTCTCCAGACCTTAATCCCATAGAAAATATGTGGAGGGAGCTAAAGGTTCGAGTTGCCAAACGTCAGCCTCAAAACCTTAATGACTTGGAGAAGATCTGCAAAGAGGAGTGGAACAAAATCCCTTCTGAGATGTGTGCAAACCTGGTGGCCAACTACAAGAAATGTCTGACCTCTGTGATTGCCAACAAGGGCTTTGCCACCAAGTACTAAGTCATGTTTTGCAGAGGGGTCAAATAATTATTTCCCTCATTAAAATGCAAATCAATTTATAAAATTTTTCACATGCGTTTTTCTGGATTTTTTTGTTGTTATTCTGTCTCTCACTGTTTAAATAAACCTACCATTAAAATTATAGACTGATCATGTCTTTGTCAGTGGGCAAACGTACAAAATCAGCAGGGGATCAAATACTTTTTTCCCTCACTGTAGGCTCCTACTAGCAAGTAGATGGCTATCTCACACTAGACGTCTTGACGGATCCACCTGTACCTGAATACCAGAGACCAGGTCAGGGAGCCGAGGGGGTCCGGATCCAGAATTCTAAATAATGTCAGGGGTCTGGGTCGGATCTGATATGATTGTCACAGGTATGTTTAATTTTAACTGACTTGTCTGGAAGGGTCCGTACAGATCCGAACGCAATGTTTGCAGTAGCGAGAGAGAGAGAAATGTGATAATTTATGCTGCTTCTCTTGCTTTTCACAAGTGGAGGGTGTAGCTTGTGGTTGGCCAATCATAATTCATCAAATCACCTAGCAACCGCACCAGGTGCCATGTTGTAAGACCAGTCAGTCTGGTGGAAGTCCTCCAATCGTCCACATGGCTAACAGCCATGGAAGAGGGTGAAAGGATTAGCTAGCAGTTCCCGCTGTCAGAGAAGGGAGAGTAGGCTACTCTGGATAAGGGCAGGTACCTTTGTGGGAGGACATTATGAAAACATTCTCCAGTTCCAGTCCCTAGCGAGAAAAACTATGAGGACAGAGAGATATGCAACATAATATTCAGTGCCGTCTAATTTGAGTATAATGCAGCCTGTTTCTTTGTGATGTTTTCTGTCCTCAGATACTGAGAGCTGTGAAACTCTGTCTGCAGATGAAGAGATCCCAATGATTGTCCCAAAAGAATAAGGGTACATCCTTGTATACCATGGATTACAGTGCATTCGGAAAGTATTCAGACCCTTTGACTTTTTCCACATTTTGTTACGTTACAGCCTTATTCTAAAATGGATTAAATTGTTCCCCCCCTCAATCTACACACAATACCCTTTACTCAGTACTTTGTTGAAGTACCTTTGGCAGCGATTACAGCCTTGAGTCTTTTTGGGTATGACGCTACAAGCTTAGCACACCTGTATTTGGGGAGTTTCTCCCATTCTTATCTGCAGATCCTCTCAAGCTCTGTCAGGTTGGATGGGGAGCATCGCTGCATAGCTATTTTCAGGTCTCTCCAGAGATGTTAGATCGGGTTCAAGTCCGGGCTCTGGCTGGGCCACTCAAGGACATTCAGAGACTTGTCCCGAAGCCACTCCTGCTTTGTCTTGGCTGTGTGCTTAGGGTCATTGTCCTTTTGGAAGGTGAACCTGCGCCCCAGTCTGAGGTCCTGAGCGCTCTGGAGCAGGTTTTCATCAAGGATCTCTCTACTTTGCTCCGTTCATCTTTCCCTTGATCCTGACTAGTCTCCCAGTCCCTGCCGCTAAAAAAACATCCCCACAGCATGATGCTGCCAACACCATGCTTCACCGTAGGGATGGTGCCAGGTTTCCTCCAGACGTGACGCTTGGCATTCAAGCCAAAGAGGTAAGTCTTGGTTTCATCTGACCAGAGAATCTTGTTTCTCATGGTCTGAGTCCTTTAGGTGCCTTTTGGCAAACTCCAAGCAGGCAGTCATGTTACTGAGGAGTGGCTTCCTTCTGGCCACTTTACCATAAAGGCCTGATTGGTGGAGTGCTGCAGAGATGGTTGTCCTTCTGGAAGGTTCTCCCATCTCCCCAGAGGAACTCTTGAGCTCTGTCAGAGTGACCATCGGGTTCTTGGTCACCTCCCTGATCAAGGCCCTTCTCCCCCGATTGCTCAGTTTGGCCGGGTGGCCAGCTCTAGGAAGAGTCTTGGTGGTTCCAAAGTTCTTCCATTTAAGAATGATGGAGGCCACGGTGTTCTTGGGGACCTTCAATGCTGCAGACTTTTTTTGGTACCCTGATCTGTGCCTCAACATAAACCTGTCTCGGAGCTCTATGGCCAATTCCTTCGACCTCATGGCTTGGTTTGTGCTCTGACCTTATATAGACAGGTGTGTGCCTTTCCAAATCATGTCCAATCAATTGAATTTAGCACAGGTGGACTCCAAATAAGTTGTAGAAAAATCTCAAGGATGATCAATGGAAACAAGATGCACCTGAGCTCAATTTCATGTCTCATAGCAAAGGGTCTGAATACTTACGTAAATGTAATATTTCCAGCCCAGCACTAACACCTGATTCAATTTATCAAACCTAATTAGTTGATCATCAAGTGTGCTATTGTGGGCTGGAACAGAAGTCTGCTCACCCAGTAGACCAGGGATCAGTGAAGCGAGGTTTGCCACCACTGGCATTTACTTAATTTTTTTCACCTGAAATTATGCTTTAGTAATAATAGCCTACTTGGTACTAAGATTTGTAACCTTTACATATGAGTTAGCTTACTTGTACACTTTGAAATGATATAAGTGTTGATTCTATGAAGTTAAGTGTTTATAAACTTGTTAACTTAAAACTATTATTCAAGAGTGTGCAAAGCTGTCATCAAGGCAAAGGGTGGCTATTTGAAGAATCTAAAATATAAAATATATTTGAATTTGTTTAACACTTTTTTGGATACTACATGATTCCATATGTGATATTTCATTGTTTTGATGTCTTCACTATTATTCTACAATGTAGAAAATAGTAAAAATAAAGAAAAACCCTTGAATGAGTAGGTGTTCTAAAACTTTTGACCGGTAGTGTACACAAAACTACTACTACCACCAAGTTCAATGCCAGATACTTTTCTCCCAGAAGGTCTGAGTGGCACTTGGGAGGTGCCACTGTGATAATGAAGATGGTTTGCCTAAGACTACCACAACAATTACATTGTCTATGCTAAATGTGTTTAAATTGTTTTTAAATTGTTTAAAAAAAATTAAAATAATAGTTAGGCTATTAGAAATACATTTTATTTAATGGAGCAAGGCAAAGCAGAAATGACAAAATACTTTTCATTTCACCCATACAACAATATAGCATATTATTAAAGTACAGTATGTTTACAATATCATAAACAATAGCATTTTACATTGTTGTTCCAAAATACATTTTACATATTCATACGGTTTATTTTGTCATGACGACAAGGTGAAGGTGCTCTCTGCACAAATGGCACAACAGAATCATTCAGATTGACCAAAGCACAGCATATGACAACCATCTTATAATACTGAGGGAAGTCTCCTTTCATATCAGGAAAAGAACAAAGTAGTAGAAGAAACTGATGCTGCTGCAGCATCGCTCATCTTCACAGGGGGATATCCAGTCGACATGGGTGTCTTGATAGAGGTCAGCTGGTGAACCTACAGTACATAAACAAATGAAAAGCACACCTGATGTTAGAATATCACTCCTTCAGGTCACCTATACCATCAGGGCTCTTAATTGTTTGGTTGTGTTTAATTCATTCTGGTGTTTTAGTGTCATATAAAGATTAAATCTATTGTTGGGCTGGAACAACCAGTCAACACAGCAGGTTGTCCTATCCCATTGAGGCATTTTCCCTATGCTGTAATGTCCATACATTTTCCCTCTTATGAATAAAGTTCTCAAATTATACTTATTTTTTTTGGCTATATGGACCTCATATTGTACAATTTGTCTCCCCTCTTCATGGTCATGGTTCGAATGTATCTATCTTTTGTCAAATTAACATGATTTGACTTTTCGTTGCAGATTAGGAGAATTTACGCTGCAGGCTATGAGAATTAATGTAGCAGAATTAGGTTAAGGTAAGGAAAAGGTTTTTACCTTTATTTAACTAGGCAAGTCAGTTAAGAAGAAATTCTTATTTACAATGACGGCTTACACCGGCCAAACCCGAATGAAGCTGGGCCAATTGTGCGCCGCCCTATGGGACTCCCAATCACGGCCGGTTGTGATACAGCCTGGAATCGAACCAGGGGGTCTGTAGTGACGCCTCAAGCACTGAGATGCAGTGCCTTAGACCACTGCGCCACTCGGGAGCTAAAATGATTATTTTTTTTACGTTGATTTGACAAAAGCTGGATCCCTTCTAGCCATGACCCCTTTTCATAGGCATAGATTACATGGTTACATTCAAGACAAGGATGTTTTATTGATCTGTTGTCAGTGTCAGCAGAGTAGGCCTACCCTACCATCATATTAAAAAAGATTCTGCTAATGTCTCCAGTCATATAAAGTGTAGTAGAAGTGTATGAAATGTTTATCAAAGGCCACATTTTTACATTTACATTTTAGTCATTTAGCAGACGCTCTTATCCAGAGCGACTTACAGGAGCAATTAGGGTTAAGTGCCTTGCTCAATGGCACATCGACAGATTTTTCTCCTAGTCAGCTCGGGGATTAGAACCAGCGACCTTGCACAACGCTCTTAACCACTAAGCTACCTGCCGCCCCAGACAAAGGGGCAAAACGTCTCTGATATAGGCTATAGGCCTATACCACTACGCGCTCATTAGCCTAAATTATGATTATCCAATCTACTCATCACATTAGGAATAGTAGGCTTACATTAGTCTGCAAATGCGATGATAGATGCATGCAATCCATTGTTATAAAGGTGCATTGGTGCATATGGTGAAAAAATTCCTTCCCCAAAACTTGAAACTCACTCGAAACATGCTAATAGCTAGACTACAAGCTATCTAGCTAGCTAATTTTGGCTAATTTAGTATTGTTAACACCTGGTTAGCATAACAGCTAAACTAAACTCGAAATCGATCAGACTCGACTTTCCAGTGATGAAATAACCGTAGCAGACCCTGTACTGACAGCTGTCTGGGTTCAGGTCTTGACGGGCAAAAAGGTTTCTTCGCTTTTCTTACAGTTCTTGAGTCTTATCTCCTTGGTGTCACCAAAGTTGTTTCATGATTGCGGGGAATCTGTAAACATATATTTTTCTGTTGTCTTTTCTGCCTTGTTAGAGCAGCCATATACTGCACAGAAAATTACATGGTGATGAATCAACTACACTGAACAAAAATATAAACGCAACATGCAACAATTTCAAAGATTTTACTGAGTTACAGTTCCTATAAGGAAATCAGTCAATTGAAAAATTCATGAAGTCCTAATCTATGGATTTCACATGACTGGGAATACAGACATGCATATGTTGGTCACAGATACCTTTAAAAAAAAAAGTAGAGGCGTGGATCAGAAAACCAGTCAGTATCTGGTGTGACCACCATTTGCCTCAAGCAGCGCGACACATCTCCTTCGCATAGAGCTGATCAGGCTGTTGATTGTGGCCTGTGGAATGTTGTCCCACTCCTATTCAATGGCTGTGCGAAGTTGCTGGATATTGGCGGGAACTGGAACACACCGTCGTACACGCCGATCCAGAACATCCCAAACATGCTCAATGGGTGACATGTCTAGTGAGTATGCCGGCCATGGAAGAACTGGGACATTTTCAGCTTCCAGGAATTGTGTACAGATCCTTGCGACATGTGGCCGTGCGTTATCATGTTGAAACATGAGGTGATGGCGAAGTATGAATGGCACGACAATGGGCCTCAGGATCTCGTCACGGTATCTCTGTGCATTTAAATTGCCATTGATAAAATGCAATGGTGTTCGTTGTCCGTAGCTTATGCCTGCCCATACCATAACCCCACCGCCACTATGGGGCACTCTGTTACAATGTTGACATCAGCAAACTGCTCACCCACACGACGCCATACACGCCGTCTGCCATCTGCCCAGTACAGTTGAAACCCAGGATTCTTCCATGAAGAGCACACTTCTCCAGCGTGCCAGTGGCCATCGAAGGTGAACATTTGCACACTTAAGTCGGTTACGACGCCGAACTGCAGTCAGGTCAAGACCCTGGTGAGGACGACGAGCACGCAGATGAGCTTCCCTGAGACGGTTTCTGACAGTTTGTGCAGAAATTCTTCGGTTGTGCAAACCCACAGTTTCATCAGCTGTTCGGGTGGCTGGTCTCAGACAATGCCACAGGTGAAGAAGCCGGCTGTAGAGGTCCTGGGCTGGCGTGGTTACACATGGTCTGCGGTTGTGAGGCCAGTTGGACGTACTGTCAAATTCTCTAAAACGACGTTGGAGGCGGCTTATGGTAGATACATGAACATTACATTCTCTGGCAACAGCTCTGGTGGACATTCCTGCAGTTAGCATGCCAATTGCACACTCCCACAAAACTTGAGACATTTGTGGCATTGTGTTTTGATCCAAACCAGTCAGGTTTCAAGACTGGTCATTCAACTGAGACTGCTCTTCTCTGTGTCACAGAGGCTCTCCGCACTGCTAAAGCTACCTCTCTCTCCTCTGCTCTTGTCCTTCTAGACCTGTCTGCTGCCTTTGATACTGTGAACCATCAGATCCTCCTCTCCACCCTCTCCGAGCTGGGCATCTCCGGCGCGGCTCACTCTTGGATTGCGTCCTACCTGACCGGTCGCTCCTACCAAGTGGCGTGGCGAGAAGCTGTCTCCGCACCACGTGCTCTCACCACTGGTGTCCCCCAGGGCTCAGTTCTAGGCCCTCTCCTATTCTCGCTATACACCAAGTCACTTGGCACTGTCATATCCTCACATGGCCTCTCCTATCATTGCTACGCTGACGACACACAACTAATCTTCTCCTTTCTCCCTTCTGATAACCAGGTGGCGAATCGCATCTCTGCATGTCTGGCAGACATATCAGTATGGATGACGGATCACCACCTCAAGCTGAACCTCGGCAAGACGGAGCTGCTCTTCCTCCCGGGGAAGGACTGCCCGTTCCATGATCTCGCCATCACGGTTGACAACTCCGTTGTGTCCTCCTCCCAGAGTGCGAAGAGCCTTGGCGTGACCCTGGACAACACCCTGTCGTTCTCCGCTAACATCAAGGCGGTGACCCGATCCTGTAGGTTCATGCTCTACAACATTCGGAGAGTACGACCCTGCCTTACACAGGAAGCGGCACAGGTCCTAATCCAGGCACTTGTCATCTCCCGTCTGGATTACTGCAACTCGCTGTTGGCTGGGCTCCCTGCCTGTGCCATTAAACCCCTACAACTCATCCAGAATGCCGCAGCCCGTCTGGTGTTCAACCTTCCCAAGTTCTCTCACGTCACCCCGCTCCTCTGCACACTCCACTGGCTTCCAGTTGAAGCTCGCATCTGCTACAAGACCATGGTGCTTGCCTACGGAGCTGTGAGGGGAACGGCACCTCCGTACCTTCAGGCTCTGATCAGTCCCTACACCCAAACGAGGGCACTGCGTTCATCCACCTCTGGCCTGCTGGCTCCCCTACCTCTGCGGAAGCATAGTTCCCGCTCAGCCCAGTCAAAACTGTTCGCTGCTCTGGCACCCCAATGGTGGAACAAGCTCCCTCACGACGCCAGGACAGCGGAGTCACTCACCACCTTCCGGAGACATTTGAAACCCCACCTCTTTAAGGAATACCTAGGATAGGATAAAGTAATCCTTCTACCCCCACCCCCCCCCTTTACTCCCCCCCCCCCAAAAATAATAATAATTTTAAAAAAAACATTGTAAAGTGGTTATCCCACTGGCTATAAGGTGAATGCACCTATTTGTAAGTCGCTCTGGATAAGAGCGTCTGCTAAATGATGTAAATGTAAATGTAATGTAAATGTGTTGTGTGACAAAACTGCACATATTAGAGTGGCCTTTTATTGTCCCCAGCACAAGGTGCACCTGTGTAATGATCATGCTATTTAATAATCCGATTATTGATATGCCACACCTGTCAGGTGGATGGATTACCTTGGCAAAGGATAAATGCTCACGAAAAGGGATGTAAACAAATTTCTGCCCAAAATGTGAGATAAATAAGCTTTTTGTGCGAATGGAACATTTCTGTGATCTTTTATTTCAGCTCATGAAACCAACACTTTACATGTTGCATTTATATTTTTGTTCAGTGTAGTTTTAGGCACTGTTATCATGCAATTTGGGGTAGCCACTCAGCTATTGTTGTCGGAAGAATTAATGTGGTGGTCTTCCAACATGGCCACCAGGAGGCGTCATATGCCAACTGCAAGCCCTCCATAGAGCCCCACAGTGGAAGTGTCATAATACCCATAAAACCTAGTGGTCAAACAGGGAAATGGTTCCAATCGTTTTTCCACCATTCATTTTTCCCACAGGGAATTTTAGAAACACTTAAAATAAGGGCTGTGTTTCTTGTAGGCTTACCCTGGCGTGATGTTTTGATAACCATGTAAATCTCTCTTGGACAAGGTGACTTTTATCAATATATTCAGCTCTATTTACTCTCAGATTCGAAAATGCTAATTAGCATCAAAGTAGCCATCATGCAAGACTACAAATCCCAATTCTTTTAAATTGACAGAATTGTCAATCATTACACAGGTGCACCGGCTAATTAGCATTTCATTTTTAGGGGGTAAATACAGGCGAATATATTGATAAAAGACACCTTGTCCTAGAGAGATTTACATCTCTCTAGGTTATCAAAACCTTACGCCAGGGTAAGCCTACATGAAACGCAGCCCTTATTTTAAGTGTTTCTAAAATCCCTATGGGAAAAATGAATGGTGTGAAAATGATTGGAACCATTTCCTTGCTTGACCGCTAGGTTTTATGGGTATTATGACTCATACTGTGGTACTCTATAGAAGGGTTTCCCTAAGTCGGTACAGATATAACAAAACATGCCGAAAAGCTGCTGTGTTGTTCAATGTACAGTACCAGTTAAAAGTTTGGACACACCTACTCATTCAAGGATTTTTCTTTATTTTAAATATTTTCTACATTGTAGAATAATAGTGAAGACATCAAAACTATGAAATAACACATGGAATCATGTAGCAACCAAAAAGGTGCTAAACAAATCAAAATATATTTTAGATTTTAGATTCTTCAAAGTAGCCACCCATTGCCTTGACAGCTTTGCCCACTCTTGGCATTCTCTCAACCAGCTTCATGAGGAATGCTTTTCCAACAGTCTTGAAGGAGTATGCTGAGCACTTGTTGGCTGCTTTCCTTCACTCTGCGGTCCAACTCATCCCAAACCATCTCAATTGGGTTGAGGTCGGGTGATTGTGGAGGCCAGGTCATCTGATGCAGTACTCCATCACTCTCCTTGGTCAAATAGTCCTTGCACAGCCTGGAGGTGTGTTTTGGGTCACTGTCATGTTGAAAAACAAATGATAGTCCCACTAAGCACAAACCAGATGGGATGGCGTATCGGTGCCTTGAACACCAAGGAGATAAGTTTGACTCGAATTCTAAATAAATCACAGACAGTGTCACCAGCAAAGCACCTCCTCACCATCGCACCTCCTCTATGCTTCACGGTGGGAACCACATATGCAGATATCATCCGTTCACCTACTCTGTGTTTCACGAAGACACTGCGGTTTTGGAACCAGAAATCTCAAATTTGGACTATTGGATATTTCCACTAGTGTAATGTCCATTGCTCGTGTTTCTTGGCCCAAGCAAGTCTCTTTTTCTTATTGGTGTCCTTTAGTAGTGGTTTCTTTGCAGCAATTTGACCATGAAGGCTTGATTCACACAGTCATCTCTGAACAATTGATGTTGAGATGTGTCTGTTACTTGAACTCTGTGAAGCATTTATTTGGGCTGCAATCTGAGGCGCAGTTAACTCTAATGAATTTATCCTCTGCAGCAGAGGTAACTCTGGGTCTTCCTTTCCTGTCGCGGTCCTCATGAGAGCCAGTTTCATCATAGTGCTTGATGGTTTATGCGACTGCACTTGAAGAAAGTTCTTCACATTTTCCTGATTTACTGACATTCCTGTCTTAAGTAATGATGGACTGTCTTTTCTCTTTGCTTATTTGAGCTGTTCTTGCCATAATATGGACTTGGTCTTTTACCAAATAGGGCTATCTTCTGTATACCACCCCTACCTTGTCACAACACAACTGATTGGCTCAAACGCATTAAGAAGGAAAGAAATTCCACAAATTAACTTTTAACAAGGCACACCTGTTAATTGAAATGCATTCCAGGTGACTTCCTCATGAGAGAGAATGCCAAGAGCGTGCAAAGCTGTCATCAAGTCAAAAGGTGGCTACTTGGAAGAATCTCAAATATATTTTCATTTGTTTAACACTTTTTTGGTTACTACATGATTCCATATGTGTTATTTCATAGTTTTGTTGTCGTCACTATTATTCTACAATGTAGAAAATATAAAAAAATAAAGAAAAACCCTGGAATGAGTAGGTGTGTCCAAACTTTTGATTGGTAGGTCAAAAATCCCGACCTACTTTGAAAATGCTCTCGCGTAGAGAAATAGAGGCTGTGAGAAGAGCCCTGTGGCTTCAGACTATTCAGCGTGGGAAATGTGGGGACCCGGTGTCCAAGTAGGCTATATTTAGCTGTGTGTGTGGCAAACAATTAATCACAGGTAAGACATTTAACGTTAACTTGTTTAGTGCAGTACGTTTATAACGCTACTCTTTACTTCTATCTGTTTAGTCCGTTTGTGTGTGTTGTTGGTCTTGGCTAGCTTAATGTTCCGGTCGGTAGCTAACACTCACTCAAGTGGCTGCTAGCATTGTTATGAAAAGGGGAACGTAAAGCCCTATAATATTACGTTTTTCTAAGTAGTGAGAATACTAGGGAGCAGGCAATGTTTAAAGGTAATCTTCAGACATGTTCTATTTTCTTAAATGTAGTTTTGTAGTTGACTAAAATAAGTAAACAAGATAATTGTTTACTTAAAAAAAGGTCAAAAGACGGGATTGGCTTAGATTGTTGACATGTAAACTTTCGTCTCCAAGGCTTGTTTTAAAAATAAATAAATTTGCACAATGAGCACTTGCTGTCTCAAATATATTGTTAGTTGTTGTTTAGCTAGCAAATGTTTTGCCATATTAGCGTTGCCATGAAATCAGTCAACACACCTCAAAACAAGACATTGTATCATGGAAGAGATTTTCCATGAAACACCCACTTCTTCTTATATGGTTCCTTTCGAAACGCCTACTCATTTCGACACCCCCACTTTTCCTGAGATATCAGTAGGTGGGAGCATAGAGATCCTCAGAGATGACAGCTGGACCCTATTGAACTATCTGGCCATCCAGAATCACAGCAACACACGGGCTTCTGCCACATTGAAGCGTACACATCGTTTTTGTGGAGTTGTCAGCTAAACCATCTATAACTACTCATACTGTAATCATATAAATAACTTTTGCTCACCGTGCCTGCAATTTATCTGTACCTGTGTATTGTTCATCACTCAGTTAGTTATATTTCCTAATGGAACTAGCTAACTACTAACTTTAAGCATCAGTTGTCAGAGCACCTTACCGATCACTGCACATGTACACAGCCCATCTGAAATTAGCCCACCCAACTACCTCATCCCTATATTGTTATTTATTTTGCTCTTTTGCACCCCAGTATCTCTATTTACACATAATCTCTTGCACATCTCGCATTCCAGTGTTAATACTAATTGTAATTATTTTGCACTATAGCCTATTTATTGCCTTACCTCCATAACTTGCTACATTTGCACACACTGTATATATATTTTCTGTTGTATTTTATGACCTTATGTTTTTTTTTTACCCCATATGTAACTCTGTGTTGTTGTTTTTATCGCACTGCTTTGCTTTATCTTGGCCAGGTCGCCGTTGTAAATGAGAACTTGTTCTCAACTGGCTTACCTGGTTAAATAAAGGTGAAATAAAATAAAACAAATAGCTAGAAGATACATTTTATAGAAGCCATTTAACGTTACTTACCAACTTTCTTTACGTATCCACACGTCGGAGTTTTATTAATTTTTTTAAGTCAAAAAACAGGTTACTCATACACGGGTCTATTAGTCGCAAGGCATTTCATTTTCATTGTAGAGCAGAATAAATCGTATTCTGCCAACCTTGTTGTGTTAGGGGTTAGCCAACACAACAGGCCACTACGCACGTGTTTGACGTTCATAATCGCCACTTCTGGTCACGTTACTGCCACCTGCTGGGAGGAATGCATGGTACTCTGCACTAGGGGGCAGCAGAGTACCATTCATGAAAATCATCTGCATAACAGCGAGAGAGGAAGAACGAATTCGACATCAACAACAAATGTCGGATCAATACGCCACCGTCCAGAAAGGCTCCCTGAAATTGAAAGGAATAGGCGTTGTTTCCGCGGGTAAAAAGTATGTATTTCATGTTATTGTTACTTATAAATAAATGTGCTCTTAACATTGTCCACACCTAACTATGTTTAAAATGGAGTCAAAGAGCAACGTAGCTAGCTAGCTCTCTGTCCCTATATACCAGCAGCTAATACAGCTAAAACAATGCAGCTAGAACAATGAGCCAGATGTTTCGACGGATGTATAAATGTGAAGCATCAGGTTGGCTTTTCCACTCACTACCAAATATGGTGATGAGAGCAAGGCCAGTGAACGGAAATGGGAGCGAGATTAATTTTGGCCTACATTTCTGCAAATGTTTTCATCAATGAAACATTTGATCTCCATACAGTTTTCTGTTTCCAAAATTAGAATATGTCACAAACAGACTGGACTGCGTTTTATAGACTTTACCATTTGCCAAAGTTTCATTTTTTGTTTTGTTTAGTAGTGCGCGGACGAATTGCGTTATTGCACAAGCGCACTTCAGAGTAAGCGTTCCCTAACGTAAATATGCAAATAAATGCTAGAACGCGCCAATAGATCTCACTAGCTAGTGCTTGGCTCTGCCCACCTGCTTGCTTGTTCTGCCCACTATTATTCATTCGCTTCCATTGGAAACGACAGACTCTGGTCTATTTTGGGTTAGATATAAAAAATCTTTGCCAGCTAAGCTAACCAGCTAACTATCAAACATGGTAACAACGGCTAAATCATCTTTTGTTCACTGTAAATAGTTACATAGTGTTAGCCTTCTCAAATGCATGTAGCTTTTAAGTGCAAGTAAACAAACATATAAGCTAAACACTCTGTAGCTCAGCTGGTAGAGCACAGCGCTTGTAACGCCAGGGTAGTGGGTTCGATCCCCGGGACCACCCATACACAAAAAAATGTATGCACGCATGACTGTAAGTCGCTTTGGATAAAAGCGTCTGCTAAATGGCATATTATATTATTATATTATAAGACAGTCATGAAGAGGGCACGACTAAGCCTATTCCCCCTCAGGAGACTGAAAAGATTTGGCATGGGTCCTCAGATCCTCAAAGTTCAACAGCTGCACCATCGAGAGCATCCTGACTGGTTGCATCACTGCCTGGTATGGCAACTGTTCGGCCTCCGACCGAAGGTGTCAGAGGAATGCCCTAAAAATTGTCAGACTCCAGCCTCCCTAGTCATAGACTGTTCTCTCTGCTACCACACGGCAAGCAGTACCGGAGCGCCAAGTCTAGGTCCAAAAGGCTTCTTAACAGCTTCTACCCCAAAGCCATAAGACTCCTGAACAGCTAATCAAATGGCTACCTGGACAATTTGCATTGTTTCCACCCCCTCTTTTACGCAGCTGCTACTCTGTTTATTATCTAGGCATAGTCACTTGAACTCTACCTACATGTACATATTACCTCGACTAACCTGTGCCCCTGCACATTGACGTCTCTGTACCGGTACCCCCTGTATATAGCCTCGCTACTGTTATTTTACTGCTGCTCTTTAATTATTTTAATTTTTAATTGTTTACTTATCTATTTTTTACTTAACACTTATTTTTCTTAAAACTGCATTGTTGGTTAAGGGCTTGTAAGTAAGCATTTCACTGTAAGGTCTACACCTTTTGTATTCGGCGCATGTGACAAATAAAATGTGATTTGATTTGGTGTAGGCTAGCTATGTAGATATGTAGCAGGCTAGCTCGCTAACTCCTCACTAGCAACCCTTCATCTGTTGGCATTATTTTACTATTTTAGAAAGAAGAAGAAGGACAAGGAGAAGAAGCGTTGTTTGGAGCAGCAAATTAATACAAATAAAAACGAAGAGGAGGAGACCAAGAGTGGATACATTGACAAAAGAACACCAGCTCAAATGGCTTTTGACAAGATGCAAGAGAAGAGGGTAATAATCATTGTCCTAAATGTATTGTCCTATTGATGTTCTAGCACTGAAATAGAGAGACATTGTTAGTCATGGGATAAAAAATACCTACTTCCTGCTTACAATACCAGAATTCACACCCTACTTTTTCAATTTCTTTCAGCAAATGGAGAGAATTTTGAACAAAGCAGAAAAAACTCACAAGCGGAGAGTTGAGGTAAGACCTTATTATTTGAAAACATCTGCATTAATTTACTGTAATTCAGAAAACCCTTTTGGGGAGATTTGAGTTCTACAAACCCCTGGCATTGACTATAAACAAAGTTATTTTTGTTGTATTGCAGGATTTCAACCGTCACCTGGACTCCCTGACAGAACATTACGATATTCCTAAAGTCAGCTGGACCAAATGAAGAGGAATCCTGGATCACTTTAATTTTAGAATGTGCTTTAGAAGTTAATTTTTTTTGCCCATTGTTACCCATGCGGTGTCATTTCTGTTGTACATTAAAGTCATTTTATAATGTGGTAATTTGTGTGAATATATTTTGGTTCCTTACGTAGAATTATACTAGATTACATTTACATTACATTTTAGTCATTTAGCAGACGCTCTTATCCAGAGCGACTTACAGTTAGTGAGTGCATACATTATTTTCTATTTTTCATACTGGCCCCCCGCGGGAATCGAACCCACAACCTTGGCGTTGCAAACGCCATGCTCTACCAACTGAGCTACATCCCTGCCGGCCATTCCCTCCCCTACCCTGGACGACGCTGGGCCAATTGTGCGCCGCCCCATGGGTCTCCCGGTCGCGGCCGGCTATGACAGAGCCTGGATTCGAACCAGGATCTCTAGTGGCACAGCTAGCACTGCGATGCAGTGCCTTACACCACTGAGACATGAATGCTGCTGTAATGTGTATTTAATTAAACTGAGTTACTTTTCCTTGTCTGGAAATGCAGTTATTTATTAACCTTAAATTGATTACATTAGTATTGGCTGTGTAGTTCATTGCTGTCAAGATTGTACAATTAAATTTAGATCGAAACGCAAGAGACCAGAGGCATTTTGTAAAGTAGAGGGCAGAGCTGTGGTCTCTTATAACGTCACATGCATAAGTACGTACAGTGGAGTCTCTCAATATATTAATTACAGTGAGCATAATTGGTAATATAAAAAAATATGAAGCAAATTCTATCTAATTATGATAAATTATGTATGAAGGCAACAACGTGTGTTGGGAATATGCAGCGATAGCTTCCCGGAAGTAGGCCAGTATAAGCGTTTGTGTTTCCCGGTTTGTGACGTGTGCAGAAAATATTTTAAATGTTAGCAAAGATTTTCTATTATATTGACAAGATAGTCGAGTAACCACTCTTAACAATGGAAATACTTATCCTCAAAGGTTGAAGGCAGGCGGGAGGAGGCGATATAAGGTGGGACCACTAGCTAATAAGAGGGCAGATACGCATGTGAACAACAAGCAGAACTCCGATATAAAGTAGTTTTGTTTTTGCCGAAATACCACGTACGTTAGTTCATTCGTAACAATCGAACACGAAACTTCTATTTGATCAAATAAGCAATTCATTTTTTGTTGTTGACCAAATTCGACACTCATTGGCGGACTTGTTTTCGTGGACAAAATGTGGGCGGAGTAAATTCTCTCGTTTCGCTTCTTCCTCTCTGATGTTAGCAGGCGACACCTAGCACTCCTAGGTGGATGCTACCGTACCGCCACATGTTTTTGTATTTTATTATTTAGATATTATACATATATTTCACCGGTACCAACTCGTAGTAAGTTACGACGAGCTAAAAGCAAAATGTCAGCAAGTGCGGTGTATGTGTTAGACCTCAAAGGCAAGGTAAGAGGACATGATATTTGCTTAACTAGCTTAATCTAAAATGGTTCACATATGTTTACTAATGCATCGCATAATTTGATGGTCAAAGTACAATATATAGCTAGCAACTTTACGTTCTAAGAAAAATATACAACAGTGAATTTGAGATGGCTAGTTTTTTATGTTGACACGGGAAATTAATCATATGCATTGTAGCTAGTTTCTTAGCTAGCAGCTAACCCACCAGCTAGACTGGATTGGGATGGACTGGTTCAATGGATCACGTGATGTATTGTGGCCAAATTCTGCATGATAATGGTTGTGGTGGCCATATGAACAGTATACTCTATCACAAGCTTGACAAGGATGTCATCATGATCTCCAACATTTGCCTCCATCCAAAGGCCTGTTTTGAGAATGAAAACACACTCCATGTGAAGGCTCAAATGCATAGTCCAGTTAGACCCATGTAGATTTTTGTGTTCCATATCAAAGACACTTGAAGATATGAAAACATGATGCCAGTTCAGGATGTCATCAGGAGGCACATACCATGTAGGATGGAGAGATAGCTAGAGAAGTAAGTTCCTGTTGATTTTGTTTCACCTCTCCAGGTTCTGGTTTGTCGTAACTACAGAGGAGATGTGGACATGTCAGAGATTGAGCACTTTATGCCCATCCTCATGGACAGAGAGGAGGAGGGCAACTTATCCCCTATCCTGGCCCACGGAGGGGTCCGCTTCATGTGGATCAAACACAACAACCTGTACCGTATCCTTACTGCCACTCACTCAACCTCTCACAAAGGGGATTAGAATGACTACTGCCTCAGTATTCCTTTGCCTTTCCAATATAGAGTCCCCAATACAAATGGGAAACCGTTCCATATCTTGCTCTGGGAAAAAGGGAGAGTGATGGTTGGTTTGATTGCTTAGGTCAAAGTACTACTACTCTCGCTGAGAGCTGAAGCAATGGATAGGTTCACTTCTTGCAAATTCCACTTTATTGAGGTAGATAAAAGTCGACTCATGTTGACAGCCCCACATCAACTTTTCACCTTAACAAATGTTCCATCAGTTGTAGCAACGTCTAAGAAAAATGCCTGTGTCTCCTTGGTCTTCTCTTTCCTCTACAAAATTATCCAGGTGAGTTGCAATAAGTCTGTCTATAATGGTGTGCAGTGGTCTTATTTTCCAATAACCCATAGGTAATTACTGGTGGTTAACTGGTAAGAAATGTGTTGTATCTAGACTCAGTCTATTGTCTCTGCAGGTTTTCTCAGAGTATTTTAAAGAATTGGAAGAGGAGAGTATCAGAGATAACTTTGTCATCATCTATGAGTTGATGGATGAGCTGATGGACTTTGGCTACCCCCAGACTACTGACAGCAAGATCCTTCAAGAGTGAGTATCCTATCTAGCCCTTAATCTGTCTACAACACTCTTGTCTCTGTACAAACCTATGTTTAGCTTCCATTAAACAGTTTAACATTCCTCCAAGTTAAACATGATAAAATAATGTAGTAGTGACCTACAGTACTGTATGTACAGTTTCTTACATTTTACCTAAACACCCAGTATGACAGACAGTTCCTCTCAGTTTTGTCCTGTCCTCTCACCCGGTCTGTCTTTGTTGGTTTGTAGGTACATCACCCAAGAGGGGCACAAGCTGGACACAGGGGGCCCGCGCCCCCCTGCCACCGTCACCAACGCTGTATCCTGGAGGTCAGAGGGCATCAAGTACAGGAAGAATGAAGTCTTCCTGGATGTCATCGAGTCTGTTAATCTTCTGGTGCGGCACCTTGTCACGTCGTGTTCTAAGTCTAACACTCGCCTCCCTCTAATACAGTCTTCTCTATCACAAAATGATTCAGTGTTTCATTGAAGTACTATCAACCATTTTCAACTTAGACGCATTTCTGCAATTGTTGTAAACGGTCTGACACTTCTCCCCCTTTCTCTCCTCTGTGCAGGTCAGTGCAAACGGTAACGTACTGCGCAGTGAGATCGTGGGCTCCATCAAGATGCGTGTGTTCTTGTCAGGGATGCCTGAGCTGCGTCTGGGCCTCAACGACAAAGTTCTGTTTGAGAACACTGGCCGTGAGTTCCTCTGCACTCTGCACACCGTTTGCCACTGTGGATGGGTTACAGTTCAGTTAAAAGACATGCATGTCAGATTTCAAAGCTGTTTGTCTGTATTCTCAGACCTAATTTTAGACACTAACGCGTGACTTAGCCTTTTGCTTAGAATTTCCCATAGACATCATTGCATAATTTTGTTGTATGCAGTGCACACATATTTCAAGTTATGATTCAGCTCTTACCTCTAATCTATTTAAATTCCAAACAGAGCTTTCGTTTTTCTCAGATGACTGTACTTGTACCACGTACAATCCTCTCATGCCCTGACTCTCTCTGTGGCTATGCTCACCACAGGAGGGAAGAGTAAATCAGTGGAGCTGGAGGACACGAAGTTCCACCAGTGTGTGCGTCTGTCCCGCTTTGAGAATGACCGCACCATCTCCTTCATTCCCCCCGATGGAGAGTTTGAGCTCATGTCCTACCGCCTCAATACACACGTATGTACTGTATGAGAGAGAGGCCAGTTTAATTTGATTAGATGGGCTTGTTGTTATGGGTCTGTTTTACAGACAAAGATGACTTCTTAGACAAAAAACCATGCTTCATGGAGATTCTCCATCGAAAGGGCTTCTTAGTCCAAGACTAGGTTTTATCTCTGTCTGTGTTACCGCCCCTTTAAGGGATGGGCATGCAATTAGAAGTGTACAAATTAAAGCTGAAATCCGTACTTGGTGAAACTGCCATGTCCGTTTGCAATATTAAAACAATAAAGAAGTTACTTCAAACAACGAACACTGTTTTTTACCTCGGGCATTGCACATCATTGCACGAGCGATAGAACAGCAGAGTATGTACTGCTGAAATTTTCGCCTAAAATGACATACCCAGATCTAACTGCCTGTAGCTTAGGACCTGAATCAAGAATATGCATATTCTTGATACCATTTGAAAGAAACACTTTAAAGTTTATGGAAATGTGAAATTAATGTAGGAGAATATAACACATTAGATCTGGTAAAAGATAATACAACCAAAAAAACATGCGTTTTCTATTAGTTTTGTTGTTCCATCTTTGAAATGCAAAAGAAAGGCCACAATATAATATTGCGGTTTAGGTGCGATTTAGATTTTGGCCACTAGATGGCAGCAGTGTGCGCGCAAAGTTTTTCAAATTGATCCAGTGAAGCGTTGCAATACTGGACTATTTTGTATCAAGTCTGCCCAAATGTGCCAAATTGGTCAATTGATACATTTTCAAGTACATAACTATAGAGAACATACAAAAATTATATGGTAATACAAAATGTATGTTTACACACTCCCAGGAATGTCATACATGATGGATCATTAGCTTATACACTAACTTTCACACATCTAGATGGCCGGGCAGGGTGGGTGTGGAGCCAGAGACGGCAAAGGTTCAAACTGTAGAACCCAGTTCCTACATTTGAATATAAAAATGGATTTTATCAAACAAAACTATGTTACATTTTATCTCTGGGACCCTCAGGATGACCAATCAGATCAAGATTACTGAATGTAAGTACATTATTTACCTTCAGAGGTGAATGTATCAAACCAGTTGCCGTGCTAAGTTTTTTGTTGTTGTGCACTCTTCTCAAACAATAGCATGGTATTTTTTCACTGTAATAGCTACTGTAAATTGGACAGTGCAGTTAGATTAACAAGAATTTAAGCTTTCTGCCCATATAAGACATGTCTATGTCCTGGAAAGTTTGCTATTACTTACAAGTCATGCTAATCACATTAGCGCACGTTAGCTCAACCGTCCCGTATATGGGACACCGATCCCGTAGAGGTTAAGGAATTACTCATGTATTTATGCGTATGAGATTGTGACATTATGACATGCCATTTTGCATGTACAAGAAAGATGTGTCAATGCAGAAATTACCCTTTCGTTGTATTGATTCGTTTTTTTTTTTTTAAGCCTATGAAATGTATTGTCCCCAGGTGAAGCCCCTGATCTGGATAGAGTCTGTGATAGAGAAACACTCCCACAGCAGGATCGAGTACATGATCAAGGTAAACACCAGCCCTGCAACGTTACCCAGCAGCTAAGATAACAGTATGCTCTGGTATCAAATCAATAGTTAACCACAAAGCTATCATAAACGCAAATGGCATGATATTCAGAAATGCTGTATATTAATCTCTCTTTTTCTGTCTAAGGCTAAGAGTCAGTTCAAGAGGCGGTCCACGGCCAACAACGTGGAGATCCACATTCCAGTTCCCACAGATGCGGACTCGCCCAAGTTCAAGACCACGGTGGGCAGTGTCAAGTGGATCCCAGAGAACAGTGAGGTCGTCTGGTCCATCAAGTCATTCCCGGTGAGTACAACAACACACTGGACCGCATGCTAGCGTAGACCATAGTTCTCAAAGTAGGGTTCTTTGAGAGTCTGAACATAACCACAAAAATCTAAAGTGTCACTTAACTAACCTGGATACAATCCTAACTCTTGCTCTGTTTTGTTTTGTCTTGTCTCAGGGGGGTAAGGAGT
The DNA here is from genome assembly GCF_964263955.1 of Coregonus lavaretus. Lineage (NCBI taxonomy): Eukaryota > Metazoa > Chordata > Actinopteri > Salmoniformes > Salmonidae > Coregonus > Coregonus lavaretus. Next base: position 33,036,978 of record NC_139993.1, on the reverse strand, counting down.
ATCTGATGAGAGCCCACTTCGGTCTGCCAAGTGTGGAAGCAGAGGACAAGGAGGGGAAGCCCCCCATCAGTGTCAAGTTTGAGATCCCCTACTTCACTACGTCTGGCATCCAAGTGAGCATCCTTACTGCAGTACCTCTTCTATCCACCAGGGGTCTCTTGTTGCTGTTAGTGGGAGACTGGGAATCATTCTAACACAGGATGGCGCTGTTGTAACACAGATGAGGTCTGACTGCTCGCGCTGAGAACCTGAGGTGTGCTTGAGATCGTGCTTGGTTTGTGCTTCAAAGACTGGTGTCGTGTGTGTGTGTGTGTGGTTCTGTTGTAGGTAGAACTGCTGTCATTTTAAATACAGACCGTACAACAGACAAACTGTCAGTCAACCAACACAAAGAACAACATCCCTTCATCACTGTAGCGTTGGCCTGGCGGGTCTCTGTCAGAGAACATATCTACACTAGAGAGCTAAGATGTTGACAAGCAGCACTCAAAAGGATGTACACACATTCAAATAGTTCTGCACAGATACTGTATAGCTAGCATCAGGCAACTGCTAAAAAAGAAAAACTGATCCACACGCTCACTGCTTTTAGGACTGACTTTGTTTTGCTCTGTTTTATTGAGACATTGTTTCTACCCATAATACTCAGACCTAATGGCCAAAAGGTAGTAGATGGGATGGTTAAGATGAGGACAATTAGGAGCACAGTACCAGTGTGCAGGTCCTTTTTTATGTTGGGTGGTGTTCTGGATCAGTGTCAAGCTCTCCCTGACAGCCCTCTGCTTCCAGATCTGATACCAGGGAAATTACATCAGAGCCCAGAGAATCAAAGGAAAGCCTTTTCGTTGGCTCAGTGGTGGGTTCGCTCGCCTCGTGTCTTTGTTTCCCAATTTCCTGGTGAAAAACGAGCATGGCAAATTTATTATCGAGACGCACACCCTCACAACAGCACTAAAACAAACCGTTTGCGTCTCCATACAGGAATACAAAGCTATGAAGTCGACACATTACATCATTGTAGGGATTAACATGGGTAACTGGGATCCCGGGACTGTCCCGGGAACACTCTTCACATTTCCCCCCAAAATAAAATGATAAGACCCGGGAAATTACATTTTACCCCAAAGTGGCTAATGCAATTCCACAAAAGCAGATTAGCAAAAAATAAAATAGCACATTATCCAAACAGGTTGTTGCATGGAGTCTAGCATATTTACTTCACACAAAGTCACCATAAATTCAAAGCACACACATAATTGACACTGCCGGACTGCACACGCGACCTGAATGCCGTTAATAAACCCTACAGGAAACCCCTACTGTATAGCCTATTTTAAAAAATTTGCCTCTCTGAGTTATCATTGTGATTCTTCAGACAGTCACAAATTTGATAGGCCCCTATGCACAATACATTACATCTGTCACAGTCTGTTAACAATTCAGTGGCATGAGGGAAAATTCTATCTTCTCCTGTCATAGCGCCTAGGCTATTTTCCAATCCAGTCCCAATCCCACTGAAACCCAAAATCCTGACTCCTGTCTCGCATGGAAATTCCTAACTTTATTCTGTAATCCATAGGTTGCATTATCAAAGCACGTCTTTTTCCTATGCATGTCAAAATACAGCTATAGCTTCTCTCGTACTTGCTGCCCATATGAGAGCTTCGGTAGAGAATGTCAAATCAAATCAAATTTTATTGGCCACATGCGCCGAATACAACAGGTGCGATCAACAAACGGTATGAGAGTATATATGGATATTTTTTAAACAGAGGTTTTCCCTGTTAAGATACCTTTTTAAAAACATTTCCACTCTTCATCTCCCCGTGATTCATAAGCTGATCTGCTATCTATATAATCATCAACTCGATTTTGCCAAATATTGGAGATATTCTGTCATTCGTTGAAGGATGTTATCTAGCAAGCTTAGCAACTTTGTTCTTTTTACTTTTGTTTGACTGCCGTTACAAAGTTTGTATGATTCGACAACTCTATACTCTGTGCATCTTGAGCGCGCTCTGTGTTGAGATTACCACTGCTGAAATGCACTGAATTAATTGAGGAACATGAGAACGCTCTGAATTTATGAATGGCCTGTTTCGCAGTTCACAACAATGTAATTGTTGATCAAAGATTGTTACTCTATCATTACTAAATATCAGTTTCATTTTCTCTGATATCTTCACATAGTGGCGCAGCCAAGCCGACAAGGTGGCGCAGCACCCTTCATATTTGGGGAGAACCCAGGCATTTTTACAATATCTTGGTTTTAAACGCTTTAAATTGGCAATTTGTGGACTCCAGAAAGAGTAGCTATTGCTTCTGCAAAACGAATGGGGATCCAAATAAACAAAAACGCCTGATTTTTGTGGTATTTCCCAGGACTCTTTGGATGAATATGAATTATCTTTGGGAAAATATGAATCCTTACATCATTGTGCTGCAGCACTGTGTTTTTTAGCTGGACCTGCACAACATTTGCAGCCTTAGTAACAACTACCCTAGATTTTAAAGTTTGCCGAGGGACATCTCAGCTAAGCTGCCATGCATTGGGGCTAAACACAAATTAGGCACTTTGGGGGTGCAGGGAGTTGGATATTACAGTTGAGTTAAGAGTCAGTAAAGCAGGAGAAACTCAAGCCTGTTATCTACACCTCCATTGTGTCGTATTCTAAATAAATGTGACATGCTAGCTCACAGTGGTGATATCAGTTCACATGGCTGGAAAGCAGCATTGGTGTCTGGTGGTTACCTCACCTTCCATAGCAGGTTTATGTGTGCGTTGGGATGATTTCCTTTCTTTTGTGAGAGCGTATGACAAAACCTTTTTCAATAGGCTTTGTTCCATGTATTCACAGGGCCTCTGTCTTGCCTGTAAAGCCACAGGATATATTACCTGATCTCTATCTGGATTTACCGTCTATGCAAATTCTCTAAATTCACTGTCAAACTGTTTTAATAAATTAGACATGATCTACCCAATATAGTTATCAGTTTGAACATATTTCTATACACACATGTTAAAGAGCCAAACATGCTCTGCTAAATAAGAGTTTTTCTCAGTTTTTTGTGTCATTCCCAAATCAATATTCTGCAGTGGCATCCCACACAGAATTGAGGAGGTTTAAATTACACTTTGCTTGAATTTCTCTGGAAATGAGGAGGTTTTGGCACTAATGGAAAATGAGAGCTTTCATAATCAAATGGATCGACTGAGAGACATTGACAGTGTCTTCCTGTTGTAGTGTTCTACCAGACAATGTTCACCGAACGGTTTCATCATCACTACAAGATGCACTCGTAACGTAGCCACACTTATTTAACCCTAGTGGTGGCACCTTGAGGAAAGGGTTGCTTGTAAACCGCAGCCCCTCAAAATAACTCACTCAACCAGAGATCAATGGAGCCTTCATCAGAGATGCTACTGGAAGCTACTATTTAGGGGTTTTGATGAGGAGCTATTTTGTGGCCCTCGCTGACCCCAAGGCCGCTTCGCTGGTGTTCCAGGGCCTCTTGAACTGTGCAGAGCCCCTGTGGTCGCTCCAACGGAGCCCACCGCACGCCACCAAGGTTCTCTGCTAGCATTGAGGGAACATTTATGCAGCCTGGGCTTATTACAGGGAGCACGCCATTTACTGCTCAGTGTGTGTGTGTCTGTGGGTGCGTGCCTCTGCATATGCCTGGCTGCATGTGTGAGCATGTGTGCACACTCACTCTCCACGCTCCCTTGTCTCTCACACAAGACACACAGCACAAAAAAAAAGAGGAACCACATCATCAACTCCTTGATTAGACAGCGTGGTATATCAAAGTGGTGTTTTACCCCACCGCCAGCCAGGCCTACAGGCAGATGTGCATTAAGCCCCCCAGCCATATCCTATCTGAGGTAGAAAAGGGAAGTTTACCACCAGAGCGGTTTGGGCTGCTCTAGAGGCAGAGGCTGCCGGGTTTCTTTATAGCCTGCTGATGGTAGGGGGGGAAGCCACATCAGGGCTCATCTGTCCCCCTCCAGGGGATAATTACAGCCAGGTTCCCCCTCCCCTCAGACACAGTGGCGTGGCCCACCAGCCCCTCAGAGAGATGTACTCCATATAGGCCTAGTCAACCACCAGAACAGAACGCATGGCCAACTGCAAGTATTCATTATTTACAGTAAATATATCATAGTCCATATCATGTACTGAATAAAAAACTGGCATTGTGTATGAAAATAAGAACTATATTTGGCACAGATATCATCACGGATATCCTGGAAAGTAGATATTCCGGTGTTGTACCAATTTGACATGCCCAAGAAAAGCGATTGATGGATGTGCCTTTGCTGTAAGTTTTGTAAGCAGATGATAATTTGATCTTCATTTAATGTAAATAAACTGTTCTTACTGTTATAAACAGAAATGATTAGACATCTATCAGTAGTTAGTAGAACTGTCATGTAGGTTTAGTTGTTTCAAAAGAGATCTTAAAAACAAGTTGTTTGTTGGACCATGGGTGACAGATTCATTGACTATTTTTGCTTGAGCATTCATTGAAGCTCTTACCTCATGCTGATCAAATCAAATAGCTGTTGAAAAGGTCAATTGTCTACCAGATAGCCTAGAGAAACCGCTTGTTCTAAATAACTACTGTCTCTGTATTCACATTCTCTAACATCTCAGAGAAATCCTTAAACACTGAGGACACATTCATCCCCAAGATAAATATGCTATATTTCAAGAGGGTGTCCTTGAAATATGACATTTTTAGCTTGGTCCGAATGTGTCCGAAACTTTGGAACGAATGTGTGAAAATGTTTGCCAAATCGTGCCCGCTTTGGTCTTACAGTAGTTTAGAACAACAAGCATCTAAATTTGTAAGGCACCAGACTACTTAGACATAGAGTAGTAGGCTACACCTCGATTTAGCTGCATTTATTACAGCATCACATCAGCCAACCTTGTTACTGTCTGCGACTAACTGGTAGTGTAGGAATAAGAAGCTACCAATTTCACCACCGGCCGTGTAGAGTTGTAGACGGGTCAACTAATGTTGGAGACTTCAGGACGAGAAAAGAGGTCTGTCCTTGTTTCACCCTGTGGGTACTATTCCTGCATCTCTTTTGATCAAGGCTATTTCTCACTATGACTTGGTATTGTTGGCTAAACATAGAAACTATGAAATATTAGGAAAGTTCAACGTTGAATTGGCTCAGTTAGCATATCACTTTTAGGCAAGATAGGAGACTAAAGGTTATCATGATTCAAGATAGGAGACTAAAGGTTAGCATGATTCAAGATAGGAGACTAAAGGTTAGCATGTTTCAAGATAGGAGACTAAAGGTTAGCATGATTCAAGATAGGAGACTAAAGGTTAGCATGATTCAAGATTGGAGACTAAAGGTTAGCATGATTCAAGATAGGAGACTAAAGGTTAGCATGATTCTGGCTGATAAAAGTATGGATGTATCAATATAGGCCAGAGGTAATGGAAGAGTTGGACAAAAACGTCATTCATAATCTTTAGTGATATGTATGAGGTGATCGCACAATTGAGGGTAGTTAGGGAGTGTCAACATGATAACCACCAGGCCATTCTGATGGGCCTTGTTGGCTTGCTTTGACCTGCTAGCACCCCTGTTCTGCCAATGACAGCCACTAGACCTAACTGATGTTAGCTTTGACCTGCCAGCACTGAGATCCTCCTGTTCTCACAACGTCTAGACTGCAGACACACACACACAGCTCTGAGACCGTTCAGACAGTCCTATATGCATATAGACATATTCATTCTGCATTGTGTATTGGCCGTGTGATCTGCCTCAAACACCCTTTAGAGCTTAAATCACACTTGAAATAGGCATGGTGCGTAAATGGGAGGCGATTTCTACAGCTCACAGTCCAAAAACAGCCCTAGTCTGACATGGATAATGTCAGGTCAGCAGACCGATCTACCTCTGTGGAGTAAATGTGTTTGTATCCAACTAGGTTGCCTTTGCACCAGAGTGCAGGATCATAGCCTTTTTGGAGAGGAATGGAGCAGCTCCCTGTTATGAGACAAACCACCTTGTGTGTCTTGGAGGCAGGTTATGTCCTGATACTGGCAGTGTTCACACCTTTCTGAGAGGAACATGAAGGATGTGTTTTGGGTGCCCGACTGCATGCCTGTTGCATCTTCATCAGGACCCCCAGACAGACGGACCACACCCAGAGGTGTTCGTTGAGGAGCCTGTAAGGGCCTGTGTCCTGTTGTAGTGTGGGTTTCTTCATTACGGCCCAGTTATGATTTATGGTACCCTTGGTGTAAAGTGTTTCACTCCCTAATGCAAAAACGATCATCTTTCCCATATGGTGTTGATAAAAAGCTCAGTATTTATGTGAAGAGAGCTGGGCTGCGGTGCGGTGTGCTGTGGCCATTTACACATCGTCAAATCTGTCTGTCAGTGTAATTCTCGGGGCCATTATTGCAAGTCTTTTATACTGGGGAAGATTTAAGGCGTAATCCCCCACTCTCATGTTCTGTTAGAATCTCTGAATGCCTCAAGGTGCTCCCCGTTTCAACGAAAGCCCAGCCATGAAACAATAAGGAACTGTTTTACGATGGGGGAATATGAAGCTCAATCCACTGATAAGCTCACCACAGAGATAAGCATGCTAAATATATTGTTTGTTTTATAGGCCTCAGTGTAAAATAATGAGATTTTAATGACAGTTGCATTCTCATGTGTTCTGCTTACACTCACAGTTATGCAATATGTGTGCCCTTGGTGGGTCTTGTTCAATAGGTTGTAGTTTCACAAGAAGGGCAAGTGAAGAATTTATGAAATTTCACATAGGATTGGGAAGTGCCAGTTCCCTAATTTGTATTAATATCGAAAAGTTTCTTAACCACTTCTTCATACCAGCTAATTTCTCTCTTGAATGTGAGAATAGTTCCCATCATCTGCAGACGTTTACTTTGTTTACAGGGCATATATGACCTTATGGGTGTAACTTGGCATTGTTAAAGGTAGTATTTTAAGTGGATGTAAAAAAGAATCTTCCTTGTAAAAACAACACAGTATCATGTACAGTTAACCCTATTTTGTTATATTCAATGTACTTGACTGGTTTTCCAAACAGGCTCAGATTGACATTAAATAAACTGAGTGTACAAAACATAAGAAACACCTTCCTAATATTGAGTTATATTGAGCACCCCCTTTTACCCTCAGAACAGCCACAATTTCTCGGAGTATGGACTCTACAAGGTGTTGAAAGCGTTCCACAGGCATGCTGGCCCTTCTTGAGTCCAATGCTTCCCATAGTTGTGTCAAGTTGGCTGGATGTCCTTTGGGTGGTGGACCATCCTTGATACACATGGGAAACTGTTGAGCGTCAAAAACCCAGCAGCGTTGCAGTTCTTGACACACTCAAACCGGTGCACCTACTACCATACCCCGTTCAAAGGCACTTAAATATTTTGTCTTGCCCATTCACCCTCTGAATGGCACACATACACAATCCATGTCTCAATTATCTCAAGGCTTAAAAACTCTTCTTTAACCTGTCTCCTCCCTTTCATCTACACTGATTGAAGTGGATTTAACAGGTGACATCAATAAGGGATCATAGCTTTCACCTGGATTCACCTGGTCAGTTTATGTCATGGAAAGAGCAGGTGTTCCTAGTGTTTTGTACACTCAGTGTATGTACTCTAATTACTCCCTTTAATCACTGTTTGCGCTCAGTGTGATGATGGACATACACAGTGTGATGTTTGTTTGCTCACTCTTGTTTTTAGGTGCGCTACCTGAAGATCATTGAGAAGAGTGGCTACCAGGCTCTGCCATGGGTTCGATATATCACACAGAACGGAGGTAAGGCTGAACTAGACATTCACACCAAACCTCCCAATGAAGACTGACCCTTAACCCACCATACTGTAATCATGATCTCTCATTATCCCACCCACCAAACATCTGCATGTGAAACGCACTGTCATCTACCATCAATCGTATGCGTTGAACTATGCATGTCTGAACTGCCACGTGGCTCTGCTCCTGTACTCTGGCTCTTCTGCTTCTGGGTGGGCCCCCCACGTTGCTCTGTTGCCCCGCACATAAGTGTTGAGGCTTTTACTGGTTTCAATAGTTTTAGTAATTACAGCACTGAATGTTGCTTCAGGGACCGTTTTGCCCTGCCAGGAATAAGTCTAGGGGACACTGCTACCAAGTGGTCTGCAACGTCCGTCACTGGATTTTCCCCTGCTTCATGCAGTTCTGTGTGTGGTTCTGTTATCTACTGTACGCCATGTTGTAAGGCGCTATAGTACAGTCGGCAGTCCGTCTCTCTCCAGGCCTCTCTTCCTGATCAGGTTATCTGTGCAGGTGGTCTGAGACAGGGGCCCCTCCCCTCCCGACTCTGATTGGCAGGAAGGAAGCATCCAGGAAATAGAGTTGTTCTTGGCGGCCGCTGGCCATCTGTCGTACGTACTACACCCCAACTAATGGCTGTCTTACTTATACACCGGCCCCCGCAGAGCAGAGCCAACCAACATATTCATTACCTCCGATATCAACCAGAGGAAGGCATTCGTCTCCGCCGACAGCCTCTCGACTGGACGTTTGTTTTGATACTTTGTCAATCGGGGGGTTGAATATTTTGTTCCGGGCGGTCTTTGGTGTCTACTCCATGCAAGGCCAAACTACAGGTCCTGGCTTTGTTGTTGTCTGTGCGTGTGGCTTGAATCCAGTCTATCTGAATCGCTGACTCGCTGATCCTAATGGAATTCATGTCAATGTTTTCACTACAGTGAAAGTAGATTAAACGGACAAGAAACAATATCTCCAGTGATCCATTCTCACCAGAAAGTATCATGATATTTGACAATATGAATCCCGGCAATTATATGGCTCCATTTTGTCTCAATCCCCTCTGAAATAGATGAGTTCCACCTCCATTGTCTGCGAGGAGAGCGAAAGCCAACACATGCTGAAGCGGTTAAGAATGATGCTGCAACTCTGACATTGATACTATCTTTTGCAAGAGTGAAAAAAGGGAAGAAAAACACGGAAGGGGGGAAAAGCTCAGAGGTCCCAGAGGACTGAGAGAACCTGCTAGCGTAGCGAGAGGGGAGGGCCGGCCGGAGAGGCTTTTGCCAAACGATGGTGACCTCTCCAGTTTGGGGTTAGCGGATGACGAATGTAGGCAGCCCACAGGGACTCCATGTGCACGCCCTTGCTCTTAAATGTTTATCTTACCTTATGTCTCTGGGTTATTGCCAGTGCATTTAGCCAAGGAATGATTTAGGAATGCACATGTGAGTAGGGGAATTCAGGGCTGCTGAAACTGAAAGCATACTTTTTCCATCGTCCCCCTCTCACAAAATGTTTCTGATAGGATCTAATAAAACAGGGATCAGTGGGTCTGTTGAATTACTTGTCTTGAGGATGGGTGATAGATTTCATACTGGGGAGGTTAGACCTTAACGTGGGTGGATCGCTGAATACTTACAGTAGATGTACTGTGTATATAGACTGAATTCTTTAGATAAATAAAGATTAAATAATACAATAAAAAATATTTTGTTGACACAGATATAAAAAATTTAAGAACGGTGCCATCATACTGCACTGTTGTATTTCACCGAAAGGGAAGGTGTAGCTAACCTTTTCCATACATCTGTATTTGTAATGTTCATGTATGGGGGATTCCACTAGTTCCGCTTAGGGTTAAAGAAAATACTAGACCTTTTGTTTGAGTTAATGCCCCTAACTTTAATACAAAATCCAACTTTATTATCACTCATCAAACCTGTTATTAAACAGATTTAAGTTGACATGTTGTGGAAGCTGTCAGGGTAATCAAACAACACGGATCACAGTGGTGTAATTACAAACTAGGTGTGAAGACGAGATATCTCATGTAGGCTACCTCATGTGCTCTGGCCACTGCCAAGTTTTACTTCCATGTTCACCCCCAAGGCCCCAACTGAATAGCCAACGCCACCTGAACTGACTGCTTGCATCATCTTGATGAGCTCTGGGTTTTAGTGGTCAAACTGGGCACCAGTTTCCAGACTGATTCCTTGCCAGTGCCCACCGCAGACTGCTACCGCGCCACCATTTTGTGTATTTTTTTTCCTCCTATGTAATTTTCTTGATCAAAAGAGATGCAACGTTAGCGGAAAGATGTCCCTAGTCTTAACTGACGATTCAATCTTCATGAGATTGATTTCATTAAAAGAGCTGAAATGTAATTAGGCATCCTTAATATTAAGCGTGGTATCCTGTATGGTTTTATTAACTTAATCTATTAAAGTTTACACCTTCAAAGGGGAAGAAGTGAATTATTATTGACCTATGTCTATGTGACATCTCAATGTTATCAAACAATGAAAGACAAAGTACTTCAAATTGCACGTTTCATATCACTTTTAAAAAGGGGCAGTGTTCTTTTATGGGGAAGCGATACTCGACACTGTACAACTCTAGAAATAAAGCACTGGCCCTAACCCAACTAGATGCCTTGATGCCTTTGGCAGCCTGACAGTTTCTTCAGGCTGATTGAAAAGCCTCGTCCGATTTGCAGAGCGCCCTTGGGGCCTTGATGTGGCCGTAGGTCCTGATTGGCATGTTGGTGGCGGTGAGGTCACAGACGGGGCTGTCGTTGAAGACTGGTGGAAAGTGTAGGAGTGGTGTGACAGGGTGATGCCACCCCCAAGGAACCTGTGGCTTTACCCCAGCACGAACATGCACTTTGTTGTGGACCACGGAGAGCCAATGGCACATCATCTGTGTGTCCCTGTGTGTGACTGTGCTATGGCCAGGAGCCTGAGTCAGCAAAGCCACGTATTGGCTCCGTCTCTTCAAGAAGAACTGTGTGCTCGTGCATTTCTGGGGAGAGGGGCGCATAGGACCAAATTAGAGACCTCCCATGAGCGTGCAGTAAAGGTCTGTAAACACAGCCTATCAATTACCACAGCCAAAGTAGTCCTGAAGACTTAAGCTGTCTTATTCTACCCCTTTAATGTTCTCCTCACTCAAAAGCCATATAGGAAACCAGCATGTGTTTGATGGTTAAGAGGACAGTCATTTTCAAGGAGACTTTGGGGGGGTGGAAATAAGCCACCAGACCCATTGTCTAGCCCGTGGCATGTGCACTCTACAATAAAAAATAGTTATCCAGGCGAGTCGGGGTAATTTAGACTGGTGTGTAGACTGGATTAAAGAGTTCCGTTAAGTCAAATATTTTTAAAGAAATGTCATATTACCGAGAAGTAATATTTTGAAGTTTATTAGGTCTGTTAAAGTTGTTTTGAAGGGGTCAAAAGTCTTTAGTTTTATTCACATGAAAACATTCTGTCAAACGAACAATATGAATTCCCACATTTAGAAAGCGAACAGTTGAGTTTCACTAGAAGTAAACATGTTATGATATTTAAAGTGTGTGTGGCAGCAACATGTGGGTGTCTGTGTTAGACACTTCATAACTACCAAATTTGGCACTGTATTTCTCAAACCACCGTCACATGTTAAAGGAATTACAAATGTCAGTAGTGCATTTCAAACCCACGTCACGTAACAATACTATTGGGCTCAGTTCACCATTGTTCCAAGTGCCTCTGGTTCCCCCTAGCAACCACAGAAACACTGCTCCACCGTAGGCGTTGCACTTAATTGCTCTTAAAGCAGATATGATTTAAGGCAAATGAAAACCAGATACGCTGGGCTTAGGGGGCAAGCGGTTTCATCACTCCATGTCTAATGTTCCACACCACACTGTTTCCATAACAAACTGTGTTTTTTTTATTGTTATCATTACAGAAATTGAGGCTGTGTTCTTTAGGCTAAAGAGTGCGATTTTGGAGAGGTTTCCACTAACAGACAGTACAGATCTCGTTAAATCCGGCCCATGCTGCGTGCTTGCCCTCGTCGTAAAAGTGAATTCACACAGTCCACATACATACATACATACATACATACATACATACATACATACATACATACATACATACATACATACATACATACATACATACATACATACATACATACATACATACATACATACATACATACATACATACTGTACATATAGTACCAGTCAAAAGTTTGGACAAACCTACTGATTCCAGGGGTTTTCTTTATTTGTACTATTGTCTACATTGTATGGAATCATGTAGTAACCAAAAAAGTGTTAAACTGATTCTTCAAAGTAGCCACCCTTTGCCTTGATGACAGCTTTGCACACTCTTGGCATTCTCTCAACCAGCTTCATGAGGAATGCTTTTCCAACAGTCTTGAAGGAGTTCCCACATATGCTGAGCACTTGTTGGCTGCTTTTCCTTCACTCTGCAGTCCAATTCATCCAAAACCATCTCAATTGGGTTGAGGTCGGGGGATTGTGGAGGCCAGGTCATCTGATGCAGCACTCCATCACTTTCCTTCTTGGTCAAATAGCCCTTACACAGCCTGGAGGTATGTTTTGGGTCATTGTCCTGTTGAAAAACAAATGATAGTCCCACTAAGCGTGAACCAGATAGGATGGTGTATCGCTGCAGAATGCTGTGGTAGCCATGCTGGTTATGTGTGCCTTGAATTATAAATAAATCACTGACCATGTCACCAGCAAAGCACCATCACACCTCCTCCATGCTTCACGGTGGGAACCACACATGCGGAGATCATCCGTTCACCTACTCTGCGTCTCACAAAGACACGCGGTTGGAACAGAAGATCTCTAATTTGGACTCATCAGACCAAAGGACAGATTTCCACCGGTCTAATGTCCATTGCTCGTGTTTCTTGGCCCAAGCAAGTCTCTTCTTCTTATTGGTGTCCTTTAGTAGTGGTTTCTTTGCAGCAATTCGACCATGAAGGCCTGATTTCATGCAGTCTCCTCTGAACAGTTGATGTTGAGATGTGTCTGTTACATGAACTCTGTGAAGCATTTATTTGGGCTGCAATCTGAGGTGCAGTTAACTCTAATGAACGTATCCTCTGCAGCAGAGGTAACTCTGGGTCTTCCTTTCCTGTGGCGGTCCTCATGAAAGCCAGTTTCATAATAGCGCTTGATGGATTTTACAAACTGCACTTGAAGAAACTTTCAAAATACTTGAAATTTCCGGATTGACTGACCTTCATGTCTTGAAGTAATGATGGACTGTTGTTTCTCTTTGCTTATTTGAGCTGTTCTTGGTCTTTTACCAAATAGGGCTATCTTCTGTATACCACCCCTAACTTGTCACAACACAACTGATTGGCTCAAACGCATTAAGAAGGAAAGAAATTCCACAGATTAACTTTTAACAAGGCACACCTGTTAATTGAAATGCATTCCAGGGGACTACCTCATGAAGCTGGTTGAGAGAATGCCAATAGTGTGCAAAGCTGTCATCAAGGCAAAGGGTGGCTACTTTGAAGAATCTGAAATCTCAAATATATTTAGATTTGTTTAACACTTTTTTGGTTACTACATGATTCCATATGTGTGTTATTTCATAGTTTTGATGTCTTCACTATTATTCTACAATGTAGAAAATAGTAAAAATAAAGAAGAACCCTGGAATGAGTAGGTGTGTCAACTGTACGTACACACATACATAAACAAGTACACAATCCGTTGTGTGTGAGAAGGAGTGCGGATGTCATGCTCACCTCTACTCAAAACTCAGATTCCTGAACAGATAAGCAGTCAGAACTTGGCTTGAGCGAAGAAACCAAACTCCATACAGCTGTGTGCTTCCCATTGTAAATGTATGTGTGTTTAAGATGTTTATTTACGACTCATACTGCCAAGCATAGCACCAGAGGAACTTAACGTCTCCTTACAAACACACAATCTTTGGTCTGAGGGAACTAAAATAAGGAAACTTATCCTTGAGCTGGTTCTGCTGGTTTTAACAAGAGTTGTCTCTACTTATTGTCTTTCTTCTGTTTGTTTTATAATGGGTGGAGCCAACTCCCACAAGACGAATCACTGTTTATTTTGATTGGCTCTTGGAGTAATATTAAAACGTTAATGAATTGTGTGTGTTTTGAGGTCAAGATGGAAGGGTAGGGAAAGGACTTCTCTGTAAGCATTCGCTTAGCTTTTATGGCCAAACCAATGTTTATAGATCAGTCAATATTCATGTATGACTGTCAGCGAAATGTATGTTGTTACTGATGAGATCACTAATTATTATTTTAATTTTATTTTTTTCTCCAGATTACCAGCTCCGAACCCAATAGAAGCTGCAGCAGGGGAAGGAAGGACCCATATTTCCAGGATGTATAATTACCTATAGTCCTATGTCATGGGCCGTTGTTGTCAAATGTCTTAATATTTGTTTTCATTTCCATCTTTAAAGTTTGGTTCAAGTTTAGTGCCATAATATGAAAATGATACTCCTCTGAAAATTCTGAATTTAGGCTTTTATTTGTTTACAGTTGTACTCCTCCAAAAGCAGTGAAATTTATAATATGTCTAGAGTTACGCAAAGGTAGGTCAGTTGCAAATAATGAATACAATTATTGATACTTTACTTCCTTGTGGTCTAGCGTTCGAAGCTGCTGCCTCCAGATCACATATACCGCTGCAGCATGGGTTTGGATCTGTACCACTGCTATGTCCTCTCTCCTTCCTCTCTATATCTTTCCTGTCCAATAAAAACAGAAAATATGTGAGTGGGACTGCCACACTCCTTTAAAAAAAAAAATATATATATACTTTCCCCCTTTTCCATCTAAATTACCTGCTTGAAATGTTATTTCATAGGTCAATTTCAGGTGTTACAAGTTGAGTGTGACCAACGAAACAGTACAGTGTTATAAGAAGCTAATGTGAATTGACAAACTGCGTTCTTCATTTCTCTGTTCCATTTACTTGGTGATAGCCTGACTCAAAGCTGAAAAAGCTCTTTAATCTATTTTGTCTGGTCAGGCTTCATCAGACATCAGTCTGTGTGGCTGTTATGATGAGATAAGGTGCATTGGTACATTCATGCAGATCAAAGTGAGCACTTAAAATAGACAATGTAATAAAATATGTGCCACATTAGTTTTTATGTTTGTGTCATGACTCCAAAAGTACAGTTCCTTTAGGCCACCATTACCCCTATGAAGAATACAATCCTGAATGTTTATTAAGGATGTATTAATTGCTAATTATCTGATTCATTTAAAAACATTTTGTGTTTTTCCGTTTGTCATTTTGATCTTTCATTTGTTTTTTGGTTTCTTATCCTCACAGTGGTCAGTGGAATTAAGCTAGCTATTAAATGGTTATACGTGTACACTCACCGGCCAATTATAGGAACATCACCCTATTCACGAAAATGGATCGCTCCTACAGACAGTCAGTCATGTGGCTGTGGCTTGTTATAGAAAGCAGGCAGACAGGCATTCGGTTACTGTTCGATTTAACGTTAGAATGGGCGAAACGAGTGACCTAAGCGACTTTGAACATGGTATGATTAGGGCTGTGGCGGTTACGAAATTTCATCAGCCGTTGATTGTCAAGTAAATAACTGCTGGTCTCATGGTAGTTGACCGTTAATTAACATAAACACATTTTGCATCTCCTGGCTTCCAAGCACAGCCTACAAGGCACTGATGCAGACCTTTTGGAACATCTACATTTTAAAAAGTCTAATAAATCCATGTAATATAGCTTACACCTTCACAATAAATCCATTATTTATTTTAGACAGGTCTAAAGAAACATGATATGAAGAAAATGTATTCTATTTCAGAATAATAGAATAGCATACTCTGAGTTGTCCTTATGTTAGGTCCTCATCTGGCTATACATTTTACATTTTAGTCATTTAGCAGACGCTCTTATCCAGAGCAACTTACAGTTAGTGGCTATGCCATATGGCTGTGGGCTACACTAGTTCATTTAGCAGACAAGATTTGCTTAGAATTCCGTAGCATTATTTTATAGTATGAAGAATACAATTGAACAAAGCTGAATAAAATGGAAAGGATATTTTCTCCAAACGATTTGAGGGAGTGCGCACACGCGGCTATTCTGTGTTGAGCGTTAACAAAGAAATAGGTACTCCTATATACTAGTTATTAATGTAACTTTAGTTGTTCTACAAATGTTGGGCTATATGTTTAGATTTTTAATACATTGTAAGGCTGCATGATGTGACTCTAATGATGATGTGTCTCTCATTCACAATTTGACAAGCACTTGATAATGCCTCAAATTTCCTGGCGGCATCCGCTTTGTGTGGCAGTAATGCCCCTAAAAAAATCCATGCCTTTTGCGGCCAGTGGCCGTTGTGCCCTTGGGCTGAATATAATAATGATAATTCCCTTCTCACTCACATGGCTCTCTTATCACGTGATTGGGTCTTTCTCACAGGCTTCAAGTGAAGACCAACACATCAGGGACACAACTGCGCGCGTACTTACCAAATTCCTAAGTGCATATTGAAGATATTGGAAGAACTGTCCACATTTACTTTTTGTCAGCCAGCAAGATGAGTAGGCCTAACGAACAGCAAAAGCACTAGCCTATGTCAATCTACTATCCCCCATAGTGCAAAAGTGGACCTATTCTAGTCTGTGCGAGAAATAAATATTCCAAACATTGTTCTGATCTGTTGTGGGATGCGATAGATCCCAAATTAATACAACCACTAGCATCAAAAAAACTGTTTTACGCAATGAGGCTGACGCAACAGATCAGAACGTTTAGCTTAAAATGTTGATCAACTATTAGGCTATTGCTTCACATTATAAGTGCAGAAATGCGCACACAGCAGTAGGCTATAAGCAGAAAACACCATTATCAAGTGACCCTAAATGCGATTATGCAATGCTTTTATTATAAAGGTGCATTTTCTGTGTGAAAATTATCTTCCCCAAACTTGTATGCCAGTTAGGCTCTACACCCCTTATAAAGCGGATTAATGTGCTTAATTCTAAGAAGTTATTTGCCCACTTTAGTTGTGATACAAACCTTATCAAAACATATAGGACTATGGGCTAGGCAACAAACATATAGGCCTATGGGCTAGGCTACAAACATATAGGCCTATGGGCTAGGCCACAAACATATAGGCCTATGGGCTAGGCTACAAACATATAGGCCTATGGGCTAGGCTACAAACATATAGGCCTATGGGCTAGGCTACAAACATATACAGTGGGGGAAAAAAGTATTTAGTCAGCCACCAATTGTGCAAGTTCTCCCACTTAAAAAGATGAGAGAGGCCTGTAATTTTCATCATAGGTACACGTCAACTATGACAGACAAAATGAGATTTTTTTCCCCAGAAAATCACATTGTAGGATTTTTTATGAATTTATTAGCAAATTATGGTGGAAAATAAGTATTTGGTCAATAACAAAAGTTTCTCAATACTTTGTTATATACCCTTTGTTGGCAATGACACAGGTCAAACGTTTTCTGTAAGTCTTCACAAGGTTTTCACACACTGTTGCTGGTATTTTGGCCCATTCCTCCATGCAGATCTCCTCTAGAGCAGTGATGTTTTGGGGCTGTCGCTGGGCAACACAGACTTTCAACTCCCTCCAAAGATTTTCTATGGGGTTGAGATCTGGAGACTGGCTAGGCCACTCCAGGACCTTGAAATGCTTCTTACAAAGCCACTCCTTCGTTGCCCGGGCTGTGTTTGGGATCATTGTCATGCTGAAAGACCCAGCCACGTTTCATCTTCAATGCCCTTGCTGATGGAAGGAGGTTTTCACTCAAAATCTCACGATACATGGCCCCATTCATTCTTTCCTTTACACGGATCAGTCGTCCTGGTCCCTTTGCAGAAAAACAGCCCCAAAGCATGATGTTTCCACCCCCATGCTTCACAGTAGGTATGGTGTTCTTTAGATGCAACTCAGCATTCTTTGTCCTCCAAACACGACGAGTTGAGTTTTTACCAAAAAGTTATATTTTGGTTTCATCTGACCATATGACATTCTCCCAATCCTCTTCTGGATCATCCAAATGCACTCTAGCAAACTTCAGACGGGCCTGGACATGTACTGGCTTAAGCAGGGGGACACGTCTGGCACTGCAGGATTTGAGTCCCTGGCGGCGTAGTGTGTTACTGATGGTAGGCTTTGTTACTTTGGTCCCAGCTCTCTGCAGGTCATTCACTAGGTCCCCCCGTGTGGTTCTGGGATTTTTGCTCACCGTTCTTGTGATCATTTTGACCCCACGGGGTGAGATCTTGCATGGAGCCCCAGATCGAGGGAGATTATCAGTGGTCTTGTATGTCTTCCATTTCCAAATAATTGCTCCCACAGTTGATTTCTTCAAACCAAGCTGCTTACCTATTGCAGATGCAGTCTTCCCAGCCTGGTGCAGGTCTACAATTTTGTTTCTGGTGTCCTTTGACAGCTCTTTGGTCTTGGCCATAGTGGAGTTTGGAGTGTGACTGTTTGAGGTTGTGGACAGGTGTCTTTTATACTGATAACAAGTTCAAACAGGTGCCATTAATACAGGTAACGAGTGGAGGACAGAGGAGCCTCTTAAAGAAGTTGTTACAGGTCTGTGAGAGCCAGAAATCTTGCTTGTTTGTAGGTGACCAAATACTTATTTTCCACCATAATTTGCAAATAAATTCATTAAAAATCCTACAATGTGATTTTCTGGATTTTTTTTCTCTCAATTTGTCTGTCATAGTTGACGTGTACCTACAGGCCTCTCTCATCTTTTTAAGTGGGAGAACTTGCACAATTGGTGGCTGACTAAATACTTTTTTTCCCCACTGTAGGCCTATGGGCTAGGCTACAAACATATAGGCCTATGGGCTAGGCTACAAACATATAGGCCTATGGGCTAGGCTACAAACATATAGGCCTATGGGCTAGGCTACATGAGGTGTGTGAGCGACTATTATTCGAAAAAGTAGCAAAAAAAGGCATTGTTTCTTGCCTTACGCTGGGCATCATTCACAAGTGATAATATATAATTCACAAGTGATAGGCTAATATTGTCACCCATCAGACTATTCTTGATTTAATCTTGTCTTTACATATACTAAATAATATATGTGTGAAATTTGTTTTGATTTAGAATGGACCATTATCATGCCCCTGGGTTGAAACAGGGGCAGGGGAAAAAATACATGTAATCTCTGCAGTTAAATAGCAAATGGAGGACGCTTTTCTGTAGTTAATTTTTTTTATGCCAGCCAGGTAGGCTATACTCCTGTTGTAAAGAGAATCAATGTGCTTAATATTAGGAAAGTTTAGAAATAATTATAGTAGGCCTAGCCAATAGAAAGCTGATGGGATCCTCCTCTTTATAACAGAGGCCACCACTCTGTTTTCTCACGCAATTGCATAGCCTATAGAAATGTTGCGCAACATGAGCTCATGGGCTGTCATGAAGTGTTTGATTAGATTTTCGATTACATTTGCATTGATGTCAGAGTGATTAGAGGGACAATAGAGTGCTGAGTAAAAGGCAGTTAGCACGTTTGGTAGGCTACTAATGACCATCAGCAGCATCAGAGCTTGGAGAAGACTAATTACCGTGACTAAACGGTCACGTGGAATTTGACTGCCTTGATGACTTGTGACCGCCGGTGTGGCGGTAATACGTCACCGTAACTGCCCTAGGTATCAGCAGTGCCAGGCGCGCCAGATCCAGTATCTCAGAAATGACCTCCCTCCTGGGCTTTTTATGCACAACAGTCTCTGGGGTTTACCGAGAATGGTACGACAAACCAAAAAACATCCAGTCAGCGACAGTCCTGTGGGCAAAAACAGCTTGTTGATGAGCGTGGTCGAAGGAGAATAGCAATAATCGTGCAAACTAACAGGCGGGCCACAAACAGACAAATAACGGCGCAGTACAACAGTGGTGTGCAGAACGGCATCTCGGAATGCACAACTCATCGATCCTTGTCATGGATTGGCTATTGCAGCAGACGACCACACCGGGTTCCACTCCTATCAGCTAAAAACAAGAAGAAGTGGTTCCAGTGGGCATGCGATCACCAACACTGGACAATTGAGGAGTGGAAAAACATCGACTGGAACATGACAGCGAGTTCAGTTTACTTGAATGGCCTGCGCAGTCCGCAGACCTCAACCCAATAGAGCAGGGGTGTCAAACTCATTTTATCTCAGGGGCCACATGGAGGAAAATCTATTCCCAAGTGGGCCGGACCGGAAAAATCATGGTATATATAACTTAAAAACAACAACTTCAGATTGTTTTCTTTGTTTTAATACGATCAACATACAACATAAAGCTGGAGCCTGAGGACAGTGTGTCCAAAATAGTACAAGCACAACATCACTATTAATCATAAAACACGTCAAGTTTATTTGAAAATTCTAAAGAAAAAGAACACACAAACACACAATGCCTCAGTGATTAACAGAACTGTTTCACAGATCACAGAACTATTTCAGGGTGTCATTTCTTAGGCAGAAATGTAGATAAAAATAATGAAATCCTGTTCCCCAAACAAGTGCAAGAACCACAGAGTCAAGAATAGGTTAAATATACAAATAAAATAAAATCAATTAAAAACAATAGCACATCAACATAAAAACATATAAACATAAAGATGGAGCCTGAGGACAGTGTCCAAAAGCACAACATCACTATTAATCATAAAACACCTCAAGTTATTTGAAAGTTCTGAGGACAAAGAACACACAAACACACAATGCCTCAGTGATTAACAGAACTGTTTCACAGATCACAGAACTATATCAGGGTGTCATTTCCCAGGCAGAAATGTAGATAAAAATAATGAAATCCTGTTCCCCAAACAAGTGCAAGAACCACAGAGTCAATAATAGGTTAAATATACAAATAAAATAAAAACAATTAAAAACAATAGCACATCAACATAAAAACATATAAACATAAAGCTGGAGCCTGAGGACAGTGTCCAAAAGCACAACATCACTATTAATCATAAAACACCTCAAGTTATTTGAAAGTTCTGAGGACAAAGAACACACAAACACACAATGCCTCAGTGATTCACAGAAGTATATCACAGATCACAGAACTATATCAGGGTGTCATTTCTCAGGCAGAAATGTAGATAAAAATTATGAAATCCTGTTCCCCAAACAAGTGCAAGAACCACAGAGTCAAGACTAGGTTAAATATACAAATAAAATAAAAACAATTAAAAACAATAGCACATCAACATAAAAACATATAAACATAAATCTGAAAGCGTTGCTCAAACTCCCGTAACAGTCCCGTTATTTTATCTTTGAACCGCTTCATGTCTGCCACATGTTGGGTCGCGCACACATTTTTCAGACAGGGGAAGTGAGCTGCATCACCACCGGCAAGTTGCGTCTCCCACAATGACAGCTTCAACTTGAAAGAACGTATGCTGTCATAATACTGCGTGACAACTTTGTTGCGCCCTTGCAGCTGTTTGTTCAAGTTATTCAGGTGCTCTGTAACATCCACCATAAATGCAAGGTCCTGCATCCATTCTGCGGAATGAAATTCTAACACTGGTTTGCCCTTTTCTTCCATGAACTGTTCAATTTCTTCTCGTAAATCAAAGAAACGCCTCAGCACAGCACCTCGGCTTAACCATCTTACCTCAGTGTGGTATGGCAGGCCATAGATGTGGTCTTTCTCTCTGAGAAGGCTGTCAAACTGACGGTGATTCAGGCTTCTGGATCGGATGAAATTAACAGTTTGGATGACCACCTTCATGACGTTATCCATCTTTAATGACTTGCAACACAAAGCCTCCTGGTGCAAAATACAGTGAAAAGTCAAAAAATCACGTCCTCCATTTGCAGATTGCACTTTCTCTCTGAACTTTGTCACAACGCCTGCTTTTTTCCCGATCATTGAGGGCGCACCATCTATAGCCAGGCTGACAGCGCGGGACCAGTCCACTCCGACCCTGTCCAGCGCGCCGACGAGTGCGGTAAAAATATCAGCTGCTGTCGTTGTATCTGTCATCGGCACCAACTCCACGAACTCCTCGGTGACGGTCAATGTGTCATCAACTCCGCGGATGAAAATGGCCAGTTGTGCAACATCTGTAATGTCCGTGCTTTCATCAATTGCAACCGAAAACGCAATAAATGACTTTACTTTTTGCTTCAACTGGCTGTCCAAATCCACTGAAAGATCAGAAATCCTGTCTGCAACTGTGTTTCTTGTCAGGCTGATATTTGCAAAAGCCTGCCGCTTTTCAGGGCACACAATCTCCGCTGCCTTCATCATGCATGTTTTTACAAATTCACCCTCACTAAATGGTTTTGAAGCCACTGCGATTTCATTAGCAATGAGGTAGCTAGCTTTCACTGCAGCGTCACTGATGTCTCGGCTGTGAGTAAACACAGACTGCTGTTTCTTCAGACCCGCCAACAGTTCATTTACCTTCTCTCATCTCCGCTGTCCTTGAAAGTTGTCATATTTGTCGGCATGAAGACTCACATAGTGGCGACGAAGGTTATATTCTTTCAGCACTGCAACATGCTCTGAACACACCAAACATACAGCTTTCCCATTCAATTCCGTGAATAAATAGGATGACCATTTTTCTTGGAACACTCTGCACTCTGCGTCCACTTTTCTCTTTTTTGACAGAGACATATTGGGGCAATGAGGGTGCCAAAGCACATAATGTTAAAAGTAGAAGCCGTAATAAATATCGCGGGCAAAACAAAGTAGCTCATTGGCTGCACGTGCTTGACCTACTTGCTCTGCCCCGGTATAAACAGTTTGCTTGCTTAACACAATTGCTATTGCGCCATCCAGTGGACGCAATTGGAACAGCAGTTTATTTTATTGAAAAATTGCAGCGCATTTTTATACTTTACAAAATTATTATTATTATTATTATTATTATTATTATTATTATTATTATTTTTATTTTTTTATCATCTCGCGGGCCGGATTAAACCCGTTTGCGGGCCTGATCCGGCCCGCGGGCCGGACGTTTGACACCCCTGCAATAGAGCATCTTTAGGATGGGATGGAACAGGCTGTTTGCAGCATGAATGTACCGCCGTCCAATCTGCAGCAACTGCGTGATGCCATCGTGTCAGCATGGACCAACATCCCTATGGAACGTTTCCAACACCTTGTAGAATGCCCCGACAAATTCAGGCTGTTCTGGAGGCAAAGGGGCGTCAACCCAGTACTAGATTGGTGTACCTAATAAACTGGCCTGGTTAGTGTATAGTGCTAGCAGATCTTTAAGATGACTCGTACGAGTTCATATCAGTGTTAACAGTTGACTGCATTGATGTTTCAATAAGTTCTCAGAAGCTAGGCCAAAAGCTGTAAACCGTGAATTTTGCCTAAAAAATCCCACTCGGATACACTTTCTCCCTCAAAAAGTTGTATCATCTTGGTCTTGTTTGCTGTAAACTGTTGTTTATGTTCAAATGAAAGGGACCACAGTCCTAGTGGCTGTGTGTTTGGATTTGAGGTTTGTCTGTGTTTCTTGTCAGTTCCTTTTTAACACAAAGTTTACATGAGGCCAGAGCATTTGGATACAGATATAAGCAGAAAATGTAGCTAAAAGTGTCAACTTTTTTTTATACCTTTTTTCAGTTCACAGCCAATTGATCTTTGAAAATGAAATGAAATCAAATAGTTTTGTTGGACATACAAAAGTCAGAACTTCATCATCCAACCAAACCATTGCTTATTTTTGAATTATATGACACAAGGTACCCTTCAAACAGTTACAGTTAGGAAAAGCTTTCAAGTGATACTGCTTTTAGCAGAGGTATTGACTTGCCTGTATTGTTATCCATATCTTTAAAATCAAGCATCAATAAAGTAGTTTAATCAAAAAGAGCTTGACTGTTTCCTCGACTATTTCCTATGTATTAATATATTTTCAACTTTATTGCAGGCTTCCTACTGCATTATGTTGTCTGCAGCATGTTTAGGCCACATTTGAATACTTTGAAAATGCATCCTTCCACCACGCTTTGTTGAAGTAATCACTTGACATGACTGTCTGTGAAAGCTACTCTATGTTCTATGTAGTGGCACCCCTGCTTACACCTACAGTGCCTTGCAAAAGTATTTATCCCTCTTGGCGTTTTTCCTATTTTGTGGCATTACAACCTGTAATTTAAATTGATTTTATTTGGATTTCATGTAATGGACATACACAAAATAGTTTCAAAAAATTCTAAAAAATAAACACAGGAAAAGTGGTGCGTGCATATGTATTCACCCCCTTTGCTATGAAGCCCCTAAATAACATCTGGTGCAACCAATTACCTTCAGAAGTCACATAATTAGTTAAATAAAGTCCACCTGTGTGCAATCTAAGTGTCACATGATCTGTCACATGATCTCAGTATATATACACCTGTTCTGAAAGGCCCCAGAGTCTGCAACACCACTAAGCAAGGGGCACCACCAAGCAAGCGGCACCATGAAGACCAAGGAGCTCTCCAAACAGGTCAGGGACAAAGTTGTGGAGAAGTACAGATCAGGGTTGGGTTATAAAAAAATATCTGAAACTTTGAACATCCCACGGAGCACCATTAAATCCATAATTTAAAAATTGAAAGAATATGGCACCACAACAAACCTGCCAAGAGAGGGCCGGCCACCAAAACTCACGGACCAGGCAAGGAGGGCATTATCAGAGAGTCAACAAAGAGACCAAAGATAACCCTGAAGGAGCTGCAAATCTCCACAGCAGAGATTGGAGTATCTGTCCATAGGACCACTTTAAGCCGTACACTCCACAGAGCTGGGCTTTACGGAAGAGTGGCCAAAAAAAAGCCATTGCTTAAAGAAAAAAATAAGCAAACACGTTTGGTGTTCGCCAAACGCCATGTGGGAGACTCCCCAAACAAATGGAAGAAGGTACTCTGGTCAGATGAGACTAAAATTGAGCTTTTTGGCCATCAAGGAAAACGCTTTGTCTGGTGCAAACCCAACACCTCTCATCACCATCAGCATGGTGGTGGCAGCATCATGCTGTGGGGATGTTTTTCATCGGCAGGGACTGGGAAACTGGTCAGAATTGAAGGAATGATGGATGGCGCTAAATACAGGGAAATTCTTGAGGGAAACCTGTTTCAGTCTTCCAGAGATTTGAGACTGAGACGGAGGTTCACCTTCCAGCAGGACAATGACCTTAAGCATACAGCTAAGGCAACACTCAAGTGGTTTAAGGGGAAACATTAAAATGTCTTGGAATGGCCTAGTCAAAGCCCAGACCTCAATCCAAATGAGAATCTGTGGTATGACTTAAAGATTGCTGTACACCAGCGGAACCCATCCAACTTGAAGGAGCTGGAGCAGTTTTGCCTTGAAGAATGGGCAAAAATCCCAATGGCTAGATGTGCCAAGCTTATAGAGACATACCCCAAGAGACTTGCAGCTGTAATAGTTTTTTTGTCTTATTTCTTGTTTGTTTCACACAAAAAAATATTTTGCATCTTCAAAGTGGTAGGCATGTTGTGTAAATCAAATGATACAAACCCCCCCAAAATCAATTTTAATTCCAGGTTGTAAGGCAACAAAATAGGAAAAATGCCAAGGGGGGTGAATACTTTCGCAAGCCACTGTATCCAAGGAAGGATGCATTTTCAAAGTATTCCAACATAGCATAAAACTATTTAAACAGGCCTTAGATATCTATCACTACAGTCCATTTGTGTTACTCAACTTTCTTTCCTCTGAGAGGTGTGATGTAAGTCAGTCCAGATGCTGTGTTGCGTGCATGCCTCATGCTCTGGTCCAGATCAGAATGGAATATCTCCCTGCAGACCACTGGTTGAGAATAGCGTGCATGCAGACCTGTGAGGCTCTCTCTGTAAAACAAATCTATCTGCCATTAAAACAGCATACATCTGTGTGTCTTCTCCCCCTTTCCACTGTTACAATGTAACAACAAAACACAACAACATGGCCTATAAACCAAAGGCTGCCAGTATATATTGCTGTATAAAAAGGATGAAACTAAGAATAGCCTGCAAACAAAGGGTCTGACTTGCGTGCTCATGGACCAGGAAGTGACAGGCTGTTTTCCCTGTCAGTGTGTGTACACACACACACACATGGATGCTGTTCATATGTGTTGAGAGCTGAATAGGAGGAAGATAACAGCCGAGTGGCTTTCCTGGACAGGGCCAGCCAGTCTGCCATTGAAGCTTATTTTAAACCTGTCGAGGGGAGGTCTGTGACTGTGTGAGTACTGCAGCTCCGGTCTGGGCCTGTGTGAGGTCACGTCCTGAGTCACAGAGTGCAGCATTTGGGAAAGAAGCCCTGGAATGTGGAGGAGGAAGTGATTCAAAGTGGGGAACACGGGATCCTGCTGGGCAGCGTGGGGCTGCCTGACTCAGACAGGTTCATTCCCCCAACACACACATTTTTTTGCTCTCACACACACACACGGAAGGGGACAATGGGACAGTCGCCTTTAGACCTGGCTTCGTGCCGAAGCATTCCCAGACCCTAGTCCTGCATTCAGCTGTGTCTGCATTAGACATAGGCTAGTGCTCCATGTCAGCAGCATTTCAAACAATAGGTTCTTGTTATGGGTTTATTACTATTTTGAATAAACAAATACAACCCATTGAGTACCATATGGTTGCATTGTACAATATGTTTGAAATACAATACATCAATTGTAAAACAACATGTTTTTAATGGCTGAAATTGCTGCTCCTTTTTACATGCTGCTCATGAACACACATTCAAGTTTCAGAACAAAGTTACTTGGACTTTTATCAGATTATCAGGCTGGGTTTCAGGCTAGATAAAGCTCAACCCTTCAAAGTGTTAGGGCTGTATTGCGGAAGTACCGCGGAAGATCAGCATTACAATTTAAATGTAATTTCCGATTGAGCCGACATATGCAGCGTTTCCCGTGAATGCATTCTCCGCGAACGCGGGAACATTGCCTTTAAATTTAAATCAAACTATATGAGGGGATTTCCACATAACACAATAATTTGGATAGCCATGTTAGCTTCGCCTTCATGTGAGTGCAAGCTAGCAAGCGGACTAGGTAGTGCTAAGTATCAACAGCCAATCCAGTAGGGGCTGGAAGCTATAGTGAGCTTCGATTGCATTGCGATCTCGTGGAGTATTTGCATAAAGTTCAGCTTTCCTGAACTTTGGTCCCGCCCTGTTCACGTTCCCTCGCCATGCTCGCATCGCCCAACGGTCCCTCCACCCATTTCACTTCCCTCCATTGAAAATGAAAGGGGCTCCGTTGTTTCATCGCCCCCATCGTGTTATGTGGAAATGCAATGTAATGCAGATCTTCTGCGATACTTCGGCGATACGGATTTAATCGAGCCCTTAACCTGTCAGTCAGACAGAGGGAAAAGAAGACGGATCACCTGTTTAGTGTGAATGGTGGTGGCTCTCAGACAGACACATCGCCAGGCGGCTGTGCTATCATCTCATCTCAGCAGCTCTCCCACTCTCCCCAGTATGCCAGGTACCTGTGGTATGTAGGCTAACTGGATCTGCAAAGGAAACTTGAAAATGGAGGTTCGATTGAAGGTGTTTCTTTTTTGTTAAACAGTAATGCACATGGTGCTGCATTAAAGCCTTCACCGGGGTGCTCAGTTCAGTTGGCTCGTCATGAGACTTTGTTAAATGATGTGATAGTGAGTGTACTGCTTCGAACCCATGTAGATCCAAATACATTACACCACAACAGAACAGAAAGAGAGTGAGAAAGGGGGAGATATACAGTGCATTCAGAAAATATTCAGACCCCTTGACTTTTTCCCCATTTTGTTACGTTACAGCCTTATTCTACAATGGATTAAATTGTTTTTTTCCCCTCATCAATCTACAAACAATACCCCATAATGACAAAGCAAAAACAGGTTTTTAGAAATTTTAGAATTAAAAAAAATATATTCAGACCCTTTACTCAGTATTTTGTTGAAGCACCTTTGGCAACGATTACAGCCTCGAGGGTATGATGCTACAAGCTTGGCACACCTGTATTTGGGGAGTTTCTCCAATTCTTCTCTGCAGATCCTCTCAAGCTCTGTCAGGTTGGATGGGGAGCGTCGCTGCACAGCTATTTCCAGGTCTCTCCAGAGATGTTTGATCGGGTTCAAGTCCAGGCTCTGGCTGGGCCATTCAAGGACTTTCAGAGACTTGTCCACTCCTGTGTTGTCTTGGCTGTGTGCTTAGGGTCATTGTCCTGTTTGATGGTGAACCTTTGCCCCAGTCTGAGGTCCTGAGCGCTCTGGAGCAGGTTTTCATCAAGGATCTCTCTGTACTTTGCTCCGTTCATCTTTCCCTCGATCCTGACTAGTCTCCCAGTCCCTGCTGCTGAACAACATCCCCACAGCATGATGCTGCCACCACCATGCTTCTCCGTAGGGATGGTGCCAGGCTTCCTCCAGACGTGACGCTTGGCATTCAGGCCAAAGTGTTCAATCTTGGTTTCATCAGACCAGAGAATCTTGTTTTAGGTGCCTTTTGGTGCCTTTTGGCAAACTCCAAACGGGCTATCATGTGCCTTTTACTGAGAAATGGCTTCCGTCTGGCCACTCTTCCATAAAGGCCTGATTGGTGGAGTGCTGCAGAGATGGTTGTCCTTCTGGAAGGTTCTCCCATCTCCACAGAGGAACACTGGAGCTCTGTCAGAGTGACCATCGGGTTCTTGGTCACCTCCCTGACCAAAGCCCTTCTCCCCCGATTGCTCAGTTTGGCCAGGCGGTTCAAAACTTCTTCCATTTAAGAATGATGTAGGCCATTGTGTTCTTGGGGACCTTCAATGCTGTATAAATGTTTTGGTACCCTTCCCTAGATCTGTGCCTCGACACAATCCTGTCTCGGAGCTCTACAGACAATTCCTTCGACCTCATGGCTTGGTTTTTGCTCTGAGATGCACTGTCAACTGTGGGACCTTATGTAGACAGGTGTGTGCCTTTCCAAGTCATGTCCAATCAAATGAATTTACCACAGGTGGACTCCAATCAAGTTGTAGAAACATCTCAAGGATGACCAATAGAATGTCACGACTGTCTGTGAGGTGCGGTAAACGAAGTCAGGCACAGGACACAGAACTCTCGGATACGTACTTTTAATACGAAAAGGATCCAAAAGGACGTAGAAAATAACTCCACGCAGGGAGGAAATAACCCGCTCACAAAATAGACAACCGTGAAGGGGAAAACAATCACACACAAAGTACAGATGAGAGACAGGGGTAATTATAAGGGAAACAATTAACATAATGACGAACAGGTGTAAACAATACAGACAAAACTAAACAAACACCGATAACATCGAACGGCAGTAGCTAGTACTCCGGGGACGACGAACGCCGAAGCCTGCCCGAGCAAGGAGGAGGAGCAGCCTCGGCAGAATCCGTGACATAAAAACAGGATGCACTTGAGCTCAATTTCGAGTCCCATAGCGAAGGGTCTGAATACTTATAAGGTATTTCTGTTTTTTTATATTTAATAAATGTGCAAAAAAATCGAAATACTTGTTTTCGCTTTGTCATTATGGGGTATTGTGTGTAGATTGATGAGGGGGAAAAAATAATTTAATCAATTTTAGAATAAAGCTGTACCGTTACAAAATGTGGAAAAAGTCTAGGGGTCTGAATATTTTCCGAATGCATTGTATACACAGAAATAATGACAGAGAGAGAGAAAGCGAGAGAGAGAGAGCGAGAGAGAAAGACATTAATCCAATTTAAGTAATGTGTCTCTCAGACGGAGTGATGGAGGAGTGTGTTGACGCTCAGATCAACAGATAAGGCTGATGTTCCATTTACTAGGAATTAAAGACTGAGGCCTTGATACGTTAGGGGAGAGCGCTTTACAGAAACTGTAATATAATGAAAAAAGGAGGGATACAAAGGTCAATAAAAGACATTCAGTAAAAACTCCATCCAGTTTCCATTCTACTGTATGTGCCATGTAATTGTGGAATTATATGAGCAAGGAGGAGTCTGTAAGAATGCACAGGCACAAGTCCTCACTTGCTGGGCTCTTTAAAAAAAATGTTTATCTTAGGTGTAAATGAATCGCACCATGTTGCATTAAACCTCTTTGTGGCCATTTTGGGATTCCGCCGTAAAGAGAGGAGGAGGAGGGAGGCAGTTTGATGGAATCCAGATCGTCTGTCCACAGCTGTAAAACCCATGGTTTCCTACAACAGCAGCAATGTAAATGGGGTTTGCAATGACAAATTACTTATTTCTAACTCCGCTGCTTTAAAGAGTGCCCTGGTCTTCCTGGCCAGGTTTTTCTCTCCATATCCCAGCCATCCCCTATGACTCATATAATGATGTATTAAATGAAATTCAGTGTATTTATGGATTTGCCCTTATCTTTATGTCTCCAGTTATTGGGTTTAGAAACAAATGTCGCAAATTGTTTTGGGTTCCATTCAAAATACATCACCATTTTGAACAGTCTTATCTGAAGGTAAAGCCCCCCGGGAGTAAGTGTCTTTGTTTTCTTAGCCTGTGGCCCTTCCCTTGGCATTGACCCTCCGCTCTGTGTGGGTGGCTTTGACTTGGGTCACAGTTAGCAGAGTGCAGCAGCTGAACTAGGATCAGCCATAGTGAAATAGTGCATTTAATAGTATACCCTTTATTATAGTTCTGTTCACGTTCTAGCTGCTCTTGTGCAACCGCCATGACTCCTAATAGTAGCTGGGATCTGGCTTACTGTGCCAGACCAGACTGTGAAAGACAGACAGGTCAATTGAGTAGGAGAGAGATGTGGCCACACCAGTTTACCAAATACAGCTAGTCACTGTGACTCACTCACTGGATCTCTGGCTACAATCAGGTCACAGTGTAGCTTGATTAAAATATGTTTTAAGACTGTGACATGTTGTTATAAGGCCTTTATGTCCTTATCTTTGTGGAATAACTTCCTGGCACGCAACCACTGACATGACATCTGAACTACTCAGGTCACGGCAATGGTTAAATCAGACAACTGGTCCAGCCTGAAAGCTAATCTGAGAATGTTGTAGTGATGTTGATGGTTATAACATATGGAAGGAGAGGGGGACTGAAACTGCACCGTTAGTATCATTTTGAGTGATATTCGGGCGTTGCTAATCTATACACACAAGGGGAACTATAGAACACATCAAATGTGTGAAATCAGGATGTGGGTTCCCATGCTGAGGCTAGAGATGAGAGGGAAAAGGACTAACGGTGATGACACAAATGCCTCAGAGACTGACACCACCTTGTTCTCTTGATCTAGTAACTACAGAATGCAAAAGAAATATCACATGAATTATCACATTATTACTAAGCCTGGTAAGAGACAACAGTTTGAGATCTATCTAGACAGTGATAAGATTGTATGATATACGTCTTTCAATTGAACTTTATTGTTAGCTATAGAAAGGAAAATGTCCCTCTATAAACGTGAACAACATGTTTATGGGAAACTAGAAACATCTGTTCCCGAGCCTAAAAAACATTTTCAGAGGCTGTTGTGGATTTTGTTGTATTAAGAATAACGAAAATGTCTGAGATAAAATCTGTCTGAGAGAGATTTGAGGCCAGTTTAGACAGATAGATGAAAGTACTGAAGCCTGACTGGACACTGTTCATGTGTCTGGCTTTTCTGGTCATAATAGGATAGAGTTTTAGCTTAGTAGAACTGCAGTACTGCTGAAGGAGAGATTGGCGGCGCTGTCATCCACTCACTCCATCACACCTCTCTCCCTTTCTCAGATCTCCTGTAACAAAGCAACGAAACAACACAAAACATTCACATAAAACAATTTAGTTAGTTGAGTCATTTACAATTCTTTATGGATTGATATGAATGAGTCCTGAATTCTCACAACTGTACAAGGCTCTTTGTTGGAATACACAAAATGCACTCAATGACAAACTGAATGTTTGAGGTTTTGCGGCAAAACTGAGGACAACCACTTGAAACAGGGAGCATTCCTAAAATGAGCTCTATAGTTTCAGTGAGAGGTTGATCGCAGGTTGTGACCTCATCCTGTCCTGATTTTACACTGAACAACACTTTATAAATGCTGCATAAACTACACATGACCTGTTGCGTCAGCTGGTTACAATGTGTGATGTGGTTAAAAACAGCACATGCACCTGGGACTCTGAAGACTTAAGTTAATACTAGAGCTGGGACGATAAACGGAAAATTATCGACACCGACCATACCGATCACTTATCACAGGCATTTTGCTAATATCGTTAATTACGATAAGTAGCCTATACTAGAGAAATGTGAAATGAAAATAGAAGTTTGAAATGAAATAAGTTTGCTAATATGGGTGATTGTTAATGGGACAACTGACGGCTACAACCATCAAACTAGTAGTAGTAGTTTAAAGGATTATACTAATACAAATTGTGCATATAAATGTATCGTTAAATTATTATTATTTATTTATTTATTTATTGTCACATACACCGGATTTGTCGTTATCGCATCAATTCAGGCAATTTATCGCGATATGGATTTTTGTCCATATCGGCCCAGCTCTAGTTAATACTCTTAAAAAACTACTCAGAAAGTATATTACAAGAGAAAGAGAGACTTTTAAGCAAGAGCTCTTAATTGCAACACAGCATTAATGCCCACACATAGGCTAACCAGACACCCGCTAGGCCTTGGCTAATGGTATGTTTACCTACAAGTGTTCTCATATTAAGATTCCATCATACTTCTTCTGTCAATGGCCTGTGAAACCTGACAATGGTCCTTTCTGCTTGTTCAGCCATTAACAATCAATCCCTCCTCAGCTGTCCAATAGACTCAGGGGGGAATTTCATTTAGGACCAAATCAATCACTGCAGAGCAAACTGGCACTAAGCCCTGTGCTAAAGAGGAAGTTAATGCAGCTTTAGCCCAATCAATGCAAAGTCTGTTGGATAAGGGTGTTTATGCCCTACTGCCTGTTGTTAGTGTAATAACAAATATGACTGTTTCTGAAGAAGACACATCTACTTAGTGGACAGGCTCAGGAGATAAAGCAACAATTAGATGATGGTCATATTGGTTTTCGGACACCGAAATACTCACACATACACTACCAGTCAAAAGTATGGACACACCTACTCATTCAAAGGTTTTTCTTTATTTTTACATTGTAGAATAATAGTGAAGACATCGAAACTATGAAATAACACATATGGAATCATGTAGTAACCAAAAAAGTGTTAAACAAATCAAAATATATTTTATATTTGAGAATCTTCAAATAGCCAACCTTTGCCTTGATGGCAGCTTTGCACACTCTTGGCATTCTCTCAACCAGCTTCATGAGGTAGTCACCTGGAATGCATTTCAATTAACAAGTGTGCCTTCTTAAAAGTTAATTTGTGGAATTTATTTCCTTCTTAATGCGTTTGAGCCAATCAGTTGTGTTGTGACAAGGTAGGTGGGTACACAGAAGATTAACCTATTTGGTAAAAGACCAAGTCCATATTATGGCAAGAACAGCTCAAATAAGCAAAGAGAAATGACAGTCCATCATTACTTTAAGACATGAAGATCAGTCAATACGGAAAATGTCAAGAACTTTTAACGTTTTTTCAAGTGCAGTCGCAAAAACCATCAAGCGCTATGATGACACTGGCTTTCATGAGGACCGCCACAGGAATGGAAGACCCAGAGTTACCTCTGCTGCAGAGGATAAGTTCATTAGAGTTACCAGCCTCAGAAATTGCAGCCCAAATAAATGCTTCACATAGTTCAAGTAACAGACACATCTCAACATCAACTGTTCAGAGGGGACTGTGTGAATCAGGCCTTCATGGTCGAATTGCTGCAAAGAAACCACTACTAAAGGACACCAATAAGAAGAAGAGACCTGCTTGGGCCAAAAAACATGAGCAATGGACATTAGACCGGTGGAAATTAGTCCTTTGGTCTGGAGTCTAAACTGGAGATTTTTGGTTCCAACCACCGTGTCTTTGTGAGACGCGGTGTGGGTGAATGGATGATCTCCGCATGTGTAGTTCCCACTGTAAAGCATGGAGGAGGAGGTGTTATGGTGTGGGGGTGCTTTGCTGGTGACACTGTCTGTGATTTATTTAAAATTCAAGGCACACTTAACCAGCATGGCTACCACAGCATTCTGCAGCGATACGCCATCCCATCTGGTTTGGGCTTAGTGGGACTATCATTTGATTTTCTACAGGACAATGACCCAACACACCTCCAGGCTGTGTAAGGACTATTTTACCGAGAAGGAGAGTGATGGAGTGCTGCATCAGATGACCTGGCATCCACAATCCCCTGACCTCAACCCAATTGAGATGGTTTGGGATGAGTCGGACAGCAGAGTGAAGGAAAAGCAGCCAACAAGTGCTCAGCATATGTGGGAACTCCTTCAAGACTATTGGAAAAGCATTCCAGGTGAAGCTGGTTGAGAGAATGCAAGAGTGTGCAAAGCTGTTATCAAGTCAAAGGGTGGCTATTTGAAGAATCTCAAATATAAAATATATTTTGATTTGTTTAACAATTTTTTGGTTACTACATGATTCCATATGTGTTATTTCATAGTTTTGATGTCTTCGCTATTATTCTACAATGTAGAAAATAGTACAAAATCAAGAAAAACCCTTGAATGAGTAGGTTTATCCAAACTCTTGACTGGTATTGTATGTGCGTGTGCATAAGTGCACACAATCACACACACATACACTGTCAGCCCCTGAGAGTACTACAGAGCGACATAAAACAGGCAGAGGCCACACGCACAACACACACACAAGCTGAGTCCCTCCTACATACTTCTAACCATTTCCAAGAACAGGTGGTTTATATCAGTGACATTCCTCTGAATTGTGTCCAGTTAAAACTGAGAGAAAATTAAGTTGGTCAAAAGCCTCAAATTGAATACATTTGTTAAACGTTCACTACAATTCTCAATGCTTTTGATTACAGTATGATTGTAATCTTTTAAAAAGTCCCTTCACAATTATGCACTCAGGATTCAAAGAAGGAAGTTACTATTATGGAACATGCTAAATTGTTCTGTTCAAACACTTCTTTACCTTCTTCAAGGAATACAGTGATATTTACCTTCCTGTTTAAACCCACTACAACCTAACAACCACTCATAAAAGAGATGACATTATAATGGGTCTAAGATGAGTGAACTTGAGTCATATAAAAGTCTGTTGGCATTCCAAAGTGCATGGCTTTGATATGAGCCAATTAGGAGCAGATAGGTAAACCGCTATCGGATTACGTGGATTCAACCTGCGCCCCACAGTGACAGGTACGCTGCACCCCACCGAAGCTCTGTGTTTGTTACGGTCTGACGCCTCGTCGCCTAGCAACCCTCATTCTTGCAGGGAAGCCCTTGCGTGTGAATGAGTGAGCTCAGCGCGTGACGTCAGCAGACAGTATTTCCCCACATGGAGGGGGTAGTAGGGCAATGGTGAGCGGAAAGGGGAGGGAGGAAGATAAAGACACCAACGTCTATTGTATTGCCCCCACGCTGACTGTGTGACTAACTGACAGAGAATCACTGGTTGGGATCAGACTCCCACACACACAGGCATACCTGACAGGGAGGGGACGGGGACGGGGACGTGGGTGGGGGTGGGGGGGGAGACGACACCTGCTCTACTGAGAAAGGAGTGGGGGGCTCAAATGTACCTGAGTGAAATAGCTTCTCTCTTATTGTTTCTTTGATTACAGTGTAGTGTAGATATGTATCCAGAGTATAACAAATCTCCCTAGTAAATTATGAGTCTTTTTAGGCCCCCTGGTTTATGACTTCATCATGTTTGTACATGAGAGAGCAAAAGTTTACAATGATAGATATAATCCATCAGGAGAGATTTGTAGTATTCTCTAAGCATTCAGTTGGACTCAACAGAGTACTGTCAACTCAGGTATTTCTCTGAACTTTATCCAATGTAAAGCAAATACAAAGTCGGCTTGTATCCTTTGAAATGGATACAGTGTATAGTTCCGGATTTCCCTAGTGCTGTGTCTGTAATGTGATGGCCTCGGGCAGACAGACAATGCTCTGGCATGTCGGCGGCTTGTGTTTTGTGCTGCGGTCGCACTATTTTAGAAAATCTGACGCTAGAGTAATACGTCTCTCGCAGGTACACTGACGCTCAGGTGATTGCTCAACGCAAAAGGTACACACACCGGTTTGCACGCTGCCATGGTAACGGGGAATAATAAAGAATGAGTCATCCACTCAGAGTTCTAGAAGTTCTCACTTGGGCCTGATCAAGGGTGTGCTGCATACACACACACACACACACACACACAGTAGGTTTGGCCAAGATCCACCTTGAGTGGCGTCCAAGTTCTAGTGGTGCCATAACTTCAGATGGCACGACTTCCTGCTTGAAGTTGACATGCGAGCTATGTGCCTCTCCATATATGAGTCATTATGTCAAACATTCTCACAGTTTCACACAGTGTCTAAAAGTGAGTAAAGGTTCTGTATGTAGAGTATTTGTGACAAAGAGCACTGAAGAATTTAACAAATCAAAGTCATACTTTAGAATAGAATAAAGAATAACAGTAAAAGGACATACTGTACTATCTGTGTCATTGTTTGTTAGTGGCACTCATAAGGAATCTTTATAAAAGGCATGCACAGGATGATCAATCATTTCTATTGGGAGCCAAAACAAGTACCACAATGTGACAGTTGCTATTACAATGAATAATTTATTGTGAAATAAACCGCACGCTTATGTGACTAATTCAGACTCCTATAATTAATTTAGCTATGAAATGGAATCTCAATACAAACATAAACAGTTGCTGCATTAGCAATTACATGTCAACAACCACTGATTGTGTCTGAAGGTAGAGCACATTTGTAGTGACTCAAGTATTTACCTTTACCCCAGCAAAAAGACCAGAGTTTGACTTTGACAGAACACGCACACACAGACATTGTTTTATAGTTGTATTGTTTGTATAATTATTTTAGTTGTATTGTTTGTATATCATTGTATTTTACATTTCTGTGACTGTCCTTGTCTATCAGTGTATCAGTGTTTTGTTACTTGTCATTTTCTGTGTTCTTGTGGATCCCAGGAAGCTCATGAGGATCCACATTTTTTTTTTTTACGTTAGTGCTTGGAAAGATCATGCGAGCCAGCAGCAGCCCCCTAAAAAATCATGTCTATTTTCGTTAGGCTTAGGGGTTTTGGAGAGGCAAGGCATGTGTTTGAGATTAGAGTCCCACTTTGACAGGGGGCTTTGCCCTCTCATTGTCTCCCCCCAGACACACTCAGGTCTGGAGCTGTCCTGACAGCGTTCAAAGGGGCTTCAGTCAATAGTTACCTTGAATTTCCTGTTTAATTAACCTTTTCTTCCAGAGAGAAGTCTAATGCAGCTTGATCTGGTATTGGTAATGTCAGCTATGGCTCTGAGGGGAATTGTATCTAGACTTGAGGTAAAACGTTGAGACACGGCAACTAAGCATAAATGTCACCCTTAAACACAGCCATTTGCTTAAATACCCATAATCAGGGATTTTGTGCTGACACACTCAAATACAGTATATGCAAATCTAAGACTAAAAGTGCCTTTGGCTACTCGCAATACTGTTGAGTAGTTCAGGTGTTCCCCCGTATCACTCAATTCAGGTGCTCACGCTATATGTACACTACACTACCCATCAACATCTGTGTGTCCTTCCTAAGCAGTCCTCCCTTCTCTCCATCTGCTTCTCTAGAGTTCCCTCTGAGGCTGCAGGCTAACCACCGGTGTGACATGTGCACTGCCTGCCTCCATAATTTGGTCCCCTCTCCACCGAGACTACTCTCCATAACAGCCATGAAGTGGTTTAGTGCCGTAACTGCTTTAAGGGATGTAAAAAATAAACCCCATAGACACGTGTGCTTCTCATTTGACTCGGTGAGGGGGAATAGAAGAGGGGCACTCACTCATTGTGACCTATTTACTTTGAGTTGTTATGATTAGGCACAAACCAGCATGCAATTTACAGATTATTTCCTTCAAATAAGAGGGTAGTCTTGTGCGAGAGACGAAAGTTCATAAGCACAAAGAGGAGGAAAAAAAGGGTTTTGGTCAAATAGGGGGAGTAAAAATAGATCCCACATAATGACATGTACAAATAGCACACACAAAAAGATTGTTCTTCATGAAGAAAGCCAAGAAGAAGATGAGATGAGGGGGGTCTCCAGATGTTGAACATAGTGACATCTCTACGCTGCTCTTCTGCTTGTGTCTCTAAACTGACAAAAAGCACAAAGTCGTATTTTGATGTTTAGCCAGAAGAAAATGTGCAAAGTAATCTATTCATGCTTTATTCATTACAGAACAGTTCTATTCAATGAATGGTAAAATACACTGAACAAAAATATAAACACAACATGCAACAATTTAAAAGATTTTAATGAGTTACAGTTCATATAAGGAAATCAGTCAATTGAAATAAATAAATTAGGCCCTAATCTATGGATTTCACATAACTGTGAATACAGATATGCATCTGTTGATCACAGATACCTTAAAAAGAAAGGTAGATGCGTGGATCAGAAAACCAGTCAGTATCTGGTGTGACCACCATTTGCATCATGCAGCGTGACACATCTCCTCGCATAGAGTTGATCAGGCTGTTGATTGTGGCCTGTGGAATGTTGTCCCACTCCTCTTCAATGGCTGTGCGAAGTTGCTAGATATTGGCGGGAACTGGAACACGCTGTCATACACTTCAATCCAGAGCATCCCAAACATGCTCAATGGGTGACATGTCTGGTGAGTATGCAGGCCATGGAACAACTGGGACATTTTCAGCTTCCAGGAATTGTGTACAGATCCTTGCATCATCATGCTGAAACTTGAGGTGATGGCGGCGGATGAATGGCATGACAATGGGCCTCAGGATCTTGTCACGGTATCTCTGTGCATTCAAATTGCCATCGATAAAATTAAAATGTGTTTGTTGTCCGTAGCTTATGCCTGCCCATACCATAACCCCACCGCCACCATGGGGCACTCTGTTCACAACGTTGACATCAGCAAACCGCTCGCCCACACGATGCCATACAGGGTGTCGACACGGGATTCATCAGTGAAGGGCACACTTCTCTAGCGTGCCAGTGGCCATTGAAGGTGAGAATTCAGGTCAAGACACTGGTGAGGACGACGAGCATGCAGATGCACTTCCTTGAGACAGTTTCTGTGCAGAAATTATTCGGTTGTGCAAACCCACAGTTTCATCAGCTGCCGCAGGTGAAGAAGCTGGATGTGGAGGTCCTTGGCTGGCGTGGTTACACGTGGTCTGCGGTTGTGAGGCCAGTTGGACATACTGACAAATTCTCTAAAACAACGTTGGAGGCGGCTTATGGTAGAGAAATTAACATTAAATTATCTGGCAACAGCTCTGGTGGACATTCCTGCAGTCAGCATGCCAGTTGCATGCTCCCTCAAAACTTGAGATATCTGTGGCATTGTGTTGTGTGACAAAACTGCACATT
Source organism: Coregonus lavaretus (assembly GCF_964263955.1). Classification (NCBI taxonomy): domain Eukaryota; kingdom Metazoa; phylum Chordata; class Actinopteri; order Salmoniformes; family Salmonidae; genus Coregonus; species Coregonus lavaretus. The sequence continues at coordinate 32,997,636 of NC_139993.1, read as the reverse complement.
TTAGAGTGACTTTTTATTGTCCCCAGCACAAGGTGCACCTGTGTAATTATCATGCTGTTGGATGGATTATCTTGGCAAAGGACAAATGTTCACTAACAGGGATGTAAACTAATTTGTGCTAAAAATTTGAGCTAAATAAGCTTTTTGTGCATATGGAAAATGTATTTGAACTTTTATTTCAGCTCATGAAACATGGGATCATGGGACGAACACTTTACATGTGTTTATATTTTTGCTCAGTGTAGTTCAAGACAATTGCATCTCATAATTTTTTTTGTCTTAGTCATTCTAATGTGCAATGTAGTCTATTTGTCTATACAATGAAAGGTTGAACAGTCCAGAGTAATTACAAGTCATAAAAACTGCGACAGAGGAAAACATGACGGGCCATAGGCCACGTACCCATGAAGGCTTGGCCCTCCCACTCTCATGCAGTACCTCCACATATAGGTGTGTCAGTGATGCAACACAGATCCTACACACACCTACAGTTAATTATAAAGATAATTATATTGATCAATATTTTCTTATGTTTACTCACCTTTTGTTGGACACCATTCATTCTTATTTAATTGCTGATGTAAAATAATGATCCAAATGGGTGTGTAATGAGTAATACAAGTGGGCTGTTCACATATGGAAGGAAGTTAGCTTTAATGAATGATGATGCAATACATCATCATAACTAAAAATCCCTCTTACATGACTATTGAACTGCAGGTCACCACCTCTCCCATTGGTTGAGCTTGACCATGACACACAGTCAGGCTAAAAAGTCAGTGGTCAGGCCTTCTGACCAAAAGTGACTCTCAGCAGTCACTCTCTCACACTTACTTCCTAGTGGGGTCATCCTGGTGTCATGGAGTCATGGCCTTGTGACCCCAGTGTAGTCAGAGGTAGAGGAAGGCCCATCACTATACCGCTGTTGTAAGTTGGACTAGTTCTATCTGTGAAACAATGCAATTTCCATAAACATTTCTAACTGCTTCTATATAGAGAATCTATATAGAGAATTATTCTTAACGGATATGACTAAGTGCCATGACTTTCACTGAACCGCCAGAGCCCTTAATGGGAAATGACCAGGATGAAAGACCAAGAACGTTCACTGTGGGGATACAGACAGAGGGAGGCTGTTTCAGTAGCCATGTACTGAGCTTTCTCCTATGACACATCTTTTGATACTGTAGAAGTCTCTCTCTCTCTCTCTCTCACTCTCTGTCTCTCTCTCTGACACACACACACACACACGCACAGGCAGTGACACATACACACGCACACAAATAAACACACAGTTGGGGCATCAGCGTGATACCACGTAGACTGCCACACCCCTCTTGGTTGCTCTCATTATCACAAACACATTATACACAGGGTGAACAGGGGGCCAGTGGTGTAAAGTACTTAAGTAAAAATACTTTAAAGTACTACTTAAGTCGTTTTTTGGGGTATCTGTACTTTGCTTTACTATTTATATTTTTGACAACTTTTACTCCACTACATTCCTAAAGAAACAAATGTCCTTTTTACTCCATACATTTTCTCTGACACCCAAAAGTATTTGTTTTTGAATGCTTAGCAGGACAGTAAAATGGTCCAATTCACGCACTTATCAAGAGATTATCCCTGGTCATCCCTACTGCCACTGATCTGGTTTGTAAAGATGTCTGAGTGTTGGAGTGTGCCCCTAAATTTACAAAAACAAGAAAATTATGCCGTCTGGTTTGCCTATGATAAGGAATTTGAAAGTATTTATACTTTTACTTTTGATACTTAAGTATATTTGAGCAATTACATGTACTTTTGATACTTAAGTATATTTAAAACCAAATACTTTTAGACTTTTACTCAAGTAGTATTTTACTTGGTGACTTTCACTTTTACTTGAGTCATTTTCTATTAAGGTATCTTTACTTTTACTCAAGTATGACAATTGGGTACTTTTTCCACCACTGCAGGGGGCCCCTGTATCCTTGACAACCCCTCTAGTGCTAGATGAGAATTTGACAGATAATCAAACAATAGATAACATCCAGGATTAGGGATGGATTTGGTTCAAATGGTCTCGGCCATTTTATATCCTATTTGAGTTGAATGCTGAGCTGCGAAGTGACACAGTGTTGGTTTGTAACCCTTGTTTAATTAATCACTGACTTAACGTGAGTCACTATGCAAAGAGTGGCAGTAAACGCTAAATCAATAACTGCTAGTAAGGACCCTTGCAGGAGGTGTGTGTATGCTTGTGTGAGGGGAGACTAACAAACATCATACAAATAGTCTACTTCACTGAAGAAGCAAGGGGACAAAGAAGATGAGGGTAGAAATACTTGTATTTTGGAATGAATATTGTAGAACGCTCAATTCAGCTCCTGTTCTGACTGTAAACACTTGATCCCACAGTAAAGTTTGCTTTGACAACCAGTCAGTAATACATCATCCAGAAGTACTGTGTTTCCTTGGGTCAACATTACAACGTGGCTCACAAAAGGTGGATTGGTTAATCTATGACTTCCAGCTGCAGGGGAATGAAGGAGCACTATTGTTTAGATCAGGTGGCTGAAAATGCTCCTGACAGCATTTACTTTTTAATTGCCAAGTAGCCTTAACTTATCAATTATTGTTTGTGAAACTTTGTTTTATTAAACAAAATCGTACTTCAAGTACAGCTCAAACAGAGTGAGCGAGCGAGTGAGCGAGAGAGAGACATGATTTTGGACCTCAGATGTATATTTAGATAATAAGTATAGTAGGTACTGTAAGGTTTATAATGTACCCTTGGCAGCAGGTAGACCTGCATTCTGAGACATTCTGTTCTCACTGGGTTTGAATGTCTTGACAGTCAGTTTCCTGTTCCTGCCAACAAGCTGAGGGCACCTCTGGGCTGTGAGAGAGAAATCCTTCCTTGCTTAACCAGCTCTCACATGCACCGCAGTGTGCTAGCTCCCAGGTCCTTATTCAGCTCTGCGCTGGGACTTGTGCCAGGTGAAGTGTTTGGCATGAACACAGAGTTATGCTCTGATCTGGGTTCAGTTCCGGAGTGACAACTGGCCGCAGGGCAGGAGTGACACAGAGGAGGCAGACAATTGAGTTGAATGTGGGAACAGCAACACTAGTTCCATTTACACTGAGTATACAAAACATTAAGAACTGCTCTTTCCATTACATAGACTGACCAGGTGAATCCAGGTGAAAGCTATGATCCCTTATTGATGTCACTTGTTAAATCCACTTAAATCATTGTAGATGAAAGGGAGGAGACAGGTTAAAGAAGGATTTTTAAGCCTTGAGACAATTGAGACATGGATTGTGTATGTGTGCCATTCAGAGGGTGAATGGGCAAGACAGGCCTTTGAACGGGGGTATGGTAGTAGGTGCCAGGACACCGGTTTGTGTCAAGAGCTGCAACGCTGCTAGGTTTTTCACACTCTACGTGTGTATCAAGAATGGTCCACCATCCAAAGGACATCCAGCCAACTTGACACAACTGTGGGAAGCATTGGAGTCAAAATGGGCCAACATCCCTGTGGAATGCTTTCGACGCCTTGTAGAAGTGTTCCTAATGTTTTGTACACTCAGTGTATATTCAGTGTAATGCTCTGCCTCTGTATGACCCCTTTAAGGTTAGTCTTTCTCTCTGCCCCCACCTTCTGTCCATCTACCCCTGTATTCAGTATACTGTGTCTCTAATGCCTTCCACCTGCCTCCTGTCTGACATGATGTGAGTACAACAGATAAATTCATACTGTTGAGGATTAGTGACAGGAGGATCATGCACTCCGGTTGTGATTAACTCTGTCTTCTTTCACAAGGGAACCGTCCTGAAGAGAGGAGTGAGGAAGAGAGTAGAGGAGAGGGAAGGACCCTATATGTTCTAAGTCCTCTACACCCAAGGACAAAACACAGTCTCATGAGCTCTGTTACATTTCAACGTTTTTTGCAAAAAAGTTGTATACAGTACAGTACATATCCATGCCCCAACTCAACGCCCCCAAAATCTAATTGACTGAGTGAGTATGAATTCAGTGGTTTCCCTAAGCGCCAGCGTCAGCTAAACCGGTAACATACTTTTTTTCAGGTAGCTACTTTTTCCACTTAAAGAATGAACTGCTACTTTTCATTTAAAAGTTTCAATTCGCTAGTCAGAAAAGTCCCACTAGAATGATCGATATGCATCTTCTAGCAATCAAATCAAATCAAATTGTATTTGTCACATGCGCCGAATACAACAGGTGTAGTCCTTACAGTGAAACGCTTACTCACAAGCCCTTAAGCAACAATGCGGTTTTAAGAAAAAGAAAAAAAGTGTTAAGTAAAAAATGGATAAGTAAAAATTTAAAATAGCAAATAATTAGAAGAGCAGCAGTAAAATAAAATAACAGTAGAGAGGCTATATACAGGGGGTGTACCAGTACAGAGTCAATGTGCGGGGGCACTGGTTAGTCGACGTAATTGAGGTAATATGTACATGTGGGTAGAGTTAAAGTGACTATGCATAGATAATAAACAGAGTAGCAGCAGCGTAAACGAGGTGGTGGGGTGGGGTGGGTGGGGTGGGGGGGACAATGCAAATAGTCCGGGTAGCCATGATTAGCTGTTCAGGAGTCTTATGGCTTGGGGGTAGAAGCTGTTAAGAAGCCTTTTGGACCTAGACTTGGCGCTCTGGTACCGCTTGCTGTGTGGTAGCAGAGAGAACAGTCTATGACTAGGGTGGCTGGAGTCTTTGACCATTTTTAGGGCCTTCCTCTGACACCGCCTGGTATAGAGGTCCTGGATGGCAGGAAGCTTGGCCCCAGTGATGTACTTGGCCGTACACACTACCCTCTGTAGTGTCTTGCAGTCGGAGGCCGAGCAGTTGCCATACCAGGCGGTGATGCAACCAGTCAGGATGGTGCTGTCCTATCTATTGATAGGACAGGCGCCTGTCAGTCACAAAGATGACAGGAAAATACTGCTGGTTTGACAGTCAGCTGTCTGTCCCGCCTCCCCGTACCTGTGTGATTTGTGTGTGCTGTGGTTGGTTGCAGTCACATTTCTTTACACGGAGGAGGGAAAGACCATGATCATCTCTGTAAGTGAATTTGCACATCTCATGTAATGTAAGTGGTAATGATGAGTCTAATTATTGTTTTCGGGCACATTCATTATTTTATTTCGCATGTTTCCTATAGCCAGCCAAGGAGTCGTGGCGCATAGGCTATTTACTGTGCTTTGATTGATGACTGAACAGCAAGTATTGACTAGTTTATAAAAGGTGTCGAACTGACTGAATAAAGTTGATCTTCTATATACCCCTTTGCCATTCAAAAATCATTCAACATAGTTATATGTCCATGGTATAGCACTGCGACAAGTAAACCAAAGATCTTGTTTGTATTTTCCTATGATATGAAGCCCATGTCGGGACATGAGAAACAGTGACGATAAAGTGAGAGACTCGTCAGTGTAGCCTGCCGAATCACATCGGTGAGTGAGCCATTCATTTGGCTCCCTAATTTGCATACTAGTAGGCTTTTTGTCGATTATCTGTAGATAAATTATGAAAACATTAGATGAAGATGGTAAATCCTCACTGCAGGAACAATAGGTAGTGGAGAGATATAATAGTGATAATTTCAAATTCATTTCTGTACAATCTGATATAACCCTTACATTTTTTTTAAAATTTAACCTTTAATACATTTTTCAAGATAATGTGTCTTATTTACTATTTTTTTTCTGTTTAAATAAAATACATAATTTGAAGAACAAACATCATTGTGGCAATTCATATCTTGCAGTAAATCTGTAAATAAAACTTTAATCTCAAGAAAAGGCAGGTTTAATGTTAAACCTCATGTTCTCCACTTAGAACATAGTCCTGATCATCTAGGCCTAGGCCTAGACGATATCCAAAACAACTAACAATACACTGAATTCATACATTTTCAGTCATTTAAATTGTGAAGTCATGTCTTTCTACACAATATCACAACTAATTTTACCAATCTGGGAGGTAATCTCAATCATTTTGCTGTGTATTTCGGATGGAATCAAGGAATTAGAATGTACCAGAAGCCTGGCTGGCTACTTTTTCTATTTGGCTGGCTACTCTATGTAGCCTACTTAGGGAAAAATACTGTGAATGTCAATGGAGATAATTGAAATGACAGGGCTTGGCATGTTTTTGAGCCTAATTCACCTTGATGGTACCTGAATAGCTGTTTTGGGATGAGAGCGTTTGTGAGTGTATGCGGAAGTGTCACCTGTGCTAGTCATCCTCAGCGCGTGCCAGCCAGTGCAGTAATGGGTACAGAGAGCTTTAGCCTCGTCGCTAATGTAACCTCTCAGCTATTCACCAGATGCTATGCTAACGGCAGCCAAACCAGACTCCCTTTTAACTTGGCCCTTGCGGTTCGCATGTTTTGCTTGCGCAGCCTCTACTAAACCTTCCTCTGTAAAACAAGCCAGAACACTATGTGGCGCGATACATAAATATCTATATAAAGCTGCCTCTTTCATAAGGGAAGCTAATATTATTATCTGTAAAAAGCCCCAACGCTCATATTGGTTGATCTTTCACAATAAAAAAAATGCACAGCTGCATTCTCAGCAACATGTTGTCTACGTTTTGTTTTTATTTTTCCTCGTCTTTGTTACTCTGTCTATTTCTGCAGGAGTTCCATGTACTGTAGTTAGTTCTATGTAAATCCACCACATGTTTACCATCACAGCAGGGCAGTGGGTGGACTGGGCAGATGGAAAACACACATGCAATACTGCAGGACCTCGGGGCTCGATGTGAATGCATAAATAAAGTCGATGAGGTCATATCACCCGGCGCAATCCTTGGGAATAGATGTCCTCCATAATTCCAGGTTACCTCCACATGGCTAGCTAGTTATTAGCTAATCATTGCACATTTGGACATTTGTTCCAGGGGGGAAAACCAAACACATTTCCTCACAGGAGAGGAGAGGCAGGTGGAAAGGCTGTGGCCAGCCAGGCAGGGGCAGTAACAGGAGCAGTGATTGGTTATTTGATCCCAGCAGTCCTCCTCTCCTCCTCTCCATGCCTCACCAGCAGACAAGCAGCGGTGAGGAGAGATGCTGATCTGTCTTCAGCACTCATTCAAGAGAACCAAGGAAAGTCTTACTAGAAATGTCTTTGACAGTTAAACATTTTCTCATACAACAGTATCGTTCCTATGATGGTTATCATCGCTATGACCTTCAGCCAACGTCAACCCCTCCTATACACATTATTCCGACATAATTCCGAACATACATTTGACTACAAAGATAATCCCTGAAGTAATATTTGTGAATGCATACAGTTGGTGGATCCTAGAACAGCTGCTAACATGTTTGATAATCATGTTTAATGAGTGTGTTTTATGAGTCACGTCTCAGCCCAGAAAGATGGGAGAGTGGGCTGACCCTAATGCTCTGTGCAGACAGACAGATAGACAGACAGACAGACAGACATACAGACAGACAGATAGACAGACAGACGTTACATAGTACATAAAGGACACTCCAGTTCCATAATAACACCAACCATACGCCCGTCCACACCACACAGACAGAGTGGGCAGTGTTTATGCTCCATGCCACCCTCACACATTCCTACACACTGACGCTCACCTCAGACCTGATCTGTGCATTAAGATACTACAGTATGCAACAGGCATTCCCTTGTAACCATTAGACTTCCTAGAAGGCAATGAAGTGGCGTGCTTCTGAAAACCCACCAAGCAACTTTAGGCCCTCACAACAAACCCTCAGACTTATTGTCAAAACACCAGAATATTCTGAGTTGTTGTGAGCACCTAAAGACGGGCCTATAGTTGGTGTTATTATGGGACTGTAGTTTCCATTTTGTACTATGTAACGTCTGTCTGTCTGTCTGTCTGCACAGAGGATTAGGGTCAGCCTACTCTCCATCTTTCTGGGCTGAGACGTGACTCATAAAACACACACATTAAACATGATTATCAAACATGTTAGCAGCTGTTCTAGGATCCACCTACTGTATGCATTCACAAATATTACCTCAAGGATGATCATTTTATTTAAATGTTTGTTCGGAATTATGAGTAAAGGAGGAGTTCATCATAGGAACGGAAATGTTTAACTGTCAAAGGCATTTCTAGTAAGACTTTCCTGGGTTCTCTTGAATGAGTCCAGGTCCCAATGCCCACTTCTCCATCAACACTACCCCCAGATCCCCGCCCCCCCCCCTCCTCCTTCCATCATCTCCCAATGGAAAACTAACACACCCTTCTCCCCCGACATCCTCCTAATTATGGTTTGAGTAAGACCTATTTTTTCCCAATGTTGCATAAATCTCTTTTGGTGCTCCTTTATTTTCTCTGCCGAGAGAGGAGAGAAGTAGAGAGCGAGAGAGAGAAATGTGGGGAGAGATGGAGAAGGAGAGAGGGAAATATCACAACAACAACATTCCTAAGAGCTATAATTTTCTTCCGGTGGGTAAAAGAGTTGTCCATTATGGTCAGGGTCAGAGAAGAGATGTTACCCAGTCATCTGATGCTCAGGGTCGGCCACATCAAAGCCCCCTGCGGGCCTCCACTCTGGGGACCTCAGTCTGGCACAGACATACCAATCACCACAGAGGAACCTCTGGCCCTAAAAACCAGAACCTCTGCTCCTGCCCACAATTACACCATAGGAATAGCTGATATAATCCCAGCATATCTGTGATATACCCTCAGATATGCAGTTAATATAACATGTTACTTTTAGAAAGTCATGGAGGTTAACAAAATACTCAAGACCACCTTAGATTAGGTAGAACTAATCCAGTGAATACAAGAAGGATATGATTAGCATTTATATAAAAGGTTGAATGTGCACAAACAGTATCTAGCCCAGGGGTGTCAAACTCAATCCATGGAGGGCCTAGTGTCTGCTGGTTTTTCCTTTCAATTAAGACTTAGACAACCAGGTGAGGAGTGTTCCTTACTAATCAGTGACCCTAATTCATCAATCAAGTCCATGGGAGGAGTAAAAACCCGCAGACACTCGGCCCTCTGTGGAATGAGTTTGACATGTGATCTAGCCTATATAGATATTTACTGCCGATTCCATACAGTAGCTACATTATTCAGATTTGAGGTATGCATCAGTGGAGGCTCCGAGGAGGAGGAAGGGGAGGACTATCCTCCTCAGTGAATTTCATAAAAATATTATATCATTTTTATATAAAACTATACTAAATATATTCACATGTCACCAAATAATTGATTAAAACACAATGTTTTGCAATGAAGGTCCACAGTAGCCTCAACATCAAACATCGAGTTTCCATCCTCCTCTGGGTACATTGACTTCAATACAAAAACCTCAAGGAGACTCATGGTTCTCACCCCCTTCCATAGAGTTACACAACTTCCGGAGGACGTCCTCCAACGTATCAGAGCTCTTGCAGCATGAACTGACATTTTGTCTACCCAATCAAAGGAGCAGAGAATGAATCTAGTATTGAAAGCATAAGCTACAGTTAGCTAGCACTGCAGTGCATAAAATGTAGTTGACTCAAAGAGAGAGAAAGACAACAGTTGAACAGTTTTGAACAACTACATTTCTTCAAAAATGAAGGAGAAGCAAGAGAGACAGACAGAGAGAGAGAGAGAGAGAGAGAGAGAGAGAGAGAGAGAGAGAGAGAGAGAGAGAGAGAGAGAGAGAGAGAGAGAGAGAGAGAGCTATATTTCATAGTTTTTTTTTCACTTTCACTTACTTAGCTTGCGAATGCAGCTAGCTAGTTTAGCCTACTCAAACACTCGGCTCAAACAGAGAGGGATGCTATGTTAGCTAGCTGGCTATGGCTATCCATCATTGGAACTCTTCCAAGTCAAGGTAAGCTTTAGGTTTTATTAATTTATTGCCACTGGGGCCCGCTGGTGTAACTGCTAAACTGCTTGCTGACTGTACACTGTACTGCATGATTGTAGCGGATTTACTAATGTGTTAGTTCTATTAGCTATGTTGACTGTTACGTTAGCTAGCTAATATGGTGACAACGATGTAGGCTATGTAGCGGTTAGTGGATATGATATGAAGGTTTGGCTTGGAAAGACTCTGGATATGTTGCATAGGTTTTCAATAAGCACCTTAACCTGTTGCATTCCCTAAAACTGCATCCAAAAAGTATGATTTCTGTTATTGGTCACCACATCTTCTAATAAGATAAACTCTATTCCTGCAGTGCTTTTAGTGTGTGGGCTGTGTTGGTGCTGGTATCGACTTGTGCACAGCGTCTGTTAGCAGACACTCAAGCATGCCTTCCTTTCTCTTCTGTAGATCAATGTCAGATAAGCACGCACACTGCTTCTTATATCACTGACAAACACATGCAGACACCATGGTGTAATCTTCAACAGGGGATATACTGTACACATATACATACACACACACACACACACAGTCTGATAGTGCTTTGTTTGTCTTGTTTACTTGCACATGGTGACTCATCTGGGAAGTGTGGAAACCTTGAATCGAATCCTATGTTGATGCAGCCCTATCAATCTCAGACATCACCCAGATACGATCTCATTATTTTAGGCTCTTCTGGCTTACATGGTTATGGTCCTGTTCTACTGGTATGATCCAAGCTAGCAGAAAACGTTCTGAGAACCATATGTTTCTTAGAGCTTGGTGAGAGTGCGGTTGTCCTTCTGTTATTTTGCATAGAACCTTCCGACAACTTCTGTGGTAATTTCAGTACTTTCAGAAAGAAACGCACACCTGTTTAGGCGAGGTGCTGGCTAGCGGAGTAGAACACTTGAAAAAGAAAAGTAGAGCCGCACACTCTAGGAGCTCAGATGCAATAATGTAATAACCGAATAACTAACGTTTCGACAAACAAGCTGTCTTCATCAGGGTATAATGACAAACACTTGGGGGCAATAGTTTATATAGTTTCAAAGGACACACACATGGCCGGGTGTGGCTTGATATCATTGGTTAATTTACAGATATAAATAGAACATATAAAAAACATGAATGGATAGCATACAAGCATAGATACAATTTGGCTACATAGGCCTACAAACATTTACAATGAATAGCAAAATCACAATAATCACAAGAATAGCTTCAGATCAAAGTCTACGTTGAGACCGAAGGGAGCAAGGGTCTTTAAATTAAAGATCCAGGCAGCCTCTCGTTTTAACAGTAAATTGTCAATGTCACCCCCTCTCCTAGGGAGGGTGATGTGTTTGATGCCAATATAACGTAGGGATGAAAAAGAATGGTTAGCTTCCAAAAAGTGGGCCGCAACTAGGTATGTCGAGTTTTTTCCCTGTTTTAGGTCAGTTAGGATCACCACTTTATTTTAAGAATGTGAAATGTCAGAATAATAGTAGAGAGAATGATTTATTTCAGCTTTTCTTTCTTTCATCACATTCCCAGAGGATCAGAAGTTTACATACACTCAATTTGTATTTGGTAGCATTGCCTCTAAATTGTTTAACTTGAGTCAAACATTTCGGGTAGCCTTCCACAAGCTTCCCACAATAAGTTGGGTGAATTTTGGCCCATTCGTCCTGACAGAGCTGGTGTAACTGAGTCAGGTTTGTAGGCCTCCTTGCTCGCACACGCTTTTTCAGTTCTGCCCACACATTTTCTATAGGATTGAGGTCAGGGCTTTGTGGTGGCCACTCCAATACCTTGACTTTGTTGTCCTTAAGCCATTTTGCCACAACTTTGGAAGTATGCTTGGGGTCATTGTCCATTTGGAAGACCCATTTACGACCAAGCTTTAAAAAACGTTCATCTCTAGGAGACAGAATGCGTCTCCTTCCTGAGCGGTATGACGGCTGCGTGTTCCCATGGTGTTTATACTTGCGTACTATTGTTTGTACAGATGAACGTGGTAGCTTCAGGCATTTGGAAATTGCTCCCAAGGATGAACCAGACTTGTGGAGGTCTACAATTTTTTTTCTGTGGTCTTGGCAGATTTCTTTTGATTTTCCCATGATGTCAAGCAAAGAGGCACTGAGTTTGAAGGTAGGGCTTGAAATACATCCACAGGTACACCTCCAATTGACTCAAATGATGTCAATTAGCCTATCAGAAGCTTCTAAAGCAGTGACATCATTTTCTGGAATTTTCCAAGCTGTTTAAAGGCACAGTCAACTTAGTGTATGTAAACTTCTGACCCACTGGAATTGTGATACAGTGAATTATAAGTGAAATAATCTGTCTGTAAACAATTGTTGGAAAAATTACTTGTGTCATGCACAAAGTAGATGTCCTAACCGACTTCACAAAACTATAGTTTGTTAACAAGACATTTGTGGAGTGGTTGAAAAACGAGTTTTAATGACTCCAACCTAAGTGTATGTAAACTTCCGACTTCAACTGTAAGTACGCAAGAATGCTTATTTTTGCGAGACTGTCCTTGAAAGAGATCATGTCTCGAGTTGTTTTGGATTTTCTCAATGGCAGTATTAATCTGACCATTTTTGTACCCCCTCTCCTTGAATTTTCTTTGCATCTCAGCCATATTTCTGTCAAAATATAATTATTTTGATTCGACAGAACAGTACTTCAGCATAACCTTTCCTCAGGTGTCATCATGCTTCTATTTAACGTCATGTTCTCAATTTGTTCTGAGAACGGAAACAAGATTTATCTGTGGGAATTTCAGTACTTCAGCATAACGTTTCCTACAGCACACAGGACAAAAACTGGTTGAATCAACGTCGTTTCCACATCATTTTAACCCAAAAAAGATATGCAATGACGTTGAATCAACATGGAAAACTAATTGGATTTGCAAAAAGTAATTAATGTAAGGGCATTTCGTCTTTTTTTCACTCTACTTTTAATCTAAATCTAATGGCATGGTGAAATGTTTTGTTTATTTCACGTTGAATTCATATTATTTGACAACTCAACCAAATGTAAATCAAAACTAGATGTTGAACTGACATCTGTGCCCAGTGGGAGGTTTCCTCATGGTTCTATTTAAAATAATGTTCTCAAATTCTTCTGAGAACATTAAGAAACAACATTCTTCTGTGAGAATGTCAGTACTTCCACAGAACATTCCATACAAGTTCCAAAGTGGTTCTATTTAATGTCATATTTTTACTACACTGAACAAAAATATAAACACAACATGCAACAATTTCAAAGATTTTACTGAGTTACAGTTCATATAAGGAAATCAGTCAATTGAAATAAATAAAGTAGGCCCTAATCTATGGATTTCACGATTAGGAATATAGATATGCATCTGTTGGTCACAGATACAGTACCTTAAAATAAGGTAGGTGCGTGGATCAGAAAACCACTCAGTATCTGGTGTCACCACCGTTTGCCTCATGCTGCCCGACACATCTCCTTTGCATAGAGTTGATCAGGCTGTTGATTGTCGTCTGTGGAATGTTGTCCCACTCCTCTTCAATGGCTGTATGGAGCATCCCAAACATGCTCAAGGGGTGACATTGTGTACAGATCCTTGCGACATGGGGCCATGCATTATCCTGCTGAAACATGAGGTGATGGCGGCAGATGAATGGCACGACAATGAGCCTCAGGAACTCGTCACGGTATCTCTGTGCATTCAAATTGCCATCGAGAAAATGCAATTGTGTTCATTGTCCGTAGCTTATGCCTGCCCATACCATAACCCTACCGCCACCATGGGACACTCTGATGCCAGGTACATTTGGAACCGGGATTCATCCTTGAAGAGCACACTTCTCCAGCCTGCCAGTGGCCATCGAAGGTGAGCATTTGCCCACTGAAGTCAGTTACGACGCCAAACTGCAGTCAGGTCAAGACCCTGGTGAGGACGATGAGCACACAGATGAGCTTCCCTAAGACAGTTTCTGACCATTTGTGCAGAAATTATTCAGTTGTGCTAACCCAGAGTTTCATCAGCTGTCCGGGTGGCTGGTCTCAGACGATCCTGCAGGTGAAGAAGACGGATGTGGAGGTCCTGGGATGGCAGGGTTACCCGTGGTCTGCGGTTGTGAGGCCGGTTGGACGTACTGCCAAATTAATCTAAAACGACGATGGAGGCGGCTTATGGTAGAGAAATTAACGTTAAATTCTCTGGCAACAGCTCTGGTGGATATTCCTGCAGTCAGCATGCCAATTGCACACTCCTTCAAAACTTAAGACATCTGTGGCATTGTGTTGTGGATGGATTATCTTGGCAAAGGAGAAATGCTCACTAACAGGGATGTAAACCAATTTGTGCACAAAATTTGAGATAAATAAGCTTTTTGTGTGTATGGAACATTTCTGGGATCTTTTATGAAACATGGGACCAACACTTTACATGTTGCGTTTATATTTTTGTTCAGAGAATGTATAGTTATCTTTAATGTCAGTTCTTGGCAATATTATGGGAATGTAATTTCTTAACTCTCTCTATCCTCTTTTTAAGTGTGTTGGCCACACCCACTAATTGGCCACACCTGATCTTGATGAGTGATTGTTTCCTTTGAAATGGGGTCGGTTTGAACAGGCTTTGTATGCATAAAAAAACACAGCATGCTAGCTCCATCCTGGTGGCGCAGTGGACTAATTACACGGCTAGAGAACAGAACATTAGAGGTTTGAATCTCACTGTTAAAAACCAAATGTTTTTGCATGATTAACGCCTATGGAAATGAAATTAATCTGTGCTTGGAGTAAAAATAAAGTTGACCAAATATAAGATGGCAGTGTCATTAAATGTCTTATTGAAACATTCAGTGAATGTTTTAAGGAAGTTATTAAAAAACTTCCAAATAACCTATCATTTTCGATTTCAGGTTAATAAAACCTCCCAGGAAAACCTTTAAGGAACCAGAGTAAAACGTTCTCATAACCTCCCTGCAACCTAAAAATAAACATTCTCAGAACAGGTGAAATGTTCACTTCTGTTCTCAGAACATTTAAAAAACGTTCAATTTTACCAGCTAGGAAACATATGGCTTCATTCTCACAACCAATGTGAAAACAAAAACATACTTTCCCACAACTTCCAAGGAATCAAATGTGCTAGCTGGGATAATCCTCTCATAAGACTAGTGGCTCAATGAGTGATGATCCTTGTTCAAACCTGATGGAAGACTTAGACAAGAGACAACACATGTGCTTCTAGAACATCAAGTACTTTGGATTTGATTATGCTCTCTGATAGAACTGTAAAAATATGAAGCAAAAATTCAACTTTCAACACAAAAACACCACAGGGCCTCAGTTGTGTAAGACTAGAACTGGAAATGGTAGGAGAAACTGCATGTTGAGCTTCCCTAAAACACGGTGAATGATGAGAGGAGCATTGAAAACAACCTCCAAAAAATGTGTTTGTTTTCCTAGAAGTAACCACTGCAGAGCTATGAGGTTGAGTTGTGAGTTGGGTCCTGTTGGATCTCCAACACACTGGCTCTTTGTGAGGAGTGAGGAACTTCAAAAGACAACAGACCCCGGTGAGACGCATTCCACGTATGTTTAATTTCCCTGCAAATAATCAGCCTGTTCAAAAGGCAGCGCGGAGCAGGGGGACTTTGTAGCTTCCACATGGATGCTGCTGCTACATGTCAGGGGTACTAGGGTACTGCTGGGGTACTGCTGGGGTACGGTTACCACCTTCTAAAGCCACAACATCACCTGGAACCAGTCAGATGAAACCAAACTCCTCATCCCCTACTTGGTCTCTTTCAACCAGACAATCATAATATTATTCCTCCAACGTGTGCTAATAACGTCCATTAGGACGTTATTCAACATGTTTCTGCAGTACAGTGTGTCTTGTTCCCAGTCAAAGAGCAGAATACCTTGGCCAATTTCCCAGGATTAAAGGAAATAATCTTGAATTCTGACGTTTTGTAGTTTGATGATGCAACCGTTCAAGTTGTGAGAGTTATGTATTGGAAATGTTAAAGCATTCACACAGACATTCCTCCAGAGTATACACTGAGTGTACAAAACATTAGGAACACTTTCCTAATATTGAGTTGCACCCCCTTTTACCCTCAGAACAGCCTCAATTTGTCGGGTATGGACTCTACAAGGTGTTGAAAGCGTTCCACAGGGATGCTGGCCCATGTTGACTCCAATGCTTCCCACAGTTGTGTCAAGTTGGCTGGATGTCCTTTGGGTGGTGGACCATCCTTGATACACACGGGAGACTGTTGAGTGTGAAAAACCCAGCAGCATTACTGTTCTTGACACACTCAAACCAGTGCGCCTGGCACCTACTACCATACCCCGTTCAAAGGCACTTAAGTCTTTTGACTTCACCCTCTGAATGGCACACATACACAATCCATGTCTCAATTGTCTCAAGGCTTTAAAATCCTTCTTTAACCTGTCTCCTCCCCTTAATCTACACTGCTTGAAGTGGATTTAACAAGTGACATCAATAAGGGATCATAGCTTTCACCTGGATTCACCTGGTCAGTCTATGTCATGGAAAGTGCTAGACCAGAAAGACGGTGGTGTTCTACACACTGAGAATGTTATGTTAAGAGCACTACCGGCTTTTCTTTAGTCTGCGTATCTGGCGTACTTGTGGGTTGGTTGTAAGCATGTGTGTTTGTTTGTGCTGTCATTAGGTTATTTGTCCTCCATAACTGTCACCACTTTATGTGTGCTATCCCACGATGCCCTTCTCCTACTGTAAACAACTGAGACACGTTGTCATGTAAGGTGAATGTAAACTATTTCACCACGGACAGTACACTCTTAGATAAAAGGGTTCCAAGAAGGTTATTTGGCTGTCCCCATAGGAGAACCCTTTTTGGTTCCAGGTAGAACCCTTTTTGGTCCCAAGTAGAACCCATCTGGGTTCCATGTAAAACCCTCTGTGGAAAGGGTTCTATATGGAACCCAAAACGGTTCCACCTGGAACCAAAAGGGTTCTACATGGAACCAAAAACGGTTCTTTAAAGGGTTCTCCTATGGCAGTGTTTCCCAACCCTGGTCCTCGAGTACCCCCAACAGTAAACATTTTTGTTGTAGCCCTTGACAAACACACCTCATTCAACTCATTGAGGGTTTGATTAGTTGACAAGTTGAATGAGGTGTGTTTGTCCAGGGTTACAATAAAAATGTGTACTGTTGGGGGTACTGGAGGACCAGGGTTGGGAAACACTGTCCTATGGGGACAGCCGAAGAACCCCTTTAGGTTCTAGATAGCACCTTCTTTTTCTAAGGGTGAAGTTCAGGTAAACGTCAGGTGAAGTTCTACAACAATGAACACTAACATCTTTCATTTAGAATGTCAGACAACTCCCCTCATAATGAACAATGACATGCATCATCTGTCAATCGGCTAGAACATAAGAGTAAAAAGACTGAAGGGGAAAGGATTCCATATCAAGCAAAGATCTTCTCCCAAAGATTGCATGCGAAGGTTACACTCATCCGTATCTGTTTAGATCTACCTAAACAGCTGCACTTTGTGTATAGAACATTTCCACAGGTAATAAATTAAAGCTAAACATGAGGTAAATAAAATGACAGGACATTCATCAGTGAAAGTGGTTATTATCTGAATAATAATAATATGCCATTTAGCAGACGCTTTTATCCAAAGCGACTTACAGTCATGCGAGCATATATTTTTAGGTATGGGTGGTCCCGGGGATCGAACCCACTACCCTGGCGTTATAAGCGCCATGCTCTACCAATTGAGCTACAGAGGACCACATCTGAAGATGAGTGACTGCCTAATAGAAACTTGTTGCATTGTCAATTTCACTTGGAACTTGCCCAGCAGCACCACAGGAACAGCAGAGATATGAAGCAACAGCAGTGAACCACAGAAACGCCACCTAGCTGATCCAAAAATCCCAGATAAAGTAGTGGTAGGCTGGGTAGTGTAGACTCTGCTCTGCCAACTTCCTGCCTATACCTGTCTGTCTGCCCAACTACAGTACTGTACCTACCAGCATGCCTACCCGTCTGCCTCTCCATCTGCCCACATGTCTGTCAATTACAGTCAGCTGCTGATTGACTGTAACTACTAGCATGCTTACTTGTCTGCCTGCCCACATGCCCACCTGTCTGTCTGTCTGTCTATCTGTCTGTCTGCCCGCCCACCTGTCTGTCTGCAACCCCTGGTGGTCAGACTGTAGGAGGGGAGATTAGGCAAGAGAGACACCACAGGGGGGCAGAGAGAGGGGAGAGGCATAGGAAGGCCCTAAGTCCATGGGAACAGACAGGGATCAGCTGAACACTCTGTCTAGACTGAGGTACCTGCTTTCCTCCTGGAGAGACTCCAGGATATCAACCAGCTTAGGGCCAATCTTGAGCAAGAAATGTGGGCACTGTGAAGTTAGTGCACACAGAAACATGGGCCTGCATCTCTCTTTCTGCGTCTCTCTGCCTCTCTCTTCCCCCCTTTCCACCCCTCTTTTTCTGCTCCTCTTCCTCCTCCTCCTATCCCCCCTGTCTTTTTCTCTCTCCTCCCTCCCTCTCTCCTCCCTCCCTCTCTCCTCCCTCCCTCTCCCTCTCACCCCCTTCACTAGTTGTGTTTTAATGGTTGGTCTGGCCATAGGATAACAAGCAGTCGGTGATGAGGGCCTGTCTTGTTGTATTTATGCCTTGGCCAAAACACCCCCTCCTCAGATTTAACCCCTTCCCTCCACAAACACACCAAGGCAGCACATTACACACGCAGCCAGGCCCCCAATCATGGAATTATACTATCCACACAAAACATGTCATTTTAGTTTGGCAACTAACCGTTGAGCTGCTGATTGACTGTAATTTAGTACATTTACACACACGGCAGCACACACGTACATGCATGCACACGCACACACACACAATGCCTCTGGTGTCCTATTGACTCAGAGGCCCTCTGCGTTAGGGGAACCACCCTGAAGACAGTCTCATTAGGTGGATTTGTTATAACAAACAAATTAAAAAAGAGAAATGCTAAAAAAGCTAAAGTGACACTTCACAGCATCCTGTCCATCTTTCCGTCCTTTGAACACACAAAGCCATCTACAGAGAGAGCCACTGTAAAGAGAGTGTCGGCTGGAGGTGAAATTAGGCTTTCAGTCATTTTACTGTAAAGCTTTAATGGACCTCAAACTATTTTCCTCCCAGGGAGTTATAGTCAGTCACATGAGTCTATCCAGTTGTGTTTGCTGCAGAGAAGCAAGTTATTATTAGCACAAATGTAATTACTCCAAATGTCTATGGATAATATAAATGTACATTTTATAACAACAATAAACAAGATGAATATGAGCACATTATTAAAATGGACAGTTCATGTGAAGTACTATAGCAGGTCCTACAGGTAGTGTGGCACCTCCTAGGTTCAGCACTGCAGTGCAGACTGAATCACTGACTGGTTTCAGAGTTGGCCTCTGCTGTGGAATCTCTGTTTTTCTCTGTAATATAATAACTATTCATCTCTCCTAGACAAAGTCCTACCAGGGACTTTCACAAAGATTCATTCCTTTTTT
Organism: Coregonus lavaretus; assembly: GCF_964263955.1. Taxonomy (NCBI): domain Eukaryota; kingdom Metazoa; phylum Chordata; class Actinopteri; order Salmoniformes; family Salmonidae; genus Coregonus; species Coregonus lavaretus. The sequence goes on along the minus strand of NC_139993.1, from coordinate 32,978,210 downwards.
GATTAGTATAACGTGATTCTAAGAATTTCCCCAATCTAAACTTTGTGTCAGATTAATTTGCTCCATTCCTCCCTCCCTCTGTCTCTCCCTGGAGCGAAATGATTTACAGAGATACCAATCACAACAAAATATGCAAGGCTAATAGAAAAGTGACAAAGTCAATATATTACAGAATGACCCTGGTGATGAAAACATGAAGGGGGTAAATAATAAAGATTGACTGCAACACAAATCAACATGCTTTGAACAAGATTGTGAAATAGCTTGCTGACGCAGGGATGAATTCCAACTGATTCATGACTCTTTTATAAACATATACATTTTATCGTATGGCAAAGTTATCATCTGATTAATTGTTAGATTATTAGTTTCAAACCATTACTATGTAATGTGTTTGCATTCAATCATGGAGTTGAAATGGGTTGAGTGTAGCTTGCATGTCCTTTGAGAATCGGTGTTGTCACAAAACTCCTTTACATACAAATCCTCTAATCTACTCAATTTTGGACCACTATTCAATAATCAATCAGTCTGGTCATTCATCTGTATAAGTACTGAAGCTTTGATTGTAGCCCAGTCATTATTACCCAGACCCAGACCTCCATGTCTTACCACCATAGACTGTGTGAGTTCTTCTCTCTCTCTGTCTGTGAGCGAATGTGAATCGGTGTAGCCCCCTGGTTGCTCTGTCATTGTCATGCAGGCTGCAGATGTAGCAGGGCTTTGATTCCCCCTTATAAACATTCCTGGCCAAACAATGGTTGTGTTTGTTTAGCCTCAAACAAACACCTGAGACAGGTACACTGTGGGGGTCCCCCAGGACGCTATTGACGCCTCCTGTCTCCCGTCTCTCACTGCCTCATTAGGGGAACAGGAACCAGTGCCCCTGAAAGGCTCCTAAAGACCCCAAGACCCCTGTGGCAGCCAGCACAATAGACTACCTAATGAGGGATTGGGGAGAGTATATGAGAATGTGGTGATGATGGTGGTGTGTGTGTGTGTGTGTGTGTGTGTGTGTGTGTGTGTGTGTGTGTGTGTGTGTGTGTGTGTATCCTCCAGGTGAGCAGTAGTGAGGGGACGTCTCCTCTCCTAAGTCCTGCTGAGAACACAGCCACTGCTCCTTAATGCTAATGCCAGCACAATTGCAAAATGCACACACACAACACACCAATGAGAGTTAAGACAATGCGGTTGGTCCAGACTCCTGTGTGTAAATCGGAAATACAATAGAGAGAAGGGGGTTATTACTCATATTGCACAAATCCTGTGACAGACAGGCAGAGCTCAGGCAGTGAATGAGTCAACACACAGCAGTACTTTCTCAGTAGCAATGACAAAACAATATGCATCATATTCACAGCTGTTCAAAATAAAAACTAACAGTTGGTAAAGTTTGTCAAAGCAAACTACCTAATGCCTACACTCAGTATGGATATTGTTTGGCTAGATTATGTTAACCTTTATTAACACCTTTTACAAACTAGGCTATTGCATATTATCAGTTTAGAGGGGACAATGGCATCTAAAATATTTGAACTAGCTTCCCAAGTGTCCTTCTGATCCGTTAGATAAATCAGTGAGTCCATAATGACCTGTCGATATTCTAATGAGTTCCAATGAGACAGATTAATTAAACAGCATCCATCATCGTTTTCACACTTCTGCGCTACTTGTCACTTTCACTCAGGTGGATTTCACACCTCGCACACCCTCCCTGTCACAAAGCCCCTGAACAGCTCAGATCGCATCTGATTAAGGGCTTGATTCAATCTGTCGCTCTGAAGCTCCGCGCTATAGCGCAATTTACATTTAAAGGCAATGTTCCCGCATATAGCCTACATAGTCAATTTATTACACCTAATAAAAGCATACATGATTACTGTCAGTGTTATCAGTGTGAGATTACATTTTGATTTAAAGTAATATGTTGGGCCCTTGGGGTAAAGACTTACCGGTGTTGATAGCTTTATGTCTAATGATACATAATGACAACATCTAATCCACAGAGATCCTATTTCATCGGGATCAAGTCATTCTATTTGATCCTTTCGACCTACATTTTCTATATCATTTTCATAATTCAAAAGCAGATGAAAGGTAATAAGGGCTTAATTAATTCATCTGTCCTTAAATCCTTAAAAATGACTCCACATTTACCTGCAGGCAGAGGCATCATCAGCTAAATCGCGTGTCTGACAGTCATAGAAAGTCTCACGATTATGTGAAATGAAAGGAGACGGACAGGTAGTCTGTGATTAATAGCTTTTGAAGAACAAGCCTGACCTGAATGGTATGGTCCATTTGAAGAGATGTACTGTACTGTACAGTATCTAACCTGAGACTGAAGAGACAGGTTGTGACTCAGAAGTGGCTATTGTTTTTCCAGGCATTGACTGATAACCAGGTGTGCCAATTGATCTGGTGACTTTACTGAGTTGCTTATAATGTTAGCAAGGTTGTAAGACGTTGATTCTGATGAAGAAGACAAAACGTTGTATTTGTTAGCCTGGAATAGATGAGCAATATCAAGGAAACTGTACGCCGCTGTTACTGTTTATTATCTATCCAGTTTCCTACTAACTTTATCCCTACCTACATACTGTTAATTTCTACCTCAATAACCTCGTACCCTACTGGTATCTCGTGAATATAGCCAAGTTATCATTACTCATTGTGTATTTATTCCTCATTATTCCTTTTCTATTATTTATCTTTTTTCTCTCTGTATTGTTGGGAAAGGCCCGTAAGTAAGCATTTCATGGTTAGCCTAAAACGGTTGTTTACAAAGCATGTGACAAATACAATTCAAACTTTATGAAATAACAGGACAAAAAGAGTCTGGTAACTATGTTTATAGGGTAATGGATGTGCATATTTTTCTGAATAAAAAACACAGATGTGGGGATGTATCTTGCAAACACTACAAAAAGGAATTACAATGAGCATGAGAATGAAATATTTTGATCCCAACTACTCACGCACCCACAATCACACAATAACCCACACTTGGCATTCCTTTGCTGCACTTGGCTGAGGTATCCGGGCTCTAATTGGCAGCGTATGAGGCGTGTCTGCTGCGTTAACACAGGACAGCTCAGCTGGGAAATATTCACAGTTCGATGTGATCATGTCCATTCCACGATCTGTCCTCTGAAGCATGAGTCCGCCTTTGCCTTGACATGACAGCGGTCTGGGGAGAGATAAAGGCGCCTGTCACGATAAACACATGTTTTAGTATCGGCACCGCTGGAGCAAGGGCAGCAAGGGCACCACACCTTGCTTCAAAGCTGGGACTGAGAGACTGAAAAACAGCTTCTACTGTATCTCAAGGCCATCAGACCGTTAAATAGCCATCACTAGCCAGCCTCCGCCCAGTACCCTGCCCTGAACTTAGTCACTGTTACTAGCCGGCTACCACCCGGTTACTCTACCATGCACCTTAGATGCTGCTGCACTATGGACATAGACATGGAACACTGGTCACTTTAATAATGGAACACTGGTCACTTTAATAATGGAACACTGGTCATTTTAATAATGGAACACAGGTCACTTTAATAATGGAACACTGGTCACTTTAATAATGGAACACTGGTCACTTTAATAATGGAACAATGGTCACTTTAATAATGTTTACATACTGTTTTACCCATTTCATATGTACAGTTGAAGTTGGAAGTTTACAGTTTAGGTTGGAGTCATTAAAACTTGTATTTCAACCACTCTACAAATTTAATGTTAACAAACTATAGTTTTGGCAAGTCGGTTAGGACATCTACTTTGTGCATGACACAAGTAATTTTTCCAATAATTGTTTACAGACAGATTATTTCACTTATAATTCATTGTATCACAATTCCAGTGGGTTAGAAGTTTACATACACTAAGTTGACTGTGCCTTTAAACAGCTTGGAAAATTCCAGAAAATGATGTCATGGCTTTAGAAGCTTCTGATAGGCTAATTGACATCATTTGAGTCAATTGGAGGTGTACCTGTGGATGTATTTCAAGGCCTACCTTCCAACTCAGTGCCTCTTTGCTTGACATCATGGGAAAATCAAAAGAAATCAGCCAAGACCTCAGAAAAAAATAGTAGACTTCCACAAGTCTGGTTCATCCTTGGTAGCAATTTCGAAACGCCTGAAAGTACCATGGGACCACGCATCCGTCATAGCGCTGAGGAACGAGATGCGTTCTGTCTCCTAGAGATGAACGTACTTTGGTGCGAAAAATGCAAATCAATCCCAAAACAACAGCAAACGACCTTGTGAAGATGCTGGAGGAAACAGGTACAAAAGTATCTAAACCCACAATAAAATTAGTCCTATATCGACATAACCTGAAAGGCCGCTCATCAAGTAAGAAGCCACTGCTCCAAAACTGCCATAAAAAAGCCAGACTACGGTTTGCAACTGCACATGGGGACAAAGATCGTACTTTTTGGAGAAATGTCCTCTGGTCTGATGAAACAAAAATAGAACTGTTTGGCCATAATGACCATCGTTATGTTTGGAGGAAAATGGGGGAAGCTTGCACGGGGGTGGCAGCATCATGCTGTGGGGGTGCTTTGCTGCAGGAAGGACTGGAGCACTTCACAAAATAGATGGCATCATGAGGAAGGAAGATTATGTGGATATATTGAAACAACATCTCAAGACATCAGTCAGGAAGTTAAAGCTTGGTCGCAAATGATCTTCCAAATGGACATTGACCTCAAGCATACTTCCAAAGTTGTGGCAAAATGGCTTAAGGACAACAAAGTCAAGGTATTGGAGTGGCCATCACAAAGCCCTGACCTCAATCCTATAGAAAATGTGTGGGCAGAACTGAAAAAGCGTGTGCGAGCAAGGAGGCCTACAAACCTGACTCAGTTACACCAGCTCTGTCAGGAGGAATGGGCCAAAATTCACCCAACTTATTGTGGGAAGCTTGTGGAAGGCTACCCAAAACGTTTGACCCAAGTTAAACAATTTAAAGGCAATGCTACCAAATACTAATTGAGTGTATGTAAACTTCTGACCCACTGGGAATGTGATGAAAGAAATAAAAGCTGAAATAAAGCATTCTCTCTACTATTATTCTGACATTTCACATTCTTAAAATAAGGTGGTTATCCTAACTGACCTAAGACAGGGAATATTTACTAGGATTAAATGTCAGGAATTGTGAAAAACTGAGTTTAAATGTATTTGGCTAAGGTGTATGTAAACTTCCGACTTCAACTGTATATATATATATATATATACTCCGGACTCCGACATTGCTCGTCCTAATATATTTCTTAATAACATTATTTTACTTTCAGGTGTGTGTATTGATGTGTATTGTTAGATACTACTGCACTGTTGGAGCTAGGAAAAAACAAGCATTTCGGTACACCCACAATAACATCTGCTAAATATGTGTATCCGACCAATACAATTTGATTTGATCTGATTTGACCTACAAGACTGTTTGAATGACAGTCTGTCTCTCATGTCTGCCAAGCAGTAAACTGGAGAGCAGATGGAGTTCCATCCTCATTCTGTGTCTCATCCAGTTTTAATAATGAAAGAGTGGGATGTACTTTTGAGGATAAGACTGCATTTTCTGGGTTGCAGTGTCCCAGGCATATAGCAAAAAGATACATGTAATCTTTAATGTGCTTTTTCATTACAAGAACAATCTCGTAGTTCTATACAAAGCGAAAGATGACAGTTCGTATAAGGCTTCTTCAGTAAACAAAAACCACAGTCATGTGCCAAATTCACCAGCAGGTCAAAGTCAATTTTCTCCTCCAGGAATTCCACTGAGCCACCAGAAAGAAAGGAAAAAAATACACTCCTTTCTGGCTGTGTGCTTGGTGTTACAGAGCAGTGTGCCAGAGGGGCTCAGAGTATGGGAAATGTAGATTTACTGCATCGCAAACCCTCTGTCAACAGCTGTATCAGTCACACATACTCACCTTGCTGCAAACTTTGGAAACCTGGGGCTTGGCAAGTGCCAGGAATCACTTTTCCCGAACGTTGGGATCTCCTGGAATAGCTCTGGCATGCATCGGCACCTGAGGGATCTCCGGTGAGCTCTGGTAACAAGTGTCTGATAACAAGGTGCAAGGGTCAACCAGCGGAGAAAAGTACAACGGTAAAAGGAAGATATTCCTGATATCCCTCAGGAGATCCAACCCCCACACACAGTGAATGAACACATGGCAGCAATACTGTCCAAATGTTCTCCTTTCTTAAGAAAATAAGCTGAGGGTAGGAAAGCAAATAGATGAAAACAATCGTTTTCAGGGGAATACGTCCAATAACTGGAAAACAGATCTCCTGAGACCCAAGTCAGACATTCACCAATACTATACAGGCCTATTAGGCTATGTCTTTTTCTGGTTTGTGAGAACCTCAACCCAGCTGGAGTGTAGAGTACAAACAGGCCACTCTATAGACGACCTAAAGATCTGTATTTAGGTCCATACATTACATCACAGCACTGAGAAACAGACAGCCCACTATGCTACACCACCTTTAGCATAATACGTCTCTGAATGGGCCTATAAATGTGTAACATGCTGTTGTTTGCTCGGACAATAACATTATCACTGGTAATCACCCTCAGTGCACAAACCGTTAGAGCGAGAGCCAAGTCCATCCTCCAGGTGCTTATTAGCGTCTTAAGCTTGTAATTGGCTGCTAGCTGCCTCCAGAGGAAAGCATTCAGCATTCCCCTTACTAAAGCAGAACATGCAGCCTGTAATTGGTCAGGAGGGATTACAGAAATTACATTAGCACAGCAAGTTCCTCAAACTCTCTCTGCACTTGTCTGAGCTGCACTTGTCTGACTGAAGACATCATTTGGAATTGTGGCAAGATATTTAGGTCTAGAAAACCCATAATATAAATCGTCAATGGCACTCAGTGACTAGTCTAACAAGGAAGGGACAATTTCAGATCCTCCGTCATAGTCAAACATGTCCAAGTGTAGCAAACCCTCAAATCCTGGGAAAGGGTTCCAGAAATTAACCTACATTGTACGCTAGTTTGATTGCAGATGCACACTATATAATTGCATTAATTCCATTACACACAATTCAATTACTGGCCTTGATTGTATTACCGTCCTCCTACAGTACAGTCTGTTGCTACACTGATTGCACAGTGATGTGTCATAGCGTAAAATAGCTATCCCCACCCTTCTCCGAATGAAAAGGAGGTCCCATGGTAACGCTCTGTGCCAAGTCCCTCTGTTTTTCATTAATCTGTCATCTTAGCCAAACAATCCATCTGAGGAGGAGTCAGACCTGGCCAAGTGCACAGCATCTGCTGTAATTGTTTATGAAACTATGCCCATGACCTCTCCACTACTCCCCTGAGCCCCATAAGAACAATACATTCCTGCTACGAAGGAAAGACAAAATAATGATTCCTTTAGCAGAGCTGACTATTGCACTCTTAGAAGAATGCTTGTTGCTAGCACACACATAGCTGGATCTGGATGCCTTAGCAGAAAAATAAGCACAAAAAAAATGATGGCCCCTTCATCTCTCTGGAAACCGAGCCAAAAAATGGATATTGAGGTTTTGTTGAACACCTGGAGGTGGTGTGTGTTTCCGCACCTGTGTGTGTGTGCATGTGTGTGTGTGTGTGTCTTGGGATTGGGGAGCTGTATTGGTAAAACAGCCATCATAGTCACATTCCAAGTGACTTGAGGATGAAGGTACATTGAGAAAACCTCCTCTCATAACACACGCTGCACCATGTTCTCACCATGATCGTTATTCCTAACCATCCCAAAGGGAAGACAAATGATGCACTAAAAGTCAAAGGATGAAATTAAACGGTGCCTTATGATCAAAGCTGTAGCTATAATCAGGTCCATTCAGAATCAGAGTGTTATTCCGTATGTGGCTTTTGGCTGGGTTTGCTCCTCTCATCCACACACAGTTAGCCCCGGGGCCTCTTCCACTGATGAGTCAGAGGGGATGCCTTTACATTAGGGCCTGCAAGGGATAATAGAAAATCCCCACCACCAGTGTGTATGCGTCTGTGTGTATGTACGTCTGAGTGTGCATGCAACATTAGGGCCCATTTGGGACGGCCAATCCCTGCTACCATCATCAGAGACGATTGTGGATAATTGCCCCAGCCCAAGTGCTGCACACTGCTCTGGGGGGGAGAGAGAGAGAAAGGGATACGGGGAGAGAAAGAAAGAAAGAGAGGGATAAAAACAGAAAGAGAGAGAGAGAGGAGTGCTGCTATGATCAGGATACCATGGGGCCCCTGCCAGAGCCCAGATCAATGTGGGACTGATTAGGCTGTTACACCAGGCTGGGGAACCCCACTGGACTAGATCAATGTCAACCAAGAGTGTGCTTAGTGGAAAATGCAGAGAGGACCCCAGTCTCTTTTCTGTGCTCAATACACACACATGCAATGCACACACACTTACGCACACGTGCAGATACATACATACGCACGTTCACTAGCACATGCGCACATACATACGCACACTGGTCCAGCTGCCTGCATTAAAGCGAAGGGGAGTTCCTGTCAGCTGGCTGTAGTGTGTATGGTGACCTCAGTCTGATGCGTTCCTCTCTGGCAGCGTAACTCACCCTGACAACATTGCTCACACTGCGGCTTAGGACAGTGCTGACGTCCCCCACACAGGAATCCCTCTCCCAACTTTATTTATTTACTTTGCTATTTACTGTGGTTTGGCATGCAGGCACTCTGACATTTAAGCCTGTCAAGGCCATTGCGCCTTAACAAGCTCAAAATAAATTTACAGCCAGAGCCTATTTGTAGGCCAGCCAATCTAATAGAGGCAGAGTGATTGGAAAATACCCTGGTTCTGCTGGAAACCTTCTTCTGGCCACGCCTGGCCTCTCGAGGGATTTGGAATCGTGAGGGCGCCTCTGTTGTTGCGAAGATGTGAGCTGGAGAAATGGACTGTGTGTCAAATCTCTTTTCCCGTGTTTGGGTCTGGCTCTCCCTGGCAACAGCAAAACAGGCATATTTTTTTCATTAAGGCCTCTGAGATCCTTAACATATGAGCCGAGCAAGGAAATATGTGCTATACGTTTCCTGGTGGTAATTCATTTGCTGGGATGCATTTTCTTTTCGCCATCACATGCTCACGTTCGTGAGTCTCATGTGGATTTGATTTTGGTCCCTGTTCCTCGTTCATGTAAGAAAAGGCTGAGATTATGATTTAGGGCATTGGCAGTAGCTTGGGCCTGCCTACAAAGTGATGTGAGCCAATGATTTACGCTTTGAAGCATAAAACTGTCCCATTAGCTTAGCCTGGGGGCTAGCAGTGCCACTCTGACCTCTGCTAATACAGCGGTATGTATAACTGTTCTAGGGCCAACCCTGATGGGTTCCTGTGGAACACAGAGTCCATGTACAGTACTGTACAGTAGAGTTCTGGCGTCAGTGGCTATCCCTCTTTTACACTTTCACTCTGTCAGATGAGTCCCTATCGGCTGATCACAGATATCCTGTGTTAACACACGCTGCCTTCCCTGGGCTGGACTGTTTATGTTAGGGGGAATGGGACTGGGAGGCAGCGGCTGACGCAGCTCAATGTGCAGAGCTGGGTGTAGTGGGTGTGTGTGTGTGTGTGTGTGTGTGTGTGTGTGTATGTGTGTGTGTGTGTGTGTGCGTGTCCACTATCCACGATACCCTGTCCTGTCGTTTCCCTGTTATGTAAGAAAGACGTGTGTGTGTGCATGCGTGTCTAGAGCCCAGGCCCAGAGGAAGCCTGTAGGGAGAGATGGTACTCTCTATAGAAGGGAAACAGCAGGGCCGCTGGTGTCACGTATGGAAGAGAGCTCAGGAGTTAAAGGTCAGAGGTCAGGGGAGAAAAGGTAGAGCCACTCCACAGTCCAGCTGTACACTCTCATTACCAGGTGCTGCTGCCACTGCTGAGCAAGCAAAGGCCATGAAGTTGTGCTCCCTCACGGATACGCCTGACATACAGTACATGTGGCCCTGAGCAATATCTGACTGCCATATCAATCATTTTCATTTCACAATGTATTATTTTATTTTTTTATAAATGTTGACATGGTCCTCATGAATCCATCCACAACAGATCATCTCTCCAAATAGATTATATTCAGAAAGCAATGGTACCAGCATAGTTAGGCTTTTCAACAGTAATACAATGTTAACTGCAATATGACTCTCTCTATAAATGAGTTATGATAGCTACATGGCTGCCGCTGGCATACTTCGTTCAGCTTTGTTCAACGTGGTGCTTCTTTGATGAGGCATATTGTTACTAAAGTATAACATGGACTTGTGTTGTTTGGAACCCGGGAAGACAGGATGATTTAAAGTGCCAAAGAGATGCCAAAAATGAGGACGCCAAGAAGGAAGACAGACTGGCAAAGTTTAAATTTAAAGACAGACTGGTATAGTGAAAGACGTACTAGTAGTCTATACTATGCTTTAATTAAACCAACATCCAGGAATAAGAACACTGTCTGCCGTTATTTCCAAGAATATGCAACGTTCGGATACAGAATTTAAACACGAATGTCTCGGCCTAGGGCTATGTGAGGATACATTTAGAGTTTACTGCTCTCTTTGTTTTATGGGAGGCCAGGATGACGTCAGCGAGTCTTAGGGATCTCACACAGTCAGCCATTTCTAAATTCAGTCAAATACAGAAGAGGGTGCAGCTTTTAGGTCTAGAGAGAGCAGGGGTGACTACCTCGTCTAACCATATTATCTTTAAATCTAACTGGTATTTCTCTGAAGAATTAACTTTCAGCAAAAGTAGCCACTCATTTTCTAGGCCTATAGGAATCAGGAATGGAAATACCCTATTTCACCAAGTCAATGTTTGAGTAAATCTATGTACTTTCTGATCAAACCCCCAGTCATAGATACACACAGTCGGAGTTGTGTTTGTTCTCACAGTGTTGCTACAGAGCACCTGTCCCTCTAGACTTCATATGATGTCACAGTCTGCTGACTGCAGGCCAGAGTGGGTCTGGAGGAATGCAGCCAGGATCTGTTCAGCTAAGCACTATGACCATTCATATCATATCCCCAATAGGCTACTCACATCATACAGGAGAACACTAGACAGACAGGGCATAGCAGGTCAATGAGGAAATGCATTAGATGTGTAGTTTTTTTGTTGTTGTTTGTTTTTTGTAGCTAAGATTCCTATATCACTGGTTCCACTGGTCAAAAGGGGTTGGAAATAACCTGTTGGAGAGTGGATGGAAACTCTGGCCCATCAGAGCCCTTTTCACCAGACAACCATGGATGCAATTTTACTGTGAGGGCCAGTTTCAGGGTCAGGTGCACTTCAGTTTCAGGGTATTAAGGGCCTACTTTATAGCCAGCTGGGCACAGTTTGTACTGGGAACAGTGGCTTTGAGAAGCCATCCTCTGCCAATTTACCTAATAAAAGGAGGGCTTCTGCTATTTTCAGGGCCTTTTTGTGAGTGGCGTCTCCAGTCTGTCTGAAAGCTTTGGGGAGCAAAAAGCTCTTAGTGGGCCTAATCTCCCAGCATTACAGTGGGGCAGTTTGGATCGGAGCATCTGATTGGTCTATTCCTGGCTGTGGGGAGATGTTATCAGATGGGAAAGAGGACATGGCGGGAGGGCGAGGAGGTGGGGGTTTGTGTGTGTGTGTCGGAGGGGAATCCTGATTGCTCAGTATTTACCTACAGTAGCTCCCTGGATAATTATAGAGGTCAATCTGACGGACTACTGGTCACAAATCACCATGGCGACCCCATTGGCTTTGAAGTTCTCTTGGTCATTGCAGAGCTGAGCTTCCAATTTCCCAATGTTGTGAGCAATTAAGGTGAAGAAAAGACCTATATTTGCTCCTAACACAGAAGGCCCTTCTAATAAGGTTAGTTTTATTGCATTTTAAAACACACTGGGTCTTTTATGTCACTTGAGCCAACTGGTCTTCCTAAAGCGAGCAGTTTGAAAGGGAATACAGTGGAAATCTATTTTGCGGCTTGCAGACTGGATTCTCTGAATTCCTGGGTGGAATAAGAGAGTGTTGTTTGATTTCAGCAGGCTGTACAGACACATTGTAAATCTACGTGTGGTTTGAGAACATTAACACAGGTTTGAGTTAAACTATGTTGATTAAGCTTCCCGAAGTAGCCTTATTGTTACCCCTAATCATAAGAGCTCTCCTGGTTTCTGATGAAAGGTTACTGGTGACTTCAGAATTAATATCTGCAGAATACTGGTGGGAATATCCAAACTAGGTAGGGTTGGTAAGTGCAACAACTGCATTTTCCCCTATTAAAGATATAGAGTTGTCAATGAACGTTTTTATTTTGCTTAGACTCTATTGCTTACTACAAAGCTGGTTAAATTAGACAAATAATTAGATTAGAAAAATATCGGAATCCATGTCTCAGCTACTGTAGTTAGCCTACTTATAGAGAGATATTTGTATTCTAATCAAGTCTTACTGGATATGAGGGGAAAGTGAGGTGAAAATACGTAAACATTTCCATTTCAAATACTATTTTAATCGAGTTATTCAAATGATGAAAGCATTAAACAGGTCAAACATGAAAAACCTACCTGTTTTGACAGTTTACAATTCAAACCTGCTTTGTAAACCAGTCTCCAACCACCCCTAGCCATCGGCAATCATGTCATTATACACACGTGGATAGTTTTGTTAACCTGGACATCTTATCTGCTCCACATCTTTGGCTTAACCAATGGTATCCTATTATGGGCTCTGTGAAAGGTTAAAAGGGGCCATTACTGGACCAAAGCTGACAATATATATATTTTGTTAAACTGACATTGCATTTTCTGAGGGAGTCTAATGTCAAATCCATATTGATCAACCTAAAGCATATGGTTTCACAGAATAATGACAACATGGCTGGATTAAGACAAGTAAAATACAAAGTATTTGTGGTTTCTCTAATATATTTGTCTCCATGGGTATTTCTGAGGTATGTAAAAGCTAGACCACACACACAGCAGTGTAATTTTTTTAAACCAATTCCAACAGAACGCCATGAGAGATCACAAATACATAGTTTAAAACTGAGCGCTGCTATACATAATAGTGTGGATATGACTCCAACAATGGCATCGTTCCTATTCTGTAAGTGTTCTTTAGGAGTTCCAGAGGTCCACTCATACCATTATAACAACCCAAAGCACCAGTGGCTCATTCACTGAACAGAGAACAGACCACCTCCTCGATAACTGCCTGATCCCCCACTTCCAAATCCTCAGCAGTCTACTATTCTATTTCCCCCAATAGCATATTTCAAACTGGACCACTGGCACACATCTGTAGTTTCTAAGCCACTGCTTTGCTGACTGGCTGGCAGTGCTGTATGTTTGTTGGTTTCTGTCAAATCTGGGCCAAGCTGCAGTCATGGAGTAAGACTTATTTGATCAAACATTCCATTGGTACACCGAATATGGCTGCCGGCACACCCACCAGACAGCGTCGATGTGAATTACAATGTCAGATCTATCAGTTTTATTCTATGGCTGCGGTATCTTTGTCCATGTGTCTGTCTCTATCTATTATTGTGTTTGTCTATGCGTCTGCATGGGTTTGTACCTAGCCAATATCGTTGTCTGTGTCTATGTTCGCCCATTCCTCTTGCCGTCCCTGCGTGCGGTTAAACCTGGACTACAGCTCTGCCAATCTCCAAACCAAATATTTTCCCCTCCGCAGGTTTCCAGTGGGAGTCTGTGGGAACCAGGCTGGAATCAGCTCACCAGGAATGCACTGTCTGCTCTACACACTCCCCCAGTTTATTGTCTTAACCTGAACGCTCCACACAATACTCTCTCTCTCTCCCCCAACTTTATCCCCCTCTCTCCCTCTTCTCGCACTCTCCACTTCTTTCCACCACCTCTCACTCTCTCTATCTTTCTCCAGGCTTTTCTACCCCTGTCTCTAGTATTAAGATTCAGAGCTCTCCTTTGCTTCACATCACCACTGAGCCAGTATCAACAGGGGAGAAATGGAGGAGGTTTGGGGATTTTGCTTCTCATCAGCAAAACACTTCCTTGAGAGCAGTGAGTGTGTGTGCAGGTGGGCTTCAGGAGACACAGACGATGACCCATAGGTCATATGACCTCACAAACCGGCCTGAGTCAGATAATCTGCTGAGTGCTGAGCACAACGTTCCTGTTTTAAAAGGATGGCCCTTCCCAACCTCAAATGTAACATTTCTAACAACCTGCCACGTTTTTGTTCCTTGTACAAAATCATTTTGTAACAACTGTATTTACAGTTTGCATGGCTAATACTCATAATTACAAGTATTCATGACATGTTTCAACTCAGTGAACAGTATTATTAGCCTCCAAATGAGTCATACTGTATCAAGAACATAACTCCTGGGGCTGAGGAACAATTACACAGCTTCATTCCCTTTTCTCTCCCTCCAACTGTCATTGTGGCTTTCATGCATTTTTCTCCTGTAATTTCCAAAAGGTAATTTCTCTGACATTGAATGACTGAATAATATCATGCCTTCCGTGTGTCGAGCTTTGTAGTCAGTTTAGGTGTTTCAGGATGCTCGGGACAAAATAATTGACACATCATGCAAAAGGATCACCCTGTTCTCATACCACCCTGTTCTACCCGCAGGTCAAATAGCAATCAGATGGGTTATGACATGGTTTTTGATTCATTTTACATGGCAGCAGCACGCTATCAAGCAGCACTAAGATTCTACCAGCCAAGTAGTTAGGGATAGATTTAACTATTCATCTGCTTTAAAAATATATATCTAAAAAACATTTTCTTCCATCAGAGGACTTATTGCCCAAAGTCACGTAAAGAGACAGTCTCTGAAAGTGATTTATTGCATATACTAAACACTTCCTGCTCCTAAAGCATGAATAATAAATTAGTTAGAACTATTACGCCTCCCTTGAAATCAAATCACATTTTATAGTCACATGCTTCGTAAACAATAGGTGTTAACTAACAGTGAAATGCTTACGGGCCCTTCCCAACAATGCAGAGAGAAAGAAAATAGAGAAATAATAGAAAAGTAAAACACATAATAATAAAAGTAATAATAGATACACAATGAGTAATGATAACTTGGCTATACAAAGGGTACACAGGGTATCAGTACCGAGTCGATGTGCAGGTGTACAAGGTAATGGAGGTAGATATGTACATATAACTAGGAATAAAGTGACAGATAGTAAACAGTAGCAGCAGCGTATGTGATGACTCAAAAAAGTTAGTGCAAAAAGGATCAATGCAGATAGTCAGGGTAGCTATTTAGTTAACTATTTAACTAACTATTTCGCAGTCTTATGGCTTGTTCAGGGTCCTCTTGATTCCAAACCTGGTGCATCGGTACCGCTTGCCATGCAGTAGCAGAGAGAACAGTCTATGACTTGGGTGGCTGGAGTCTTTGACCATTTTTAGGGCCTTCCTCTGACACCGCCTGGTATAGAGTTCATGGATGACCTCAGTGATGTACTGGGCCATCCGCACTACCCTCTGTAGCGTCTTGCGGTCGGATGCCAAGCAGTTGCCATACCAAGCGGTATTACAGCCAGTCAAGATGCCAAATCTTTTCAGACTCCTGAGGGGGAAGAGGCATTGTCGTGTCCTGTTAATCTGTCTGGCCCTGTAGCCTCGTCTGGTAGGCTCGCGTCACTGGGCAGCTCGCGGCTGGCTTTCCCTTTGTAATCCATGATAGTTTGCAATCCCTGCCACATCCGACGAGCGCCAGAGCCGGTGTAGTAGGATTCGAATTTAGTCTTGTATTGACGCTGCCTGTTTGATGGTTTGTCGGAGGGTGTAGAGCAGGGTTCCCCAACTGGCGGCCCGAAGGTGGTTTTATTTTGGAAATCTGTTCTCAAGTATTCTCACACATAATAGAGAGACACGTGATCGTATACAAATGTATGGAAGGTTTGAAATTATTATTTTTTTGTCAAACATTATATCTGTTTGGGATTTTTGCAGTTAGTTTGCAGTCTACAAATTATTTGTAATTATGTTCCAGCCCCCCGACCATCCACTCAGAAACAAATTGGCCCGGGCTGAATCTAGTTGATGATCCCTAGCGTAGCGGAATTTCTTATAAGCGTCCGGGTTAGTGTCCTGCTCCTTGAAAGTGGCAGCTCTAGTCTTTAGTTCAGTGCGGATGTTGCCTGTAATCGAGTGCTTACTTCCTGTTTGAGTTTTTGATTGTAAGCAGGAATCAGGAGGATAGAGTTATGGAGGGCGAGGGAGAGCTTTGTATGCGTGTGGAGTAAAGGTGATCTAGAGTTTTCTTGCCTCTAGTTGCACAGGTACATGCTGGTAGGAATTAGCTTAGACAGATTTCAGTTTCGTATATGGCAAATAGAAATCCAATATGGATGGTGTTAAGAGATAGATGGGAGTGATTGAATGGAGCTGAAGTTTGGGACTAATAACAACTAATAACAACAAGATAACTAATGTAAAACATACTGTGTGAGTAAAACGTATATACAGTTGAAGTCGGAAGTTTACATACACTTAGGTTGGAGTCATTAAAACTTGTTTTTTAACCACTCCACAAATGTCTCGTTAACAAACTATAGTTTTGGCAAGTCGGTTAGGACATCGACTTTGTGCATGACACAAGTAATTTTTCCAACAATTGTTTACAGACAGATTATTTCACTTGTAATTCACTGTATTACAATTCCAGTGGGTCAGAGATTTACATACACTAAGTTGACTGTGCCTTTAAATAGCTTGGAAAATTCCAGAAAATTATGTCATGGCTTTAGAAGCTTCTGATAGGCTAATTGACATAATTTGAGTCAATTGGAGGTGTACCTGTGGATGTATTTCAAGGCCTACCTTCAAACTCAGTGCCTCTTTGCTTGACATCATGGGAAAATCAAAAGAAATCAGCCAAGACCTCAGAAAAAAAATTGTAGACCTCCACAAGTCTGGTTCATCCTTGGGAGCAATTTCCAAATGCCTGAAGGTACCATGTTCATCTGTACAAACAATAGTACGCAAGTATAAACACCATGGGATCACGCAGCCATCATACTGCTCAGGAAGGAGACGCGTTCTGTCTCCTAGAGATGAACGTACTTTGGTGCGAAAAGCGCAAATCAATCCCAGAACAACAGCAAAGAACCTTGTGAAGATGCTGGAGGAAACAGGTACAAAAGTATCTATGTCCACAGTAAAACGAGTCCTATATCGACATAACCTGAAAGGCCGCTCAGCAAGGAAGAAGCCACTGCTCCAAAACTTCCATAAAAAAGCCAGACTACGGTTTGCAACTGCACATGGGGACAAAGATCGTACTTTTTGGAGAAATGTCCTCTGGTCTGATGAAACAAAAATAGAACTGTTTGGCCATAATGACCATCGTTATGTTTGGAGGAAAAAGGGGGTTGCTTGTAAGCCGAAGAATACCATCCCAACCGTGAAGCATGGGGGTGGCATTATCATGCTGTGGGTGTGCTTTGCTGCAGGAGGGACTGGTGCACTTCACAAAATAGATGGCATCATGAGGAAGGAAAATTATGTGGATATATTGAAGCAACATCTCAAGACATCAGTCAGGAAGTTAAAGCTTGGTCGCAAATGGGTCTTCCGAATGGACAATGACCCCAAGCATACTTCCAAAGTTGTGGCAAAAAGCCTTAAGGACAACAAAGTCAAGGTATTGTAGTGGCCATCACAAAGCCCTGACCTCAATCCTATAGAAAATGTGTGGGCAGAACTGAAAAAGCGTGTGCGATCAAGGAGGCCTACAAACCTGATTCAGTTACACCAGCCCTGTCAGGAGGAATGGGCCAAAATTCACCCAACTTATTTTGGGAAGCTTGTGGAAGGCTACCCGAAACGTTTGAACCAAGTTAAACAATTTAAAGGCAATGCTACCAAATACTAATTGAGTGTATGTAAACTTCTGACCCACTGGGAATGTGATGAAAGAAAGAAAAGCTGAAATAAATAATTCTCTCTACTATTATTCTGACATTCACATTCTTAAAATAAAGTGGTGATCCTAACTGACCTAAAACAGGGAATTTTTACTAGGATTAAATGTCAGGAATTGTGAAAAACTGAGTTTAAATGTATTTGGCTAAGGTGTATGTAAACCTCCGACCTCAACTGTATAAGCTGGAAGTAGAGGCCTAAGCGTTGTTGTTAACTAATTTACTCCAATTAGGGGAGGGGTGGTAGGGTTAGAAAGTAATAAAGGAAAATATATATATTTTAAAAGGATATGTATATATGTATGTATATGTATTTATATGTACAGTGGGGGAAAAAAGTATTTAGTCAGCCACCAATTGTGCAAGTTCTCCCACTTAAAAAGATGAGAGAGGCCTGTAATTTTCATCATAGGTACACGTCAACTATGACAGACAAAATGAGGAAAAAAATCCAGAAAATCACATTGTAGGATTTTTAATGAATTTATTTGCAAATGATGGTGGAAAATAAGTATTTGGTCAATAACAGAAGTTTCTCAATACTTTGTTATATACCCTTTGTTGGCAATGACACAGGTCAAACGTTTTCTGTAAGTCTTCACAAGGTTTTCACACACTGTTGCTGGTATTTTGGCCCATTCCTCCATGCAGATCTCCTCTAGAGCAATGATGTTTTGGGGCTGTCGCTGGGCAACACGGACTTTCAACTCCCTCCAAAGATTTTCTATGGGGTTGAGATCTGGAGACTGGCTAGGCCACTCCAGGACCTTGAAATGCTTCTTACGAAGCCACTCCTTCATTGCCCGGGCGGTGTGTTTGGGATCATTGTCATGCTGAAAGACCCAGCCACGTTTCATCTTCAATGCCCTTGCTGATGGAAGGAGGTTTTCACTCAAAATCTCACGATACATGGCCCCATTCATTCTTTCCTTTACACGGATCAGTCGTCCTGGTCCCTTTGCAGAAAAACAGCCCCAAAGCATGATGTTTCCACCCCCATGCTTCACAGTAGGTATGGTGTTCTTTGGATGCAACTCAGCATTCTTTGTCCTCCAAACACGACGAGTTGAGTTTTTACCAAAAAGTTCTATTTTGGTTTCATCTGACCATATGACATTCTCCCAATCCTCTTCTGGATAATCCAAATGCACTCTAGCAAACTTCAGACGGGCCTGGACATGTACTGGCTTAAGCAGGGGGACACGTCTGGCACTGCAGGTTTTGAGTCCCTGGCGGCGTAGTGTGTTACTGATGGTAGGCTTTGTTACTTTGGTCCCAGCTCTCTGCAGGTCATTCACTAGGACCCCCCGTGTGGTTCTGGGATTTTTGTGATCATTTTCACCCCACGGGGTGAGATCTTGCGTGGAGCCCCAGATCGAGGGAGATTATCAGTGGTCTTGTATGTCTTCCATTTCCTAATAATTGCTCCCACAGTTGATTTCTTCAAACCAAGCTGCTTACCTATTGCAGATTCAGTCTTCCCAGCCTGGTGCAGGACTGCAATTTTGTTTCTGGTGTCCTTTGACAGCTCTTTGGTCTTGGCCATAGTGGAGTTTGGAGTGTGACTGTTTGAGTTTGTGGACAGGTGTCTTTTATACTGATAACAAGTTCAAACAGGTGCCATTAATACAGGTAACGAGTGGAGGACAGAGGAGCCTCTTAGAGAAGAAGTTACAGGTCTGTGAGAGCCAGAAATCTTGCTTCGTTGAGTACAGGATTGGACCAAGGTGAAGCGTGGAATGCATACATGTTTATTCACTAAGTTAACACACGACAAAACAACAAAAGCAACGTAACGTGATGCTCACAATGGCTACACACAAACAAGCCAAACAAGAGTCAAGATCTCACAACATAGGTAGGCAAAATGGCTACCTAAGTATGATCCCCAATCAGAGACAACGATCGACAGCTGCCTCTGATTGGGAACCACACCCAGCCAACATAGAAATATATACTCTAGATCTACACAGATACCTAGATATTCACATGATAACCTCTAACATTCACACCCTGACCAACCTAACTAAAGAATGACAGGCTTTAAAGGTCAGGGCGTGACAGTATGTATGTATGTATGTATGTATGTATGTGTATATGTATTTATATGTATATGTATATGTGTGTATGTATATGTATGTATATATAGATATTTATTTAAAAAAAATATATATGGGGGATTGGAAGTGATGCAGACAATTACATTGATGGAAGCTATAATCTATCTGCAATATTAAAGATGTATTTATAAAGCCCTTTTTACATCAGCAGATGTCACAAAGTGCTTACACAGAAACACAGCCTAAAACCCCAAAGAGCAAGCAAGAAGCACGGTGGCTAGGAAAACTCACTAGAAAGGCAGGAACTTAGGAAGAAACCAAGAGAGGAATCAGGCTCTGAGGGGTTGCAAGTCCTCTTCTGGCTGTGCCGGTGGAGATTATAAGAGTATATGGCCATTAAGGCTAGATCGTTCTTCAAGATGTTCAAACGTTCATAGATGACCAGCAAGGTCAAATAATAATCACAGTGGTTATAGAGGGTGCAACAGGTCAGCTAATAATCACAGTGGTTTTAGAGGGTGCAACAGGTCAGCTAATAATCACAGTGGTTATAGAGGGTGCAACAGGTCAGCACCTCAGGAGTAAATGTTAGTTGGCTTTTCATAGCCAAGCATTCAGTGGTTGAGACATCAGGTGCGGTAGAGAGAGAGAGAGAGAGAGAGAGAGAGAGAGAGAGAGAGAGAGAGAGAGAGAGAGAGAGAGAGAGAGAGAGAGAGAGAGAGAGAGAGAGAGAGAGAGAGAGAGAGAGAGAGAGAGAGAGAGAGAGAGAGAGAGAGAGAGAGAGAGAGAGAGAGAGAGAGAGAGAGAGAGAGAGAGAGAGAGAGAGAGAGAGAGAGAGACTTTTTGAAGTCTTGCCATAGATTTTCAAGCCAATTTAAGTCAAAACTGTAACAAGCCACTCAGGAAGATTCAATGTCGTCTTGGTAAGCAACTCCAGTGTATATTTGGCCTTGTGTTTTATATTATTGTTCTGCTGAAAGGTGAATTTGTCTCGCAGTGTCTGTTAGAAAGCAGACTGAACCAGATTTTTCTCTAGGATTTTGCCTGTGCTTAACTCTATTCCGTTTATTTTTATCCTAAATAAAACTCCTAGTCCTTGCCGATGACAAGCATACCCATAACATGATGCAGCCACCACTATGGTTAAAAATATGAAGAATGGTACTCAGTGATGTGTTGTTTTGGATTTGCCCGAAACATAACACTTTGTACTCAGGACAAAAAGTTCATTTCTCTGCCCATTCTTTTGCAGTTTTACTTCTTTTCACTCTGTTATTTAGGTTAGTATTGTGGAGTAACTACAATGTTGTTGATCCATCCTCAGTTTTCTCCTATCACAGCCATTAAACTCTTTTAAAGTCACCATTGGCCTCATGGTGAAATCTCCAGTAACTGAGTTAGGAAGGATGCCTGTATCTTTGTAGTGACTGGGTGTATTGATAGATCATCCAAAGTGTAATTAATAACTCAATGTCTGGTTTTCTTGTACCCATCTACCAATAGGTGCCCTTCTTCGGGAAGCATTGGAAAAACCTCCCTGGTCTTTGTGGTTGAATCTGTGTTTGAAATTCACTGCTCGATTGGGGGACCTTACAAATAATTGTATGTGTGGGGTACAGAGATGAGATAGTCATTCAAATGTCATGTTAAACACTATTATTGCACACAGAGTGAGTACATGCAACTTATTATGTGAGTCTTTATGCAAATTTTTACTCCTGAACTTATTTAAGCTTGCCATAACAAAGGGGTTGAATACTTATTAACTCAAGACATTTTAGCTTTTCATTTTTTGTTAATTTGTAAAAGTGTCTATAAATATAATTCCACTTTGACATTATGGGTATTGTGTGTAGGCCAGTGACACAACATTTAATCAATTTTACATTTAGGCTGTAACACAACAACTTCTGACAGATCATGATCAGTTTGACCTGAAAGACCAGTGTATCATGATGTCTGGAGTCACCCCACTACCCATACAGCACCAGGGGTAAAGCAGTGACATATAAAACCGGGCTTTGCAACAGGTATTTTTGTGATTTGTCCCTCTTTGATTACCTTCTTTCAGTGGTGACCTCTGTTTTTCAGGGAAGTAAAGCTTCACTGATACTAGCATTCCTTTATTTGCATCTGTGCTTTTAGCACAAGATCTTCAAGACAACACAGGGTTTTTCTTTATTTTTACTATTTTTTACATTGTAGAATAATAGTGAAGACATCAAAACTATGAAATAACACATATGAAATCATGTAGTAAACAAAAAAGTTTTAAACAAATCAAAATATATTTTTTATTTGAGATTCTTCAAATAGCCACCCTTTGCCTTGATGACAGCATTTCACACTCTTGGCATTCTCTCAACCAGCTTCACCTGGAATGCTTTTCCAACAGTCTTGAAGGAGTTCCCACACATGCTGAGCACTTGTTGGCTGCTTTTCCTTCACTCTGCGGTACGACTCATCCCAAACCATCTCAATTGGGTTGAGGTCGGGGGATTGTGGAGGCCAGGTCATCTGATGCAGCACTCCATCACTCTCCTTCTTGGTAAAATAACCCTTAGACAGCCTGGAAGGATGTTGGGTCATTGTCCTGTTGAAAAACAAATGATAGTCCCACTAAACCCAAACCAGATGGGATGGCATATCGCTCCATGCTGGTTAAGTGTGCCTTGAATTCTAAATAAATCACAAACAGTGTCACCAGCAAAGCACCCCCACACCATAACACCTCCTCCTCCATGCTTTACGATGGGAAATACACATGCGGAGATCATCCGTTCACCCACTCTGCGTCTCACAAAGACACGCGGTTGGAACAGAAGATCTCAAATTTGGACTCCAGACCAAAGGACACATTTCCAACGGTCTAATGTCCATTGCTTGTGTTTCTTGGCCCAAGCAAGTCTCTTCTTATTATTGGTGTCCTTTAGTAGTGGTTTCTTTGCAGCAATTCGACCATGAAGGCCTGATTCACACAGTCCCCTCTGAACAGTTGATGTTGAGGTGTGTCTGTTACTTGAACTCTGTGAAGCATTTATTTGGGCTGCAATTTCTGCAATTTTCCGGATTGACTGACCTTCATGTCTTAAAGTAATGATGGCCTGTTGTTTCTCTTTGCTTATTTGAGCTGTTCTTGCCATAATATGGACTTTGGGTATCTTCTGGCCCGAACAGAATTTCTACATGAGATAGTTTATAAATGCATAAGGTTCATGCAGGGCTTCAGGTTGACACGCTTTCTCTATAAATATACAGCTAGTAATAGGCTACATTTGGTTATTATGGTATGTAATATAATTGAGCAAAGTAAGACATTACTCTATTCTTTAAAATTGCATTGTATGAATATCATTTTTGTTTCCAAAGTATCATATGTCATTCTAAAAATAATCTTTGTACATCTCAAAATAGGAAGTTGCCCCTTTAAGACAACTGCTTTCAAAGGAGATATTGATCTGGCTACAGTAGCCTAGGTTTATTTTTGTAGCTTTACTTTTTGCAGACTATCAACAGTAGCCACTAGCCAGCCTATTACTAGTATGTTCCCTATATATGTTATTATGTTATTATTAAATCACTTTCCCTAAAATAAATAAGCTCAGCGAGTAGATTGATGAGCGCTTCTTTTTACTATGGACAGCTCGTGTGTGCCGTGTAAACTCATCAACTCATGTACTGCTCGAGTGCTCGAGAAATTGTGATTCTGGGGAAGCGTGCTTGAATGAACGGCCAATCATATTAGTAAAATACAAATACTTTTCTGTGTGTATTCTTCAATGGTCTTTAATGGTAAATGTCGAACTGGAACGGCAAAGTGCGCTGAGAAGTTACTGACCCTTTTCGGGCCAGTGACTGACAAGATCCACTGGCCCAACATGTTTTTACTGGCCCCATGTTAATGTCGGACCCTGAAATGCCTTCAATAGTAGACCTGAGGGACATAGGCTATACAGTAGATGACTTTGAATTTGTGGCTGAGCCTGCCTTACACAATACCCACTCCAACCACCTAAGCCTACTTTATACCTGTCCTCTATTCATCCCTGTGCCAGTGGCCTGATTTGGGGCTGTGTGGTCCTGACTCATCCCTCCCCTCCCTGCTGGGATCTCGCAGGCTGCCCCAGGCTCTCTCTGTCTGGGCCGTCTAAGCCCCGAGGCCACCCTGACTCTCAGGGGTCAGCCTCCACCCATTGGGGAGACAAGAGAGCCTGACAAAGCTCTGGAACTAAATAACAGCCAAAGCAAAGCTGCTGTCAAATCTGGGAAAATACCTACAAATCCAGTTCACCAGGAGAGAAGCCCCTCCTCCACCTCCCTCCACCTCCCTCTCCCTCCAGAACCAGTCTGAGAGATGGGGGAAGGTCTGAAAGCCAGACACTACTAAACCACCTCCAGAGCCATTCACAGTCTACAGGGCTTTTGAGTCAGGAGATTATTGTAAACAGAGATTGGATCAATCTTTTGGAGCTTGAACGCTTTTAGGGGACGTTTAACCACAGAGAAATTATGTTAATTCCATTCTTCATCAAAGTCAGAAGACCAAATCAACACCTTGAGGTCCAAATAAAAGCTGGGAAAGTGATTTAAGCAAGAAGTAGTCTGGCTCACTGCATAGAAGAGCCTAGTTTGGCATGCAAGGCTAAGCAAAAAGAATAACTGCTCCTGACCCTAAAAATACAGTCACTGGACAGAAATAACCTGGTGCCCTGTTAAGAGAGCTGATTATATTTCTGTGGATGTTTATGTTTGGATAGCTGTTTTGATCTGAATTATCTCTGCTTCTGGGCTGAGAAACAGACGGACCACAAGGCTGCCTGCCTGCTGACAGCACAATAATTAGTGTTCATGATCGCCCTGCCATGCCTGCCAACCAGGCTGATTAATAAAACAATAGACAAGACATGTCAATAGAAGAGCGAGATAAGAGTGACATTTATTCAAAGGCTTGTGCAATAACAGTAATTTCAAGACATGATCTTGAGATGTAGGGTTGACTTAATATACTGTGGAGGAATTAATGAGATCCATTGATAATATCTTACAGCGCTTAGAAACTCAAATGCGTCAAGTCATCAAAGAGATATAGTAAGTTCTATTTAACTCAATGTTCAATTTGGAAGTTAATCAATCCCTCTTATCAACCCCTCCTACAATCAATCCCTACTATACTACAATATGACATGCATTATACATTTTATAGTGTTCCTTCCTCTCATTTTTATTAAAATGTAAAGACTATACCATGCAGTGTTGCCCACCACAGAATCCAGTGAAGCATCTGATCACGCCACATTGTTCATACCTCTCATCTCTTTGTTCTAGCAGCATGCCTTTCATTTCAGGGAGCTACATCCTGTCTGTCTCCTTCTGTGGTTTTCTCTCCGCCTTTCATCCTCTTTTATTATTATTTAGATGCACAGGAGAGAAAAAACACTAATAGCCACTGGAACGCAGCCTCCCCCCTCAAAATTGGACACACTTAAAAGGAAAAACATTAGGGCCTGTAACAGGAGACTGGTGCATTGAGCCCATACAGTAATTATGTGTCTACACCTGACTTGAGAAAGAAAGAGGAGACAAGGGGTGAAGAATTGTTTCCAGAGCCCACCAAGGTTGAAGAAGCAGGAAGAGAAAGAAGAAAAGTATAGAGCAACTTAAGCAAAAATGACAGCGTCTTTTGCTGCAGCAGACAAGTTGCATTGAAATGTTTGCTCCACTGTCGGGTCCAAGCATAACATCTCCATGTTACAACATTATGTTAATTACACTTATTTTGCTAAATGGAGCCATCACAATCAGTTACTTAGAGAGTGTATGATGATACTGGCTAGACGACTGCAACTGAGTGAGGCCATCCATCTTGGCTCTGGGTAATCAGTGAAAATAACTACGAAACAATACGAGTCATTGTGAACTTGTTGCTTTCCATCATCAGAAATGGGATATGGGACCTTATTTTATCAGAACTCTAAACATTACCCATTTCACAATTCAACCCGCAAGTAAAACATCCTATACGTATTTTCATTCAAACTCTCCTTGTGTTAAGATAATTATTTCGAGCATGGCAAAAAAAAACATGACCATATTAGTCCATATCAATCAGTCAGTAGGACAGATTTATCAAGATTAGAGCTCAGAGGCGGTGTTTACTTAAATGCATGTGGTTGCCAAATAGGGGAGCTAACATTTGGCTGTCTCAATATTTACTCCATTTACTCTGGAGGTAAATTCCTTTCAGCACCACTCCAAAGCCAGAAAACTCTCCCACCTCCATCCTCTCTCTCTCTCTCTCTCTCTCTCTCTCTCTCTCTCTCTCTCTCTCTCTCTCTCTCTCTCTCTCTCTCCCTTCCTCCTTTGCTCACTCTCTTTCTCTGGTTCGCTCTCTCTACCTCAGTTAAAGCTGGAACTGCTAAATAAAAGCGTTGCCAGTTTCTGAGTAAGACCCAACATTCTCTAGTGAGGTTGAATTCCTCCAGTCCTCTGTATAGTCTGGGCTTCTTTCTCAGATGGAAGGGAATTCATTGTGGCAACCCAGGGCCCTCCTGGGGCTCCCAGCAGGTTCTAACAGAGAAAGCCAGTAACCAACAGAGTCCAGTATAATGGGCCCCATATGAGCTGAGGACAGTCAGTCTGGTCCTGGTCCTGGTTCATTCAGTTCACTGCAGCCCAGGGTGCTCACTGCAGGGATAGGCCTGCTGTGGATTGGATCTTGTGTTTAGGGTATGGGGAACTAATACTTAGGAGCTGTAATAGATCTTATCCTGGCCTCTTGAGAACCCACAGGTAGGGGCTGTCTTCAGCACAGGCAAAAGGTCTGCTAATGCTCACAGGATTACTATGGGTTAATTACAGCACTGGTGGAACTGAAGTCAGCAGAACGTTGGAACGTTAGCTATACACGACAAGCCAAGTTTGTGTGCTCTGAATGCATCTAAACATTATGTAATGAGTGCACTGATCCCTTTGTCCAAAACATTTGCCCTGTTGCATAAGCTGTCCTTAACAGGTGAATGTCCTATTTACCTGAATAAAATGAAATAAGGCCATAATCATCTACTCATCTACTCCTACCTTCAGCTAGAGACAAACAGGGAGTTTATAACTGTCTAGGTACGTCCTACAGACAACTGATAACTCCAACCAGAAGGTAATGTACAAGATGACGAGACAAGACATGAAACATTTAATTGCAAAACAATAATAATATCAAAGAGATCAGATTTAATAACAATGGCTCAAACCTGTGTAATCAAACATTTTGCATTTACCACATAATAAATCCTAAAGCATTACCAAATTGATACAATGAAACACCCATTTGTTTTGCTTCGTTTTTGCATTGTTCTTTTAAACCATTACCTTGTCTGATAGAGAATAGGACACTGAATCCAGCACTGGGGCCAATCCGTTGCACAGTCCCAGGCCATGGTTGCACTTACAGTGCATTCTGAAAGTATTCAGACCCCTTGACTTATTCCACATTTTGTTACGTTACAGCCTTATTCTAAAATTTATTAAATCGTTTTTTTCCCCTCATCAATCAACAGACAATACTCCATAATGATAAAAAACTGAAATATCACATTTACATAAGTATTCAGACCCTTTAATCAGTACTTTGTTGAAGCACCTTTGTCAGCGATTACAGCCTTGAGTCTTCTTGGGTATGACGCTACAAGCTTGGCACACCTGTATTTGGGGAGTTTCTCCCACTCTTCTCTCAAGCTCTGTCAGGTTGGATGGGGAGCGTCGCTGCATAGCTATTTTCAGGTCTCTCCAGAGATGTTCGATCGGGTTCAAATCTGGGCTCTGGCTGGGCTACTCAAGGACATTCAGAGGCTTGTCCTGAAGCCACTCCTGCGTTGTCTTAGACTGGGGCAAAGGTTCACCTTCCAACAGGACAACAACCCTAAGCACACAGCCGAGGTCCTGAGCGCTCTGAAGTAGGCTTTCATCAAGGATCTCTCTGTACTTTGCTCCGTTCATCTTTCCCTCAATCCTGACTAGTCTCCCAGTCCCTGCCGCTGAAAAACATCCCCACAGCATGATGCTTCCACCACCATGCTTCACCGTGGAGATGGTGCCAGGTTTCCTCCAGACGTGACGCTTGGCATTCAGGCTAAAGAGTTAAATCTTGGTTTCATCAGACCAGAGAATCTTGTTTCTCATGGTCTGAGAGTCCTTTAGGTGACAACAAGTGGGCTGTCGTGCCTTTTACTGAGGAGTGGCTTCCATCTGGCCACTCTACCATAAAGGCCTGATTGATGGAGTGCTGCAGAGATGGTTGTCCTTCTGGAAGGTTCTCCCAGCTCCACAGAGGAAGTCTAGAGCTCTGTCAGAGTGACCATCGGGTTCTTGGTCACCTCCCTGACCAATGCCCTTCTCCCCCGATTGCTCAGCTTGGCCTGGCGGCCAGCTCTAGGAAGAGTCTTGGTGGTTCTAAACTTCTTCCATTTAAGAATGATGGAGGCCACTGTGTTCTTGGGAACCTTCAATGCTGCAGAAATTTTTTTGTACCCTTCCCCAGATCTGTGCCTCGATACAATCCTGTCTCGGAGTTCTAACGACAATACCTTTCCAAATCATGTCCAATCAATTGAACTTACCATAGATGGACTCCAATAAAGTTGTAGAAACATCTCAAAGATGATCAATGGAAACAGGATGCACCTGAGCTCAATTTTGAATCTCATAGCAAAGGGTCTGAGTATTTCTGTTTTTTATTTTTAAGGAATTTGCAAAAAATCCTAAAAACCAGTTTTTGCTTGGTCATTATGGGGTATTATGTGTAGATTGATGAAGAAAAAATTATTTAATCCATTTTAGAATAAGGCTGTAACGTAACAACATGTAGAACAAGTAAAGGGGTCTGAATACTTTCCGAATGCACTGTAGAGTCCAGAGTCAAACACATTTAGATCTAGTGATGCACCACACAATCCTCCATAAGCATTTAATCATCAACCCTAAACCATGCAGGTGTGATCTGCAGTGACTTGTAAATATTTATGTTTGAACATGGGCAATGTGACACATTCTGTGTAATCCTGGAGTGCTTGCTATCCTGGAGTGCTTGCTATGGAGGGAGTTTGAGAAAGGTACGGCTAATGTTGGCCAATGTGATTGCGGTTTCAGGAAGACCTTGATAAGGAAATTCAGATTACTCATGGAGGAAGGCCTTTCTGAAACCAACGATAAGTCTTTGAGCGCACAAAGGCTCAGGTGCAGTAGATGATATTGAAAGCAAACACTTACAAATGCTCACAAAGCAGGCACACACAGGGACACACACTCATGCACATGAAATCAGGCACACACACACTCCCTCCCTCTCTTATATCAGTTATCCTCCACTCTGCTCCACATTCTTGGCTCTGCAGCACTGTGTCCTGGAGGCTACTTCATCCTCACACAGCTCTCAGCCCACAGCTCCAGTTCACTTCAATAGAGTGTTTTACTGAGGACACTGTAGACAGATATATAAATATACCCTATAAGATTGATACACAGAAACACACCTATCATACATGATCCCCTGTCTATGCGTGTGTCCCTAGATGGCAAGCTTCCCAAAGCACTTGAGTGTTCCTGTATCAGAGAGAGGACTCATGTGAAAGACGACCTCTGACCTATAGGATATCCCTCTCCATCTGAGGACAGGCTGGGTGAACTGTCTGGATCACTTGACCCTTCAACAAGGACTCTGTCTCTCCTGCCTCCTCAAACAAAGAGAAAAAAGTTAGAATTCAATCAGTTGCAGATAAGGGTAAATCAAATCAAATGTTATACAGTGCTGTGAAAAAGCATTTGCCCCCTTTCTAATTTTCTCTACTTTTGCATATTTGTGATACTGAATGTTATCAGATCTTCAACCAAAACCTAATATTAGATAAAGGGAACATAAGTGAACAAATAACACAACAATTACATATTTATTTCATTTATTTCATAAACAAAGTTATGCAACACCCAATTCCCCTGTGTGAAAAAGTAATTGCCCCCTTACACTCAATAACAGCAAAGCATCCCCAAACCATCACACCACCACCACCATGCTTGACCTTTGGTATGATGTTCTTACTGTGGAATGCAGTGTTTGTTTTTCGCCAGGCATAATGGGACCCATCTCATCCAAAAAGTTGACTCAAGTTTGCCAAAAAGCACCTGGATGATCATCAAGACTCTTGGAAGAACGTTCTATGGAAAGATGATTCAAAAGTATAACTTTTTGGACGACATGGTTCCCATTATGCCTGGCGAAAACCAAACTCTACATTCCACAGTAAGAACATCATACCAAAGGTCAAGTGCATGGTGGTGGTGGTGTGATGGTTTGGGCATGCTTTGCTGCCTCAGGACCTGGATGACTTGCCTTAATAGAAGGAACCATGAATTCTGCTCTGTATTAGAGAATTCTACAGGAGAATGTCAGACCATCCGTCTTTGAGCTGAAGTTGAAGCGCAGCTGGGTCATGCAGCAAGACAATGATCCAAAACACACAATCAAGTCTACATGAAAATTGCTAAAAAGCAACAAATTGGAAGTTTTGGAATGGCCTAGTCAAAGACCAGTCCTAATCCCAATTGAGATGTGGTGGCAGGACTTGAAACGAGCAGTTCATGCTTGAAAACCCACACGTCACTGAGTTAAAGCAGTTCTGCATGGAAGAGTGGGCCAAAATTCCTCCACGGCGACGTGAGAGACTGATCAACAACTACAGGAAGCATTTGGTTGGAGTCATTGCAGCTAAAGGTGGCACAACCAGTTATTGAGTGTAAGGGGGCAATTACTTTTTCACACAGGGGAATTGGGTGTTGCATAACTTTGTTTATGAAATAAATGAAATAAATATGTAATTGTTGTGTTATTTCTCCACTTATGTTCCGTTTATATAATATTAGGTTTTGGTTGAAGATCTGATAACATTCTGTATCACAAATATGCAAAAGTAGAGAAAATTAGAAAGGGGGCAAATACTTTTTCATAGCACTGTATGTCACATGCTTCGTAAACAACAGGTGTAGACTAACAGTGAAATGCTTAATTACGGGCCCTTCCCAACAATGCAGAGAGAAAAATAGAAAAATTATAGAAAGATAATAACAAGGAATAAATACTCAATGAGTAATGATAACTTGGCTATATTCACGGGGTACCAGTACCGAGTCGATGTGCATGGGTATGAGATAATTGAGGTACATATGTACATATGGGTAGGGGTAAAGTGACTACACAACAGGATAGATAATAAGCAGTAGCAGTAGCAGCAGCGTATGTGATTAGTCAGAATAGTTAGTCCAAAGGGGGGAGGGGGGCCAATGCAGATAGTCCGGGTAGCTGTTTGGTTAACTATTTAGCAGAATTATGGCTTGAGGGTAGAAGCTGTTCAGGGTCCTGTTGGTTCCAGATGTGGTGCATCAGTACCTCTTGCCATGCCGTATGCTCAATTGGTAGAGCATGGCGCTTGTAATGCCAGGGTAGTGGGTTCGATCCCCGGGACCACCCATACGTAAAAATGTATGCACACTTGACTGTAAGTCGCTTTGGATAAAAGCGTCTGCTAAATGGCATATTATTATTATTATATTATTATTACTTCAGTGGCTGGAGTCTTTTACAATTTTTAGGGCCGTTCTGTGCCACACCTAGTATAGAAGTCCTGGATAGCAGGGAGCTAGGCCCCAA
Organism: Coregonus lavaretus; assembly: GCF_964263955.1. Taxonomy (NCBI): domain Eukaryota; kingdom Metazoa; phylum Chordata; class Actinopteri; order Salmoniformes; family Salmonidae; genus Coregonus; species Coregonus lavaretus. Next base: position 32,946,531 of record NC_139993.1, on the reverse strand, counting down.
TTATGTACTGGGCTGTACGCACTACCCTCTGTAGCGCCTTGTGGTCGGATGCCAAGCAGTTGCCATACCAAGCTGTGATGCAGCAGGTCAAGATGCTCTCAGTGGTTCAGCTGTAGAACTTTTTGAGGATCTGAGGGCCCATGCCAAATCTTTTTATTATTTTATTATTTATTTTATTTAACCTTTATTTAACTAGGCAAGTCAGTTAAGAACACATTTTTATTTACAATGACGGCCTACCCCGGCCAAACCCGGACAACGCTGGGCCAATTGTGCACCGCCCTATGGGACTCCCAATCACGTCCGGATTGTGATACAGTCTGGAATCGAACCAGGGTCTGTAGTGATGCCTCTAGCACTGAGATGCAATGCCTTAGACCGCTGCGCCACTCGGGAAGAGGGGTTGTCGTGTCTTCTTCACGACTGTGTTGGTGTGTGTGGACCATGTTAATTCCTTAGTGGTGTGGACACCGAAGAACTTGAAGGTCTCAACCCGCTCCACTACAGCCCCGTCGATGTGGATGGGGGTGTGCTCGGCCCTCCGTTTCCTGTAGTCCAAGATCAGCTCCTTTGTCTTGCTGACGTTGAGGAAAAGGTTGTTGTCCTGGTACCACATTGCCAGGTCACTGACCTCCTCCCTATAGGCTGTCTCATCGTCGTTGATGATCAGACCTACAACCGTCATGTTGTCAGCAAACGTAATGATGGTGTAGGAGTCGTGTACGGCCACGCAGTCGTGGGTGAACAGGGAGTACAGGAGGGGACTAAACACGTACCCCTGAGGGGCCCCCGTGCTGAGGGTCAGCATGGCGGAAGTGTTGTTGCCTACTCTCACCAGCTGGAGGTGGCCCACCAGGAAGTCCAGGATCCAGTTGCAGAGGGAGGTGTTCAGTCCCAGGGTCCTTAGCTTAGTGATGAGCTTGGAGGGCACTATGGTGTTAAACGTTGAGCTGTAGTCAATGAACAACATTCTCACATAGGTGTTTCTCTTATCTAGGTGGGAGAGGGCAGTGTGGAGTGCAATAGAGATTGCATAATCTGTGGATCTGTTCGGGCAGTATGCGAATTGGAGTGGGTCCAGGGTGTCTGGGATGATGGTGTTGATGTGAGCCATGACCAGCCTTTCAAAGCATTTCATGGCTACAGATGTGAGTGCTACAGGGCGATAGTCATTTAGACAGGTTCCCTTGGAGTTCTAGGGTACAGGGACTATGTTGGTCTGTTTGAAACAAATAGGTATTACAGACAGGGTCAGGGAGAGCTTGAAAATGTCAGTGAAGACACTTGCCAGCTGATCAGCACATGTTCTGAGTACGCGTCCTGGTCATTTATCTGGCCCCACGGCCTTGTAAATTTTAACCTGTTTAAAGGCCTTACTCACATCGGCTACGGAGAGCGAGATCACACAGTCGTCTGGAACAGCTGTTGATCTCATGCATGGTTCAGTGTTGCTTGCTTCGAAGCGAGCATAGGCCTTTAGCTCATCTGGTAGGCTTGCGTCACTGGGCAGTTCGCGGCTGGGTTTCCCTTTTTAATATTTGATAGTTTGCAAAAATCACACTGCAGGTTCAACCAAAATGTTTATGCTGTATAGGAGGTGCTAGCAGAGTAAAGAATGACAGAAGCTGTTCCTCGATATATTGACACAAATCCATACCTATCCTGAAAATACAGTGGAAACATTGAGTGACTCTGCAGTTCTGTTTTCCTTTATCTGCAATTGATTGGATTGAGTTCTAACACTCTGCCTGCCCTTAAGGAAATACTCTAAATGTAAAGTGAACATTTCTTGCTAGTTTTGGCAACTCTTCTGTGTTCTGTTCCATTCCACATTTAACAAGACCTTTCATGTCATTTTAAAAACGGGATATGTCTACACTGCAAACTGAACCATGCCCCTTCTAAAGTATTCTGAAGTACTGATAGACCTTTCGGTGTACAATGTGATTCACTGTACACAAAGGTGTTTACACTGCGACTATTACATCCTATGTCGATTTCTGCAGAACTATCTGGATCTTTCGTTTTATTGGAATTCCAGGTGCTCTTCTACACTATATATACAAAAGTATGTGGACACCCCTTCAAATTAGTGGATTCGGCTATTTCAGCCACACCTGTTGCTGACAGGTATAAAAACGAGCACACAACCATGCAATCTCCATAGACAAACATTGACAGTAGAATGGCCTTACTGAAGAGCTCAGTGACTTTCAACGTGGCACCGTCATAGGATGCCACCTTTCCAACAAGTCAGTTCGTCAAATTTCTGCCCTGCTAGAGCTGCCCCGGTCAACTGTAAGTCTTGTTATTGTGAAGTGGATACGTCTAGGAGCAACAACGGCATAGCCGCAAAGTGGTAGGCCACACAAGCTCACAGAACGGGACCGCCGAGCACTGAAGCGTGTAGTGCGTATAAATTGTCTGTCCTTGGTTGCAACACTCACTACCAAGTTCCAAACTGCCTCTGGAAGCAATGTCAGCACAAGAACTGTTCGTCGGGAGCTTCATGAAATGGGTTTCCATGGCCGAGCAGCTGCACACAAGCCTAAGATCACCATGGGTAATGCCAAGCATCGGCTGGAGTGGTGTAAAGCTCGCCACCATTGGACTCTGGAGTAGTGGAAACACGTTCTCTGAAGTGATGAATCACGCTTCATCATCTGGCAGTCCGACAGACAAATCTGGGTTTGGCGGATGCCAGGAGAACGCTACCTGCCCCAATGCCTAGTGCCAACTGTAAAGTTTGGTGGAGGAGGAATAATTGTCTGGGGCTGTTTTTCATGGTTCGGGTTAGGTCCCTTAGTTCCAGTGAAGGGAAATCTTAACGCCACAGCAAACAATGACATTCTAGACGATTCTGTGCTTCCAACTTTGTGGCAACAGTTTGGGAAAGGCCTTTTCCTGTTCAGCATGACAATGCCCCCCTGCACAAAGTGAGGTCCATACAGAAATGCTTTGTCGAGATCAGTTTGGAAGAAGTTGACTGGCCTGCACAGAGCCCTGACCTCAACCCCATCGAACACCTTTGGGATGAATTGGAATGCCGACTGCGAGCCAGGCCTAATCGCGAACAACAGTGCCCAACCTCACTAATGCTCTTGTGGCTGAATGGAAGCAAGTCCCCGCAGCAATGTTCCAACATCTAGTGGAAAGCCTTCCCAGAAGAGTGGAGGCTTTTATAACAGCAAAGGGGGCACCAACTCCATATTAATGCCCATGATTTTGGAATGAGATGTTCGACGAGCAGGTGTCCACATACTTTTGATCATGTAGTGTACATTTGCTGCACATGCCACAGTTATAGAGTGTTAGTCCCAAATAATGGTATTTTATGATAATATAACCTTTGTGCATACGTTGCTACTTACAATACTCTCCACTCTACCCATGTTTCTATAAAGTTAACTAGCTCAACAGATCCCAGGAGATTTCACTGATCCTCTTATAAAAACCACAGTGGCAAATAACAAAATGGTTTTACTGCTGGCTTTGAGGAGTCAGATATCGGATAAAACTGCTGTCAGCAGGCTGTATAGTCTGTTAAAAGGTCAAACTTAGGTTGAAAAAATGTTGGTCTCTTCAGAAAGACCACTTTAAAAGAATACTCGGCAGGCCTTCATGTGAGTTCTTATCTAAAATGTATCAAGTGTTTGGGAGCAGAAGGGTTTCTCATCATGAGAATACAGGTGTGCCAAGAACAAGTTCACTGATGAAATGTAAGATCTGTGTGGACTGGCCAATGAATAATAATCTGTGAGCAGGCCTTAGGCCTAGATTCAATCAGATCAAGCGTTAACCGGCGATAGTTGACACCCGCATAGCTGATGTTTTGGCAGTGTCGGAGGTGTACCTGCATTGGAGCTGCTCTTGATCACGAAGCCACACCCATCCTACTCGCGTTAGAAGTTCTGAACGAAAAAGTGTAAATAATTAAGCTCAAATTGAAAATCATTAAATGAAATCATAAGTATCAGCCTAATTGAGGTGTAGATTACATCTCACATTCCAGTGTGCAAACTTGTAAACAAGGCTGCATGGGATTTCTCTTAATGCGACTCCGTGCAGCCAATGGCAATGCCCGCTTCAGGTATAATACCAGGAGCCGCTTGTGGTTCCCTTTATGTCGGTCACTTGGTATAACATACTTCACCTGAAGAAAACTAAAAACACGCCCAACTGGCCAATGAATGCAGAGTCTGCAATAGGAAACCTCGCCTTCTTGGCTATAACACCGGGGCTCGCATTCATTTCTTTAATTCTTCGCTCTTCAGCTCGCCTGAAGAAGAACATTTCACACAATTTACAAATTTTTCAAGCACACAAAGACTAATGGATTCGGCTCCGGCTTAGGTGTCTGTTAGTGGGGAGAGAGTACTCGTCCCCGCAGATGTTGTGAGTTTTTCGTAGTTGTGTTTGCTAAAAGCTAACTACTTTCTGCTATGCTTGTGTAGCTAATGCTTCCTTATTTGGGTAGGATTTGTGTTTGCTAAAAGCCTACCACTTCTGCTCTGCTTATGTAGCCAGTGATTCCTTGCTTGAGTAAGATGGCTAGTGGTAAGAGTAAGTTAAAAAAGGCTAACCAGATGGATTTGAACCTCCGACCGTGCCCTAGGGCATGTGGTTTCACAATGAAAATTAAAGATACTCACAAGCGCTGTCCTGTTTGCCTGGGGTGGAAACACGCTCAGGCTGCCTTGGCTCGGACTAGTTTGTGTGACCGGTGTCACCGGCTGAGTTCAGGCTCTCTTGTAAGCTGACTTCTTAGGAATATTGGAGTTACTGGAGAAGGCCCTCTCTGTCATGTGGGGGACTGGGGTTAAGTTCCCCGATGGGCATCCCAGCCAAGCAATGACTAGCTGGCCTGGGTTCTCTGCTTCCCTGAAGGTGTTCGGGAACCGCATTCTGGAAAACTAGCTCCTGCAGCTTCTGCCACAGATATCGCGTTGGGCTGCAGAGCACCGGCACAGTGGTATGGCTCTCCTCTCCTTCGTAACGGAGGTAGCCCAGGTTGGGGAAAGTTTTACCACCTGTGATGACTGTGGTAAAGCATTGCTTGACTCTCTTTTTTTGCATGAATGTGGAATTGTTTTAGAGGGGGCGCGTCTAGCTTCCATGCCGTATGAGAAGCTAGTTAGCCACTTGGTCTCGGAGGCTAACATAGAGGCTAATTCTAGTCCTTCGCTCCTGAATGGAGCACGGCTGGTTCCGGTGGACCAGTGTCATCTCTGGTTGACTTTGTCACAAATAGCCTACCGGAGTGGGGGGAATGTATTTTGGGCGAGCCAATTTCGCAGAAGGAGTGTTTGGCACAGCTATGGAGTTCATGCAGTCCTGTTCCGAGGAGAAGCAAAAGCAGAAAGTAGCAGTGCTTTCTTGCTGCGTTTACGTTATGTTGGGAACTTGTGCAATATGACCTTCCTGCCGGGAAAATGCACATGAACGACCATCCAACTCTGGTTAATGACTCGGAGACTCTATGGTGGCGGAGGCAGCTTTGGCACCAGTCTGGTGTCAGGGGATCAGAATATTGGCCTTTCTGGACGATTGGCTGGTCGTAGCGGAGTCGGGAACAAGTGACGCTTCACGCTGCCACACTGTTTTCTGACATTTGGTCTCTGGGGTTCTTGGTGAATCACAGGAAAAGTTGTCTGACTCTGTCTCAACGTGTTCAGTTTTCTGGGTCTCGTTCTGGACTCAGTTCTGAATCGTGCGTTTTTGTCCCCACAGAGGAGGGTCGCATTCAGGCTCTGTCCGGCACGGTTTCAGCTGGGGCACTCTGTGCCTTTTTCGCATGTACCTGCGGCTACTGTGGTCTGATGGCCTCTATGATAGCTGTTGTGCCTCTGAGGCTTCTGTTGATGCATCTGTTCCAGCGCTGGGTGATAGCTATGCATTTGGACGCATCTCGCCATTGCCATTGGTTGACTGAAATTGACGGCTAGGGGTTTACCCTTTAACGTGATTATGACTATACAGTTGGCGCCAGCGCCCTCTACGAGAGGGTTGTATACGTATGTATAAATGGCAGGCGTTTAAGGGTTGGTGTCAGATTAAAGGAGTTTCTCCTTTTCAGAGTCCTTTGGTGGATATTTTGATGTTCTTGCAATAGCTTTTTGAGCAGGGCTTTTCTTTTTCTACATTGAAAGATTCTGTGGCAGCTATCTCAGCGTGTCATGTAGGGATTGATGGCTCTACCCCAGGCTCTCATCCTCTGGTGGTGCGGTTCCTGAAAGGCATGCGTCGGCTCAGACCAGTGTTTAAGCCTATGGCACTGACCTGGGACCTGGCTTTGGTCCTGGACACTGTGTGAGCCTCCTTTTGAACCATTGGAGTCTGTGGACCTGGAGGTCCTTTCCTACAAGACTGCCCTGCTCATGGCCTTGGCTTGGGCCAAACACGTTGGGGCAATCTTCACTCGCTATCAGTATACCCTTCCTGTTTGTAGTTTGCGCCTGGTGACTCCAAGGTGGTGTTATGTCCTACTGCAGCTTTTTCTCCTAAGGTTATGCCTATATACTAAAGGGCTCTAGCTTTTGAGTTGTTCCCTGTCTCACCTCCTGCATTTGTTTCCAGTGAACAACGGAGGTTGCATGGCCTGTGTCCAGTGCGCGATTTACGCATGTATATGGATAGGACAAAGGATATCCGCATTTGTGACCAGCTTTTTGTCTGTTTTGCTAATACAACTCGGGGTAGGGCACTTTCTAAGCAGCATCTTTCTCATTGGATTGTGGAGGCTATTCCCCTGGCATGTGACAGCAAAGGACAGGGGTTGCCTAGCGGTGTGCGTGTTCACTCCACTAGGTGTGTGGCGGCTTATTGGGCATTGTTCAGGGGCATGACAATTGGTGATATCTGTGCTGCAGCGAGTTGTGGTTCCCCACATGCCTTTGTAAGGTTTTATCACTTGGACGTATGTTCTTATGGCTAGGTCTGGGAGCGGGTGTCCGGCAGCGCGCAGAGTGCGCATTTATCAGGGTTACCACAGTTCTCTGTGGGTTTGAGCCTTGGGCTGCCGTGGCAGCGCGCGAGTACACAGTTTCCAGGTTACTGCAGGTTTTCTGTGGGTTTGAGGTTTGCCGTGGTTCATCAACTCTGGTCGATGCTATGCAGTGCGTGTCTGCGCTTTACCAAGTCACGACAGGTGTTCTGTTGTTTTGGACTTGCAGTTCCTTGTACGAGTTCTGACATTTCAGGCTTGCAATGTAAATATTGTTCTTGGAACCGTAGGGTCTATGGACTTGGGCTGATGTGGCAGTGTGTCAGTGTGCATAGCCAAGTTGCAGCATGTTCTGGTTCCCTATATGGTGCCCTGAATGTTCAGGCCTCATGAGGCTCTGACAGTTCAGGCTTCTCAGGTAAGTATTAGAGAAAAAGGTGGCTTCTGTAACCCCTTTTTGGAGCCATTGGAACATGTGTGTGCTTGGGCTGCCGTGGGCTTCCTAGTTTGGTTCCATCTGAGCCGGCTTGGGGCGTGATTGTATGACCCCATAGTATGTTATACCGAGTGACCGACTGAAAGGGAACATACAGTTATGAATATAACTACTGTTCCCTGAAGGAGGGAACGAGGTTTAACATATTTTGGCCCCGCGCCATCAGGGGGTTTGGGCTCGCTGATGAGCGGTCCTGAATTTAAGAAATGAATGCAAGCACTGGTGTTATAACCAGGAAGGCAGGGCTCTGAATTTAGGCATGTTTTTGTTTTTTTGAGGTGAATATGATTGGTCGTTGACTCCCCATAGTAGTTATATTCATACCTGTATGATTTGACAGCTCTAACGCAGTTCCACCTCCGACACCGTCAAAACAACCGCTATGCGGATGTCGGCTAAAGAGGATCTGATTGAATAGAGCCCTTAATCTATTGAGAAACATACATAGAGTAACGAAGCGAGTCTTATAAGTGATCCATATTCAGACAAGTCTTTCCAATTACAAAAATACCTCTTAAAGAATTTGTGACAGTAGGACATGGCTGTGTGAAAGTCCTGACAAAAACCCAAGTCTCGTCTTGAGGCTCTCCCCACCCACATCTCTCTAACCAGTGAACTTGACCTCAACAGAGGGAAAGCAGCCCAAAAGTGGTCAAGCCACTTCTCAGCTTCGCTATCTGCCAGCACAAAAGGCACACAACAGATCTGAGGAGAACATCTGTATTCCACAGAACCTTTCAGTTAGGGAAAGCCTTCCCATTCACAAACTCTCCAGCCACATATCAATATTGCCTCTACAAAAACACTACTGACGTGAATGGCCTTTGACAATGAACCTTAGACTGACACAGAGATGTTAAACAATTATGTTGTAATACCATTCAACATAGCTGAAAACATACCTATGCACTTGGGCTGATTCAGAAGAAAAATATTTAGACCTAGGCCTGTATTTTTGGCACAATGTTGAATCAAGAACCACGTCAATCATCTGTAATGTCTGTATGTCACATAGACTCCAGTCTACACAACAAGTTCCTGAAAATTGGTGTGTTGGCTTGAGCCTAAACTGTAATTTGACTTGAAACTTTTTACGGTTTGACGTTTGCTGCTAGTCTAAAATGTGGCCTTTTACACCTCATTAAAAAGAGCTTTGGCTCATGGCTGGTTGAATGGCCCCCTATCTTCTTTGTTGTTTATGAGTAAGTCGACACTAAATAGCCACCGTCAGAGTGTGCCCTAAAACTGACCCTGGAGCTAATGACAGATCTGAGTACAGATGAAGCAAGACATTAGAGACACTGAGAGACCAGAGCTTTTACCACCTGGGAGGTAGGCTACACCACTGGACATCTATAGTACAGTAACTGAACATTTGAAAAGGAGACCTTTGAAAGAGGAAAATGGCTGTGAGTATCACTTTTTTAAGGGTTGCCACAGTGGGATGTGTTCAAGTATTAGTGAGCTGTAATTATGCTTTAGTTAAGTTTTTGTGTGTTTGAGTCAGACTGTCTCACATTCCTATTATCTAGGGGGTGAATCCTAACTTGAGAAATGTGCACGTTTTGTATAAATTGTGCACTGACGTCCATGGGAGAGTTTAGTTTTAATTGTGCACATTTCTCAGCTCTATCACAGACACTTTTTAATTGTGGTTTCTAAAGCATTCCCATTACATAACATGAATATTTTGTTTTTCAGAAAACGTTGGGTTTTCATTACTCTTCGGATGCCAAAGGATTTCCATGGCGATATAAAAGCCAAAGAATGTTGTGCACAACTCAATCAGTCTCGGGAAAGTATTGATATATGACTGTCTTTAGCTCTGACTCCCAGTGCCTGCATCATTCTCCATCTGTTTTGCTTTAGAGGAAATATTGTGTTATGATGAGAAACTAGTGTGGCATGTGTTGCAATTTTAGGATTGTCGATGCAGTCGACTTGGACAGCCAAACCTTAGATTAGTTATTGTAGTTTCGTCCTGGCCTAGGGAGAGGGATGTGATGAGTCACTAAATTAAGTCCATTGCCCACCTCTGATTAACTAAATCTACAGTAAAACACCTGAGATCCTGGGGCGAAATGAATTTCAAGCAGTTCCACAGGAAAATGTGCAGGTTTACTAAACAACCAGTTATGAGAAACCCTTCAGCAGTACGGGGTATGACTTTGCAATAACCATACCGTTATATGGTTATACTTTTGCTACTTGTTAGTAGGAAAAGCCGAAAAACAAAAAGCACAAGAACATGGATATTGAATAGTCAATATTCAGGAATCCATTGACAGTAATCCAACATACTGTAGCAATAACTCCACTTTATGACTATTCCCAGTGGTTGTTGCATCACTCTGGTCCGTGCTGAGCTGCAGCAGGAGGCTGATAGAGCCCAGAGAGATAAGAGTGTAGTCGTAGAGACTGGTAGTGCTGCTGTCTTCAGTTCCTCTAGCCACGGCCAAGGAGAACACATTATAGCCCAGCGCTGGGCTGTTCTGATCTGAACCTCCTACACTCACGTACACCACAACGCTCCAACGCTCTTTATCAGCTCAGCTGCTCTGGGGAGCTATGCTCAATTACACACACACACACAAGGAAACACACAAATGTGCGTGTATTCACGTGCGCGCGCGCGCGCGCACACACACACACACACACACACACATACATAGTCACGTATGGAGTCAGTATGGGGATTTACAATACTAGTTCATATACAACTACTTAACTGAGACTACACAGTAAGCCAGTGTCCTTCCCTCATTCCTCTACATGTAACACAGTGACCCCAAACACTAGGGGTCTATACAGTCACGAGGCTACCATGTTATTCTCACTACAGATCAAAGAGGACAATCAGGCCCCTTTCAAACAGGTTGGTCTCCGCAGAGCACACATCACTACACTGTTTGTACGTTATGACCACACCCTTAAGAGCAGTGTGTGTGTGTGTGTGTGTGTGCTTGCATGTGTGTGTGTGTGTGTGCGTGCATGCATGCTTGCATGTGTGTGTGTGTATGCATGTGTGTGTATCTAGAAGTTCCTGCTGGGCTTCCTGCTTAGAAATGTCATCGGTGGTGTTGTGATTGTGAGTGCTCTGTAAATATGTATCTACCACACCAGTGACTCACTGGATAAACAAGAGAGAGAAGCTGTTTTTTCACCCTGCGTGGTTCCCATCAAGCTCTTTGAAGGAATGTGATTGTAGATGGTGAAATATGTCTCAGCAGCTTATGCTTGTTTTAGTTCCAGATCCTTCTCTTTTTTTTCTTGTCTTAAATCGATTGTGCATTTGAATGATAACCAAAACAGTCTCCTGGTAACCAGGTAACACAAAAACAAGTTAGACATTTAACACCTGCAGTGATGGAAGACCTTTTTATTGATTGTTTTACTACGTGACGAACCATTAATGCCTTTGTAATCACGTATGCACTTCACCTTAGATAAGATTGTCTTAAGGGACAGCCATCTAATAAAAGTACATTTAGTTAAAGATCTACAAAACTCGAACCAACTAACTGTACAGTAGTTGGCAACAGTTCAGAATGTCTATTTCTAAAGTGTGTGATTTCATTTCAACTTTTGTCACAGTTGGAAAACACCAGAAAGTCCACCGCATGAAAAACAACCCTTTTTCTCTCCATTCGATTCTTCTCTTTTATTCTATTCTTTGTTGAACCTTGAACCCTTATCTCAGTCAGAGGACAGTCTGTCAATGTCTCTGGGAAGGAGGACTCTATCTCAGGGATGGCCTCAGTCTGATCTCATCTCTCCAACACTCCAGCATGCTGTAAATGTTCAACATACACCTTACCAATTCAGATGTGCAGTCCTCAGTCTAGAGTATAACGGTCCCAAACCAACCCTGGTTTACCATAGTCAAAGTGCTACAGTCAATAGTCTCGCCAAGTACCCAAATGAGTGGACCACTGAAGAAAGAAGTGAAGAGAGACAATCAAGTAGTAGAAAAGTAAAAGAAAAGGTTTATGTTGGAAGGAGTGGGAGTTACCTACTTACAACTGTCTTATCAGAGCTGCCATGCTCCCTGCACAGTGTCTGTGTGTTAATTCAACCTGAAGTCTGGTAGAAGTTCTGCTCTGCTGCTCTGGAATGGGCTCAGTGCTTCAGCCCTTAGCCTGTAACCTGGCATGACATCCCCCGCCCCAGGCCTAGTGATGGAGCGGTTATCCACAGCCATTTCACATGGGAACAGACCATGCAGGCAACAGCAGTCTTATTCACTCTACAGGACAGGTGCCAAGCAGCTCCATACCATCACAGCTGAGCACAGGAGACTGACAGGTCATATGTGCTCATAGGCTGACTGATAGGGATGGCCCTGGGTTAAATGGTGCAGCTCAGTGAATACTGTTCATGTGAGTCAGTGAACTGGTGCTGTGCTTAAATTATCCTGGTTGGTGGAATGTTCTTATCATATAAGTGTCAGATCAGGGGCTCTATTTTCGGCTGGCTTTAAGGCGACGCTAGTGTCAAACGTACATTAGGACTAGGCACCGGTGGAGCGGACTACTCTGGCACTGGAGTGGAGCAGCTGACCGGAGCTGGACTGGGCACCGGTGGAGCGGACTGCTTTGGCACCGGACTGGAGACACGCACCACTGGTTACGCACCACAGTGCGTAAAGCCGGCGCATAGCCTGGTGCCTGCACGGTCACACGCTCCTCAAAGCGAGTGCGGGGAGTTGGCTCTGCTAAACCTGGCTCCGCCAGTCTCTGCTCTAAGGACTGAGCTCTCTGCCTCTGGAGGGTTAACTCCTCTCTCAGCTCCTCCTGTTGTCTGGCCAGCTCCTCTCTCAGTGCATCCACTGACTCCTTCTCCCTGAGGGCCTCCTGCAGTGCCTCCTTCTGAAGGGAGAGCTCTTGCTCCCTCTTATCTATCAGCTCCCGTAAGGTGGTGGCCTCCTCTTTCAGAGTGCTGAGCTGTAGGTCTTTAGCTGCTTGGAGGGCCTCCATCTTCAGAGTGGCCTCCTCTATAGCTCTCTCCTCCTTCACAGTCAGCCCTTTCAGGGCCTCCTGCTGCGTCGCCAACCACCCCATGTGCCTTCCCAAAATGTTTTATTGGGGCTGCCTCTCGGGCTTCCTTCGCCGTTTTTTCTCCCTCGCTGCCTCCGTCTGCTCCCAAGGAAGGCGATCCATACCTGCCTGGATCTCCTCCCACGTCCATGATCCTTTTCCGTCTAATATCTCCTCCCATGTCCATGATGTCTGCTCCTCCTGTTCACGCTGCTTGGTCCTTTGGTGGTGGGATCTTCTGTCACGTTCGGACCAAGGTGCAGCGTGGTATGCGTACATAGTCGTTTATTTGAATAAACACAGACAAAATAATAAAATCCAACAGAACGTGAAGTTCAAGAGGCTAAACATCAAACAAGCCAAACAGAAAGTATGATCCCCAATCAGAGACAACGACCGACAGCTGCCTCTGATTGGGAACCACACCCGGCCAACATAGAAATATATAAATTTGATTTCACACCCTGACCAACCCAACTAGAGATCTCAATGTCAGGGCGTGACAGCCGATTTTATGATATCATTACATTTTACATTTATTTTTTGTTGTTGTTGTTATTTTAAACAGATTGCTTGTTTTTTGTTTAATTTTATTACAACCAATCTTATAAGAATTATTGGTTTTATGGTTACAATGTTTGTGGCACGCATGCAATGTAACATCTGGATATGTGTGAATGCGATCTGTAAGATGGTTCCAATATGTATATAAAACATAGGCCTATTTGGGAGAAGTATAACGGTGAGTGGAATTGAATGCTTATATAACCCAGGTAGAGAGAGGTCAGTGTCCTTAATTAACCACAGATGTCTGGGTTAGATTACCTACCATACGGTCAACCACAGCCCTGAGGTTAGCCTAAGACAGTCCAGTATCAGTAACAGGTCAAATATCAGTCACTTCTCTCATTAGGTCACGTACAAAGCTTACAGTCCAACCCAAGAAAAATACAAAGTAAATATGTCCTTACATAATGACAAAATGCCACTGGACCACAGTTGTTGACATATATTTCATTAATACCATTCAGATGTACTGTATTTCGCTATGTACAGTACCAGTCAAAAGTTTGGACACACCTACTTATTCAAGGGTTTTTCTTTATTTTTACTATTTTCTACATTGTAGAATAATAGTGAAGACATCAAAACTATGAAATAACACATTTGGAATCATGTAGTAACCAAAAAAGTGTTACAGTTTTTTCCAACTGCTTACACACAAAATCTTTTCATGTCACACGATTTTTGAAACCTCTCACTCAAAGTGCAAAACTACACACCAAATCTCCAAAACCATAAGCTATTTCTCAGCCTTTGACTCAGTTGTCAATTGCATAAAACACTTTTTTTCAAAACACTACACACAATTCTCTACCTAAAACACAAAAATCTAACAGGAAGTGACTTGCTTTCCTTTTCCAAACACAACCAATAAAAATGCTACACTTATTCACCAGGACACACACACACTCCTCACATGTGCAAACACTAATTGCTTAACTGATCACTAACCAATCACTGCTTTACTGTAGTATAGGACTGTTTTGATCAATGGATGCCAACAATGGACAGAGAGCAAGAGGAGTAGGAGGGAGAGGCAGGGGACAACGAGGACAAATTCAAAGACGAATAGTTGGAAGAGGAGGAGGAGGAGTAGGAGGAAGAGGAAGAGGAAGAGGAAGAGGAAGAGGAAGAGGAAGAGGAAGAGGAAGAGGAAGAAGAGGACGAGGACGAGGGCAAAGAAGAGAAGGAAGGAGAGCCATCTCTGATGAGATTAGGGCAACACTTGTTGATCATGTGATCAACCACGGTTTGACCATGAGAGAGGCTGGACTGAGAGTCCAGCCCAACTTGAGTCGATTTACAGTGGCGTCCATAATTCGAACCTTCAGAAATGAGAACAGGTATGCAACTATCTAATGACTATTTTAGCATTACAGTAATGTACTGTAAAATACGTATGACTGCATAGTATTGCATAAACATTTGTAACTCTAAGCCATCCATTTACTGCACTGCATTGAATGAATGAGGTTGGTTATCATGCTGTATTACATTTTTGTGTACATTGTTTACAGTTCCTATGCTGAACACGTACTGTGTTTGAATTTTGTACAGAGTGGAAAGGCAAAGACATCATGGAGGACGAGGACGCTTGTTTACAGATGTACAAGAGACTGCAATTATAAATATGGTTTTGGCCAACAATGCAATTAGCATTTGAGAGATAAGAGAACATATCTTGAATAATGACACCATATTTAACAACATCAATGCTGTAAGCCTGTCGACCATACAACGCATCCTCCAATGGCACCAAGTGACGATGAAACAACTTTACAAGGTGCCATTTGAGAGAAACTCTGACAGAGTCAAGAATCTGCGACATGACTTTGTAGAGGTATGTATGCAACACTACTTCCAGTACTTCAGACATACCATATTTACTCATCTGTATATCATTCTGTCTGTTACAGAGAGTATTGGAGATGGATGCCCATGTAAATGTATTTATGTGGATGAGGTTGGCTTCAACCTCACCAAAACCAGGCGCCGCGGAATAAATGTAATAGGACAGAGGGCAATTACCAATGTCCCTGGACAGCGTGGGGGAAATATAACTATGTGTGCTGCCATCACTCAAAACGGGGTCCTCCATCACAATGCCACACTGGGTCCGTACAACACCGGCCATATGCTCACTTTTCTGGATGCAATTTACACAATGCTTGTCCCTGATCCAGATCAGGAGCCTGCTAGATTTGTGGTTATATGGGACAATGTTAGTTTTCACCGGGCTGTTCTGGTCCAAAACTGGTTTGCCACCCATCCACAATTTGTAGTTTTGTACCTACCCCCATATTCACCTTTTCTAAATCCCATAGAGGAATTCTTCTCAGCCTGGCGCTGGAAAGTGTATGATCGCCAACCCTATGCCCGCATGCCGCTACTTCAGGCAATGGAGGACGCATGTGGGGACATAGAGGAAAGCCTCTGTCCGAGGTTGGATACGCCATGCTAGGAGATACAGTACTTCCCTCGATGTTTGGCAAGAGAAAACTTATCTTGTGATGTGGACAAAGTATTGTGGCCAGACCCAGCCCGGAGAAGAGATGAAGCGTAGCTTAGCACTGGTGACTGCCCCCCCCCCTACCAAATTCCTGGACTGCACCCCCGGGACCCCCCACACACAATTGTGTTCTTTACTGTATTCTAAAGAATATACTTTTGGTTGTCACGATCGTCTTGAGAAGTGGACCAATGCACAGTGTGGAATGTGAACATACTTTATTTTTGAATGATCACACGAAACAAAACAACAAACGATACGAAACGTGAAGTCCTTGGTTACAATACAAACCATACGGAACAAGATCCCACAACACACTTTGGAAAACAGGCTGCCTAAGTATGGTCCTCAATCAGAGACAACAAGCAACAGCTGATTCACGTTGCCTCTGATTGAGAACCACACCGGCCAACATAGAAACAAATGAACTAGAATATCACCCTAGCACACAAAACACAAAGAAACAATACACCCTGGCTCAACATAACAGAGTCCCAGAGCCAGGGCGTGACAGTACCCCCCCCCCCCCAAAGGCGCGGACTGCGACCGCGCCAAACATAAACCGAACAGGGGAGGGCCGGGTGGGCATTCCTCCTCGGAGGCGGTTCCGGCTCCGGGCATGACCCCCACTCCCTCTCTAACCCCCCAAAGCGCCCCTGGTCCGGTCTGGCCCTGCTGGCCGGAGCTGGACTGAACACTGGTGGAGCGGATTGCTCTAGCTCCGGAGTGGAGCAGCTGACCGGTGCCGGACCAGGCACCGGTGGAACAGGCACGGGCTGTGCCGGACTGACGACGCGCACCACAGGCTTGGTGCGGGGATCAGGGACGGGCCGGACCGGGCTGACGACGCGCACCATTGGCTTGGTGCGGGGAGCAGGGACGGGCCAAACCGGGCTGACGAAGCGCACCACTGGTTTGGGGCGGGGAGCAGGAACAGGCCGGACCGGGCTGACGACGCGCACCATTGGCTTGGTGCGGGGAGCAGGGAAGGGCCGAACCGGGCTGACGAAGCGCACCACTGGCTTGGTGCGGGGAGCAGGGACGGGCCGAACCGGGCTGACGAAGCGCACCACTGGTTTGGTGCGGGGAGCAGGGACGGGCCGAACCGGGCTGACGAAGCGCACCACTGGCTTGGTGCGGGGCGCAGGAACAGGCCGGACCGGGCTGACAACGCGCACCATTGGCTTGGTGCGGGGAGCAGGGACGGGCCGAACCGGGCTGACGAAGCGCACCACTGGCTTGGTGCAGGGAGCAGGGACGGGCCGAACCGGGCTGACGAAGCGCACCACTGGTTTGTTGCGGGGAGCAGGGACGGGCCGAACCGGGCTGACGAAGCGCACCACTGGCTTGGTGCGGGGAGCAGGAACAGGCCGGACCGGGCTGACGACGCGCACCATTGGCTTGGTGCGGGGAGCAGGGATGGGCCGAACCGGGCTGACGAAGCGCACCACTGGCTTGGTGCGGGGAGCAGGGACGGGCCGAACCGGGCTGACGAAGCGCACCACTGGTTTGGTGCGAGGGGCAGGAACAGACCGGGCTGGCGATGCGCCCCACAGGCTTGGTGCGGGGAGCAGGGACGGGCCGAACCGGGCTGACGAAGCGCACCACTGGCTTGGTGCGGGGAGCAGGGACAGGCCGAACCGGGCTGACAAAGCGCACCACTGGTTTGGTGCGTGGAGCAGGGACAGGCCGAACCGGGCTGACAAAGCGCACCACTGGTTTGGTGCGAGGGGCAGGAACAGGCCGGACCGGGCTGGCGACGCGCCCCACAGGCTTGGTGCGAGGGGCAGGAACATGCCGGACCGGGCTGACGACGCGCACCACAGGCTCGGTGCGAGGGACAGGAACAAGCCGGACCGTACTGGGGACACACACCACTGGCCCTACGCGGGGATCAGGAACGGGCCGGACCGGACTGGCAACACACCCCAGTACCTCTTGCCGTGCCTCTACATCCTCCTTCCCCCTGGTGACCAGTGACTCCCGTAACCTGGCGGCCTCCTGCTGCCCCGTCATCCACGGCGTGAGCCCCCCCCTAAAAATGTTCTGGGCATGTCTCCTCCCCGTGGGCCAGGCCTCCATGGCTCTCGCCAGACTCTTGCTCCTCTGCTCCCAAGTCCAGCCTCTCTCCTCCTCCCGCGGCTTGACCCAGTCGAGGTTGATGTTCGTTAGAGTCCTCTCTGGCGTTGGCTCCTGGACACGCTGCTTGGTCCAGTTAAGGTGGGATCTTCTGTCACAATCGTCTTGAGAAGTGGACCAATGCGCAGCGTGGAATGTGAACATACTTTATTTTTGAATGATCACACGAAACAAAACAACAAATGATACGAAACGTGAAGTCCTTGGTTACAATACAAACCATACGGAACAAGATCCCACAACACACTGTGGAAAACAGGCTGCCTAAGTATGGTTCCCAATCAGAGACAACAAGCAACAGCTGATTCACGTTGCCTCTGATTGAGAACCACACCGGCCAACATAGAAACAAATGAACTAGAATATCACCCTAGCACACAAAACACAAAGAAACAACACACCCTGGCTCAACATAACAGAGTCCCAGAGCCAGGGCGTGACATTGGTTTACATATGTTTATGGTTTTGTTGTATGCTGCTGTATACAACAGTAATGTTTGGCCTAATAAATATTTTCTGTTTCTACATTGCATTGGTGTTTACAGTGTACTTGTTACCCCTCTCAGCAGATTACTTTCACTGTAGAACATTGTATTGAAATGTAGATATAAGCCTATGAAAGACCAAAGAGCTTTAGATTTAGAACAACAGTGTTTACATGGTATATCCAAAAATGTACTATTATGAAAGTAGTGTTTGCCATTTGATGCAAATGCTTCATTCTGACATGTGTTTATGGCATTTTGAATGCAGTGTTACATTTTGAAGGAGATGTGAGGCATTTTGCATTTTGTGTGTGCAGTTTTGGGAATTGTGTGTAGAGTTTTGAAAAAAGGCGACATAGTTTTGAAAACGTGTGTAAGCATTTGGAAAAAACTGTAAAAAAATCTAAATATATTTTAGATTCTTCAAAATAGCCACCCTTTGCTTTGATGACAGCTTTTCCAACAGTCTTGAAGGAGTTCCCACATATGCTGAGCACTTGTTGGCTGCTTTTCCTTTACTCTGCGGTCCAACTCATTCCAAACCATCTTAATTGGGTTGATGTCGGGTGATTGTGGAGGCCAGGTCATCTGATGCAGCACTCCATCACTCTCCTTGGTCAAATAGCCCTTACACAGCCTGGAGGTGTGTTTTGGGTCATTGTCCTGTTGAAAAACAAATGATAGTCCCTCTAAGCGCAAACCAGATGGGATGGCGTATCGCTGCAGAATGCTATGGTAGCCATGTTGGTTAAGTGTGCCTTGAATTCTAAATTACTCACCGACAGTGTTACCAGCAAAGCACCCCACACCATAACACCTCCTCCTCCATGCTTCACGGTGGGAACCACACATGCAGAGATCATCCGTTCACCTACTCTGCGTCTCACAAAGACACGGCGGTTGGAACCAAAAATCTCAAATTTAGACTCATCAGACCAAAGGACAGATTTCCACTGGTCTAATGTCCATTGTTCGTGTTTCTTGGCCCAAGCAAGTCTCTTCTTATTATTGTTGTCCTTTAGTTGTGGTTTCTATGCAGCAATTCGACCATGAAGGCCTGATTCACGCAGTCCCCTCTGAACAGTTGATGTTGAGATGTGTCTGTTACTTGAACTCTGTGAAGCATTTATTTGGGCTGCAATCTGAGGTGCAGTTAACTCTAATGAACTTAGCCTCAGCAGAGGTAACTCTGGGTCTTCCTTTCCTGTGGTGGTCCTCATGAGAGCCAGTTTCATCATTGCGCTTGATGGTTTTTGTGACTGCACTTCAAGAAACTTTCAAAGTTCTTGAAATCTTCTGGATTGACTGACCTTCATGTCTTAAAGTAATGACTGTTGTTTCTCTTTGCTTATTTGAGCTGTTCTTGCCATAATATGGACTTGGTCTTTTACCAAATAGGGCTATCTTCTGTATACCAACCCTACCTTGTCACAACACAACTGATTGGCTCAAATGCATTAAGAAGGAAATAAATTCCACAAATTAACTTTTAACAAGGCACACCTGTTAATTGAAATGCATTCCAGGTGACTACCTCATGAAGCTGGTTGAGAGAATGTCAAGAGTGTGCAAAGCTGTCGTCAAGGCAAAAGGTGGCTACTTTGAAGAACCTCAAATGTAAAATATATTACAATTGTTTAACACTTTTTTGGTTACTACATGATTCTATATGTGTTATTTCATAGTTTTGATGTCTTCCCTATGATTCTACAATGTAGAAATAGTAAAAATAAAGGAAAACCCTGGAATGAGTAGGTGTGTCCAAACTTTTGACTGGTACTGTATATAGATATACACATTCTATATCTGTGATATTATACATACACACCCATAGCACTAACTGGGGCCTAACTCGTATCCCTCCATCTTCGTGCAGTACAGTGGCCAAGTTCAAGTAGAAGAGGTCCTGTTCAGGTAAAGGTGTTTGAACCAGCTGTAAGGCCTTTTCTTCTGCACACACAAAAGGCTTTGTTCTGTTGGCATAGCCAAGATTAACATCCTTATCTTCTCCACTCTAGTTTCTTCAGCCACAGCGTGTCAATATTGATAGGCCACGTGGACTGTACAGTAATTATTGTCCCAATAGAACCTGAGTGGCGTTGCACAACTCTACAAACCCATCAATCAGGTAGATTTATACTGAACAAAATGTTAACGCAACGTGTAAAGTGTTGGTCCCATGTTTCATGAGCCTGAATAAAAGATCCCAGACATTTTCCATATGCACAAAAAACATATTTCTCTCCAATTTTGTGCTGAAATTTGTTTACATCCCTGTTAGTGAACATTTCTCCTTTGCCAAGATAATCCATCCACCTGACAGGTGTGGCATATCAAGAATCTGATTAAACAGCATGATCATTACACAGGTGCAGCTTTTGCTGGAGACGATTAAAAAGCCACTCTAAAATGTGCAGTTTTGTCACACAACGCAATGCCACAGATGTTTCAAGTTTTGAGGGAGTGTGCAATTGGCATGCTTACTGCAGGAACATCCACCAGAGCTGTTACCAGAGAATTGAATGTTCATTTCTCTACCATAAGCCGCCTCCAATGTCGTTTTAGAGAATTTGGCAGTACATCCAACCAACCTCACAACCACAGACCACGTGCAACCACGCCAGCCCAGGACCTCCATATCCTGTTTCTTCACCTGCGGAATCGTCTGAGACCAGCCACCCAGACAGCTGATGAAACTGTGGGTTTGCACAACCGAAGAATTTCTACACAAACTGTCAGAAACCGTCTCAGGGAAGCTCATCTGCATGCTCGTCGTCCTCACCAGGGTCTTGACGTGACTGCAGTTTGGCGTCGTAATCGACTTCAGTGGGCAAATGCTCACCTTCGATGGCCACTGGCACGCTGGAGAAGTGTCCTCTTCACAGATGAATCCCGGTTTCAACTGTACCGAGCAGATGGCAGACAGCGTGTATGGCATCGTTTGGGCGAGCGGTTTGCTGATGTCAACGTTGTGAGCATAGTACTCCATGGTGGCGGTGGGGTTATGGTATGGGCTGGCATAAGCTACGGACAACAAACACAATTGCATTTTATCGATGGCAATTTGAATGCACAGAGATACCATGACGAGATAATGAGGCCCATTGTCGTGCCATTTATCCGCCGCCATCACCTCACGTTTCAGCATGATAATGCACCACTGCATGTCGCAAGGATCTGTCCACAAGCTGAAAATGTCCCAGTTCTTCCATGGCCTACATATTCACTAAACATGTCACCCATTGAGCATGTTTGGGATGCTCCGGATCGTGTTCCAGTTCCCGCCAATATCCAGCAACTTCGCACAGCCATTGAAGAGGAGTGGGACAACATTCCACAGGCCACAATCAACAGCCTGATCAACTCTATGCGAAGGAGATGTGTCGCGCTGCTTGAGGCAAATGGTGGTCACACCAGATACTGACTGGTTTTCTGATCCACGCTCCTACGTTTTTTTTTGAAGGTATCTGTGACCAACAGATGTATATCTGTATCCCCAGTCATCTGAAATCCATAGATTAGAGCCTAATGAATTTATTTCAATTGACTGATTTCCTTATATGAACTGTAACTCAGTAAAATCTTTGAAATTGTTGCATGTTGCGTTTATATTTTTGTTCTGCGTATTTCTCGGAGAAAAGCAAACAGAAGCGTGAAAAGCCAGTGAGAGCCACACAGGTTTGGAAAATGTAACAGTAAAGTGTCTGTTGACATCAATGTCCCGACGGATAAAGGCCTTTGATTTGATTTACCTTGGCTATTAGCTGCCTTTCAGCATGTTTTTAACATGTTTTTAGAGCAGAAGAACTGGCTCTACAGTGTTATTTTTAGCGTCATAATGTGTGTTTTCAATGCACACTTCATTGTGATGTTGAGTAAACATATCAAACGCACAGCAGTATGTGTAGGATATTACCTCAGTGTCTTTCATCTGCACACACACATACACACACACACACACACACACAACACACACACACACTATGAGAAGACATACACACAATACCTAGGAACCGAGCCAAGGTTGTGGACGGAGCTGGTGCTGGAGCAATCAACTATTGTCAAAGCCCTGAAAACAAAAAAAACTAAAAGGAAAAGGTCCCTCTATAGGCTACATTCCTGAGAACAAACCTAGAAGGAAGTGTCATTGTATTTCAAGCAAGGCTTTTTAATAAATCTACCCCCACAACGAGCGGAGAGCGTTATTTCGGCCTGAGCTCACTGCTATTCTGAAGAAGAAAAACAATTGGGAAGACGTCACCTCTATGACCAGCCTGTGTGAAGCGTCCACTAAAGTAGTGTGTTTCATTCATCCATGGCCCCCTTTTAGAGCAGTGAACTCAGTCGACAAAATGTGTCATAACCCCTGGAGAAGAATGCAGTTCAGCAAGAAAAACAGAAAATACACTGAGTGTACACAAACTGTCACGACTTCCGCCGAAGTTGGTGCCTCTCCTTGTGCGGGCGGCTATCGGCGGTCGTCGTCACCGGCTTTCTAGCTGCCACCGATCTACGTTTCTGTTTTCCATTTGTTTTGTCTGTATTGTACACACCTGGTTCCCATTATGTTAAATTGTTTCCCTATATAACCCTCTGGTTCCCTCGTGGTGTTGTCCGTGATTGTTCTTTGTTTGGTGTTTATACTGCTGTGAGCTGATGTATTTCCCTGCGTGGAAATTAGATTTGTTGTTTTTTCTAGTAAAGTTCGTCTGTTACTCAGTTCTGTGTCCTGCGCCTGACTCCGTCCTACCGCTGCACACTGACACCTGACACAAACATTAAGGACACCTGCTCTTTCCATGACAAACTGACCAGGTGAATCCAGGTGAAAGCTATGATCCCTTATTGATGTCACTTGTTAAATCCACTTCAATCAGTGTAGATGAAGGGGAGGAGATAGGTTAAAGGATGATTTTTAAGCTAGTCACAATTGAGACATGGATTGTGTATGTGTGCCATTCAGAGGGTGAATGGGCAAGTCAAAAGATTGAAGTGCCTTTGAACGGGGTATGGTAGTGAGTGCCAGTCGCTGCTGGATCTTTCACGCTCAACAGTTTCCAGTTTCAAGAATGGTCCACCACCCAATGGACATCCAGCCAACTTGACACAACTGTGGAAATCATTGGAGTCAACATGGGCCAGCATCCCTGTGGAACGCTTTCAACACCTTGTAGAGTCCATGCCCCGACCAATTGAGGCTGTTCTGAGGGCAAAAGGGGGGGGGGGGGGGGGGGTGCAACTCAATATTATGAAGGTGTTTCTAATGTTTGGTATACTCAGTGTATATATGTTTGAAATAGAGAATAAATGATTAGCATGAGCAATTCTTCACAAACTCTCAAAGTCAGCCAATGCAGGCCTTACAGCTCCTTTGTTGTTGTCATAGTAATTTCAGTCCAAAAAAGGTGCCCCTATAAGCATGTGAGGTGTCATGTGTTTTTTCCACAAGGGCTGTGTGAATGTAAACTACACGTCTGTCTGCCATCAAAGGTGCATTAAAAAACCCAGGTCCAGAGAGAAAAACAGTCTATGGTTGGTGGCAGAAGCACAACACAGAACAAGGACTCATATTCAGCCAGGAATGAGGTGTCTTCTGTGGTTGCTACTTACAAAGCGGGGAACTTGAAGCCACCTGAGAAACTAACAGCACAGGACTGTGGAATGTCGACTGAAGAGCCAAAACCACAAATATTCAGAAAAAATTTGAATTGGCTGGTATTTTACAACTTGGGCTTTATGGGCAGTAACTTAGAAAATCGAAGGTAAAAAACAAGTTGTAATTATCCACACACTTACTGCACTCCTTTGACACACTTTGGAGTAAAGAACAGTGGACTAAACTAAATAGCATACACACTAGCTTCATACTACATAACTGCAGTGCAGTTGAAAAATGAGCCAGAAGTGTAACAGTATATAATGTATAAATCACCAGACTAAATTGAATCAACCTATTCTTAGCACAAGCTGCTATATGATAAAATATAAAAGGAATATAACAGGAATCATTTAAGTTATGCTATAGTAACCATATTCTACAATAGTTACCATTTCACTATGTTACTACACTCTTTGAAAAAAAAAAAAAACTATCTAGAACCTTAAAGGGTTCTTCGGTTGTCCCCATAGGAGGACCCTTTGTAGAACCCTTTTTGGTTGCAGGTAGAACTCTTTTTGGTTCTACATGGAACCCAAAAGGGTTCTAACTGGAACCCAAATGGGTTTTACAAGGAAACCATCCAAGTAGAGGGATTTGCCATGTGATAGTGTGTTAATGTTGGTATTGGTAACAGAATCAAATCAAATGTATTTATAAAGCCCTTTTTACATCAGCAGATGCCACAAAGTGCTATACAGAAACCCAGCCTAAAACCCCAAACAGCAAGTGATACAGAAAACCTGAGGCAGGACAACAAAACGTTATAACTCTAGGCCTGACACTGACACTTCACCTGCATGTTTCTATGATTAATATTAGTTACTGCTGTCATAGGAGCCCGAGCCAACTGTTGTGTTTACCATTCCCTAACATAATGCAGGCCCTGTGTAGTTCAGTTGGTAGAGCAT
Organism: Coregonus lavaretus; assembly: GCF_964263955.1. Lineage (NCBI taxonomy): Eukaryota > Metazoa > Chordata > Actinopteri > Salmoniformes > Salmonidae > Coregonus > Coregonus lavaretus. The sequence continues at coordinate 32,921,792 of NC_139993.1, read as the reverse complement.
GGCACTTGCAACACCAGGGTTGTGGGTTCGATTCCCACGGGGGGCAAGTATGAAGAAAAAGAAAAAAAACATGTATGCACTCACTAACTGTATGTTGCTCTGGATAAGACCGTCTGCTAAATGACTAAAATGTAAAATAATACCGTTTAGGTCACGTGTCAAACTCATTCCACGGAGGGCCGAGTGTCTGCGGGTTTTCGCTCCTCCCTTGGACTTGATTGATGACTTAAGGTCACTGATTAGTAAGGAACTCCCCTCACCTGGTAGTCTAGGTCTTCATTTAAAGGAAAAACCAGCGGCCACTAGGCCCTCCATGAAATGAGTTTGACACCCCTGCTTTAGGTGATCAGGTCAAATACTGCACCTTCTGTTTGCATGCAGTGATAATAATAGTTTTGACTATGTGTGAGGACTTACTATCGTGGGACTCAGCCTCTGGTAATCAATAGAATAGTTCCCATAGTAAGTCACAGCCATAGGCTCAATAAGTTCAAGGTGTGCTACATGTCTCAATGTCAAGTTGTTGTTGTTTTGAATATGTTGTGTGCTTTGAGCCACTTGTCAAATACACTTTTCCATTTCATGTAAATTTGATGAACAACAAAGCTTTTTGAACTGAATTACATTGAGAAACAGCAGTGGTGTGGGATGGGGGATCAGACCAGTGGTAAACTATGAATGACTCCTGATGATGATCCAACATGAGAGGCCAAACAGGGTTCATTCTGAGCAGGGTAAGAGTGTGAGTAACCCTGTCACATTAGTGTAAATACACATCAGTCTATCTGAGGCTAGTCACTAACCAGAGGTCATGGCTGTGTTTAGAAAAGCAGTCCAATTTGGGGGGTTTTCCCCACTAATTGACCAATCACATCAAATCTTTTCACATCATATATTTTTCAGAGCTGATCTGATTGGTCAAAAGTGAAAAACAGATTAACGCCTGTCTGAACGCAGCCCATGTGTCTTTACAGTCCCGTCTCCAAAAGAGTCTGAACTCACCGGAACAACACCTGATAGATGCCATATTATCCATAAACATTATTAATGAATTCATTTGGTAATATTTTAATAATATAAGCTTGCAAGTCGTGGGTATCAACTATGAAGCATTAGTGACCCATTTATTACTAACAGTTAACAAGTTAATCTTAATAATTATATGAATAATATCAGTGCGCATTAAAATGTGATCAATAATTTTAATTCAGAGTCATTGTAATCAGTTATCATGCACAACATGCAACCCACCATAGTGAATAACAGTAAACAGTATACATTTTCTAAGTATTGTACCTTTAAAGGGCTCATAGCAAATCATTTCCTGAAATACAAAGGCAGCCTTCACACTACAGTGGTCTCTTTCTGCTGTCGAGGAGGTCCAGGGCCAGAGGAGCCATGTTTGGCTGATTGAGATGCTGAACACAGGGGATCCTGTGTTGGGAGACCTGCTAGATTGCTCACGAGTTTGTTTGAGTGGCTTGAGCCACACACAGGAAACAGAATTCAACCGTTTCCTGATTCCAGGGCTTCCTGTCAACTTTGGGTTGCAGGATAAATAGCAGCGATTCTTCTTGGCTTCTAGCACATTCCAGTTTTATGGACAGACCCTGAGTATGTATAGCAGAAAGGTGTACAAGTCAAAAGGTACACAGAGGATGTGTAAGGGGTTCTGAACTCTTGTGTTTCTTTGGATACTGTAGGTCAACTCGTATTGAGCACGCACACACACACACACACACACACACACACACACACACACACACACACACACACACACACACACACACACACACACACACACAGAGACACACACACACACACAGAGACACACACACAGCTGATAATTTCACAGATTGTTCTGTGGTCTTGGTTCCTGTAACACCCACCTCAGTCCTACCACACAATAGCAGCTCATTACCCATAAAGGTTGACTCTATGTGACCGAACAGATAAAACATGATCAAGCCACAGCATACACTCCGAGACGACAGCTAAACACATCATTAATGACAAACTTAGTAAATATAAATAACTGCGCTATAATAATATAAAATACTGCCCTGCATTTTATGATTAAACAAATATATATATTCTAATATAATTGCTCAGAGAAATAGATTTTGTTTAACAAGTAATACAAATAAATCTCTAAAAGATAGGGGTCAAAATGATTGGATCTGTTTTCAGTACTCCAGCCCCCTCCCCTTGCGAGGATAACGACACTGAGCCTTCTCAAATGTTTTATGAGATTGGAGAACAAATTTGGAGGGATCTTAGAACATTCCTCCATACAGAATCTTTCCAGATCCTTGATATCCTTTGTCTGCGCTTATGGACTGCCCTCTTACATTTTAAATTTTAGTCATTTAGCAGACGCTCTTATCCAGAGCGACTTACAGTTAGTGAGTGCATACATTAAAAAAATTATAATAATCATACTGGCCCCTCTTCAATTCAAACCACAGGTTCTCAATGGGGTTCAAGTCCGGAGACTGAGATGGCCATTGCAAAATGTTGATTTTGTGGTCAACGAGCAATTTCTTTGTGGATTTTGATGTGTGCTTGGGTTTATTGTCTTGCTGGAAGGCCAGGTTTCAGCCTCCTGGCAGAGGAAACCAGGTCTTTGGCTAAAATATCCTGGTACTTGGTAATGTTCATGATACCATGGAACAATATGGGAAGCTGGACAATCAATTACAAAACATTACATAAATGTTTTTCTTTCACTTCCTGAACACAGTGCACACAGATAAAATTATTCTAAACATAGACAACAGCTGCTAGTGGACGGAGTGGCAACGTGCAGGGTATGAAGCATTCTGCATCTCTGTACCCAATGCATCTGACTTGGAAGAGTTATAGCTGCTCGTATGCTGAGTGCTGTCTGGGGTCTTCGAGAAAGCCAATACATTTTTGGGGCAAGATGGAAGTCGAGGTTGGGATGTGTGCACAGGTTCTCCAGGTTCTTGGCCTGCACTATTTTAGAGTGGTGTAAAGTACTTAAGTAAAAATACTTTAAAGTACTGCATAAGTAGTTTTTTTGGTGCATCTGTACTTTACTAATTATATTTTTGCCAACTTTTACTTTTACTTCACTACATTCCTAAAGAAATAATGTACTTTTACTCCATACATTTTCCCTGATACCGAAAAGTACATTTTGACAGGAAAATGGTCCAATTCATGCGCTTATCAAGAGAACATCCCTGGTCATCCCTGCTGCCTCTGATCTGGCGGACTCACTAAACACACGTTTCGTTTGTCAATTATGTTGTAGTGTGCCCCTGGCTATCTGTAATTAAAAAATAAACATTTTAACAAAAGAAAGGCCACCTTGTTTGCTAAAAATAAGGAATTTAAAATGATTTATACTTTTACTTTTGATACTTACAGTGGGGAAAAAAAGTATTTAGTCAGCCACCAATTGTGCAAGTTCTCCCACTTAAAAAGATGAGAGAGGCCTGTAATTTTCACCATAGGTACACGTCAACTATGACAGACAAATTGAGATTTTTTTTTCCAGAAAATCACATTGTAGGATTTTTTATGAATTTATTTGCAAATTATGGTGGAAAATAAGTATTTGGTCACCTACAAACAAGCAAGATTTCTGGCTCTCACAGACCTGTAACTTCTTCTTTTAGAGGCTCCTCTGTCCTCCACTCGTTACCTGTATTAATGGCACCTGTTTGAACCTCAAACAGTCACACTCCAAACTCCACTATGGCCAAGACCAAAGAGCTGTCAAAGGACACCAGAAACAAAATTGTAGAAACAAAATTGTAGACCTGCACCAGGCTGGGAAGACTGAATCTGCAATAGGTAAGCAGCTTGGTTTGAAGAAATCAACTGTGGGAGCAATTATTAGGAAATGGAAGACATACAAGACCACTGATAATCTCCCTCGATCTGGGGCTCCATGCAAGATCTCACCCCGTGGGGTGAAAATGATCACAAAAATCCCAGAACCACACGGGGGGAGCTAGTGAATGACCTGCAGAGAGCTGGGACCAAAGTAACAAAGCCTACCATCAGTAACACACTACGCCGCCAGGGACTCAAAACCTGCAGTGCCAGACGTGTCCCCCTGTTTAAGCCAGTACATGTCCAGGCCCGTCTAAAGTTTGCTAGAGTGCATTTGGATGACATCATGCTTTGGGGCTGTTTTTCTGCAAAGGGACCAGGACGACTGATCCGTGTAAAGGAAAGAATGAATGGGGCCATGTATCGTGAGATTTTGAGTGAAAACCTCCTTCCATCAGCAAGGGCATTGAAGATGAAACGTGGCTGGGTCTTTCAGCATGACAATGATCCCAAACACACCACCCGGGCAACGAAGGAGTGGCTTCGTAAGAAGCATTTCAAGGTCCTGGAGTGGCCTAGCCAGTCTCCAGATCTCAACCCCATAGAAAAGCTTTGGAGAGAGTTGAAAGTCCGTGTTGCCCAGCGACAGCCCCAAAACATCATTGCTCTAGAGGAGATCTGCATGGAGGAATGGGCCAAAATACCAGCAACAGTGTGTGAAAACCTTGTGAAGACTTAAAGAAAACGTTTGACCTGTGTCATTGCCAACAAAGGGTATATAACAAAGTATTGAGAAACTTTTGTTATTGACCAAATACATATTTTCCACCATAATTTGCAAATAAATTCATTAAAAATCTTACAATGTGATTTTCTGGATTTTTTCTCCTCATTTTGTCTGTCATAGTTGACGTGTACCTATGATGAAAATTACAGGCCTCTCTCATCTTTTTAAGTGGGAGAACTTGCACAATTGGTGGCTGACTAAATACTTTTTTTCCCCACTGTAAGTATATTTTAGCAATTCCATTTACTTTTGATACTTAAGTATATTTCAAACCAAACACTTTTAAACTTTTAGTCTAGTAGAATTTTACTGGGTAACTTTCACTTTTACTTGAGTCATTTTCTATTAAGGTATCTTTACTTTTACTCAACTATGACAATTGAGTACTTTTTCCACCACTGCTGTTTTAGCGGATGCACGATAAGCAGAACACAATCAGAACTGTGTAGACATGCTTGGAAGAGCCACCAAGAACGTCCAACAATAGGGAAAGATATGGGCCTTCTGTCTGTGCTATTAGAGTGCAGTGCTGGACACGTGTGCTTGGGCTGAGGCACATTGTTACACAGTGTTTGCTTTCGGACCAAAACACAGATTCTCATGCGGCCGCACAGGCCATGTGCCGATGCACACCGCACAGTGCTATCGCCGTCAACGTTTCCGTAGGGCTCACAAAGGTCACGAAAACACAGCGACCTCACCAATGTGAGGTCCCCCGGCACTTAACTATCAACAGGAAACATCTTTCACAGAACAGGAAGTGCTACTCTCTAATTGGGCCCTGTGTGATTCAGTGAGAACCTTCTTTCAGCCAATGGCAGAGCAGCTATTTTAAGGGGTATAAAAGGAGAGAGCATACTCATTGTGTACAGTCATTCCAAGTTGTCCCTCTGCAAATCTCTTAGCTAATGTACTGTTTCTCCATTGCCTGTGTTTAAGGAAATGAAAGAGTCTGTTGGTAGCTTAGTCACTCTAATACAATGTTTCTCAAAAATAGTTCCAAAAGCCAAGATATGTTAGGCATCACTATAGTATGGTTTAATTTCACAGAAATCCACAGAATAGCTTTCTGCACTCCAAGCTGACTCTATAACTTCATACAATGCAAGCAGATGTGCATACCACTGGTATTTGACTGGTGAGTGGCTTTATCTGGTCATGATTCCCATCCATTACAAGGCTCTTCTTTAAAGCCCAAAGAGATGGACCTTGTGACCCTCTTTGAACATGGTGGGAGCATGATGTCCTTAACAGCTGGCAATTTTCAAGGTCCACTGAAATCTTCACATGATAACGTTCAAAATTCAGTAACGATTATGTTATTTATCCACTACAGTAAAATCTATGCTAGGCCTTGTATTGTCCAGATCAACAATAAGATTGTAACTACAGTATCACTGACTATAACAACTTTATACAGTATACTGTCATTTCAGAGAGGGTATGTATGGTGGTAATCCACATTTCATTTGGAGACCACAATGAAAACCAAGGAAGGATCGCAATTTGTCTCGGAGCCTGTTAAAAGCTGCAGGCGTCAGAGTAAGATCTGTATACACAAGTCTTTCAACACAAGTAAAACTGTGATCACTATGCTGCCAACTACTTAGAAATCACTTCATCCCACTGTAACTACACCCCATGGCAACAGCAAATACTTTTTATCAAAGGGGGAAATCCAAGCGCTGTTTTATTATTATGTTTTGCCAGCCTCGCCATCCAAACTTTGAGTGGAAAAGCACCCCGATGCTGCCAAAAATGCTAGTGAGAGATTACGAAAGTGGTGGAGGGTAACGGGGGGTTCTGACGAAGTTCCCCAATTAGCAAGAGACACTGCCAAGAGACCAAGAGACTCGGAAGACGCCAGAAAGAAAACAATCACAATGTGCGCGAACATTGCAAGAAAAGCACTGTTCATAATAACAATCACTGAGCCTTCCATAATCAAGACGTGGCTGCCATCCCTGCTGGGTCCTCCTCAGCTCACAGCCTCACAGTCTGTAAAACATACTGAAGTAGGCATCCAGGCCCAAAACATACCCAGTACTTACAATAAGAACCAGATAAACACAATCTAAACACACACATGCTCAGATCGTGGTTAGGCCCTGGCTTTATTTGTTTAATCAGAATTAACTTGATTCATTGGGTGCATTAGAGACTCAATGTTTTGTTTTGTCTTGTTTTGCTATGTTTTTTTCTTCTTCATGGAATGACTGATAGTGGGTGGGGACCATTACAGGCTTTTTCCGATTTGCAACCAGATTGGGCTCTGTTCTAAAAAAGACTAATGTGGAAATGTTTTATTTTTCTCTCACTCTCATACGTGATGTCGGACAGGAAATACTTTCAAAAGTGATATCAAGTCTCTCTCTATATAGCTCAATGATGGTCTTTAATAGGCTACTACTACCTACCACCTATGATAGGATGTGAACCTTCTCAATAATAACTTTCTCTAGTGCTTACTCCAGGATTGAATTCCCAAAGGTTTTTGATGAGGCTCTCAAGAACCAAAAATATGTGTGCACTAAAATATATATTAGTTGTGAGTGGGTGGACCTGAAATACACTTGGTTCCTTTACTATTTATACAGTATTTTTACAAGCGGACTTCCAAAATGAAGAAAGTAAACAAAGATGAAAGCATGAGAGACTAGCTCCATTTGTTATTTAGAGGAAAGCTAAAGATACCCATATTTTTAGATGTACCCAAGAGCACAAACACACATCACATTATCCCACACAATAACACACAAACACACGTCACATTAGCCCACACAATAACACACATCACATTAGCCCACACAATAACACACATCACATTAGCCCACACAATAACACACATCACATTAGCCCACACAATAACACACATCCCATTAGCCCATACAATAACACACATCACATTAGCCCACACAATAACACACATCACATTAGCCAACACAATAACACACAAACACAGTAGCATCCTCTGAAATAACATTTTTACTCAAAGCATACCTCATATGGAGAAGAGACCATCTGGGTACAAAATTATGTTCCAGGTTTAAAAATCCTGATTTACCAGTACAGAGGATAAAACACAGATACAGTTGAAGTCGGAAGTTTACATACACTTAGGTTGGAGTCATTAAAACTCGTTTTTCAACCACTCCACACATTTCTTGTTAACAAACTATAGTTTTGGCAAGTCGGTTAAGACATCTACTTTGTGCATGACACAAGTAATTTTTCCAACAATTGTTTACAGACAGATTATTTCATTTATAATTCACAATTCAAATTCCAGTCGAAGTGGTAGAAGTTTACATACACTAAGTTGACTGTGCCTTTAAACAGCTTGGAAAAGTCTAGAAAATGATGTCATGGCTTTAGAAGCTTTTGATAGGCTAATTGACATAATTTGAGTCAATTGGAGGTGTACCTACATTTTAGTCATTTAGCAGACGCTCTTATCCAGAGCGACTTACAGTTAGTGAATACATCTATTTTTTTATACTGGCCCCCCGTGGGAATCGAACCCACAACCCTGGCGTTGCAAACGCCATGCTCTATCAACTGAGCTACATCCCTGCCGGCCATTCCCTCCCCTACCCTGGACGACGCTGGGCCAATTGTGCGCCGCCCATGAGTCTCCCGGTCGCGGCCGGCTGCGACAGAGCCTGGATTCGAACCAGGATCTCTAGTGGCACAGTTAGCACTGCGATGCAGTGCCTTAGACTACTGCGCCACTCAGTGCCTCTTTGCTTGACATCATGGGAAAATCAAAAGAAATCAGCCAAGACCTCAGAAAAAAATTTGTAGACCTCCACAAGTCTGGTTCATCCTTGGGAGCAATTTCCAAACGCCTGAAGGTACCACGTTCATCTGTACAAACAATAGTACGCAAGTATAAACACCATGGGACCACGCAGCCGTGATACCGCTCAGGAAGTAGACGCGTTCTGTCTCCTAGAGCTGAACGTACTTTGGTGCGAAAAGTGCAAATCAATCCCAGAACAACCTTGTGAAGATGCTGGAGGAAACAGGTACAAAAGTATCTATATCCACAGTAAAACGAGTCCTATATCGACATAACCTGAAAGGCCGCTCAGCAAGGAAGAAGCCACTGCTCCAAAACCGCCATAAAAAAGCCAGACTACGGTTTGCAACTGCACATGGGGACAAAGATCGTACTTTTTGGAGAAATGTCCTCTGGTCTGATGAAACAAAAATAGAACTGTTTGGTCATAATGACCATCGTTATGTTTGGAGGAAAAAGGGGGTACCTTGCAAGCTAAAGAACACCATCCCAACCGTGAAGCACGGGGGTGGCAGCATCATGCTGTGGGGGTGCTTTGCTGCAGGAAGAACTGGTGCACTTCACAAAATAGATGGCATCATGAGGAAGGAAAATTATGTGGATATATTAAAGCAACATCTCAAGTCAGGAAGTTAAAGCTTGGTCGCAAATGGGTCTTCCAAATGGACAATGACCCCAAGCATACTTCCAAAGTTGTGGCAAAATGGCTTAAGGATAACAAAGTCAAGGTATTCGAGTGGCCATCACAAAGCCCTGACCTCAATCCTATAGAAAATGTGTGGGCAGAACTGAAAAAGCGTGTGCGAGCAAGGAGGCCTACAAACCTGACTCAGTTACACCAGCTCTGTCAGGAGGAATGGGCCAAAATTCACCCAACTTATTGTGGGAAGCTTGTGGAAGGCTACCCAAAACGTTTGACCCAAGTTAAACAATTTAAAGGCAATGTTACCAAATACTAATTGAGTGTACGTAAACTTCTGACCCACTGGGAATGTGATTAAATAAATAAAAGCTGACATAAATCATTCTCTCTACTATTATTCTGACATTTCACATTCTTAAAATAAAGTGGTGATCCTAACTGACCTAAGATAGGGAATTTTTACTAGGATTAAATGTCAGGAATTGTGAAAAACTGAGTTTAAATGTATTTGGCTAAGGTGTATGTAAACTTCTGACTTCAACTGTATATGCTTTAAGTAAAGTCAGGAGGATATGTCTATATGGAAGTACATGGGAGTACAGTATGAAGTCCAGGTTTGAGGCCTGTCGGTCTGGGGTCGTCAGAATAGTTGGAATGACCCTCCTAAGTGATGTGACGGTTACCTTGGTTGAGTGGAAAGCAGCGCGGGGTAATGGGACTTTGCGTCCCACTTTATTGGCCTACACCTGGACCCAGGAATTTTTACTGCACTGACTAATCTTTGCTGACCCCTGTCCCTGAACAGGGTCACATTCTGTGACCTCCACTTTGGTACCGAAACATGTAAAACATTGACCCAGGTTGTGCTTCACTGCGTATGTGTGTATGAGTGCACACGTGCCTGTGTGTGTGTGTGTGTCTGTCCACAACGGTTCCCTTGTCTCAGTGTTTGGCAGTAGTCCATGCACGATGACTGGAGCGCTGCCAACTCTTCCGGCACGCGATTCCCTCCACACTCTCTGGTGGTGCGGCCATTGCCCCAGCAGATCTCTGACTGGGCCTCAAGGTTAAGGTGATGAATGGGCTTTTGTGAAACTGACAGCGTCTAACAAGAGAGCTAGGCCCCATTCAGGCTCCGTTATTGAGGCAGGCAATGTGTTCCCAGCAGCTTTATGTGGCATGTTTGGATGTTTTCTAGCAGTGGCAACAGGTGAGAGAGATGAGCAGGAGGGGCCGGTCCAGATGTCATCTCGTTTTAACAACTGAGGTTATAATTAGAATGTACAGTGAGGGAAAAAACGTATTTGATCCCCTGCTGATTTTGTACGTTTGCCCACTGACAAAGAAATAATCAGTCTATAATTTTAATGGTAGGTTTATTTGAACAGTGAGAGACAGAATAACAACAAATAAATCCAGAAAAACACATGTCAAAAATGTTATAAATTGATTTGCATTTTAATGAGGGAAATAAGTATTTGACCCCCTCTCAATCAGAAAGATTTCTGGCTCCCAGGTGTCTTTCATACAGGTAACGAGCTAAGATTAGGAGCACACTCTTAAAGGGAGTGCTCCTAATCTCAGTTTGTCACCTGTATAAAAGACACCTGTCCACAGAAGCAATCAATCAATCAGATTCCAAACTCTCCACCATGGCCAAGACCAAAGAGCTCTCCAAGGATGTCAGGGACAAGATTGTAGACCTACACAAGGCTGGAATGGGCTACAAGACCATCGCCAAGCAGCTTTGTGAGAAGGTGACGGCAGGTAGCTTAGTGGTTAAGAGCGTTGTGCCAGTAACCGAAAGGTCGCTGGTTCTAATCCCCGAGCCGACTAGGTGAAAAATCTGTCGATGTGCCCTTGAGCAAGGCACTTAACCCTAATTGCTCCTGTAAGTCGCTCTGGATAAGAGCGTCTGCTAAATAATGTAAATGTAATGTAAATGTGACAACAGTTGGTGCGATTATTTGCAAATGGAAGAAACCCTCGGCCTGGGGCTCCTTGCAAGATCTCACCTCGTGGAGTTGCAATGATCATGAGAACGGTGAGGAATCAGCCCTGAACACGGGAGGATCTTGTCAATGATCTCAAGGCAGCTGGGACAATAGTCACAAAGAAAACAATTGGTAACACACTACGCTGTGAAGGACTGAAATCCTGCAGCGCCCGCAAGGTCCCCCTGCTCAAGAAAGCACATATACAGGGCCGTCTGAAGTTTGCCAATGAACATCTGAATGATTCAGAGGAGAACTGGGTGAAAGTGTTGTGGTCAGATGAGACCAAAATCGAGCTCTTTGGCATCAACTCAACTCACCGTGTTTGGAGGAGGAGGAATGCTGCCTATGACCCCAAGAACACCATCCCCACCGTCAAACATGGAGGTGGAAACATTATGCTTTGGGGGTGTTTTTCTGCTAAGGGGACAGGACAACTTCACCGCATCAAAGGGACGATGGACGGGGCCATGTACCGTCAAATCTTGGGTGAGAACCTCCTTCCCTCAGCCAGGGCATTGAAAATGGGTTGTGGATGGGTATTCCAGCATGACAATTACCCAAAACACACGGCCAAGGCAACAAAGGAGTGGCTCAAGAAGAAGCACATTAAGGTCCTGGAGTGGCCTAGCCAGTCTCCAGACCTTAATCCCAAAGAAAATCTGTGGAGGGAGCTGAAGGTTTGCGTTGCCAAACGTCAGCCTCGAAACCTTAATGACTTGGAGAAGCTCTGCAAAGAGGAGTGGGACAAAATCCCTCCTGAGATGTGTGCAAACCTGGTGGCCAACTACAAGAAACGTCTGACCTCTGTGATTGCCAACAAGGGTTTTGCCACCAAGTACTAAGTCATGTTTTGCAGAGGGGTCAAATACTTATTTCCCTCATTAAAATGCAAATCAATTTATAACATTTTTGACATGCATTTGTCTGGATTTTTTTTGTGTTATTCTGTCTCTCACTGTTCAAATAAACCTACCATTAAAATTATAGACTGATCATGTCTTTGTCAGTGGGCAAACGTACAAAATCAGCAGGGGATCAAATACTTTTTTCCCTCACTGTATGTAACGAGAATACGCTAGATAACTGTAACACATTAACACATTTAAATGCCTGTATAACATGTACACACACTCATTTTGGTCAACACTTACATACAAATAGGTCCCTACAGAGGTTGTGAAAAGTCACTAACAGACTAGGACCAAAGCAATCCTTGATTTTATCCGGTCAGGTTTTTCTCTCTGATACTTACACACAAGAAAGTTCTAGAACGTACGATGCGTGTCCAAAACATTAGGAACACCTTCCTAATATTGAGTTGCCCCCTTTTGCATTCAGAACAGCCTCAATTCGTTGGGGAATGGACTCAACAAGGTGTCGAAAGCATTCCACAGGGATGCTTTTTGTTACGTTACAGCCTTATTCTAAAATGGATTCAATTGTTTTTTTCCCTCATCAATCTACACACAATACCCCATAATGAAAAAGCAAAAACAGGTTTGTAGAAATGTTTGCCCCCCCCAAAAATAAAAAACGGAAATATTACATTTACATAAGTATTCAGACCCTTTACTCAGCACTCATAGCAAAGGATCTGAATACTTATGTAAATAAGGTATTTCTGTTTTTAATTTTTAATAAATTAGCTACAATTTTGTGTAGATTGATGAGGGGGAAAAACTATTTAATCAATTTTAGAATATGGCTGTAACGTAACAAAATGTGGAAAAGGTCAAGGGGTCTGAATACTTTCCGAATGCACTATATGTCATGGAAAGAGCAATGTTTCTTCCACTCAGTGTAAGTTCCAGTAAAGCCTATACTTTGTCTATCACTCTAATATTAGATCTCACTCTGAAGCATTGACAGCAGACAAGCCACAGGGTGTGCAATAACTATGACTGGCAGGACTTAAACTGTATGACCCTTAAATTTGACCATCAAAATCACTCTCTGTCTGTCACCAAGTGTCATCTCCATTGTCAGCCAACCTGTTACCAGAGACATCCGTCTGCATTAGACCTCTTAGAGACGCATACCGTGGCATACATTTAAATGGGGAAGTCAATTTACTCATCCTAAAGTTTAACTGGAGGGCAAAAACTGTGTTCCTCAGAAAGGGAACTGATAGTAGTGATAAATCATTATTCATGAAGACTAACGAGAAATACAGTTCAGCATGTCACAACAGGGGTTCCTTATAACATTTGCTGTTTTTCTCAACTTTGGTGATGAACACACCACACAAACAAAAATGCTTTGGCACAGGTTTGTATAACCGCAAGTGCACAGATTCACGTCCCCATTTCTTCAACTTTACAAACCACAGTGGAGCATAGCTTTGAAGGCAGGCAGGCTAGGTGACCCTGTTGTTCTGGGTTGTGGCAGGTGTGGCCTACCAGTGTGGTATACTGTATACTGTGAAGATGGGCCCATCAACACTTCTCTGTACTCTGCCTGCCTGGTGAGGATCAACAGATTTCTAAGAAATGGCACCCCTGCAGCAAAAACATCACACATCTACCTTCAGTTCCAAACACTGATTTGTACTGTAGTATCTAATCTCAAAACAAATTACTGTGATTTGTGAGGTACTAATGGGTAAATGCATCTTGCATGAACGGACTTTCCAACTAACATTAGTTCAGTTGACTTTGGTAAATAACAAAATTAAAGAAGTCTAAATTCCTACCAGAGACATGTCATTACATTTTTAACATTTTAGTCATTTAGCAGACACTCTTATCCAGAGTGACTTACAGTTAGTGAGTCCATACATATTTATTTTTTATACTTGTCAGTAGCTGAGTGTAGATGTGGTGAGGAAATCAAGCGCAGGAAACACGGGCGTACGTAAACAGACTTTAGTGAACAAAAGGCAGCACCAAACAGGCGAACAGCCAACCCAACCGGGAGGCAAAATACAAAATACGCACAACACACACAGTGCGTAAAATGAAGAACGCGCACACAGTGCGGACTCTCGGAAAAACAACACACGAGAGTAAATACAACAAGAGCAACAGCTTGACAAATATACAATACCACATAACACCTGCCCCCACACACGAAAACTAAATAGGCAACCAACTCAAACACTAACAAGGGACAGGTGTACAAACAGACAAACCAAACAACCATGAAACATCGAACGGTGGCAGCTAGTACTCCGGGGACGACGACCGCCGAAGCCTCCCCGAACAAGGAGGAGGAGCAGCCTCGGCCGAAACCGTGACAGTACCCCCCCCCTTGACGCGCGGCTCCAGCCGTGCGCCGATCCCGGCCTCGGGGACGACCAGGACGACGCGGAGCAGGGCGCGTAGGATGACCCCGATGGAACTCGGTCAGCAGGGACAGGTCTAATATGTCCCTCCTCGGCACCCAGCACCGCTCCTCCGGGCCGTACCCCTCCCACTCCACGAGATATTGGAGACCCCCCATCCGGCGTCTCGAATCAAGGATGGACCTCACAGTGTACGCCGGAGCCCCCTCGATGTCCAACGGGGGCGGAGGAGTCTCTTCTATCTCATAGTCCTGGAGTGGACCAGCTACCACCGGCCTGAGGAGAGACACATGGAACGAGGGGTTAATATTCCTGTAATCAATAGGCAGTTCTAACCTGTAACACACCTCGTTCAACCTCCTCAGGACTTTGAATGGCCCCACAAACTGCCGACCCAGCTTCCGGCAGGGCAGGCGGAGGGGCAGGTTTCTGGTCGAGAGCCAGACTCGATCTCCAGGTGCGTACACAGGCCCCTCACTGCGGTGGAGATCGGCGCTCGTCTTATGCCGACGGATGGCCCGCTGCAGATGAACGTGGGCAGCGTTCCATGTCTCCTCCGAGCGCCGCACCCACTCATCCACCGCAGGGGCCTCGATCTGGCTCTCGTGCCAAGGTGCCAGAACCGGCTGGTACCCTAACACACACTGGAAAGGGGTTAGTTGGGTGGAGGAGTGGCGGAGAGAGTTCTGTGCCATCTCGGCCCACGGAACGTATCTCGCCCACTCCTCCGGCCGGCCCTGGCAATAAGACCTCAGAAACCTACCCACATCCTGGTTGACACGTTCAACCTGCCCATTACTCTCCGGGTGGTAACCCGAGGTAAGGCTCACCGAAACCCCCAACCGTTCCATAAACGCTCTCCACACTCTGGAGGTGAACTGGGGGCCTCGATCAGACACTATATCCTCGGGTACCCCGTAATGCCGGAAGACGTGAGTAAACAGAGCCTCAGCGGTCTGTAGGGCAGAAGGGAGACCCGGCATGGGAAGGAGACGACAGGCCTTCGAGAACCGATCCACAACGACCAGGATGGTAGTATTCCCCTGTGAGGGGGGAAGGTCTGTAACAAAATCCACCGAGAGGTGGGACCAGGGTCGTTGTGGAACAGGCAGGGGTTGTAGCTTACCCCTGGGCAAATGTCTGGGCGCCTTACACTGGGCACACACCGAACAGGAGGAGACATAAACCCTCACATCCCTGGCTAACGTTGGCCACCAGTACTTAGTGCTAAGGCAGTGAACTGTCCGGCCGATACCTGGATGTCCAGAGGAGGGGGACGTATGAGCCCAATAAATGAGGCGATCGCGTACCTCGAGCGGAACGTACGTCCGACCCACTGGACACTGTGGAGGACTTGGGTCGGTGCGTAATGCCCGCTCGATCTCTGCATCGACCTCCCATACCACCGGTGCAACCAGACAAGACTTTGGTAGTATGGGAGTGGGCTCAACGGACCTCTCCTCCGTGTCATACCGCCGAGACAGGGCATCTGCCTTCCCGTTCTGGGACCCAGGGATGTAAGTGATTTTAAACACAAACCGGGCTAGAAACATAGTCCAGCGGGCTTGGCGAGGATTCAGTCTCCTAGCTGCCCGGATGTATTCCAGGTTACGGTGGTCAGTCAAAATGAGGAAAGGGTGTTGAGCCCCCTCAAGCCAATGCCTCCACACCTTTAGGGCCTGTACCACGGCTAACAGCTCCCTGTCCCCTACGTCATAATTCTGCTCCGCCGGACTGAGTTTCTTAGAATAAAAAGCACAGGGGCGGAGTTTAGGTGGTGTGCCAGACCGTTGTGAGAGAACGGCCCCAATACCGGCCTCGGACGCGTCTACCTCTACCTGGAATGGTAAAGCGGGATCCGGATGCGCCAACACCGGCGCCGAGGTAAACAGGTCCTTCAGTCTCCCAAAAGCCCTGTCCGCCTCAGCTGACCACCGCAAGCGCACCGGACCCCCCTTCAACAGAGACGTTATGGGAGCTGCCACCTGTCCAAAACCCCGGATAAACCTCCGGTAGTAATTCGCAAAACCCAA
This sequence comes from Coregonus lavaretus, assembly GCF_964263955.1. NCBI lineage: Eukaryota > Metazoa > Chordata > Actinopteri > Salmoniformes > Salmonidae > Coregonus > Coregonus lavaretus. Next base: position 32,905,440 of record NC_139993.1, on the reverse strand, counting down.
GAACTGTTGCACCTCTTTCACAGTGGTTGGGGTTTGCCAATTACGCACAGCTGACACCCGGTCAACCTCCATCTTCACCCCTGACGCAGACAACTGATAACCCAAAAAGGAGACCGACTTCTGAAAGAACAGACATTTCTCTGCCTTGACATATAGGTCATGCTCCAACAGCCTCCTCAACACTCGGCGCAACAGGGCTACATGCTCTGCTCGGGTAGAACTGTACACCAGAATATCGTCGATGTACACGACTACTCCCTGCCCCTGCATGTCCCGGAAAATCTCATCGACGAAGGATTGGAAGACTGAGGGAGCATTCATTAACCCATATGGCATGACGAGATACTCGTAATGACCGGAGGTCGTGCTAAACGCTGTCTTCCATTCATCGCCCTCTCTAATGCGCACCAAGTTATATGCGCTCCTGAGATCCAATTTTGTGAAGAACTGAGCACCGTGTAATGACTCCGTCATAGTCGCAATCAGAGGAAGTGGATAGCTGTACTTCACCGTAATCTGATTGAGACCGCGGTAATCAATACACGGGCGCAGACCTCCATCCTTTTTCTTCACAAAAAAGAAGCTCGAGGAAGCGGGTGAAGTGGAGGCCCGTATGTATCCCTGTCTCAGAGACTCGGCGATGTAAGTTTCCATCGCCTTCCTCTCCTCTTGAGACAAGGGATACACATGGCTCCGCGGGAGGGCTGCTCCTAACTGGAGATCTATCGCACAATCCCCCTGTCTATGAGGCGGCAGCTGCGCCGCCCTAGTCTTACTAAACACCAGTGTCAAATCCTCATACTCGGGGGGAATGTGCAGTGCAGGCATTAGATTCGGACTTTCCACCGAGGTCGCCCCTATGGAAACACCCAGACACAGCCCCTCACACTGAGCAGACCACCCTTTAAGAGCTTTCTCTCGCCACGAAATAGTAGGGTCATGGGTAATCAACCAGGGAAGCCCCAGCACCACCGGATACGCCGGAGAGTCAATCAGATAGAGCTGAATCGTCTCCTCATGACCCCCCTGCGCCTCCATCTTAAGGGGCGCTGTGACCTCCCTAATCAACCCAGATCCTAACGGACGGCTATCTAGGGCATGTACAGGGAAAGGCTTATCAACGGGAAGGAGAGGAATCCCTAATTCTGCACAGAACTGGCGATCTACAAAGTTCCCAGCTGCGCCTGAATCGACTAGCGCCTTATGCTGGGAACGAGGTGCTACTTGTGGAAAACAAACAGGCAAGGTTATGTGAATGACAGAAAGCTCTGGGTAAGTAGGGCACCTACTCACCTGGGAGGACTCCCCAATGCGTGGCCTGCCTTCACCTCCACCGGGGGACCTTCCCCAACACCTAGCCGCGGTGTGCCCTCCACGGCCACAGTTGGTGCAGGGGACGGCCCCCCTCGGGTTCCTACTCCTCCTTTCTCTAGCGCCAGCACCTCCGAGCTCCATAGGGCTCGGCTCGGAGGTGCTGGAGGGTGAAATGGGCGACCCCCATCCGGGGCGTCCACGGGTGGCGAGCAGGGTGTCCAACCGAATGGCCATGTCGACTAGTTGGTCAAACGTCAACATGGTATCCCTGCACGCCAACTCTCTTTGGACGTCCTCCCGGAGGCTACAACGGAAGTGGTCTATGAGGGCCCGCTCATTCCACCCTGCATCTGCCGCTAGAGTCCGGAACTCCAGGGCAAAATCCTGTGCGCTCCTCATCCCCTGTCGGAGGAAGAACAGACGCTCCCCCGCCGCCTTCCCTTCTGGTGGATGGTCGAACACGGCCCGGAAGCGGCGGGAGAACTCCGCATAAGTGATGGTAGCGGCGTCCATTCTCCTCCATTCGGCGTTGGCCCACTCCAACGCCTTGCCGGTGAGACAGGAGATGAGGGCGGAGACGCTCTCGTGTCCCGAGGGCGCCGGGTGTACGGTGGCGAGGTAGAGCTCCACCTGTAGCAGGAACCCTTGACACCCGGCAGCGGAGCCGTCGTACGCCCTCGGGAGCGAGAGCCGGATCCCACTGGGTTCCGGAATGTGGACAGGAGGACTGACCGATGGGGATGGTCCGGTAGGTGGGGGCGTGGGTACCCCGCTGCTTTCCCATCGGTGGAGAGTGTTCATCACCCGATCCAAGGCGTGACCGATCTGGTTAATCCGGTCCTCTTGTCCACGAAGACGGTCCTCCATGACCTCTGTCGGCGCGGGTGCTCCTGCTGACTCCATGACGGATGTGGTATTCTGTCAGTAGCTGAGTGTAGATGTGGTGAGGAAATCAAGCGCAGGAAACACGGGCGTACGTCAACAGACTTTAGTGAACAAAAGGCAGCACCAAACAGGCGAACAGCCAACCCAACCGGGAGGCAAAATACAAAATACGCACAACACACACAGTGCGTAAAATGAAGAACGCGCACACAGTGCGGACTCTCGGAAAAACAACACACGAGAGTAAATACAACAAGAGCAACAGCTTGACAAATATACAATACCACATAACACCTGCCCCCACACACGAAAACTAAATAGGCAACCAAATCAAACACTAACAAGGGACAGGTGTACAAACAGACAAAACCAAACAACCATGAAACATCGAACGGTGGCAGCTAGTACTCCGGGGACGACGACCGCCGAAGCCTGCCCGAACAAGGAGGAAGAGCAGCCTCGGCCGAAACCGTGACAATACTGGTCCCCCGTGGGAAACAAACCCACAACCCTGGCGTTGCAAACACCATGCTCTACCAACTGAGCTACACGGGACTATGTCATTCTATCAAATGAGCAAATACGTATGTTACTATGTATAATGAGGTAGAATAAGTGAACAGTGTTGTGACATGGAGGGAGTCATGTTGTCCACACTAGAAAAAATTTGCTCACCGCCATCTGTCTGATAACTATGTGGAGTGATTTCACTGGGACATCAAGAGATGCTCGCACAGATAAAGTATGTAACACTCTGGGGGAAAAGAACAAGAAAAAGAAGAGTGTGAGTGAGGAGGGCCAGATGAGGAAGGGAGGCGCGAGTGAGGGTTTGTTTTGTGAGAATATGGGTCGTCATGGTTACAGAGGGGGAAACCCACACAGCTGTTAGCAAGTGAGTAAAGGGGGGGGGGCGTCTCCTCCATGTTCCTGGCTGCCGATTGGCTCTGGGGAAGGGGGGGCCAATGGCAGACCCTCACTGGTTTCATCATGCGAGGGGCCCTAATGCGCTGCAGATGTGGAACCAACAGGAGCTGGCAGCCAGCTGACAGCCAAGATGGAGCAATCCCCATTCTACCCCTCCTCCTCCTCCTCCTCCTCCTCCTCCTACCCTTTTCTCCCCACTCCTCACTCCCCAACCCTCCTCTCCCTTCTCCTCTCTTAGCTCTCTATGGGATGCCAATCCCAGGCTTTGTTTGCTAGGCCAATGAGCCCCAGATTCAGTTGTGTTTGAATGCTATACAGCCAGATGCTTTCACTCTCATATGTAAACACGTGCACAATACAGTCACAAACATCCACATGTGTTTACACATCCAATACACGCTCACATATACAGACTTCCATATGCATTTGTAAATGACAAAAAACACCTGTATACATGCAGTGTTTCTCCAACCATGACTTGGGCAGGATGCCATGGATGCCATGCCCCACTACCAACCCCTGACCAAATTACTAGTGGTTTTAGTTGAAAACTTTATTGTGCAACCCAGGAAGTTGTTTTCGGGCCTACAGTATATGCCTCACCTAGGGGGAAAGTATAGGGGACCACTGAGGTCCCTACCAGGAGGTCTGTGTAAGGGTAGCCACAGGTACTGAGAAATTCCAAAGGCAGAGCACCCAACCAAGGCGTACAACCTGGAGAAGCGCACCTGTTGCTCCCTTTTGCCACATCAAGGCCTTGTTTGACTCAAACCAACCAAAACAACTCTTACCTGACCCTTTGAACTTTCACATTACGGTTGAGTGCAAGTTAAAAACACAGTCAGTCCTCTAACCAACCATATGTGAAGCCTCAGGGAGGGAGACGGCTCTCTGCGCTGCGCCCATACAGCTACAGGTCCTCTCTCTGTACCAGCCTGTGGAAGCCTCCACTTCTCAGTGCTTGCATAACCTCCAGCTGTTACACACAACAGTAAACTACAGGTCGTCTTACTGCTTGTCCTCCTTTCCCATGCTATTACCATGCTTGTCCTCTGCTATTTGAATTCTTCTGCTGTTTTGGCCTAACGGCCAGGCCGTTATCGTGAATGTGAACATGTTTTTAAATTACTTTCCTTGTTACAGAACGGTTGATAACTACAGAAACAAGCTGAGAGGAGCAGAGATGACTAAAGCTAGCCTATGTATTACCACTTTTTTACAACCTATGGAATGTTCTTTATAAAATAATATTTTGGTGCACCAATCACTAACAAAAAGACTTGTGCGGGAGCTAACTGGTGTTGTCCAACAGTTCTACCAAGCTGAAATGAAAGTGTGAAAAATGTGTAGTAGCAGGTGGGGGTGAGTAAGCAATTTTCAAAAACAAACAAAATAGTTCCTAGCCGGGACGCCGAGCATAACTGTGCAACAGGGTTGCGGTCCATTCTCAGGAAGAGTATCAAAATTCCAATTCAATAATTAACAAATCCTAATCAAATTAAATGGCACTCTTCAATAATTTAACTACTTGGAATTATTTCAATTCACCTGACAAATGGACTTGACCGTAAGCCTGTTGCAGGTGTCCAACCGAACAGCCCTACTTCTATCCCAGCAGGTTCCATTCCAGATAGCTGGCATCCACAGGGTGATTACAGTTGGCCCTGTCCCTGGGCCCTGTCTGTGGTGGAGGACACTGGGTAATGGCTGCCTGTAAAGACTGGGGCTTTAGCAGAAGGGGGTTTGGATCCCTCATACTTCCTCTTGGGAGACCAGCTCCAAACAAAACAACAGGTGCTACTGGCTAGTCCCAAACCACTAATCAGCACTTTGCAATAAAATATGTTCCACTTCTTCTAAACCAGAGAGAGAAATTTGACTCATTTGAACAGTCTTTACTACTCAACTCAACTGTTTTCTGTGTGGTTGCTCTCTCTTTCTCTCAGTGTCGCCCACAAAGCAGCTTTACTGCTGTCTGTTTATTCACACCATGAGTAAGACTGGGTCCTTCCACAACCTCAATGTCACGTTGCTTCTCTCCCTCTTTTTTCTTCTCACTCTCTTTTTTCTCTTCTCTTCAATGGCACCTAGCGATTCCATTGTGATGACTGTGTGGAGTTGATACGTTAAAGCAGTGAACGGATGGGTGGTATGGCTAAACAGGAGCCAGTGAGAAGAGGAGGAATAACAATGAATTAGTGGCAAAGAAGGCTGGTAGAACAGTCCTAAAAAGGAACCCTGTCAACCATGCTTGTTTTTCTGCATGACTGTGGACAGCAGCTTGGCCACAGCTCTGACTCTAGGGCATTACCACACTTCACTAAGTCACAGAGTCCATGCATCGGTCTACGCTTCCTACCATCATAGGAAAACAAAGGCCAGAAGACCAAACAGAGAACTAGGAATGTGATGGATGATGTTTTATTTATTCCATTCTAACGAACTGATAGACTTCAATCTCTCTTTCTGCTGGACCACAAAAATTTAACATATGCTGGGACCTCCTGGTATTGTCTGCAAACGAGACATCATTACATTTTAGTGATTTAGCAGACGCTCTTATCCAGAGCGACTTACAATTAGTGCATTCATCTTAAGTTAGCTAGATGAGACAACAACACATCACAATCGTATCATGCAAGGGGACTTCGATTACTCATTCTGGGTTAAAGGGTGAGGTTTTTTGGTTGTTGTTGAGGGGTTGGGTGGAACAATATTGAGAAGAGAAGAGAACAGAACAGAAAAAACAGTTGCGCTCCTGCACTCAAACACGATTCATGTGCCGAAGAATCGTTGAGAAGGAAGTGGTTATATAGTACAAGAGGAAAACACCATAGATGCATTTTTTTACTTTTCACCTTTGAAAGAAAACAAATGTTGAGTTGTGCAACCAGTTGAATCACAAGTCTTAGTAATGTCTTATCAGACCTGACTATGACTATGAAGTCAAGCTACTTTACTGTTATGCAAAAAACAGCACCAGTACTCTGACTTGCATGGAATCAAATCAAATCCTAGGCACTCAAAATAAATCTCAGACAGCCTAACACTGGGTGTGACAATTTGCTTGGTTGCAGTTTTGAAACCGTTTCACTGACAAATCTGGAGCTTGTTAACTCATTTTGAAAGAGGTAAAAGGCGTTTCAACAATAACTACAGTTGGGACTTAAGGTGTGATTATGACTACTGATTGTATGGGGATTTTTGGTAACTGTCTATCCTGTCTTATACAGAAGTAGGATCTTCATTTATACCAGTTTGCTACAGAATAAAATAATCCTGCAGCAACAGGAAATGTGGATTATAATTAATGGACATTTTTGTAGGGGTTGATACATTTTTCGTAGGGGAAAATCAAGTCTGAAATTTCAAAGTGGAAATTAGCTACAAACTTCAGAAGCCTTCATAAACTTCAAATACACTACACGTTTTTAATGTCCTGCATTGCAGGAAAGTTCTCAACAAGGTGATCAAATTAAGATCCTACATCTGTACACTGACGGGATATACACCATGCTTCTTGGTGCTTGCTGAAACCCTGAGAAAAGAGAAGATTTAGGCCTATGAGCTGTCCATTATTTTCAGTAGGCATATTATCAATGGCCAATACAGTCAGTCCCAGTCAGACTTGGTGGAAATGGGCAGACCAGTTGAGACTCCACTACATTGTAGCTCACATCTAAAAACTGACCAGACTAATGGGACAGTATCTGTGAAGGCTTGAGGGAGGTGTGAAGGCTTGAGGGAGGTGGACAGCAGAAGCCTTTAAGGTCTTGTAGCTGTGATACTGTCAGTTTCCAGATCCTCACAGCAAAGGATAACCAACCGAGACCATATGATCGATGGCTACCAAAGACTGATGAGGCCTGTGAACTATGTCCCATAGCAGTGCATGCTGTTACCAAGCACCCAGCTTTTGAATGAGAAAAACATTCCCCTGCACACACACAAGGAGAGCATCCATGATTATATCACAGAGGTACTTCAATGCTGACATCACAGCATAATGAATACAAGACTGTGGATTGATGATGTCAGAGGTCTCCAGTGAAGGACATATGATACCATATAAACAGCGGGAGTTGGGGCCAAATACCTTTAACCATATTAGATCAATACTGGAACAAGAGGGGACCAGCTGTACAACACTGATCCAAGATAACACACAGCCAGACACTAGCTTAGCGACAAAGCCAAAACATTCGCTAACATACAGCAACGGTCCTCTGTGCCTGAGAGAGAACTGTGGCAATTCAACACTCCTTCAAGAGGAGTTAAGTCATTGCTTGTTTACCAAGGTGAGGCAGATTAAGCATGCAGGGAAGAAAAAAGGCCCCTCTGCTTTCTATCAAAGAAGGAAAATAATCTCCTATCTGTGAATATTTCAGAAAGGAAACATTGATGGTTTCAGAACCTCCTACAGTGTTCAAAGCCACACTCCTTGAAGCTAGTTTATAGAAGAGGTGCACCGTGCACAAGAAAACGTGTAGGTTTGTTGAATTTCCCACGCCAACAAGTGGAATTTTAGTGGCTATTTCATAACTCCAAAATATCACATTAGATAAGAATCAACTTTGATTTGACCCCCTAATAAGTGATCAAAAAGTATTGGGAGTGGATTCTTGTTTTCTCACATACAGGATAAAACACAAACTGAGTGTGTGTCTATGTCATGAGAGCTAGCAAGACCAACTGTTTAACATGTCTCCTGCCTTGTTCTGATTTCATCTGATAAACCTTATAAGGCCCTGACATTACAGGCCAATTTGGGGACTTTATAGTCATAACAAACGTCAGTTACACCAGTAAGCATGACAGGACGGGTGTAGCCTACTCACTTTCATCTCTAGTGTGTTTTGACTTTTTAACTTCACGACCAACACACACACATGCACACACACATCACGGTGGCCGCCAGACATGCAACTACCACTTCACCGGACAGGTTGATTGAGCAGATCTTAGTGAAGTTACAGTAACACCATTAAGACAACGTCTCTCCTCTCCTCCTTTGTGTACAGTACTGTCCCCTGTCCCGTCATCCAGACAGTAAATTATCCCCTAATCACTGATCTGGGACGGCCTGGGCTCTGCAACAGGAAAATACTGATGTGTTCTAGATAAAAGAGGAGACTATCAAAGCCCCCAGAAGCAGGGAAAAGAGCATGTTTGACTGTTTGAAGTCATCAAATGATGACGTTGATGTGAGCAGTAATGTGAGGCTGAGGTTCGTCTGTAGAAGCTGAGCGGCTGAGCGGCCCCCCATCTGGAGACTGCGTAATTACCCCCCCTAATAAAGCTGGCTGTCTACCGGCGGCATGAAGGCAGCACGGATGCCTAATTAATTGCTCAGAGGAACACCCACCGCTTTAAACAGCGCTGCTACTGTAGTGACACCAGTTTGTGTTTGTGTGTGTGTGTGGAGGGGGGAGGCTGTGTGTGTGTGCACATGTGTGGCATGTTCTGAGCATTCATTTTGCATTCCTAATTCCTACGTCCACCATTGGCAGGCATGTTATTTGGACCTTCCACCGCTATACTTTGACTTGTCTGCACCCTCCATATCCTGTCCTAGTCTTTGCTGAGCTTTGGTTTCAGTTGAAACAGACTAGAGGAAATGTGGAGGGCTCTTTAAATAAAATGTGTGAAAATGTTATCTCGATTTCTAAATATGACTAGGCAGTGTTTTTAAGCAATATCTATTGATTGACACATTAAACACTAATTGTTCTAGATCTGCAAATACCAGCATACATCAACACCAAAGCATGTCTAAATCTGTTTCTCACCCACACATTTCTTTAAAATTAATATGAAATATAACATCCATACTCAGTATTTAAACTTATTCATTCTTGGTTCTTTACCACATATATATATTTTTTTACATGTTGGATCAACCTATTGACCAGAGAAAGACAAGAAGGAAGAACAGAATCTTTTAGGAGAAAGACAACCAAGCATCCTGCCCCACAAAAAGAGATGTTTTCCCTTTTCTTACCAAAAGAGACAAACACAGACAGACTAACTGGTACTTTACAGTTGCCTGGTTATCATGTAGCACTGCTCCTACCCACTATTATACCCGGTCCAAATGTTCCATGGCTCAAAAACAATAACATGCCATTATGTGTGTGTTTGAAGCCCTAAAGCCACCCACCTGCAGCTCCATCTGTTTTTATCCCATATGCTCCCCGTGTTTGGACTGTGAGGAGAGACCACCCTGGAAAAATCCCCATTTACATCGTAACATTACCACGATATTGGACGTTCCTGACTTGTGGCTATGGACTAGGATACCCACCAAGCAGTCAATTACATGCAGTACCAAGATGGTCTTTGCATTCTCACCTAGGCCCTATACACTCTTAGAAAAAAGGGTTCCAAAAGGGTTCTTCGGCTGTCACCATGGGAGAACCCTTTTTGGTTCCATGTAGAACCCTCTGTGGAAAGGGTTCTACCTGGAACCAAAAAGGATTCTTCAAAGGGTTCTCCTATGGGGACAGTCGAAGAACCCTTTTAGGTTCTAGATAGCACAATTTTTTCTAGGTTTTGCCTCAAAACTACTAGGCCTAGCAGAGCATACAATGCTCTCTCAATGGTGGTGAGTGTGGGTTTGTGGGAATAGAATACACAGTGTGCACAAACTCAACCATTGGTGTACTGTTAATTCTGCTTTAAAGAACTTATTCAAGTTATGCAACAATTTATTTTAATTCTAGAGGTAAAGTTCCTGTAAAGGTGTTCATGGCGGTTTTCTTCTTAACAGTCCCTATTTGTGAATTATCTGGTAAACATCTATGTGCACGGAGTGTGAAGCGTTGGGCGTGTGTCAGAAAGCCAGAAAGCCCGGCCACCAAGAAAAGGGGCCTAGTTGTGAAACCCTTTCGTGGTTTGACAGACCACATATCCTGTATCTGCAGCTACACTGCAAACCTGGTCGCTCAAATCGCTGTTCGAAACACTGTTGTGTGCCGTGAAGAAGTGTGAAGCGATGATACCAAAGGTTGCTTGGTCTGACCGAGCAGAGCTCAACCGCAGAGGCATCTGGGTTCACCACTCACAGTGAAAGGCACAGGTTTAACAAGCAAGCCTCTGTCACGGTTTCATTTTCTTAGTTGGTTCCAACGGAACGCCAAACAAGATTAGTCCACTTTTTTTTTTCCGATGTTCAACTGTTTTGGATGACACAGCATGTCTCCACAACCTCTGTTTGCCTTTTAAGGTAAACTCTTAGAAAAAAAAGGTGCTATCTAGAACCAAAAAGGGTTCTTCGACTGTCCCCATAGGATAACACTTATGGTTCCAGGTAGAACCCCTTTGGGTTCCTTATAGAACCCTTTCCACAGAGGGTTCTAAATGGATCCCAAAAGGGTTCTTTCTGGAACCAAAAAGGGTTCTCCTATGGGGACAGCCAAAGAACCCTTTTGGAACCCTTTTATCTAAGAGCGTACTACAGTATGCTCATGAAAGGGACATTTACATGGATAGTTGGCATGGTACAGCCTGGCCTCAAAGATTAGACGTAACATTATACGTTTAAATAAGTTACACTCCTTAAATTAATTAGGCCCTATTAGTATGATATGTTACATTTGCTATTGTTACATAAGACAGGTTACTTAAGCCATAAATGGGAGGTTGGTCGGGGAGGATGGGTGGGCGTATAACGCAAATGTCTACAAACCCAAAGGTTGCGTTTTTGATTCACATTAAGGACTACTTTAGCATTTTAGCAACTACTTACTACTTTTTAGCTACTTTGCAACTACACTGAACAAAAATATAAACACAACATGCAACAATTTCAAAGATTTTACTGAGTTATAGTTCATATACCTCCCGAGTGGCGCAGTGGTCTAAGGCACTGCATCGCAGTGCTAGCTGTGCCACTAGAGATCCTGGTTCAAATCCAGGCTCTGTCGTAGCCGGCTGCAACTGGGAGACCCATGGGGCGGCGCACAATTGGTCCAGGGTAGGGGAGGGAATGGCCGGCAGGGATGTAGCTCCGTTGGTAGAGCATGGCGTTTGCAACGCCAGGGTTGTGAGTTCGATTCCCACGGGGGGCCAGTATTACAAAAATAATGTATGCACTCACTTAACTGTAAATTGCTCTGGATAAGAGTGTCTGCTAAAAAATGACTAAAAAATATATATATAAGGAAATAAATTAGGGCCTAATCTACGGATTTTCACATGACTGGGAAAACAGATGTGTATCTGTTGGTCGTAGATACCTTTTTTGTAAAGGTAGGGCATGGATCAGAAAACCAGTTAGTATCTGGTGTGACCATTTGCCTCATGCAGCGCGACACATCTCTCACATAGAGTTGATCAGGCTGTTGATTGTGGACTGTGGAATGTTGTCCCACTCCTCTTCAATGGCTGTGCGAAGTTGCTGGATATTTTCGGGAACTGGAACACGCTGTCGTACACGTTGATCCAGAGCATCCCAAGCATGCTCAATGGGTGACATGTCTGGTGAGTATGCAGGCCATGGAAGAACTGCGACATTTTCAGCTTCCATGAATTGTGTAGAGATCCTTGCAACATGGGGCCTTGCATTATCATGCTGAAACATGAGGTGATGGCAGCAGATGAATGGCATGATAATGGGCCTCAGGATCTCGTCACGGTATCTCTGTGCATTCAAATTGCCATCGAAAAAATGCAGTTGTGTTCATTGTCCATATCTTATGCCTGCACATACCATAACCCCACCATGGGGTACTCTGCTCACAACGTTGACATCAGCAAACCACTCGCCCACACGACGCCATACACGCTGTCCGCCATCTGCACGGTACAGTTGAAATCGGGATTCATCCGTGAAGAGCACACTTCTCCAGCATGCCAGTGGCCATCGAAGTTTAGCATTTGCCCACTGAAGTTGGTTACAACACCAAACTGCAGTCAGGTCAAGACCCTCGTGAGGACAACGAGCACGCAGATTAGCTTCCCTGAGACGATATCTGACTGTTTGTGCAGAAATTCTTCAGTTGTGCAAACCCACAGTTTAATCAGCTGGTCTCAGACGATCCCACAGGTGAAGAAGCCGGATGTGGAGGTCCTGGGCTGGTGTGGTTAAACGAGGTCTGCAGTTGTGAGGCCGGTTGGACGTACTGCCAAATTCTCTAAATGACATTGGAGGTGGCTTATGGTAGAGAAATGAACATTCAATTATCTGGTAACAGCTCTGGTGGACATTCCTGCAGTCATCATGCCAATTGCACACTCCCTCAAAATGTGAGACATATGTGGTATTGTGTTGTGTAAAAAAAACGGCACATTTTAGAGTGGCCTTTTATTGTCCCCAGCACAAGGTTCACCTGTGTAATGATCATGCCATTTAATCAGCTCCTTGATATTCCACACCTTTCAGGTGGATGGATTATATTGGCAAAGGAGAAATGCTCACTAACAGGGATGTAAACAGATTTGTGCACAAAGTTTGAGAGAAAAAAGCTTTTTGTGCATATGGAACATTTCTGGGATCCGTTGTTTTAGCTCATGAAACATTGGGACTCACAATTTACATGTTGCGTTTATATTTTTGTTCAGTATACTTAGCATGTTAGCTAACCCTTCCCCTAACCCCTAGCTAACATTAGCCACCTAGCTAGCTAACGTTAGCCACAATAAATTGTAATTCGTAAACATATACTTATTGCACATTTGTAACATATTATACGAATTGCAATTGGTAACATATCATACAAATTGTAATTTGTAACATATCATATGAAATGGACATCCACAAATTAATACATATATACGAAACGTAACATATCATACTAAATGGAGGGAGATAGATTTATGTTTATTATGTTACGAGTCCAGGTTAGCGGTGGTACAATGACTACAATGCTATTCACAAATCAGAAACATAGGTGTCAATCTTACACACAAACACAAGCACACACACACAACACTGAGAATGACAACTGGATGATTACCACTAACCTTATCAAGAGGTGATTAAATCCTCAATGGGGCACACTTACCTTTGACCCTTTTCCACAGATACAATACATTGACTACCGTAACATTTCATCAAAATATGACATGTGGAGCTAAACTCCTGTTAGTAGTCTGGCCCATAACTACAGGATGAATTGCTGTACATACACTAACCAAACAGTTTATTAGGTACACCCATCTAGTACCGGGTCAGACCACCCTTTGCCTCCAGAACAGCCTAAATTCTACTGGGCATTCTACAAGGTGTCGGAAACATTCCACAGAGATGTTGGTCCATACTGATGCGATGGCATCACGCAGTTTCTGCAGATTGGACAGTGGTACATTCATGATGCGAACAGCCCATTCCAGCTCATCCCAAAGATGTTCTATTGGGTTGAGGTCTGAGGACTGCGCAGGCCACTCAAGTAAACTGAACTCGCTGTCATGTTCCAGGCAATGTTATTCCACTCCTCAATTTTCCAGTGTTGGGGATCGAGTGCCCAGTGGAGCCTCTTCTTCTTGTTTTTAGCTGATAGGAGTGGAACCCGGTGTGGTCGTCTGCTGCAATAGCTCATCCGTGACAAGGATTGACGAGTTGTGTGTTCCACTGTTGTACTGCTCTGTTATTTGTCTGTTTGTGGCCTGCCTGTTAGCTTACACGATTCTTGCTATTCTCCTTCAATCTCTCTCATCAATTAGTTGTTTTTGCCCACAGGACTGCCACTGACAGGATGTTTTTTGTTTGTCACGCTCAAAGTCAGTTAGGTCACTCGTTTTGCCCATGCTAACGTTCAACAGTAACTGAATGCCTCGATGCCTGTGCCTGCTTTATATAAGCCATGGCCACGTGACTCACTGTCAGTAGGAGCGATCCATTTTCGTGGGAGGGGGGTGAGGAAGGACCTAACTTGTTGCAGCTATGTATAGATAGAAGTTGGCGAAGGACGCAAACCATGATAAGTCTAGTAACACACAGTGTCATGCAACACAACATGCAGAACAAGAGGAGAAATGTTAGTTGGTAAGATTTTAGTAGGATGGCATTGGTGATTAAGGAGAGTGAGGACAGGTGTGGAGGCTGATTAGCAATGAGTTACAGCTGATGCTTGTTGAGGAGCTGCGTTCAAGGCAACTGGTTAAAGTGTTGCAACAGGCGTGGAAGCCGGTTGGCAATTAGTAGCAGATGGTGCTTGTTGAGTTGCTAGGGAGCTGCGTTCAAGGGAACTAATTAAAGTGTTGCGTTCAAGTCTGGTCCTCTCTCCTGAATTCTTGTTCATTCTTAACACCACATGTCAAACTCATTCCACAGAGAGGGCAGAGAATAATTAAGGTCCCTAATTAGTAAAGAACTCGCCTCACCTGGTTGTCTAGGTCTTAATTGAAAGGAGAAGAAAAAACACTAGGCCCTCCATGGAACGAGTTTGATAGCCCTGCTTAACACCATTAAAAGTGGAGTCAAAACAAGAGTGAAAGAGTGATAGGCCTACCTCTGGTACGTCAAAGTGAAAAGTGTCTAATTCATAACTTAGACAACAATCACCATGTTACACACATTGGAGAACAAACTGAATGTAGATTAGAAGAGTTATTCAGCCATTCTTGGAGGAAAATAGAAGTCAAATTTTTTTAAGTACTAAATTGCTATTAAAAGATTGCTATTATTAATATTTAAAGTATTACATTGCTATTATGTTTTGATTTATAAACCTTCATCTGGAGGTGATGAATACCAATACCAGAGGCATCAACAGAGACCTCCAGGCTTCAACAATAGTTTCCTCTTCACCAGCTAGCTGTGTTTGTGAAAGGAAAGAATAACGTGGGGGTGCCACACAAAGAGATGGGAAACTCTATGGCTCATCCACATGTGTCCAACAGAAGTGTGTCTGGCCTTTAAAAATACTTAACTCTGGAAAAAGAACACACCTATCTGATCCCAGTAAGGATGAGGAACACCATGAGCGTAGATTTTCCCCTGATGCCCTCCAGGCAGAGTATATTCCCAGAGGTTCCCGGAGACCCACCTGAAAGATATGGAATAACTCATTCTATGGGGACAGATGGTAAAGGTTGTTCCATTGGCTTTTACTTATGGTTTCTCATCTGATTCCTTGATTCTGTCTCTATGACACCAAGGTTCCAATTCAATTCAGCTGTTATAAATCCTCAGATTAAGATTTGGGCATTTTAATCCGTTATGATACCTCTCTTCGGGCTTAAATGACATAAACTGAGAAAAAAAAATGGATTGGCTGGAGTTTCAATGGAATGGACACAAGCTATGATATGAGGTATTAAAGCATACACTTTTGAAGTGACACAGTTCACAGATATTGCTCAACTGAGGTTTATGACATGGATGGTGCAAATAAATGTAAACGTTTGAGTGCTTTCCATGGCAACAGGAAACAATACCCTTCTAGTGAAACCTGCTTAGCGCTGACTACAGTTATACATCTTTGACAGAGGTTAATATTGGCCAACATGTGGAGATAACTATTCAAAAAAGAGAGACTTAATATACTCAAGGTAAAATAATACACTGTGAAATAAAGATCTCTTTGAAGATATATATTTTTTTAACTACAGTAAACCGCAATGAACATCCTTGTTATGACTTGTTCTTGACTTGTGGAGTTCTGAAACGTACAGTACCAGTTAAAGTTTGGACACACCTACTCATTCAAGGGTTTTTCTTTATTTTGTACTATTTTCTATATTGTAGAATAATAGTGAAAACATCAAAACTATGAAATAACACATATGGAATCATGTTGTAACCAACAAAGTGTTAAACAAATCC
The DNA here is from genome assembly GCF_964263955.1 of Coregonus lavaretus. Taxonomy (NCBI): domain Eukaryota; kingdom Metazoa; phylum Chordata; class Actinopteri; order Salmoniformes; family Salmonidae; genus Coregonus; species Coregonus lavaretus. Next base: position 32,889,551 of record NC_139993.1, on the reverse strand, counting down.
AAATATATTTTATATTTGAGATTCTTTAAAATAGCCACCCATTGCCTTGATGACAGCTTTGCACACTCTTGGCAGTCAAAACTTTTGACTGGTACTGTATGAATACCTTGACAATGATAGGGATAACAAAGTATACGATAATATCAAAGGATCTCTCAAGTAGCATTTGGAGGAGTATCCCACTAAAAGAATCAAGGATTGTTGAAAAATTCCTCCTCCTCTGGGCCAAGGAATGTCTCCTTAATTTGTGGTTTGGTAACATCAGTTCTTTAGGTGCAGAAACGCCATAGTGCATTGCAAGCAGTAATCGTACGATGGTGAGTTCAAAGTGGGAATAAAAAATAACCTGTGTTTGAGACCAGGCTATAATATTTATACAGCTGGCACAGTTTAAGGCGACATGTTCGAGTGTGTGCGAGTTTGCGGTCAGAGTTGTGTATAAAAACCCTGTGGCCTGCCTCTGCTTTAGAAACTCAACTCTGCATTGTAACAAGTCGCTCTGTAATTCCCGCTCCTAAATAAAAAGGAGAGACTGTTTTTGGCAGATCCTCCAGCAATCCTGTGGTTTCGAGACTTAGAACGGAGGGGAATCTAGAACGTTGAAATTACACGAACGCTGCCAGGTTCAACTCCAAAACATCTCAACCTAGGCTTATGATTTCCTATTCTAATGTTTGAAACCCTTTTGCTTTCAGATTCCTTGTTCCTCTTTGTACAATAAAGACCCACTCCACAGTATTGCTACAATGGCTGTCCAAAACAAAGTGATGAAGTTATTGCCTTTTGACTGGATCTCAGTTCTCTCTCTGGCCTTGAACTCAGCATTATGGAAAGAGCCTCTGGTCATGTTGGAGGTATGAGGATCCCCAATTTCATGTGTTTGTGATAACACCATAGCATGGCGTGATCATCACTATGGGAGGAGGTCACACAGAGACACTGACTGACTCAGCCCAACACATCAACAACATGGCCCCCAGGCATGATGGCAAGATGTCTCGAACTGGGTCTGAAAAAGTTCATACAGAACTTTGAGAGCAAACATAAGGAAAACTGAAAAGAGTAAGTCTGTCTGTTTTCATTATTTCAATAGAAGGCCCCTTTTCACCACACGAGAATGAAAACATTTCCAACAGCCAGGATTACGGTATGTGTCCGTGGCACAACAAGACCTGTATGGTTTGTAGTGTTAACATCTAATGAATTGTCTTATTCTCCCCAGTGAATAACCAAACCAATTAGATCCATATGGACTCCTTAAAACATGCCAATCATGGAATAAAGCCTTTCGTGTTGTTCTGGAACGTCCTGTTTTGAAAGGGGAGGAGGTCTCCTTAGTGTGCAGCAAAAACAGACCTACACTGTACCCACTGGGCACACACTGGTTGAATCAACGTTGTTTCCATGTCATTTCAATGAAATTACGTTGAATCAACGTGGAATTGACGTCTGTGCCCAGTGGGTAGTGTTTATAAAAATTCCCCAGTGTTTCACTCAAGTTCAAACCAGATACACGTTTCTGCTCATTCAGAGGTGTTGTTAAATGGCTAAGCCTCCTGTTGAGTATGTAAACCCTCCTCCAGTACACTGTCAAATTATCTGGGCCTTTTATAAATGACCTCACACCTACTCACTACGTTGAGTGGCTTAATCCAGTAAAAAAAACAAAATATCCCCTTTAAAAACGTAATACTCTGAAATTGCTAACAGACATGAACATCCTTAAAAACATCCCAGAGTTAAACACTATAAAAAATTACATTAGGGACTTTTCGAACAGACCATATGTTGTTTTTGACCAACATATGAAACCACTCACTCAACTCAGGCTAACAGAGAATGGTTGCCTGTGGTGGCAATAACAGAATAGAAAAGACATTGGCTGATTAATTTCTAGCCTGTTCACAGAATGGACCCCTACATATTCTATAAAACCATGAATACAGCACTGTATAACGGTAATGAACCCATCCAGTGTAAAGCACTAGTATGCATGGAATTCACTCTCCCCTCTCCTTCTCTCCCTCCCATTATGTTATTCTGTTTTTTGACACACGCACACAGTCTCCCGCCTGCCTCAGTCACAGTAGAGGAATGTTTCCCTCTCTGTCTCTCTGCTGGCAGGTCGGAACCCCGGAGCATGACGGATTCCCCCAGGGACATAACAATGTAAACAGGAGCAGCCAGTCTCGCACTTATCAGTGCCACTGTTTCAGACTGAGACACTCAGAGAGAGGTGATCTTTAACAAGGCCTGGAAGAGGCCCCAGCCAGCCGCTGAGACCCGTTCTCTCAGACTCTGTACATGTGCCAGAATTTTGGAGAAGAAAATTAATCCCCCTCTCTTTTTTTTACGTCTCGGAGCCTGGCCGTCTCAGCACTATCGTTCCCTGATTCCCTTTGAATCGGCCCGCGTGTGAGCAGGATATGGAGCCAAGCGGGCTTCCTGCGTGGCCCGAAGAGGAAACGCTGTAATAAGCAAGGGGTGTGTGTTTAAAAATAACCCGCCTATATAAGAGGAGAGCAGGAGCCCACACACTCTCAGAACTCTCACTCGCTCTCTTCGGCTCCGGCAGGGGCTCTCTGGCACTCTCTCTCTGTCCAGCGCTTTCCGTCTCCCTCTCCCGAAAGCACACACGGAAAACGGGACAGCCTTCCTGCCGTGCGGAGGGAAGAGGAGAAGGAGAGCAGGTGTTTCCAAGAAGTTTAACAAAGACATAAAATATGCAATGTGGAGGCCCACTTTATCCAAACCAGGCATTCATAACTCTCCGACAGGGAGAAATTCAGAGCTGTTTAAAATAAGAAATAAGGACACAGATAACATGATTCAGATAACCCTCTTAGAAAAATGTTTTCACATTGATCTCTTTCACTTTGTAGCCTACATAGCCTGAGCTTGCTTTTATTATTATTACTTGCAAAACAATAAAAGCTGAAGATGTACAGCAGCTAAGATAGCAGACCTGAGGGCGACAACTCCAGAGTTGTAAATCCTTGTCAGAACTATGGCATGGACACTGATTACCACATGTGTAAACCATCTAGCCTTAGGAGGAAACCCTTTATTAAAACATGGAAATCAATGCTGACACAAAGTGACATCACGCAAAAACACAAACTCAGTCAAAATGGTTGACCATCAAGTGATGAGTGGTGCCGCTGCCTTATGACACTAAATTGCCCGAAAGTATGAACACGATTATCAGTGAGGGCCATGTGGACAGATGCAGGTGGGTATACACTATTTCACTTATTGAACCACATCGTTTGGAAACAAAACACGGAGGACAGAGGAGATGGGACTCACCATTTAGGAAGATATATGTCTTCCACATTGATCGTACTATGACGTGCCAGGAAACGGTCTCTATGCCAGAGTTGTAAAGCACATGCTGTAACCTCACATTCATATGGTGACCAACTGGGAAATAGTGTTCAACATGGTATCCATTAATAACTAATACAAAAGACAGCGTCTGGGAAGTGACTTACTGTACATGAGAATGTACTTTTTATTGCCTGGGTAGTCCGGTACATAAAAGTACTTAGCATTGTATGTTATGTTCTGTTCTGTTGTGCCAAAGCGAAAGCTAATAATTAGCAAGCAAAATGTATCCTCCATGACTGCAGATACATAACCTTAGGATGGCACTTGAATTAAATATTTAGAACCACTCAAGTAGCCTTCCCTCTGAACGTTATGAGCCTGCATTAATGTAGCACTACTCATGCATAAGCACTGAGTATTGAGTCAAATTCCTCCTAATCATCAAGAGTTTTGACCTCTGTTTAGGCCATCTATCAGGAGTTGACCCTAAGAGGCAGTGAATAGTTCAGGCCTGCTGTTTGATACTACTATGTAAGTGCTGCTGAATCACACCATTCCCCTGTAGTCATATGAGTGGGCTCTTCGACTGCAGCCTGTCGGGATTGGCTCTGTGCTCTGCAATACTGAAATTCCTTATAACCTAAACAGGTGTTCAGAGATAAAATGGTCTCACTGGACATCATTCTAAGGAATCTAAAGGAAACTAAAGTGGAAACAGCTGGTAACAGCTGGTACCTGTCACTGTTAGCTATCAACAAAATGATTGATACCCATATCTGCGCTCCTATAGTAACTTTCATGGATAAACATTCTGAGTAGCCTATTTACTGTAATATTCTAGAGGTCATACAGATGCCTGGACTTTGTGAGTCACTAACATGACTCTAACCACTCTACCAATCACAAGTTTGAGGATAAATGAACTCATGACCTGGGAGACGTGCAGTTTCCACCAACCCTCTCATACCCTGGAAACAATATCTGGCTGTCGAACAAACCACTTCCCTTGTACAACCGCTCTGAATCATCAAACAAAGGGAAATAGGATCAGGATATTCTTCAATGCACTTTTACTAATGCGGTGGGGACTGACTCTGGTGCCGTGGTCCTCTGTAGCTCAGCTGGTAGAGCACAGCGCTTGTAACGCCAAGGTAGTGGGTTCGATCCCCGGGACCACCCATACACAAAAATTTATGCACGCATGACTGTAAGTCGCTTTGGATAAAAGCGTCTGCTAAATGGCATATTATATTATTATTATTATTATAAATAGCTGCAGGTCTACTGGGGATGATGTTCATCCATTGGGCCTACAGTACCTGTAACACACTGCTCCCACACCTTTCTGTGCTGTGACCCACCGAGAGCCTTTTAAAAATGTCCGAAGCTCAATAAGCCACAACTATGAATTGGGTCCAGACTGGGGCCTTGAGTTTTTCCTGCTCATACAATGTTTGGCAGGTACAAATAAAGAAAACACGTACATTCTAGTTTAATCCAGTCTATTTTAGAACACTGTTGCGACACCTGACTTGATAGAGAGTCACAGTAGGTATGACATCTTTTCCAATAATGTTGGAATGTTACATGTAAGTACAGCGTTTGTAAATCACATCATCCCAGATTCCCAACCTATAATTAATACACAGAATGTACGTTGGCCTGAGGAAAGAACAGGTTGTAAAGTACAGATTAAAGCCACACCCATGTTTCTTGATGCCCATGTTTGTTGTTCAGTAATATAATTACTTGTGTAACTGCTGCTCCTCTCATGCTGTGGGATACAGTTGTAGCCGACAATCAGATCATATCGATATGGCTTTTATTCACTTTGATCATTTATTGACAGACTTTCTGAGGATTTTCGTCCATGGTTGGCTGTATTTAGGGTTATTTAAACTGAGGAACAGGGGCAGTAACATGCATGTTTTGGTAACTGGTTAGTTGTGAACTCTCTCAAATAAATGAGAATATAGTCAGACATTTGCCAGAGCCCAACTCTGAAATGCCAATCAGTTAAGCCAAGTTGCACTGGCACAAAGGAAACAAAATTAGCACCAGTGCTTTGGCATTTTAATTGAGGTTTAACAGATAAACAGGCAAATTGAACTTTATGGCAGTGGTTACTGGTTGTAGATGTCATGGCATCGGAATGACCATATTTGGTTTGCTGATTAGGGAAGCTCAGATGAATCATTACATGGCCTTTATGGTTTAGACTCAGAGGGTTATGGATTATGTAAGGATGATGATAAGGTGCCCTTCCCCAACTAGTATGTAAACAGAAGAACAGATAGAAAGTGAGAATGGTTTGACACATGCACACATTTGACACTTGAATAGAATAGAAACAAAAACACTTCAGTCCCATTGTGAGAGAACAAAGGTATCATTCTGGTGCACCTGCAACTAGCAGTGCACTATTATGAATGTAACAACATAGGCAGTATCAATTGACAAGCAGTGAGGACTCGGAGATTTGGGTAACAAAATGAATGTCCACATCCTACTCAGGGCATGTCATTTGAGGATGATATTTGCAGTTTACCTTATCCTTAACTGAAGGCTGTTTGCGAAACTGGCGCAAGAGACCCGATACCAATGTGAATACCTCGCTGGACAAAGCAGGCTCAGCAGCTGCTCATTCAGCCTCATTATTTGCACCTGAATGGGCCTTCATAGAGGCAAAACGCTTTTATAGTGCGTGTTTACCGGAGAGTTTGAAGGGGTGAAAAGATTCAGATGTAGGCATACCTGGCGCCTGGTGGCTGCAGCGTTTTTTAAAGCCTGCTGCGCTGGGTAACTGGGTTTCTCACAGGCTGATGATGATACGCAAATTACCTGAGGAGTAGAGAGACGAGTTGGTCAGGTGATGGAGAGCCAACTGATCTGCCAAATTAAAGGTCTTGTATAGGCCTATGATAAAAATGAATATGGGGTTATCCTTTTTTTGTATTTAAGTATTTTAAGATACTTTACATGTGCAATCATATAACAATGTTTAGTCTATTATCGATAGCACAACACATTACTCAAGTCTCCATATAGCCTATCCTGTAATCACATTCCAATAATCTATTAGTCTACAATTGAGAGGCCAACGCAATGTTTCCAAAGTCTCCATAACCTACCCTGCTGTATACCTCTATCAACACGGAGTGCGTTTTGCTCTATGCTGCTTCGAGAACTACCCTGCAAGTGTATGCGCCTTGGACATGTCTTTCATATGTGTTTGGAGATAAAACGTGTGTTTAGGTTTTTGTGTATGTACATTATATTGGGTTGAAGGAGAAGGTATGTAATGCATTGGGATGTCCTAATATTAGCCTATATTGAAATAAAATCCGTGCCTAATATTTTATCCAAATGCGTAACTTTTAAAATGAATGTATAATGATTATTCTATTTTATCAAAATGCGTAACTTTGACTCTGGTGCCGTGCGTGCATATTTTGGTATCTTTACCCTATTCTTGTAATAACAATGTATTAATTGTTTACTATTCTTTTTTCAAGGGGGCGGACTTTGCCAAACGCAGCATTACGGTTATACTTGTTAAACTCGTTTCTATGCAGGAGGGGCGTGTGTAGAGGTGGCTTTAAAGCTCGCACGAGCGCAAGAGGGAAGGCAAAGAGACTGCAAGCGCTCGCTGGGCTCACTGGCTTTATATAGGGCTAAATTTAGGGACGTGTAGCGCGTGTTTCCTCCGCTTCGTACAATTGGTCCAGCTTTTCAGCTACAATATTTATAAGGTATAGGAACTCCTACCAATCAAACTTTCACATGACTCCGAAACAGTGCTTCAAGTGAGAAGTAGTGGTTTATACTACTACAAATAGTTTATCGTGTGGACTCCAGTCTACATCGCTTTTGCTGATATTCTTAGACAGAAATAACGTTTTAAATTCAAGAACATTACAACGTATGGAAATGGCCTTAACCGGGACCATTTTACCATCCATCTCTACATTTGCGAGCCATAAGGAAAAATGCTGGGAAAATGTAAGTATATTGTATTATGTATTTAGAGACGTTTGTTGGTTGTTTTACATGTTGTTGGTCAATTTATGTAATAATAAAGAAATAGCATTTCAGTCCCTATGCACAGTTAGGCAATTAAATAGTTAGTCTAAATACATATATATATACATATATTTTACCGTTTTTTACCATCCATTTTATTGTACAGAGTTTGTTTTTTTATGTTATCATTTCACTAATGGTATCTTTTATTATTGCAGAGGTGGAAGGGCGAGATGGACAGGTCTGTGCATTCCAGCTGTGCCGTGGCTGAGAGCATGGACAACTGCATGGGCAGAAAAGACGAAGAAGAGCTCGATAAGTTCCTGGATCTGGAGTTTATTCTCTCGAACACCACTGGCACAGACAACACGGGAGGAGAGTACAGGCTAGGAGAGCAGAACAACATGTATCACTCCGGGATGCAGTCTACCTACACCGTGCCCGAGATGAGCAGCCCACCTCCGCCTTACAACAGCCTGATGGCTGAGCTCCTGCGCACTGAGCTTGACAGCAGCTTCTGCCATCAGCTTTCCGGCAACAGCATCCATGGGAGATTTCTAGTCAGTTCCTCTACCTTCCCAAATCAGGACTTTGTAGACAACATCAAGGTCGAGCCATCCATGGACAGTTACGGACCACTTATGGGCATGGTCCCACAGAGCTGCCCAAAGATCAAGCAGGAGGGGAACGTTTCGTGCATGATGTCCTTCGAGCAGCCGAGACTAGCCAACTCTCCACAGGCTGCGGGGAACATGACACCGCCTCTCAGCCCAGACGACCTGATGAGCTCCGAGTGTCAGCCCCAGATGTGCCACTCCATGACTTTCCCCCAGAGTTACCGCTCCCCAGCGGGATACCCTCACTCTCACCCGCCCCCACAGATGCAGCTCCCGTACCAGAGCGCACACCAGTTCGGGATGTACGAAGACGGAATGGGTATGCAGCCCACCAACCAGAGAGTGCTACTCACTCCACCGTCCTCCCCACTGGAGATGATGGACTCAAAGCCAAAGAGGGGTCGGCGCTCCTGGCCAAGGAAGCGCACAGCCTCTCACACTTGCACTTTCGCTGGATGCGGGAAAACCTACACCAAGAGCTCGCACTTGAAAGCGCACCACAGAACGCACACGGGTAAAGAATATTCCTCATTTTCTCTTTATGCTTATTGCAAACTTGAACTACTTGGCTCTATGTGTTGCAAATAACTGCGTTTTCTGTCAGTGTACTCATGGTCTTTTCCATTTTGTCATTCAACAGGTGAGAAACCATACCATTGCAGTTGGGAGGGTTGTGGCTGGAAGTTCGCCCGCTCCGACGAGCTGACGCGCCATTTCCGGAAGCACACTGGCCACAGGCCGTTCCAATGCCACCTGTGTGAGCGCGCCTTCTCCAGGTCCGACCACCTCGCGCTGCACATGAAGCGACACATGTGAGAAATCACATACGATTGAGGACTATGACAAATTAACAAAGAACAACATCAAGAAAAATGTCTCCAAAATATGTATTTTGTATTTTAGTTTATTTAAAGTTTTTTGGGGGGAATAGGAAAACAGCATGAGAACATAAAACGTGGTCAGACTTGACAAATTAACGAATTCTATATACAAATACTATTTTTGAAATATGTAGCTGGTACTACTTTGTTATTTTTTATCGAATAATATTTGTATAAAAAGGCTTTAAACATGCATTACACGGTGTTTGCATTTGTGAATTCAAGTCAACATATGAGGCTGGCCCTATACACCTCTGACGCAACTGGAATCTGACAATTAAATTGTTTAACATGATGTGTTTTGATAGTCACGATAGTGCCTTCTATTATATATATGCATCCTACGAGTGCCATATTTTCTACTGGCAAAAAAACAAAGTTTATGTAAGTGTTATAACTGTAAACAGAACATGAAATAAGCTTTAAGACAATGTTTTGATCTAAAACTGCCTTCCAGTCTTCAGAGGCTAGAATTGAATGTTCTGTGTGTGCATTTATGTTGAATAACATTTGAAGTCAGGGTCTTTAAATCTATGGAAATAGTTGTCCATCTCAACATGACAAAGGGCTAAACGTCTTGTGACTTAAAACTGTTCTGTTTGGTTTTCTGAGTAAATGTATTAATGCCATGTAAATACATTTTTATATAATGTAAATAGTTTATTTTAATGTACATATTAAACTAATTGAACAACATTATTCTTGACTTTGAATGAAATCCTTGTGGCTTTCTGTCTATTATCCTGACAAAGGAAAATGGAGCAGCCCTGACATCTGTGTATCATCATCACACCATACTGTAACATTACACCAGTCATAAACTCCTTAACAATACTTCCTGTATCTTTACATCAACCATAAGCTATAGTTGTCCCTGTGTGAATGGCTTGCCAACTATCCTATAGGCCAGTTCAGGCCTGAGCAGTTTACAATATGAATGCGAGTGCAATGTTTTCCATCTGTCACAGGGCCACTGCCAGAGTCTTGTGGCTCATGCAGCCTATAAATACAAACATTACATTTACATAATTACAGAGACTTAATATAGATGTTCCCTCTCTGGGTCTGGGCACAGGGGCACACCGCACTGAAAGAGAAAGGAACCCTAGTCCCTGCCTCAACGAGAAGACCCAATGGGACAGGGTGGAAAGTTCAGTGGGGCTTAGAAGAGAGTGACATGAAGGTTATGCATCTGTTAGCCTGGGTTTGAGTCTCACAATGAATGTACTTGTTCCTTAAGTATTCTATAGAATCAAAGCTTTCACTTCAAGCAGTCTCTGGGTTAGGCTCTATTGTCTTGTTATTTCAATGTTGATAAAGCATGAAGCAGTATTAAGCGGCTATCACTTAAACATGGTTGCATATTCTTAAAAGTACATTTTTAGGTTGGTATGCTATCCAAAAACAAAGCACCTCCACTCTGGAAGGAGCAAGGAGTTAAAAACACATGAAGTGGCCCAGAGTACAACAACATTTTACCCATGATCCATCTCTTAATCAGGGGCCTTCAGCCTGTGTATTTGGATCACATGACAACATTCCTGCACAACAAGTCAGGTATAGTTACGTGCCTTCAGAATAAACGCCTCTTTACTGTGTTATGGGCCTAATTATGTACTTTGGCTATGTATAAAAACAGGCAGAGAGAGAGAGAGAGAGAGAGTTGAAAGAAAGAGAGAGAGAAGAAAGAGAGAGAGAGGAGAAAGAGAGAGAGGGGAGAAAGAGAGAGAGAGAGAGAGGAGAAAGAGAGAGAGAGAGAGAGGAGAAAGGGGCCACCTTTGTGAACTGACTAGCTCACAACAATGTCTCTACATTGGCTCTATGGGGAAACATAAAAGAGGACATTTTCTTCAAGTGTTATAACTTTTTAGGGGCTGCATCATCTTCTGGGTGCCCCTACCAGTTTAGAGAAAATAAGAAATAGGAGTGCCTCTATGATTAGCCAATTTACTCGAGTGAATAATCAAACATTCTCATTTCACTTTTTGCTCAGAGTATAATAATAATCTCTAGAAGAGAGTATGGGAAGACTGATATGGTTTATGCATTCTGTCTTCCATGCAACCTGTCTATCTATTAACAAAAAAAAGAGCATGTATTCCACAGGCTTTCATTGCTATCTGGTTTCCCCTTTAGATGGCTCAAATTACAGGCTTACAAAAATGAATTTCCTTCATTACAATATGTTTACATCTATACCACATCACATATACAGCACATCATTGTAATTCAGAATTATCTCTGAATCTGATCTATCAGATGAAGTTGTTTTATAAATGGCATTCCTTGCTTTTGAAACTCCTTTCGCCACATTAACACTCAAGTTACTCTGCTCTAGATTCACCCGGAAATGTATCGGTATCTCTTAGTATGAAACCATTCATAACACACAGTGTTCGCTGGCTCTTTGCCATGGCACACCTGAAACTGCATGCTGGAGATCAAAACCAAAAACCATTTACAGAACCAAGAGGCACAAATGCTGTTCTGCCTACTTTATTGTTGAATTTAGGAGGTGTATCAGAGCTGTTAATCTAGTGATAAGTACAGTTTTTCATAGTTTTAGGACTATCTCCTAATGTTACCATCCTTATATGCAGATGTACAGGTAACTGCCAAAATAAAGGAAACACCAACATAAAGTATCTCAATAGGTTGTTGGGCCACCATGAGCCAGAACAGCTTCAATGCTCCTTGGCATATACAGTGGGGAAAAAAAGTATTTAGTCAGCCACCAATTGTGCAAGTTCTCACACTTAAAAAGATGAGAGAGGCCTGTAATTTTCATCATAGGTACACGTCAACTATGACAGACAAATTGAGAAAAAAAATCCAGAAAATCACATTGTATGATTTTTAATGAATTTATTTGCAAATTATGGTGGAAAATAAGTATTTGGTCACCTACAAACAAGCAAGATTTCTGGCTCTCACAGACCTGTAACTTCTTCTTTAAGAGGCTCCTCTGTCCTCCACTCGTTACCTGTATTAATGGCACCTGTTTGAACTTGTTATCAGTATAAAAGACACCTGTCCACAACCTCAAACAGTCACACTCCAAACTCCACTATGGCCAAGACCAAAGAGCTGTCAAAGGACACCAGAAACAAAATTGTAGACCTGCACCAGGCTGGGAAGACTGAATCTGCAATGGTGCTTGGTTTGAAGAAATCAACTGTGGGAGCAATTATTAGGAAATGGAAGACATACAAGACCACTGATAATCTCCCTCGATCTGGGGCTCCACGCAAGATCTCACCCCGTGGGGTCAAAATTATCACAAGAACGGTGAGCAAAAATCCCAGAACCACACGGGGGGACCTAGTGAATGACCAGCAGAGAGCTGGGACCAAAGTAACATAGCCTACCATCAGTAACACACTACGCCGCCAGGGACTCAAATCCTGCAGTGCCAGACGTGTCCCCCTGCTTAAGCCAGTACATGTCCAGACCCGTCTGAAGTTTGCTAGAGTGCATTTGGATGATCCAGAAGAGGATTGGGAGAATGTCATATGGTCAGATGAAACCAAAATAGAACTTTTTGGTAAAAACTCAACTCGTCGTGTTTGGAGGACAAAGAATGCTGAGTTGCATCCAAAGAACACCATACCTACTGTGAAGCATGGGGGTGGAAACATCATGCTTTGGGGCTGTTTTTCTGCAAAGGGACCAGGACGACTGATCCGTGTAAAGGAAAGAATGAATGGGGCCATGTATCGTGAGATTTTGAGTGAAAACCTCCTTCCATCAGCAAGGGCATTGAAGATGAAACGTGGCTGGGTCTTTCAGCATGACAATGATCCCAAACACACCGCCCGGGCAACGAAGGAGTGGCTTCGTAAGAAGCATTTCAAGGTCCTGGAGTGGCCTAGCCAGTCTCCAGATCTCAACCCCATAGAAAATCTTTGGAGGGAGTTGAAAGTCCGTGTTGCCCATCACTGCTCTAGAGGAGATCTGCATGGAGGAATGGGCCAAAATACCAGCAACAGTGTGTGAAAACCTTGTGAAGACTTATAGAAAACGTTTGACCTGTGTCATTGCCAACAAAGGGTATATAACAAAGTATTGAGAAAATTTTGTTATTGACCAAATACTTATTTTCCACCATAATTTGCAAATAAATTCATAAAAAATCATACAATGTGATTTTCTGGAAAAAAAATTCTCATTTTGTCTGTCATAGTTGACGTGTACCTATGATTAAAATTACAGGCCTCTCTCATCTTTTTAAGTGGGAGAACTTGCACAATTGGTGGCTGACTAAATACTTTTCCCCCCCCACTGTATTCTACAAATAGCTGGAACTCTACTGGAGGGATGCGACGCCATTCTTCCACAAGAAATTCCATCATTGGTGTTTTGTTGATGGTGGTGGAAAACTCTGTCTCAGGCACCGCTCCAGAATCTTCTATAAGTGCTCAATTGGGTTGAGATCTGGTGACTGAGACAGCCATGGCATATGGTATACATTGTTTTCATGCTCATCAAACCATTCAGTGATCATTCAGTGACCACTTATGCCCTGTGGATGGGGGCATTGTCATCCTATGGGGGCATTGCCATGGTAGCCAAAATAATGGCATGCCCAGTATTGTTATCCCTAAGCATGATTGTTTAATTAACTCAGGAACCACACCGGTGTGGAAGCACCTGCTTTTAATATACTTAGTATCACGAATGTTTCCATTATTTTGGCAGTTACCGGTATGTAGGCCTATTTAAAGTAATTTATGTTAGGTATACTTTAGTCTGAAGTGAGCACTTTCAGCATTCCTGCCAGGTCAGAGAAACTATCCGTAAACATGGTTGGATGCATTTGGCTGCAGTTTATCAAGCAGAAATACTTTACACAGAGTATCTTCACAAGCAACAGCATGATTGTATACAATTCTACAGGGATGGTTCCATAAAAAAAGGCAATGAAGTAGTAAGTCCATAGAGAGGACATGGAGAAGACAGCTTTTCAAAGCTCTACAGTACAAGCTATAGACACATGTTTGAGTTTTATATTAAATCTCTGAAAGGGGGGAAAGAGCATTGAGTGCTGAAAATGAAGGAAGCAGTTCATAGTGTGTGTGAGAGTGAGAGAGTGAGTCAAATAAAATGTTACTTGTCACATGCTTCGTAAAACAACAGGTGTAGACTAACAGTGAAATTCTTACTTACGGGCCCTTGAGTGAGTGAGTGTGTGTGTGTGTGTGTGTGTGTGTGTGTGTGTGTGTGTGTGGAGATCACTATCACAGTTGGCCCCCAATGGGCTACCGAGCACACATATATTTCAGTTTCCAGTAATGACGATAGTACAGTATACAGTAACAGTATATTCACCAAGACTCTGAGAAACACAATAGTCCTGGCCTCCATATTCAATGTGAAGACCCAACATCTCATATTGACATCCTTTCTGAGTCAAATGTACAACATCAATCATACCAGGAAAGAGTTTATCTCAGTGGATTCCTAGACTTCACGGCAGCCAAAGGCAATTACCACGTGGGGAAAAGTGGGAATGTCATGGGATGAGTACACCACCTACTGGAGCTGTTTGGAAGCTCCTCAGTGGAAAAACACTCATCTGGTCTATGAAGGAACAACATGGATTAACATTGGCGCTGGCTAAAGCCAGGCCTGTGTAGAGTGATAATGTATGTAGAGTGAAGGAGTGGGGTCTTCTCCCAACAGACACATGATATGATGGATCACCTTTCCCGAGTATCATTATGTGCTTGAGGTCGGAAATACACAATTCCATTTGTAATGCACTTGATATATACAGCATGTTTATGTTCATTGATATATGTTAATGTCTCGGTTCATTTGAGAGAAATTGATAAATTAAGGATAAATTACAGACTATGGTGAATTACATGGAGTGACAGAGTACTACAGATGGTCCATCTGGACAGTTTTAGCCAGCATTCCTCCCCTGACAGTCAGTCCTATTGGATTTGTTTTTTACCACAACATCCCTGGGGCAGCCCTGCTCTGGAGCAGCAAGCCCCACTCTTTCCCTCACAACAGCTGATTAAATAGACTGGGTCAAGGGGACTGGGACTGCTGCTCCTGAGGACCAGGGCTGATTATGTATTAACTATAGCAGATTGATTACACGAGGGGCGGTTCTCTTAACTGTTTTCCTAGCCATTCCTAGTTCTTGGAGCTGAGGCTGAAAAACACTATGGCCACCAGCTAGCTGTCAGAAAGTTGGGGTCTCTGTGTATCAGCCCCAGCAGGGAGAATGTCCCCTTACAGATACCTCTGACAGCTAAGGACCCCCAACTCCCAAAAAGTGTGTGCGTGTGTGCGTGTGCACATGTGGAGTGTAAACATTCTCCAACATCATGAGGCATTAAACTAGCAGCCCGAGCCCCTCCACAGCTGTGAAGGAATATCCCATTATTTCCCAGAAATCTCTTTAAAAAGGGGGGTGTGGTGCCACTATTTGCCTGGTGAAAACACTTGTGTTGAAACGTGCTGGTAGTTACAATATGACTACATGTGCAACCTTTCTGCTCATAACATGTCAAGTGCTTGCTAAGAAAACATGTCAATTCAGTCAACACTAGTAAATACCCGAAAAAGAACGCACAAATATGGATACAAACATTGAAGGGACAATTTGTGAGGCGATCATATCTTCAATAAGACTCCATGACCCATTTTCCTCCTTAAAAGCAATAGCCTTTTCATTTCCACACTACCATTAACATAAGATAAATAAAAACGTACCTAGGAATTTCCTGTTATTTCATACGGAGACAGTTAACATTCCAAACACAGGATTTGCTTGGGTTTCAAGTAATATATCCAAAAATATAGTCTGTTGACACATAATTATTTTCACACTTGCAGCTGTATCCTTGAAATATAGACGACTATAATTCACTGCACATTTTACTGCCTGTTGTTGCTTTTTGGCAGGTCTGGCATTTGGGGGACCATCAATGAGCATCTTGTCTAGAGCTTCAGATGTACAGTATTTACTAGTTTGAGAGAGTCTTAATTCAAAAGGTCAGGAAGTATGAACTAACACACCTGAGGGGGGTAAATAAAGTCTATGAACCTTTCGTTTGTTTATGTAGATATACTGTACATACCGGCAACCATTGGAGTTGTAAGGCTAGGCTATGGTCCCTTGCTGCACTGAAGGAATCCTTCAGATTCATACTGAGAAAAAACATAATTACCACTGCCTGTATGGTATGTATACTGGTTCAAATTAACACAAAGGGGATTTTGAACACAGCCTAGACAGACAGGGGTATCTATTTGTGCATTTGTATTAAGACTATGAATCATATGATATACTCTATAAAAAAATGTGAAATTAAATGTGATGTCCTAATATAAGTACAAAAGTAAAACCAATGAAATGAACCTGAGACCTATTCATTTAACTGAAATGTTTATTCTAGTAAACAATGACCATGTACAGGGGATTAGCATTTAAAATAAATCCAAGCGTTTTGTATTTTTGTATATATCCTGAAAATGTTTTAAATTACACCAATTTTTTCACTTCTCATGGAACAAATTTAACAGACATAATATAGAGTTTGTATACATCTTATACAACTCAGAAAGACAGCTTGATTATTTATTTGTTTTATCTACAGAGGGACAGTCAAAGGCAGGCTAAAAGGAAAAGTAATGCACCAAGCTTCAGAAGTCAGATCAGTTGTCAGAAAACTAGAAAAACTAAAGAAAAGCCCTCTACAATCTGTTTGGCGGCTTGTACTGTAGATATACAGGCCTCTGCACGTATCTCTATACACATGATCAAACTCAACCAAGTCAGGGCAGTGGGTACTCATAATAAAAACATAGATATATCAAAAGTCCAACTGGATTCACAGGTATTTTCAGCACCCGAACAACGAGAAAATAAGAAATAAAATCTATTGCACAATGGTGGTATCAAAGACAAAATACAGCATGAGTGGTAAGTACGTAGAGAACACTAGGTAGTGGATGAGAGAACACTTGGGCCCTGTTTCAATACTCTCAAAATGCATTCTTCCATCCTGCCTGACATGACATGATTTGATGTGTGAATGGGATACATCATGGAACCCTTTCTTCCACCAATCCAATAGTGACAGATCAATGATAACTTCAAAGAATCAAGTAAGAAAGGATGGATGGATGGATTTGTAGGGTATAAAAAAGGTGCATGAAATGACCAATGAACAAGAGAGCTGTGGCCTGGTCTCCGGCCAACCAAGCACCCTCACTGTGGATTTCCCCTAACCCGAGGACACATTACAGGGGTTCTGACACAGAGCATTCTGGGTAAGGGCGGGAGTGTTGGCATCCCAAGCTTCGGGCTTCTGACCTGTGATTAAAACATCACAGGTAGGGCCGAATGCAGACGACCACAGGTTACCTAAGCTATATACAGCAGCCCGGTTAAAGGTCAGATCTGTACCAGAACAGGTTCTTCTCATATAATATTATTACACTGTCGTAACTACGGCAAAGAGGTTTGATATGTAAACATTAACAAATAAATATCAGGGAGAGATGGTTGCCATTTCCACCTAGTGGCAGTGTTAATGGTCCATACCGCTGAATTGTAACTTAAATCATGTCCTTCCCCAACCCAAAGGGGAACGTAACGTTAATAATACATTTTCACAACATCCCATATGGCTCAGGAGAGGTCTTTTTACTCAGACTAGTCCGATAGTAGGGAACAACAATGGCATTACATGGAAGCTTATTAAAGGTAATGGACACATGTAGGACACATACAGTTCAGTACAACAGGAGAACATAGAACCAACGGGCAATGAGTGCAACTGTCATTTTCATATGGTTAGGACCTCACTACTATTACATCTCTATTCAGTTCAATACAAAGCTTAA
Organism: Coregonus lavaretus; assembly: GCF_964263955.1. Taxonomy (NCBI): domain Eukaryota; kingdom Metazoa; phylum Chordata; class Actinopteri; order Salmoniformes; family Salmonidae; genus Coregonus; species Coregonus lavaretus. The sequence continues at coordinate 32,871,832 of NC_139993.1, read as the reverse complement.
AGGACAACTTTTCAACCTCATATTCATTATCTCTAGCACCATACTAGTGTCTACATATGTGAAAACGGCGTGTTTCTATGATCTGTGGTTAAAAAGATAAGAAGAAAGATCCTAAAAATTGCTTCTCTGTAGCTAGGTTTCCATCCAATTGGCGACAGATATTCATGCGAATATTCAAGAATCTGCATAAAGAAAATATGCACATTTTCCCACCAGGGTTATGTTTCCACCAAACTGACTTGTTGCGGATAAAAGTCGGTGCGTGATGACGTAATGCACACCAAATGTACTTTTTTGTTTAAGTTTTCATTTACTGAATAAAAATCACAAGTTTAATGTGTTTTCATCGCATTTTCAACTCTACCAATAGTTTTGTCAAAAAAACTGTTGCATTAAATAGCAAATGTGCCTACTCTGGTCTCGGCATGTGAGCTCTAGCCAACAGCTTGCAGATACAGTGTGGGTAGGCTATCTACATGATGAGATTATTATGGGTAAGAGAGAGAATATTTGTATTTGTCAAACGGCAGTCAAGCATCAATCATCATGTGACCAGAATAATACCCTCAATATTTATTGGAAAGGAGCATCAAGGGTGGAGTGCACTTTCACCACCCTGTGAAGTTCATCATATAATTTATTTAATCTGTAGTGCCGTTTTCACATATGCAGACATTGGTATTGTGCTGGAGATAATGAAATGAGGTTGAAAAGTGGTGGAATTGCCCTTTAAGTTTGAAAGTGAAGTAAAAACCACAGGTTTAATGTGCTAGGCAGTACCATCAGCAAGAAAATCAAGTAAAAGACAAGAAAATAGAAGTGGTTGAATAAAAGTTGTAACAAACTATGACACACTATACTGTAAACCGTTGAATATTCATTTTATAGCTATGAAACTAACTTGCCCAAATGAATTTGCATATCATTGATGGTTAGCTGAAGAAAACCACAGGCCATTTCTAACTTTCTTTAACCTCTCTGCAGCGTGTACTTGTAGGTTTATCAATTTTTGCAGCTCTTTTCAACTAGAATTGTAATAAACAATATTGTTTCAGTCTTTTAACAAATACTACATAAAATAATAAAATAACACTTGTCACATAATTAAATAAAAATCGTAAAATCTGCATGTTAACCCTCTATAATAAAACATAGTAAAATGTCCCTCATCTAGTCTTTTTTGTGGTTGTTTTATGTAAATCACAGCATTTTGAACTTACTTAAACTGTCAGAAGAGGCACAGCTATGTACCCATTCCTTCTCCCTATGTTTGCTGAAGAAGCACTGAAATATTGTAAAAAACAATGCATCTACCATCTCACACTCACTGAGAAAGTGTACAGTGAGGGAAAAAAGTATTTGATCCCCTGCTGATTTTGTACGTTTGCCCACTGACAAAGAAATGATCAGTCTATAATTTTAATGGTACGTTTATTTGAACAGTGAGAGACAGAATAACAACAAAAAAATCCAGAAAAACGCATGTCAAAAATGTTATAAAATGATTTGCATTTTAATGAGGGAAATAAGTATTTGACCCCCTCTCAATCAGAAAGATTTCTGTCTCCCAGGTATCTTTTATACAGGTAACGAGCTGAGATTAAGAGCACACTCTTAAAGGGAGTGCTCCTAATCTCAGCTTGTTACCTGTATAAAAGACACCTGTCCACAGAAGCAATCAATCAATCAGATTCCAAATTCTCCACCATGGCCAAGACCAAAGAGCTCTCCAAGGATGTCAGGGATAAGATTGTACACCTACACAAGGCTGGAATGGGCTACAAGACCATCGCCAAGCAGCTTGGTGAGAAGGTGACAACAGTTGGTGCGATTATTCGCAAATGGAAGAAACACAAAATAACTGTCAATCTCCCTCGGCCTGGGGCTCCATGCAAGATCTCACCTCGTGGAGTTGCAATGATCATGAGAACGGTGAGGAATCAGCCCAAGAACTACACGGGAGGATCTTGTCAATGATCTCAAGGCAGCTGGGACCATAGTCACCAAGAAAACAATTGGTAACACACTATGCCGTGAAGGACTGAAATCCTGCAGCGCCCGCAAGGTCCCCCTGCTCAAGAAAGCACATATACAGGGCCGTCTGAAGTTTGCCAATGAACATCTGAATGATTCAGAGGAGAACTGGGTGAAAGTGTTGTGGTCAGATGATACCAAAATGGAGCTCTTTGGCATCAACTCAACTCACCGTGTTTGGAGGAGGAATGCTGCCTATGATCCCAAGATCACCATCCCCACCGTCAAACATGGAGGTGGAAACATTATGCTTTGGGGGTGTTTTTCTGCTAAGGGGAAAGGAGAACTTCACCGCATCAAAGGGACGATGGACAGGGCCATGTACCGTCAAATCTTGGGTGAGAACCTCCTTCCCTCAGCCAGGGCATTGAAAATGGGTCGTGGATGGGTATTCCCGCATAACAATGACCCAAAACACACGGCCAAGGCAACAAAGGAGTGGCTAGAGAAGAAGCACATTAAGGTCCTGGAGTGGCCTAGCCAGTCTCCAGACCTTAATCCCATAGTAAATCTGTGGAGGGAGCTGAAGGTTCGAGTTGCCAAACGTCAGCCTCGAAACCTTAATGACTTGGAGAAGATCTGCAAAGAGGAGTGGAACAAAATCCCTCCTGAGATGTGTGCAAACCTGGTGGCCAACTACAAGAAACTTCTGACCTCTGTGATTGCCAACAAGGGTTTTGCCACCAAGTACTAAGTCATGTTTTGCAGAGGGGTCAAATACTTACTTCCTTCATTAAAATGCAAATCAATTTAGAACATTTTTGACATGCGTTTTTCTGGATTTGTTTGTTGTTATTCCGTCTCTCACTGTTCAAATAAACCTACCATTAAAATTATAGACTGATCATATCTTTGTCAGTGGGCAAACGTACAAAATCAGCAGGGGATCAAATACTTTTTTCCCTCACTGTACAATATAGCTGTACAATTTGTTCTGGTCCAAGCAGACCTCTCGCTCACAGAACACTTGCAGTAACCAGTCAGGGAAGCACCCAGCACTGCTCCCATGGCTCGCCACGTTCACATAATAAACCAATACCAAAATAATGTCTCAATCTTAATAAGCATTTTTTTTACATTTACATTTTTAGTCATTTAGCAGACGCTCTTATCCAGAACGACTTACAGGAGCAATTAGGGTTAAGTTCCTTCCTCAAGGGCACATCGACAGATTTTTCACCTACTCGGCTTGGGGGTTAGAACCAGCAACCTTTTGGTTACTGGCACTACGCTCTTAACCACTAAGCTACCTGTTAACCCTGCATAACCTTTAGCTATTCCCTTCTTCACATCTGTCAGAGCTCTAGTCGGTCCAGTGAGGGGATCCATGCTCCCTCATCAGACAGACACATATTCTGTTCATCTTTACATCTTTACACGTTAAGCCAGCCTCTGTAGTGCATTTAAACAGTGCATCATTTTATTCACAAACCACGGGTCATCATCCGTTCCCCTCCCCACCTATCAATTAAAAACAGTAAGAGAGATTGTGATTGCTGTCTTCCACCCCCCACTCCAACCTCCCACTGTAAAGTCAAATCCAGTTCTGTTTCCACATAGGGTCCAGGCTGACCCCAAAAGTTCTGTTTTGTTATTGTTTTGCTTTGAGTTTGTCGGTCTGGGGAATGTGTGGTGAGGTGTGTGTATCTGTGTGTGCGTATCAGGTGGAGTGTGTATGTGTGTTGTAGCGGTGGTGTGTGTGTGTTTGTGTGTGCGTGGTTGAGGAAGCGGTCATGTGTTGGGCACATCGGCCCTGAGGGAAATGGCCTGCTCCAGGTCCTTCACAGTGTGTGGGTTATTGTGTGTGAGTTGTATACTTATGTGTGTGTGTGTGTGTGTGTGTGTGTGTGTGTGTGTGTGTGTGTGTGTGTGTGTGTGTGTGTGTGAGTGAGTGTGTTTATGTACTAGTAATGCTAGTAAGAGTTTGTCTATGTGTGTGTTTGTCTATTTGTGCATATCTCTATGTATGTGTGTGTGTGTCCAGTCAAGTCCAGGTCACCCGTGGGACATCTCAGCCTTGCTGAGAGCGATGGCCAGCTCTAAGTCCTCCTGCTCCTGCTGCCGGAGTCTCTTCAGCCGCTCCCGCTCCGCTCGCTCACTCTCTCGCTTCGCCCACTCCAGTTGCTGGGCCTCATTTCCAAACTACAGAGAGAAGAGGAGAGAGGCATTTAACAAAGGATACATCCCTAACACCATGCACAAAACACACATTAGGAGGTGTTTTGCCAGATTATTTGATTTTAGTGAACCTTATACTGTATATTAAGGGTAAACTTCCATTTCTGCCTGGCTACCGTAAGAGGATATACAGTGCCTTGCAAAAGTATTCAACCCCCTTGGCGTTTTTCCTATTTTGTTGCATTATAACCGGTAATTTAAATGGATTTTTATTTGGATTTCATGTAATGGACATACACAAAATAGTCCAAATTGGTGAAGTTAAAAAAATTCTAAAACATAAATAACGGAAAAGTGGTGCGTGCATATGTATTCACCCCCTTTGCTATGAAGCCCCTAAATAAGATCTGGTGCAACCAATTACCTTCAGAAGTCACATAATTAGTTAAATAAAGTCCACCTGTGTGCAATCTAAGTGTCACATGATCTGTCACATGATCTCAGTATATATCCACCTGTCCTGAAAGGCCCCAAAGTCTGCAACACCACTAAGCAAGGGGCACCACCAAGACCAAGGAGCTCTCCAAACAGGTCAGGGACAAAGTTGTGGAGAAGTACAGATCAGGGTTGGGTTATAAAAAAATATCCGAAACTTTGAACATCCCACGGAGCACCTCTAAATGCATTATTAAAAAATGGAAAGAATATGGCACCACAACAAACCTGCCAAAACTCACGGACCAGGCAAGGAGGGCATTAATCAGAGAGGAAACAAAGAGACCAAAGATAACCCTGAAGCTGCAAAGCTCCACAGCGGAGATTGGAGTATTTGTCCATAGGACCACTTTAAGCTGTACACGCCACAGAGCTTTACGGAAGAGTGGCCAGAAAAAAGCCACTGCTTAAAGAAAAAAATAAGCAAACACGTTTGGTGTTCACCAAAAGCCATGTGGGAGACTCCCCAAACATATGGAAGAAGGTACTCTGGTCAGATGAGACTAAAATGTAGCTTTTTGGCCATCAAGGTAAACGCTACGTCTGGCGCAAACCCAACACCTCTCATCACCCCGAGAACACCATCCCCACAGTGAAGCATGGTGGTGGCAGCATCATGCTGTGGGGATGGTTTTCATCGGCAGGGACTGGGAAACTGGTCAGAATTGAAGGAATGATGGATGGCGCTAAATACAGGGAAATTCTTGAGGGAAACCTGTTTCAGTCTTCCAGAGATTTAAGACTGGGACGGAGGTTCACCTTCCAGCAGGACAATGACCCTAAGCATACTGCTAAAGCAACACACAAGTGGTTTAAGGGAAAACATTTAAATGTCTTGGAATAGCCTAGTCAAAGCCCAGACCTCAATCCAATTGAGAATCGGTGGTATGACTTAAAGATTGCTGTACACCAGTGGAACCCATCCAACTTGAAGGAAATGGAGCAGTTTTACCTTGAAGAATGGGCAAAAATCCCAGTGGATAGATGTGCCAAGCTTATAGAGACATACCCCAAGAGACTTGCAGCTGTAATTGCTGCAAAAGGTGGCTCTACAAAGTATTGACTTTGGGGGGGTGAATAGTTATGCACGCTCAAGTTTTCAGTTTTTTTGTCTTATTTCTTGTTTGTTTCACAATCAAAAATATTTTGCATCTTCAAAGTGGTAGGCATGTTGTGTAAATCAAATGATACAAACCCCCCAAAAAATCCATTTTAATTCCAGGTTGTAAGGCAACAAAATAGGAAAAATGCCAAGGGGAGTGAATAGTTTCGCAAGCCACTGTATATGACTGTAGTTTTGTATTATAACTATATACAGTGAGGGAAAAAAGTATTTGATCCCCTGCTGATTTTGTACGTTTGCCCACTGACAAAGACATCATCAGTCTATAATTTTAATGGTAGGTTTATTTGAACAGTGAGAGACAGAATAACAACAAAATAATCCAGAAAAAACTCATGTCAAAAATGTTATAAATTGATTTGCATTTTAATGAGGGAAATAAGTATTTGACCCCTCTGCAAAACATGACTTAGTACTTAGTACAAGGCAAAACCCTTGTTGGCAATCACAGAGGTCAGACGTTTCTTGTAGTTGGCCACCAGGTTTGCACACATCTCAGGAGGGATTTTGTTCCACTCCTCTTTGCAGAGCTTCTCCAACTCATTAAGGTTTCGAGGCTGACGTTTGGCAGCTCGAAACTTCAGCTCCCTCCACAGATTTTCTATGGGATTAAGGTCTGGAGACTGGCTAGGCCACTCCAGGACCTTAATGTGCTTCTTCTTGAGCCACTCCTTTGTTGCCTTGGCCGTGTTTTGGGTCATTGTCATGCTGGAATACCCATCCACGACCCATTTTCAATGCCCTGGCTGAGGGAAGGAGGTTCTCACCCAAGATTTGACGGTACATGGCCCCGTCCATCGTCCCTTTGATGCGGTGAAGTTGTCCTGTCCACTTAGCAGAAAAACACCCCCAAAGCATAATGTTTCCACCTCCATGTTTGACGGTGGGGATGGTGTTCTTGGGGTCATAGGCAGCTTTTTCTGGATTTTTTTGTTGTTATTCTGTCTCTCACTGTTCAAATAAACCTACCTTTAAAATTATAGACTGATAATTTCTTTGTCAGTGGGCAAACGTACAAAATCAGCAGGGTATCAAATACTTTTTTCCCTCACTGTAATGTACCCACACATATTAACACACACATCACACATCAGCATGCACACAAAAGCATCCGCACACACACAAAATATACACACTACACACACATTCTACAGTTGAAGTCGGAAGTTTACATACACCTTAGCCAAATACATTTAAATTCAGTTTTTCACAATTCCTGACATTTAATCCTAGTAAAAATTCCCTGTTTTAGGTCAGTTAGGATCACCACTTTATTTTAAGAATGTGAAATGTCAGAATAATAGTAGAGAGAATGATTTATTTCAGCTTTTATTTCTTTCATCAGAAGTTACACTCAATTAGTATTTGGTAGCATTGCCTTTAAATTGTTTAACTTGGGTCAAACGTTTCGGGTAGCCTTCCACAAGCTTCCCACAATAAGTTGGGTGAATTTTGGCCCATTCCTCCTGACAGAGCTGGTGTAACTGAGTCAGGTTTGTAGGCCTCCTTGCTCGCACACGCCTTTTCAGTTCTGCCCACACATTTTCCATAGGATTGAGGTCAGGGCTTTGTGATGGCCATGCCAATACCTTGACTTTGTTGTCCTTAAGCCATTTTGCCACAACTTTGGAAGTATGCTTGGGGTCATTGTCCATTTGGAAGACCCATTTGCGACCAAGCTTTAACTTCCTGACTGATATCTTGAGATGTTGCTTCAATATATCCACATCATTTTCCTTCCTCATGATGCCATCTATTTTGTGAAGTGCACCAGTCCCTCCTGCAGCAAAGCACCCCCACAGCATGATGCTGCAACCCCCGTGCTTCACGGTTGGGATGGTGTTCTCCTGCTTGCAAGGACCCCCTTTTACCTCCAAACATAACAATGGTCATTATGGCCAAACAGTTCTATTTTTGTTTCATCAGACCAGAGGACATTTCTCCAAAAAGTACGATCTTTGTCCCCATGTGCAGTTGCAAACCGCAGTCTGGCTTTTTTATGGCGGTTTTGGAGCAGTGGCTTCTTCCTTGCTGAGCGGCCTTTCAGGTTATGTCGATATAGGACTCGTTTTACTGTGGATATAGATACTTTTGTACCTTTTTCTTCCAGCATCTTCACAAGGTCCTTTGCTGTTGTTCTGGGATTGATTTGCACTTTTCGCACCAAAGTACGTTCATCTCTAGGAGACAGAACGCGTCTCCTTCCTGAGCGGTATGACGGCTGCGTGATCCCATGGTGTTTACACTTGCGTACTATTGTTTGTACAGATGAATGTGGTACCTTCAGGCGTTTGGAAATTGCTCCCAAGGATGAACCAGACTTGTGGAGGTCTACAATTCTTTTTCTGAGGTCTTGGCTGATTTCTTTTGATTTTCCCATGATGTCAAGCAAAGATGCACTGAGTTTGAAGGTAGGCCTTGAAATACAGTCGTGGTCTAAAGTTTTGAGAATGACACAAATATACATTTTCACAAAGTCTGCTGCCTCAGTTTTAATGATGGCAATTTGCATATACTCCAAAATGTTATGAAGAGTGATCAGATGAATTGCAATTAATTGCAAAGTCCCTCTTTGCCGTGAAAATGAACTTAATCCCAAAAAAACATTTCCACTGCATTTCAGCCCTGCCACAAAAGGACCAGCTGACATCATGTCAGTGATTCTCTCGTTAACACAGGTGAGAGTGTTGACGAAGACAAGGCTGGAGATCACTCTGTCATGCTGATTGAGTTAGAATAACAGACTGGAAGCTTTAAAAGGAGGGTGGTGCTTGAAATCATTGTTCTTCCTCTTATAACCATGGTTACCTACAAGGAAACACGTGCCGTCATCATTGCTTTGCACAAAAAGGGCTTCACAGGCAAGGATATTGCTGCTAGTAAGATTGCACCTAAATCAACCATTTATCGGATCATCAAGAACTTCAAGGAGAGAGGTTCAATTGTTCTGAAGAAGGCTTCAGGGTGCCCAAGAAAGTCCAGCAAGCGCCAAGACCGTCTCCTAAAGTTGATTCAGCTGCGGGATCGGGGCACCACCAGTGCAGAGCTTGCTCAGGAATGGCAGCAGGCAGGTGTGAGTGCATCTGCACGCACAGTGAGGCGAAGACTTTTGTAGGATGGCCTGGTGTCAAGAAGGGCAGCGAGGAAGCCACTTCTCTCCAGGAAAAACATCAGGGACAGACTGATATTCTGCAAAAGGTACAGGGATTGGACTGCTGAGGACTGGGGTAAAGTCATTTTCTCTGATGAATCCCCTTTCCGATTGTTTGGGGCATCCGGAAAAAAGCTTGTCCGGAGAAGACAAGGTGAGCGCTCCCATCAGTCCTGTGTCATGCCAACAGTAAAGCATCCTGAGACCATTCATGTGTGGGGTTGCTTCTCAGCCAAGGGAGTGGGCTCACTCACAATTTTGCCAAAGAACACAGCCATGAATGAAGAATGGTACCAACACATCCTCCGAGAGCAACTTCTCCCAACCATCCAAGAACAGTTTGGTGACGAACAATGCCTTTTCCAGCATGATGGAGCACCTTGCCATAAGGCAAGTGATAACTAAGTGGCTCGGGGAACAAAACATCGACATTTTGGGTCCATGGCCAGGAAACTCCCCAGACCTTAATCCCATTGAGAGCTTGTGGTCAATCCTCAAGAGGTGGGTGGACAAATAAAAACCCACAAATTCTGACAAACTCCAAACATTGATTATGTAAGAATGGGCTGCCATCAGTCAGGATGTGGCCCAGAAGTTAATTGACAGCATGCCAGGGCGGATTGCAGAGGTCTTGAAAAAGAAGGGTCAACACTGCAAATATTGACTCATTGCATAAACGTAATGTAATTGTCAATAAAAGCCTTTGTCACTTATGGAATGCTTGTAATTATACTTCAGTATACCATAGTAACATCTGACAAAAATATCTAAATACACTGAAGCAGCAAACTTTGTGAGGACCAATACTTGTGTCATTCTCAAAACTTTTGACCACGACTGTACATCCACAGGTACACCTCAAATCGAATTATGTCAATTAGCCTATCAGAAGCTTCTAAAACCATGACATCATTTTCTGGAATTGTCCAAGCTGTTTAAAGGCACAGTCAACTTAGTGTATGTAAACTTCTGACCCACTGGAATTGTGATACAGTGAATTATAAGTGAAATAATCTGTCTGTAAACAATTGTTGGAAAAATTACTTGTGTCATGCACAAAGTAGATGTCCTAACCGACTTCCCAAAACTATAGTTCGTTAACAAGAAATGTGTGGAGTGGTTGAAAAACGAGTTTTAATGACTACATCCTAAGTGTATGTAAACTTCCGACTTCAACTGTAGCTGACCTATCCCTATCCGTACTTTAATATTCAATTTAAGTGTGTTCTGCTGTCGGAGGAAAGGTGCTTCTTATTGTTAAACCTGAGCGGTTGTGCTCAGAACCTACAGTACGTGAGAAAAACACAAAACGAAGCACTTTTCAATTTGACGGCATTGTTAAACATTCTTACCTTAACTTTTTCTGGTCCTGCGAGAGAAAAATGAATGACAAAACACCAAAGAAATAATTCACTAATCGTGTATCACACCATCCATTTTACACTGAGCACACTACGAAACACCGTCACCACAAGATACAACTAACTATGAGAAGGCCACATGGAGGACCTTTTCAGTTAGTTTCCAAATGAAAATGAATGAGCAACTAAAAGCATATTTGAACAACATGCAAAGACGACATGCAGAGAGAAAATGGAAAGGACAAAAAATACGTATTTCATTCTCTGTTAAAGTGATAGTATGAGATCTAGCCTAAGTAACAATCACAGCAAAGTAAAACTAGGAACTTCTCCCATACATATCAAAACGCACACACATTCTAACATACTGCTTTACCATCCTTAGATCTGATTCAAATGTCAGGGTCAAGTGAGGCCATTCAATTCTTGGAATCATGCTGACCAAAATAAATATGGAACAGAGTCCATTGAGGCATTTAATAGCTAAATTACATTTGTTTCCTTGAAATATTTATAATTCAATTCAGGGGCCAAGTTCATATGGTATTTTTCTAGATAATATCTTCAATGTGGAACACCATGCCTCTTTAGTTTCAATACAATACGGGCAGTTGATTCTGTTAAAATAGTTTTGACAACTTTGGGAGTAGTTTGGTACAAGTCAGAGATAGTAAAGCAGGATCTATGCTACCAATGTCATGCAGCAGACCAAAACTAACCAGATTGAGCAAACTAAGCCTAAAGAAAATACAAAACCATGATACACACTAATACTGCATCTAAACACACTAGTAGGACACACATGACTGACACACACCATAGAACTGAGGGGTAAGAACTCAGGACTGAGAGCTGAGTAGTGATACTACTGCTTCCCGTGTCAACAGATCCCACAGCCAGACCAGTGGCTTGGAGCTGTCAGTCACTAAACCACACCGGATGGGCTCCCCTTTCTGGCCTAGCCTGGCCTAGGGTACGCACCGACTGAATGACTGGCTGAGTGGCTGGCTGCCTTACTGTGTGACTGGCTGACTAACTGACTGCTGATGCCGGGAGGAAAAGGTCAATATTCAGATATGAGGATCCTAAATACATACTGGATTATGGCTACACTGTGTGAGACACCCATTGGTTGGTTTAGACAGACAGCCCAGGCCATAGCACCGCACTGGCTGGATTATTGAACACTGACCTTAAAGCACCAACTGGCTAGTTGAATTATACTTCACACTGCCAGAATTGGACTGCTAGAGAGGCGGTGGAAATAATACTTTTCAATTGTGCTTGTTTTGGGGAGCCTCTAGCATTCTACCCAGCAACAAACCAAATGGCACATTTATGTTCCAATCGCGGCGTACACATCAAACCACAAAAAGGGCTGACACCCTTTCCTGCACGAGTGCTGGGGACCACTTCTGCAATGCAGCTCTGCGCTTTACTGCACAATACCAAATGCATTGTAGGTGGTGCGCAACCAACTACAACGCAAGGGTTGAGAAACCCACCCCCCCCTACCCAAAATCATAACACAGTATAGATAAGTGAGTCTTGTGGAACCTTAGACAGGCTTACACTCAACAGAAAACAGCTAGATGGCAAAAATGTGTGGGAGTTCAGAGTCATCATCTTAGATATGAGGTAGGGTTGGATCACACGATTAAAGTGATAATCAGATTATCAGTGATCTTAAACAGTAGTTATTGCTAGTGATTATGCCATAGCCAACAGTTAGCCTACATGGTGGTTAATTTGCCATGGGTCTGAGTAGGAAGATGCCTGGCTCTGGTCTTTGTGTGGAGTGATGGTAGGTTATTGACTAAGAGAGATGTCTGCACAGTGAAGGGAGGCCAGGATGCAGAAAGGTGTAGATAAACATCCTGGGCCTTGTGGTTAGCTCCGCTCTAGATCCTTCAGTTAACGTTATGGGAACTAAAGCAGAGCGGTAGTGGCTAGGTATATAAAGACTGGTCTGGACAGAGAGAGAGAGTATCACTGAGCTCAACTTACAGAACTGAAGTCTGCAAAACCCAAGGAAGAGTCTTTAGAGGCTTTACTTGAGGAAGATGGAGCAAAAGGTTCTTTGCCACTAAAGGGGTCTCCAACCCCCTTTTTACTCTGAAAGGGGTCGATGGCGTCACTGCCGAACGGCTGGAAGGGGTCGCAGGGCTTGGCCGAGTCGCCTGCTCCTCCAGGCATGTTGACGGGGGTGCTTTTACCTGAGGATATTGAGACAATAAGGACACAGTCATTTCCCCTATAGAAGAGACCACAGCAGAGATATGGGGTACTTCCATGTGAACTATTAACATGTTACACTGATGTCTCAAATATTAAATGTGTGGTTACGAAGACAACTACAAGTATTAGGTGATGGTTTGATCACTTTTACCATGGAAATGAGATGTTTTTCCTTATCAATGTCTGCTCGCTACAGCCTTCCCACCCCCCCAAACGCTGACCCCACCCCCCAACTCCACTTCTCGCCTCACGAGAGAGTTCTATCATGAAAAGCTTTGAAAACCACAGCAGTTTCAGCTACACTCGTGGTGCACCAAAACCACACGCAGCTCAACATAAACAAAATAGAGAGCACACAAACAATGCAGAGATACTAAATTGTACTGAAACAACATGCCAGCATGGTATGAATTAAACACACATTAAATTACATGCATTAACCCAGTATCAAAATACAGTGGGGAAAAAAAGTATTTAGTCAGCCACCAATTGTGCAAGTTCTCCCACTTAAAAAGATGAGAGAGGCCTGTAATTTTCATCATAGGTACACGTCAACTATGACAGACAAATTGAGAAAGAAAATCCAGATAATCAAATTGTAGGATTTTTTATGAATTTATTTGCAAATTATGGTGGAAAATAAGTATTTGGTCACCTACAAACAAGCAAGATTTCTGGCTCTCACAGACCTGTAACTTCTTCTTTAAGAGGCTCCTCTGTCCTTCACTCGTTACCTGTATTAATGGCACCTGTTTGAACTTGTTATCGGTATAAAAGACACCTGTCCACAACCTCAAACAGTCACACTCCAAACTCCACTATGGCCAAGACCAAAGAGCTGTCAAAGGACACCAGAAACAAAATTGTAGACCTGCACCAGGCTGGGAAGACTGAATCTGCAATAGGTAAGCAGCTTGGTTTGAAGAAATCAACTGTGGGAGCAATTATTAGGAAATGGAAGACATACAAGACCACTGATAATCTCCCTCGATCTGGGGCTCCACGCAAGATCTCACCCTGTGGGGTCAAAATGATCACAAGAACGGTGAGCAAAAATCCCAGAACCACACGGGGGGACCTAGTGAATGACCTGCAGAGAGCTGGGACCAAAGTGACAAAGCCTACCATCAGTAACACACTACGCCGCCAGGGACTCAAATCCTGCAGTGCCAGACGTGTCCCCCTGCTTAAGCCAGTACATGTCCAGGCCCGTCTGAAGTTTGCTAGAGTGCATTTGGATGATCCAGAAGAGGATTGGGAGAATGTCATATGGTCAGATGAAACCAAAATAGAACTTTTTGGTAAAAACTCAACTCGCCGTGTTTGGAGGACAAAGAATGCTGAGTTGCATCCAAAGAACACCATACCTACTGTGAAGCATGGGGGTGGAAACATCATGCTTTGGGGCTGTTTTTCTGCAAAGGGACCAGGACGACTGATCCGTGTAAAGGAAAGAATGAATGGGGCCATGTATCGTGAGATTTTGAGTGAAAACCTCCTTCCATCAGCAAGGGCATTGAAGATGAAACGTGGCTGGGTCTTTCAGCATGACAATGATCCCAAACACACCGCCCGGGCAACGAAGGAGTGGCTTCGTAAGAAGCATTTCAAGGTCCTGGAGTGGCCTAGCCAGTCTCCAGATCTCAACCCCATAGAAAATCTTTGGAGGGAATTGAAAGTCCGTGTTGCCCAGCGACAGCCCCAAAACATCACTGCTCTAGAGGAGATCTGCATGGAGGAATGGGCCAAAATACCAGCAACAGTGTGTGAAAACCTTGTGAAGACTTACAGAAAACGTTTGACCTGTGTCATTGCCAACAAAGGGTATATAACAAAGTATTGAGAAACTTTTGTTATTGACCAAATACTTATTTTCCACCATAATTTGCAAATAAATTCATAAAAAATCCTACAATGTGATTTTCTGGATTTTTTTTCTCTCATTTTGTCTGTCATAGTTGACGTGTACCTATGATGAAAATTACAGGCCTCTCTCATCTTTTTAAGTGGGAGAACTTGCACAATCGGTGGCTGACTGAATACTTTTTTTCCCCACTGTACATGGCGAGAGTCATTTTCTCTTTTATGCTGGGTTTTATGGTGAGCAGATGGGTAGAGTTTATGCCCACATAACCAACACAAGTTTCAGTTCACAAGTTCATCAGATCTCTCCTCAGTGGGTGATTTTAGAGTTTTTGTGAGGCCTAGATGCTACATGCCTAGGGCCAGGAGTTGTTAATGACCACATGACCTTACCAAGAACAACTAACTAGGGCCCAGAGTTATACCTGGTTATGTCAGGAAAAACTTCTGGCCTTAGTTATGCCAACTCATTGTATTCGCCATCTTCATTTCCACATAGGTTAAATATGTAAATAATTTAACTGAACTGAAACGACTCTAAATTAAGCCCATTTTAACATGGTAGAGATGTTTCTAAGCCGTGGGAATGTAGTGCTGGTTGTTGTTGCTTCTGAAGGTGTTAACCACGTTGTCAATCGAGCTGTTATTTATACCAGGCCTGCCAAGGTTAGTAGTTCACAGTCACTGAACAGCTAGGCAATCAGTTTCTCTCTTTCAGTAAATGGCACATACTCTTCACCACAAACCGTCAGCTCCACCCTGCTCCAAAATACCAGCACATTATCAATGCCGTCTATCAATGTCATGCACAAGGCACACCTCAGAGCCCCACAAACAAAGGTTCTGACATTATTCTCATAACATATATCATATGTCCTATTCATGATTGACTGTAGAAAAATAAGAGATATCTACATCAAACTATCACTCTATGTCGTGACCTTTCACTTGTTGCAAATTCTGCTCTACCCTAATTTGGATACATAAACCCAGGTGTGAAAGAGGTTTAGATATGGCATTGGGCAGGGCACAGAGTGTGACCAGAGTTGGGCAAGAGGTCGCCAGAGAAGCTACACTGCTCACCCGAGTGTGTACACACACACAGTGGAAACAGAGGAAGTGGGGAAGGGTGGAGTTGAGAACATTGGGTGATCTGGTGTCAGCATGGCCAACCACAGATCATCTGTGTATTCCTGTGAGAACTGTTGTTCTGTGTTCTCACTGCAGCCTGGCATCAGGGTTGATCTCTCAAGCAATAGTCTAATAGTCATCCAGTTCCAGTCATCTAACACTAATCTCAAGCAAGGATTTTACAGATAGGGGATGTTTAGCTACAATTCATTATTTTTTTCTAAATCTAATGGAAAAGTAACTAAGCACACAAACCACACACATGCATAAAAGTTGCATCTGCTATATAATAATGTGTACAGTGTACCTAGGCTACAGTGAAATTACACTGCATATTGCATACATGGTTTTACGATAAAGTGGGGCCCCTTTAATACTAATATGTGGTGAAATCTTAATATCGTGGCCAATTCAACTTCCTTTGTGAGGTTTAAATGGTGAAATAAGACTTTCACTAACTAACTTCATGGCTAAAAAGCACATTGTGTTGCTTCTAAGTTGAGCAGAGTTACTGCATAGGCAACTGCAAACCTGTTCTGTTTATTAAATCTTCGAAAGGAGAATGAAAAGGACACTTGTTTGGCAGAGATGATGAACGTATCTGTACCCATGAAGTGCCTTTCCTGTTTACAACCAAGTAGAGCTCAGGGTGGAAAGAAAAGGGGTTTTCATGCCAGTCAAAAACAATGTTTCTGAGCTGCAGTGAGAATTGCTGTTTGATCTATGACTAGCATATTCTACTTTTATCATGCAGAGGTAAGAAGGCAACACCAGCTGAGTTTAGGCTTCAAAGACTATACAGGTCCCTTACAACAGCTTCTAGTGAACTATGTTCTAACAGTCAGAAGATACAGTGCATTCGGAAAGTATTCAGACCCCTTCCCTTTTTCTACATTTTGTTATGTTAAAGCCTTATTTTAAAATGGATTAAATAAAACGTTTTCTTCATCAATCTACACACAACACCCCATAATGATAAAGTGAAAACAGAAATGTTTGTAAATGTATTACAAATAAAAAAACAGAAATACCTTATTTACATAAGTATTCAGACCCTTTGCTATGAGACTCGAAATTCAGCTCAGGTGCATCCTGTTTCCATTAATCATCCTTGAGATGTTTCTACAACTTGATTGGAGTCCACCTGTGGTAAATTCAATTGATTGGACATGATTTGGAAAGGCACACACCTGTCTATATGAGGTCCCACAGTTGACAGTGCATGTCAGAGCAAAAACCAAGCCATGAGGTCAAAGGAATATGAGGTCCGTAGAGCTCAGAGACAGGATTGTGTCGAGGCACAGATCTGGGGAAGGGTACCAAAAAAATTCTGCAGCATTGAAGGTCCGCAAGAACACAGTGGCCTCCATCATTCTTAAATGGAAGAAGTTTGGAACCACCAAGACTCTTCCTAGAGCTGGCCGCCCGGCTAAACTGAGCAATCGGGGGAGAAGGGCCTTGGTCAGGGAGGTGACTAAGAACCTGATGGTCACTCTGACAGAGCTCCAGAGTTCCTTCCAGAAGGACAACCATCTCTGCAGCACTCCACCAATCAAGCCTTTATGGTAGAGTGGCCAGACGGAAGCAACTTTTCAGTAAAAGGCACATGACAGCCCGCTTGGAGTTTGCCAAAAAGCACCTAAAGGACTCTGAGACCATGAGAAACAAGATTCTCTGGTCTGATGAAACCAAGATTGAACTCTTTGGCCTGAAAGCCAAGTGTCACGTCTGGAGGAAACCTGGCACCATCCCAACGGTGAAGCATGGTGTTAGCAGCATCATGCTGTGGGGATGTTTTTCAACGGCAGGGACTGGGAGAATAGTCAGGATTGAGGGAAAGATGAGAGTGAAAGTACAGAGATATCCTTGATGAAAACGTGCTCCAGAGCAAAGGTTCACCTTCCAACAGGACAACGACCCTAAGCACACAGCCAAGACAACGCAGGAGTGGCTTTGGGACATGTCTCTGAATGTCCTTGAGTGGCCCAGCCAGAGCCCAGACTTGAACCCGATCGAACATCTCTGGAGAGACCTGAAAATAGCTGTGCAGCGACGCTCCCCATCCAACCTGACAGAGCTTGAGAGGATCTACAGAGAAGAATGGGAGAAACTCCCCAAATACAGGTGTGCCAATATTGTAGCGTCATACCCAAGAAGACTTGAGGCTGTAATCGCTGCCAAAGGTGCTTCAACAACGTACAGCATAAAGGGTCTGAATACTTATGTAAATGTGATATTTTATTTTATTTTATTTTTTTACTGTTTGCCAAAAATTCTAAAAACCTGTTTTTGCATTGTCATTATGGGGTATTGTGTGTAGATTAATGAGGGGGGGGGGAACTATTTAATCCGTTTTAGAATAAGGCTGTAACGAAACAAAATGTGGAAAAAGTCAAGGGGCCTGAATACTTTCCGAATGCACTGTATGTCATGATAAGCCATGCCATCCATACTCACAACGTTCTTCTGTGTGTTTCACTAGAAGAACAAAACAAAAGAGGGGAACACTTACAGTGAGGTGACAAAGACCATAAGAGGGGAAAAGACAAAGGGATAGTAAACAATTACAATTCTATAACACAGAACTACAGAAGTAGGATCATCATTTGGTCACTCTTTTGTTGCTGAGAATGTTCCTGCACAACAGGAAATGCAAACTTGTAGTATATTTGAGTTATAAAAAGGCTTCTAAAGTTTGTAATTTCCACTTAGAAATGTCCGACTTGATTTTCCCTAATGAAAAATGTATCAACCCCTACAGAAATGTCAATTAAAGGGGAATGGAAACACTTCAGGAAGTTAAGCGGAACAAAGCGATGTATTCAATCCACTAATACCAAACATGCTTGTAACATAGAAATATCTCTATTTTAAAGTATTTTGATCTTGAACAACGTTTATTAGAAGTATGGGTAGCGCCATCTTGAATTGCCATAGTAATGACTGACGCCAATGCGTCATTGGTAGAAGTGAAGAAATTGTGTTTTGGCATGGAGACTGAAAGTGAATGCTGCCACCGGGAGGCGCCTCGCCTCTAGTGGACCTGAATGGTTTCTTACAACTTTGACAGCTCTGTCACTGAGATCAGGACAACAATATTAATTACGGTAAGAAACTGTATACAATTCAATTTTATGTTGGTAATTACAATATGTACTTTTTAGAGTATTTTTTTCTGATTGATAAGATGAGTCTGTCTGTGAAATGACATTTTGATAACAAGCCCAGTAGACAATCAGCCAAAACGAGGCAAGGTAGCTAGCTAGCCTACTTGATTTAGCTCTTCTCGTCTTGTCATTTTGATGTAAATGTTTTCATTGATGACTGTACAAAATAAAATAGAAGAGCATTTGTCGTTAGGCATGAGCTAGACCTAGCTAAAACAAACAAAGTGATTAGATTTAGCTAGCCAGCCAGCCAGAAGAGAGGGCTGCTGCAGGATTGCTATTTTACCAGTAAAATGTAGCTATGATACCCATATAGCTAGGTAGCTACAGTAACTACATAGCTAGATATCTTTCGATATATTATGTGTATTTTTATCTGTGATAGCTATGATTGCAAGAATGAATGTAGCCTAAGCCTGAAGCCTAACCCTTATGATGATAGCTAGCTAGCTATACTTTTGCAAGCTCAGATTGGTAGTCAGCTTGGTAAATTATCCTGGTTTAGCTGGTTATTTGCTACTTACAGGCATACATTATAATATTATTTCAGTTATTTTACGTTTTCTCAAATGTGAGTGAAAACCTTTGGATAATAAAATTGAACTTTGTCACCTTTCAAGCCGATTGATAACTTGTACAATTCCCTTCCAGTCATGATTGTGGGTTCACTTCCCACGGGGGGGTATAAAAAATAATGTATGCACTAACTGTAAGTCGCTCTGGATAAGAGCGTCTGCTAAATGACAACAACAACAAAAAATGATTCCCTTTTTTCTGTGCTGAAGGTTCATCGCTACATGGGGAAGATGAGGACAAAGAGGATGAGATTGAAATGGAGGAGCCAGATGAAGTTGGAGCCACCACGTGATGCTTCTGCCTCTCAGCCAAGCTTTTTGACTGGAAGGTAACTGTCAATTATGTATTATTGTAATGTACTAATAGGCCTATAAATTAGGTCTATGTTATTTTAAATACTTTCCCTCTCTCTGTCCCTGTCTCTGTCTATAGGACACTGTGGTGGACTGTCAGCTAACATACCTTTTTTTAGGAGATCGATACTATAGACATGTCACCTGTGCGCCAGGCAGTCAATAGCTGCCCCCACGGTGGCAAGGATAGGCAGGGGCTAGAGAGACTGGAGAACATGCTGCTGAGGCTGCAAACAGGGCTGAGGGGAAATCACACCCTCACATGACACATACATAGATCTACATTCCATACATAAATACTAGTAATGGGTCTCTTAGTCTTCACCCAGTAGCTCAGAGTGTTCCTCTGGTCATTTCCCCTTTCTTTCATGCTTTTAATTTGTTCTCATACTGACTCTTTGTGTATTAGGCTACAGGACTAGTGGAATGTGATAGCATGATGTAACTTGCACATTTTTCAGGTTTGAATGAGACAATGTATTCCCCTAACCTTATTCTTTCAATAAAGTTATTGTTTTATTAATATTATATTACTTGTGCATGTCTTTCCATAGCACATGTAAGACTAAATGCTATTTGTAATATGTTTTGGTGCATATACAGTACCAGTCAAAAGTTTGGACACACCTACTCATTAAAGGTTTTTCTTTATTTTACTATTTTCTACATTGTAGAATAATAGTGAAGACATCAAAACTATGAAATAACACATATGGAATCATGTAGTAACCAAAAAAGTGTTAAACAAATCAAAATATATTTTATATTTGAGATTCTTCAAAGTAGCCACCCTTTGCCTTGATGACAGCTTTGCACACTCTTGGCATTCTCTCAACTAGCTTCATGAGGAATGCTTTTCCAACAGTCTTGAGTTCCTAACATATGCTTAGCATAAAGGGCTGTTTCTTAGCTTTCAAAATATGGACCATGTTTTCATACATGTATATGGTCTCAGTAAATTCAGGAATTCCAAAACTCTCTTATCGATGATCTAACAATGCCAATATGGCAATTTACAGTTACAGTTAGCTGGTGTTCTAAAGCCTAGTGTTTCCATTCCCCTTTCATTATAATCCACATAATAATTCACATTGCCTGTTGCTGCAGGATTATTTTCCTGCTGTAACAAACTGGCTCAAATTAAAATCCTACATCTGTAAGATGAAATGGACCTATATTGCGAAGAGTAATGCTGATACATTAATTAATGTAAAATAGTAAATTAATCTATATGTCACGCCCTGACTCAGGGGACTCTTATTTGTTGAGTCAGGGTGTGATTTTCTATGTGGTGTATATCTATGTTTATGTTCTAGTATGTGTAGTTCTATGTTGGCCGGTGTGGTTCCCAATCAGAGGCAGCTGTCACTCGTTGTCTCTGATTGGGGATCATACTTAGGCAGCCTATTGGCACTGTCACGCCCTGGCTCTGGGGACTCTTATATGTTGAGCCAGGGTGTGTAGGGTCTATGTTTTGTGTTCTATGTTCAGTTTCTAGTTCATGTGTTTTCTATGTTGGCCGGGGTGGTTCTCAATCAGAGGCAAGGAGAATCAGCTGTTGCTTGTTGTCTCTGAATGGGAACCATACTTAGGCAGCCTGTTGTGCACTTGTGTTTTGTGGGATCTTGTTCCGTGTTGGTTTGTGTTGTTAACCGAGGACTTCACGTTTCGTTTGGTTGTTTTGTATTTTGTATCGTGTTGCCAGTACACTATTAAAAGATGTACGCATATCACGCTGCGCCTTGGTCCAATCATTATGACGATCGTGACAGGCACTCGTTAAGTTGTGGGATCTTGTTCCGTGTGAGGTATGTTGTTTGTGTCTACCTTGGACTTCACGTTTCGTTTAGTTTGTTGTTTTGTCGTTGTGTTTATTTGTTATAATAAACATGTATGCATATCACGCTGCGCCTTGGTCCGTCCCGTCTATGAACGAAGGTGACACTATATGATGACATGGCACAGTGAGTGGTAGCTGAATCACCCAGTGGTGCAGGGCCCGTGACAGAGAGGAGTAGTATTACTCATAGTGAAACATAGGCGGGTGGCATTACCTGTCCTTGGTTAACCCACTACCTCCCCCTCATTTAAAAAAATGTCCCCTTTCCCTCTCTCTCCCATTCTCTGTCTCTCTGTGGCCCAACAATCCTCTTTGTCTCGCTCTCTCTCTTCTACAATCACTCTCCATCTCTATTCTCCCACTTACTCCCTCCCTCCACTTCTCCCTGTTTTCCCTCAGGCCTTACTCACCACTGGGTGGTTTGGGTCTGGGTGGAATGCTCTTCTTGGGCGGCAGAGCTGGGCCGTCCTGCTTTCTACTGAAGGGGTCGTCCACGAACCCCGACTGGAGAGGGGGAGGGAGAGACAGACAAACAAATGTATGAGCCCTCAGATGCCACAGCTGAAGATATAAGTCTTCACAACTGTCAAGTGCCAACTCATATCAAGACTGATGCACAGTTGAAGTCGGAAGTTTACATACACTTAGGTTGGAGTCATTATTCAACCACTCCACACATTTCTTGTTAACAAACTATAGTTTTGGCAAGTCGGTTAGGACATCTACTTTGTGCATGACACAAGTAATTTTCCCAACAATTGTTTACAGACAGATTATTTCACTTATAATTCACTGTATCACAATTCCAGTGGGTCAGAAGTTTACATACACTAAGTTGACTGTGCCTTTAAACAGCTTGGCCATCACAAAGCCCTGACCTCAATCCTATAGAAAATGTGTGGGCAGAACTGAAAAAGCCTGTGCGAGCAAGGAGGCCTACAAACCTGACTCAGTTACACCAGCCCGACCTCAATCCTATAGAAAATTTGTGGGCAGAACTGAAAAAGCCTGTGCGAGCAAGGAGGCCTACAAACCTGACTCAGTTACACCAGCTCTGTCATGAGGAATGGGCCAAAACTCACCCAACTTATTGTGGGACGCTTGTGGAAGGCTACCCGAAACGTTTGACCCAAGTTAACCAATTTAAAGGCAATGCTACCAAATACTAATTATTCTGACCCACTGGGAATGTGATGAAAGAAATAAAAGCTTAAATAAATCATTCTCTCTACTATTATTCTGACAGTTCACATTCTTAAACTAAAGTGGTGATCCTAACTGACCTAAGACAGGGAATTTTTACTAGGATTAAATGTCAGGAATTGTGAAAAACTGAGTTTAAATGTATCTGGCTAAGGTGTATGTAAACTTCCGACTTCAACTGTATGTCCATGGAAATGAGTAAAACTACACAAACGGTTAATTGTGCACCACAGGATAGGAAATATGCAGTCTACTGAATGAATAGATGCAATACAAAAGTTCATAGTCTTTGGTAGAAGTACCTGCTGGTATTCTGGAAAGCCTCCTCTTCCTTCCATCGGGTCTCTGACCTTTGACATTTGGCTGAAGTCTGCAAACCCACTGTTACTGCCAAATGAGCTGTTACTGCCTCCAAAGGCAGTACTGCTTCCAAAGGGGTCCAGCGTGCCAAAGAGATCTGAGAAAATATCAACATGAAACATTCAAGGTGTAGGTTATCCAGAACAAATACACAAATGTTCAAAGTATTCGAAAGGATTCTCTATCACACATGACTGAGATGAGTTGTGCTTCCAGAATCATTGCTCAAAGGTTGGCACACTGTTGCATCAAGGTTTCACTGTTTGACTCCTGAGTGTATTTAACCCTGTATAGTTTCAGTCAAGAAAAAGGAGCAGCTTGAAAATAGGCAAGACAAAATTAGCTGGTGAAAAAAAAGAGAATTTCAAGTAGTTGGCGTGACACCTTCTCTCTCAGCTCATAATTGTAATAAGCAAACTAACATGAAAACCTGACCCTACAAACATCCAACTGCCACAGTCAACCCAGTGTTCTAGCATGGCTACGGGACTTCAATAATGCATGGCGTAATGTGTTTCTATGGACTACAGCAATTCCCTAGGGAAAATAAAGAGAAATGAAGAGTTGATTGAGAATGGGACCTACACACTTGCACAGTTACAGATTGCCCTGTCCAAGGCCTCTCTAGGCTACAGTGTTTCAGATGCCATAAGCCATCCTCTGTGCCCAAGCCACAATGCATCTCCTGTTTTCACTGGGACTATTTCAAGAATTTTAAGTGATCCATGTGCTGCTAAGAATGGGAACCTTAGTAAAAAATATATAACATCTCACAAGAACCTCAACTGTTTCCCACTCTTAAAACCATTAGGGTCATTATTTTACCCATCTTATCCATACAAATTATATTTGAGGCATTGATGTCTTTTAACACTGATATGTGTTAACCACCAGCACCCAAACACTTCCTGGCACAATGGTAGATTTATTTTTACTGAGACCTACTGAGAGAAAACGGATTTTAAACATGGGAACTCTCTTCACAGCTTCTTGACACCTGTTCTGCTGTTAAGACAGCTCACCACCCCACAGGCCTATATGCCGATATACTCAGAACAGCAGGCTGGGCCAAAAAGGTGTGAAAATAAAACAAATGCTTCCGATTAGCTCATTTATCCCACCTCCTCTCCCCTGTAACTATACCCCAGGTCGTTGCTGTTAATAATACTTTTTTTTAATACAAAAAGTGCATGCTTCTCTCTGAATACAAAAATCAGACTTATACAAGCCATGCCTGAGAGAGAGCGATGAGGAGAGGGGTAGCGTAAAGAGGACTTGGGGTTGAGGTCTTGTTCAGTGGGGTGGGGGGGGGGGGGGGGAATAGAAGAATAGGAAAAAGCAAGTACCTGGTCCTGGGCCTGAGCAAGTACCTGGTCCTGGGCCTGAGCAAGTACCTGGTCCTGGGCCTCTGGTGGGTTTTGGGCTAATGGATATGAAAGGGTCTGTGTTGGTTGTAAAGTGACTAGTCTGCAAGAACAAGCATAAAGAAACAGTTACATACATATACACCCATATATAAACTGAGTGGTTAGAAAGTGCCACACTACCTTGGTGGGGAGCGTGGCACTTTTACTGAAGGGGTCGGGTGTGCTGAAGGGGTCTGCCTTGATGGTGGTCTTCTTGAAGAAGTCTTCCGACGAGGCCTTGAAGGGGTCCGTCTCTTTGAAGGGGTCCCCCCCAAAGGGGTCTGGGTGGAGAGAGAGATCTAGGAGAGCTCAGTGTAGCAGACTGTGGATCAGACTTGACCTTCCCTTTACATAGTCTAGTCTGACGGTTCCCTATACTTCACATAGAGACGCTATGTGAATAACGTTCATTGTAGTCTGTAGCATCTGGACCATAAGTCATATAGTAGCTGAGATAATGTGAGTCCAATTTGGTTAACCTCTTCAGTAAGAATCATATAATCCAGTTAGTCACTATGTTCAATGTTATTTCCCCTTATGACAGTTCAATTTATTGTTGGTAAAGAAACTGTTTAGAAATTATGGATATTCTTTTAATCAGTTAAAAGCAGTGTGTGTTCAACTGTCATTGGCTTTGCTATAGTCAACATTGAGAACGTAGGCATTCTCCATTACGCAAGACAAACACAAGAAGTGTCTACAGACATTTGGCAATAACTATTAAAATAACATTCAACATCCAGCAAATATTTTCTCTGGAACATACGTCTTAAAGAAGAGGTAACTAAAATTCTACAATATTACAAAGAGAGAAGTGGGACGGTGAAGGAAGCCCGGTTGGACACAAGTTCCAGAGTGTCATTAACTTAACAAGAGGATGGCATTGTATGTAAGTCCATGTATAAGTTTAATTGTGTATGGCTCTTTCTGGTTATTTATAAATAAATACCTGCGGCCGCTGGTAGTGATGGCTGCTTTGCAAAAGGGTCGCTTTGGAAGGGGTCACCTACAGGAGAGGAGTTGAGAGGGGGGATGAGGGGGAGGGGGAGAAAACAATCAGAGGCTATGGCAGAGAGGACAAAAGCTAAAACGTTGGAAGGGGGAATCTAAACCCAGAAGGATCAAAAACAAATTATAGAGCACACTTAAGGCAAACAAAGGCAGAACTGAAAAAACAAAGTCTTAGCCAAGCTGCAGAGGAGTCCACATTGCTTCTGGTGAAACTACAAATAATGTCAGGATAGGGAGGATGGGAGCACAGTGGGAACATTTGAGTGAGGAGGAGAGGAAACTCAAGCAGGACTATCTGAGGAGGAGAGGACGGAGGGATAACGGGAGAGATGAGTCAGATGGAAGGAAGAGATGAGCGATTGCAGAGGTCGTTGAAAGAGAAGGAGAGGAAAGGGAGAGAGGGAGAGGAGAGAGAATCAGCACCTTTGAACGGGTCTGTCTTGAAGGGGTCTTCGGAGTGGAAGGGGTCTGTGTGCATCTCCTGAGGGACGCTATTGAACCCAGATGTCTTCACCTTAAACGGGTCCTCCTGAGAAGGGGAGAAAAACATATTTGTCTGTTTGGCTCTGGAGAGCCGCCACCATCTCCAACCATTTTCCCCTCAGACAGACATTAAGGAGAAAAACCAACGCACGTCGACAAATGTGTTTATTCAGTCTCGCCGAGCTGTCAAACACGACAGCTATCAAATCAAATACTTCATATTTCAATAAGGGCCCACTCAGGTTCAAGTGGAGGAATTTGAGTTCAACAACACTAACAGAGACCTCGGAGAGAGGAATGTGTGCCTGAAGAAAAGCACCACTATTGCTGCTTACAGACTCGACCAGACCAGAGAGCCCTCCGAGCTTGAGTTTCACCATAATAACACAAAGGGAATTTTCATTCTTCTGCAATTTGCCCATTCTGTGTCTGCTGCGCCCCACAGCACTCAGCTGGTCCCAATGAAAAAGCACCCGAGTCGGTAGGAAACAACCATCTGTTAGGGCCCACATTCTTCAGGGTGTCGGGTTTCTCAAAAAAACCTGCCTTCACGTGCCAGGCTAGCCCTGGCTATGAAAACGCGAACTTGTTATGTTTCATTAGCAGGACTTCTCCTCTTTTCAATAAGAGGCCTGACCGTGATCCCTGTATTCACTCCGCCATGACATCCAACGCTGCCCAGAATTAGGGCCAAGAATAAGCGCTAAGTGTTCGAGCCCTTTTAAGACTAAATAACAGAGGGCTGCCAGGTAAAATAACAGCGTGCAAGAGTATTTAAGCCAAGATAATTACATTAAATAAGATATAACCAAACTATGGGATTAATATAACCCACTTAAGATTCTGTATGCCCCGGAGTCGCTCGTTTGAATGGAACATTTCTGACACTAAACGAGGGAAGAGATACCTCTTTTCTTTACAGGGAAAGGTTTAGAATATTCTCTTTATCTGATAAGATCCAGTAACACACAGCTGAATTTCACACCCAGGCCAGCAGGCGACAATGAATCATCATGTTACCATGAACTGCAGATGTGGCTGAAATGAACTACACCTTTACACTATGGCTGCCATCCATTGTTCAAGTCCAAATGTACCAGATGTGTTCAGTAGAGTAGAACAATAGGCAGTCATTCCATTGTTGGATAGATACTCTGCTTTTCTAGGTTTAACCAGTTCTCCACTTGACACCAAGCATTCAACCTCAATGTACCTCTTTTATATACACTACATTGACAAAAGTATATGGACACTCCTTCAAATTAGTGGATTCGGCTATTTAAGCCACACCCATTGCTGACAGGTGTATAAAATTGAGCACACAGGCATGCAATCTCCATAGACAAACATTGGCAGTAGAATGGCCATTACTGAAGAGCTCAGTGACGTTCAACGTGGCCCCGTCATAGGATGCCACCTGTACAACAAATCAGTTCGTCAAATATCTGCCCTGCTAGAGCTGCCCCGGTCAACTGTAAGTGCTGTTATTATGAAGTGGAAACATCTAGGAGCCACAACGGCTCAGCCGCAAAGTGGTACGCCACACAAGCTTACAGAACGGGACTGCCGAGTGCTGAAGTGCTTGGCACGTAACAAAATTAAAATCTGTTGCAACACTCACTACCGAGTTCTAAACTGCCTCTGGAAGCAACATCAGCACAATAACTATTCTGGAGTGATGAATCACGCTTCACCACCTGTCAGTCCGATGGACGTATCTGGGTTTGGCGGATGCCAGGAGAACGCTACCTGCCCGAATGCATAGTGCCAACTGTAAAGTTTGGTGGAGGAAGAATAATGGTCTGGGGC
The DNA here is from genome assembly GCF_964263955.1 of Coregonus lavaretus. Taxonomy (NCBI): domain Eukaryota; kingdom Metazoa; phylum Chordata; class Actinopteri; order Salmoniformes; family Salmonidae; genus Coregonus; species Coregonus lavaretus. Next base: position 32,844,110 of record NC_139993.1, on the reverse strand, counting down.
TGTTTTTCATGGTTTGGGCTAGGCCCTTTAGTTCCAGTGAAGGGAAATCTTAATGCTACATCATTCAATTACATTCTAGACAATTCTGTGCTTCCAACATTGTGGCAACAGTTTGGGGAAGGCCCTTTCTTGTTTCAGCATGACAATGCCCCCGTGCACAAAGCGAGGTCCATACAGAAATGGTTTGTCAAGATCGGTGTGGAAGAACTTGACTGGCCTGCACAGAGCCCTGACCTCAACCCCATCGAACACCTTTGGGATGAATTGGAACACCGACTGCGAGCCAGGCCTATTCGCCCAACATGTGCCCGAACTCACTAATGCTCTTGTGGCTGAATGGAAGCAAGTCCCCGTGGCAATGTTATAACATCTAGTGGAAAGCCTTCCCAGAAGAGTGGAGGCTGTTATAGCAGCAAAAGGGGGACCAACTCCATATTAATGCCCAAGATTTTGGATGTTCGGCGAGCAGGTGTCCACATACAGTGAGGGAAAAAAGTATTTGATCCCCTGCTGATTTTGTACGGTTGCCCACTGACAAAGAAATGATCAGTCTATAATTGTAATGGTTGGTTTATTTGAACAGTGACAGACAGAATAACAACAACAAAAATCCAGAAAAACGCATGGCAAAAATGTTATGAATTGATTTGCATTTTAATGAGGGAAATAAGTATTTGACCCCTCTGCAAAACATGATTTAGTACTTGGTGGCAAAACCCTTGTTGGCAATCACAGAGGTCAGACGTTTCTTATAGTTGACCACCAGGTTTGCACACGTCTCAGGAGGAATTTGCTGCCTTGAGATCATTGACAAGAACCTCCCGTGTAGTTCTGGGCTGATTCCTCACCGTTGTCATGATCATTGCAACTCCACGAGGTGAGATCTTGCATGGAGCCCCAGGCCAAGGGGGATTGACAGTTCTTTAGTGTTTCTTCCATTTGCGAATAATCGCACCAACTGTTGTCACTTTCTCACCAAGCTGCTTGGCGATGGTCTTGTAGCCCATTCCAGCCTTGTGTAGGTCTACAATCTTGTCCCTGACATCCTTGGAGAGCTCTTTGGTCTTGGCCATGGTGGAGAGTTTAGAATCTGATTGATTGATTGCTTCTGTGGACAGGTGTCTTTTATACAGGTAACAAACTGAGATTAGGAGCACTCCCTTTAAGAGTGTGCTCCTAATCTCAGCTCGTTACCTGTATAAAAGACACCTGGGAGCCAGAAATCTTTCTGATTGAGAGGGGGTCAAATACTTATTTCCCTCATTAAAATGCAAATCAATTTATAACATTTTTGACATGCGTTTTTCTGGATTTTTTTGTTGTTATTCTGTCTCTCATTGTTCAAATAAACCTACCATTAAAATTATAGACTGATCATTTCTTTGTCAGTGGGCAAACGTACAAAATCAGCAGGAGATCAAATACTTTTTTCCCTCACTGTACATGTAGTGTATAACTATTACATGCTTACTTCTATAGTTTTACAAATAGAGCCACGTGACGTGGCTAGGAAAAACAAGTCGTAGTTCCAGGGCCCAGAATTTAACCTCCTGAGCAGTGTGGTCTCCTCACCATGGCTCCGAACCCTCCGTTCTCGCGGTCGTGGAATCCCTCGCTCATGTCAGCCAGGTTGGTCATGCTGCCTCCGTGGGTCCCGTTCAGTGTGTTGTTGTACTGCTCGATGCTCTTAGTCATCTCCTGCTGGCTGTCCTGGATCTGAGACAGCTTACTGCGAGCCTGGAGGAACAGCACAGCACAACACAAACACAGTAGGTTAATGTAGGGTTTCTATCAACACAGAGGATATTAGGGCTGTTAAGAGTAACAACACAGTTATATGTGAATGCATGTGTTTGTACATAAGGTTGTGATAACATGATTTCATCTGAATGTGTTCTTGAGAGACTTCATCAAAATGAGCCACCATCCCCAAATAATCTCTTTCAATTCAATATAGTGGCCTAATGGCTTTCCAAGAAACGGAGAGTGAGTGCATATTATTGCAGGTGATCGCGAGGAAATGATCAACCGGCGTGGCTCTACGACCCACTCAATGGCCTTTTGAAGGTGGTGACGCAGTGAGACATAAGACACTACACACGGCTCCGACAAGCCCTGAATGGGACCAGTCATTTGTGAAGAGAAACCCTCTCACAATATGGCCCCGTGCAGGGCTCACTGAAGGAAACCTAGACACACGTTGACTCAGGGGAGGAGAGAGTCTCAGTGCAGGGATCACATGGTTCAGTTCACATTGCAGTGGCTACAGCTGAGTGCTGGTATTCCCCTTGGCTCCTCACAGATGGAGGTCTTAGAATACAACCGGGACTAGTGGTGTAATCTCAGTATGGTTTGAATTCACTGAGAGAAGAGTGATGAATGATGATATTAGTCAATATGATTTGGCGCTGCAGGGTATGGAAGTAGGTAAGTGCTGCTATCTGTTCATAATGAGAGTAGATCGGAATGGATGTTTCTCTCACTTATCTCAATGTAAGGTAAGGGACGTTCCCCCACCTATAAAAGAGAACACAGCCATCTATGGCTCAGCATCCTCGGGGTGATATGAGAGATGTGAGAGTGTGATGTGAGATCTGAGGCGTGGGCTGGTGCTGTGGAAGTCATGTTAGATTTGATGATTATGGTGGTGCAGAAAGTGGAGGTACAACATTTGATGCTCTAACTGAAACTGCCACACCCAAACCTGATTGAGGACGGATATCTCCAAATGAATTCAAGAGGGGTTAACTATGATGACATGCACTTTTAAAACTTCACTAGAATTTCTATGAAAATTAAGTACCCCTTCATTTTCCAGTCTGTGCTGAATATCTTCCAGAAGTGAAGACCAAGCACAAATTGAATCTGGCCATTTCTGTCATTCCTGACAAAAATTCTCCCCCTGGTGGTCACACTAGAAAGTGTCTTGCAACAGGTCCTCCCACATCCCAGACACATTAGCCTGATTCACACTCACTATAGGACAAAACCGAGCCGAGCCATGCTGAGTTGAATTGGGCTGGCTTGGTCATGCATCCACCATAGCTGTGCTGGAACCATGCTGGAAAGGACAATGTGACAATAAAATATCAAAGCCAGCATAGTTCGGGTTGGCCCTATAGTGTGAATCTGGTGTGATGAGTCGTTATCCTTAACCTTAACCCTAACCCCAACACGACTTCACTGTGTCTGGGATTTCTGCATATCTGACTGGGAGCATGTCGGTTGCCTCTCCTCTCCCTCTACCTGGTTCTCTCTCACCTGGTTGATCTCGTCCTGGGTGGCTTTGAGGGACTTGATGATGGTCTCCAGCTGGAACTTGCCGGCCGTTAGGCTCTGTTCCAGCTGGCTCTCCTCCAGCTGCAGCTGGTTCAGGTCTGCCTTGGCTCGACTCAGCTCCTCTTCTTGGCTCTGCAGGTCAGTCTCTTGGGAGTGGATCTGGTTCTGCAGGGACGAAATCTGGGGTAGAGAAAGAGATTGACAGCAAGAGACAGAAGGAGAGACAGCGAGGAAAGAAGAAAGTGGAGGATGTAAGCTATGCCTACCAGATTGATAGTGAAGGCTTTATGGCCTATAGGCTATGCCTTCGCTGCATTGTAGGCCTATGCCTCTTGAGGAAATCTGAGCTGAATTTCAAACTGTTATTTTGTGAGGCGCAGCCGGGAGCTACACTGAACAAAAATAGAAACGCAATTTTTTTTCTCAGTTACAGTTCATATAAGGAAATCAGTCAATAGAAATAAATAAATTAGACCCTAATCTATAGATTTCACATGACTGGGCAGGGGTGCAGGGCATAGGCCTACCCACTTGGGAGCCAGGCCCACCCACTGGGGAGCCAGGCCCAGCCAACCAGAATTATTTTTTTATGATAAAAGGGCTTTATTACAGACAGAAATACTCCTCAGCACCCCTTCCCCCCTCAGACGATCCCGCAGGTGAAGAAGCCCTATATGGAGGTCCTGGGCTGGCGTGGTTACACGTGGTCTTCAGTTGTGAGGCCAGTTGGACGTACTGCTAAATTCTCTAAAACGACGTTGGAGGCGATTTATGGTAGAGAAATTAACAGTAAATTCTCTGGCAACAGCTCTGGTGGACATTCCTGCAGTCAGCATGTCAATTGCACGCTCCCTCAAAACTTGACACATCTGTAGCATTGTGTTGTGTTACAAAACTGCACATTTTAGTGGCCTTTTATTGTCCCCAGCATAAGGTGCACCTGTGTAATGATCGTGCTGTTTAATCAGCTTCTTGATATGCCACACCTGTCAGGTGGATAGATTATCTTGGCAAAGGAGAAATGCTCACTAACAGGGATGTAAACAAGCTTGTGCACAACATTTTAGAGAAATAAGCTTTTTGTGCATATGGAACATTTCTGGGATCTTTTATTTAAACAGTTTAAATCTTCAGTTTGGGAACATTCTGCCAACACCTCAAATATGTTGACACATTTACATCGACATCGTCCCAGTATACCGTACAAGACGGAAACGCTAAGAAACAACAACACAACATCTGCCCTTGGCAGCTGATTCTGCCCGGGCCAAAGAAATTACAAGAGCGATATTTTGTACAGTCTTTGGTTTATAGCCGCGGATATGTGCCCATTCTCTGTGGTTGATAATAGTTGGTTTCAGGCAGCACCTCGTGAAAGTGCTCGAGCCACGTTACGAACTTCCCTCTTGCACCCATTTCAGCAAACAGGTAGTAACCGCTCTATATAAGCAAGCCAAAGCCTACGTTTTCAATGAATTGGCAAATCCACCCTGTTTTGCACTTACTTAACAGTGACAGCCCATCACATTACCTCAGAGTGGGAGATGTACCATGCTATAGACACTCCCCCTTTATGAGAGTCACAAGTGCGCATCAGGCATTGAAGGAGGCAGTGTCATGGTTCGTTCGTAACCAAGATGGAAGTGGGAATTTACCACATACAACTTGGAAAAATCCTGTTGAACGGCCCTAAAACTGGTAATTACTAGTGGGAAACTCGTCTATCATCCAGAGCACCCACTTCTCCCACATGCTAATAGCTTGTTGGCTATACGCCAATCTGCCTTTCTCAACGAGTTCAAATCACATGAATGCATCCAACTGGTATTTAAGACTTCACAACTAGTAAATTCCCAACTCCCACATGGTTACAAACGCAGCATCAGAGTGGAAACTTGAGAGGCCCAACATAACAATCCGGTCACAACACACAATGCCAGGAAAATTGTGAATGGCATTTAATTTTCCTGTTGTACCGAAATCGAACCGAGCCGTGACCCCAAAACTGAAGGCTGCTAGGGGTTTCATATTGCTTCCATGATTACTACCAGACCACTGTCAAACCCCTCCCCTTCCCACTCTCACCATTTGGGACTCCTCATTGCACTTGATCCGGACGTCGTTGAGCATGTCCTCCAGCTTGGCCTTCTGCTGGTCCATCTCCTCCAGCCGCTCCTGAGCATCCTGATTCTGGGCCTCCAGCTCCTGTAAGCTGCACGTCTCTCTGTCCAGGTCATTCTGCATCTCCTGATGGACACACACACACACACACACACACACACACACACACACACACACACACACACACACGTAATCAGCACAACAATGACAATCAGGGAAAAGAGAAGGGAACTCTAAACATGATGATACACTACCTTGTTCAATTTAGAGAACCAGCATATGGCATAAAAAAAACATATTGTATGTCAAAACCCCCTATTTTTTTCATGAGAAAATAGTATGCCTGCTCACCTGCACCTCCGAGGACTTGTTTCTGATGGCCTCCTCTGTCTCTCTGATGTCCTGCTCCAGCGTATACTTCTCCCTGAGAGAGAGAAAAACACAACCATCAACACACAACCTCCACCTCCCTCTCCTCCTCCACCTCCCTCTCCACCTCCCTCTCCTCCTCCACCTCCCTCTCCTCCTCCACCTCCCTCTCCTCCTCTACCTCCCTCTCCACCACCCTCTCCTCCTCCACCTCCCTCTCCTCCTCCACCTCCCTCTCCTCCTCCACCTCCCTCTCCACCTCCCTCTCCTCCTCCACCCCCCTCTCCTTCTCCACTTCCCTCTCCACCTCCCTCTCCTCCTCCACCTCCCTCTCCTCCTCCACCTCCCTCTCCTCCTCCACCTCCCTCTCCTCCTCCACCTCCCTCTCCACCCCCCTCTCCTTCTCCACCTCCCTCTCTACCTCCCTCTCCTCCTCCACCTCCCTCTCCTCCTCCACCTCCCTCTCCACCTCCCTCTCCTCCTCCACCTCCCTCCCTCTCCACCCCCCTCTCCTTCTCCACCTCCCTCTCCTCCTCCACCTCCCTCTCCTCCTCCACCTCCCTCTCCTCCTCCACCTCCCTCTCCTCCTCCACCTCCCTCTCCACCTCCCTCTCCTCCTCCTCCACCTCCCTCTCCTCCTCCACCTCCCTCTCCTCCTCCACCACCCTCTCCTCCTCCACCTCCCTCTCCTCCTCCACCTCCCTCTCCCTCTCCACCTCCCTCTCCTCCTCCACCTCCCTCTCCTCCTCCATACACAAGATTACCACAAAAGAAAAACGACAGACGGTGACAGCCAAGAGAGGGTTACCTGAGTGCATTCCAGTGTGTAAAAGCAAGAGTGCTGACGCAGCATGAAGAGTAAGTGGTGAAAACAAAAGATTGATAAAATACACACATTTAAAAAAGGCTTGGACAGGGGGATGAGGTGGGATGAGGTTGAGAGGGAAGGACTCATCCACCACCCGGCTGTTACCATTCTTCTCCTTTGAAGTGTGTATGTTATCACCCATGCTACTGTGTTCCATATACAGTATCTATTAGTGTTGCACGGTATGCCGGTAGCTAGCTAACAACCTGGTAACTTCACAGCAGATCTAGGCAAATTTGATTGGCACAGGGAGAAAGGAAAAGAGTTTGCTACTCATGAGATGTGCTTCAAAAGGTAGGATTCATTTAGGCGCAATGTAAGCCTACACTATATAAAAATATATATCTCTTTCTGGTGCTCCTTACATTCTGTTTGGTGCCTCACGTTTTTAAAGTTGGGAGCAGTGTGTATGTTGTTTCTGGGAGAGAGAGAGTGGTGTGTGTGTGTTTATGAGGGAGACAGAGAGAGTGTGTGAGGGAGGGAGAGTGTTTGGCTGTGTGTTAACTGAAGAGTAAAGGTTTCATACAGTCTTTTCCCATTACTGCCACAATGACATGCAGATCATTATGCATGTATCCCTTTCTCCCATTCTTCCAGACAAATCACAGGTAGGCCTTTTATAGAGTGAACAGTGTAAAGTTAAATGTAATATGTGTTGTATTGAGTAGAAATGTGAATATCAGTGACAGGTTTTTTGTGTACCAAATGCGTATAACGTTTAGAAAATGGGAACCAGTGTCGGGGGACGGGGCGAACCGGACGCTAGGCCCTCTGAATTCACCATGGTACCGCGATACTACCGTGATACAGTACTTGGCCTGGTATCGTATCATTAGTAAAATGACTGGTATCGTGACAAACCAAATATTTATAAGGCACCTGGTTCAAATGGAACGCTCACTTTAATCTGCTTAGCAGATAGTAGATATATTTATAAAAAAACAAAAGTGTATAGTTGCTCTGTTTATTCCATTTAGGTTAAACTATTGCTAAAACTGCAATGACTTAATCAAGTCGTTGAGTGATGATTGATGAAAAAGGAAATGAATGGAGGAACTCATACAGGGTGACATAAGCTGGATATGACATAACAAAGGAAAATAAATAGACATCTAAAAAACGACATCCTTTAAGACTTTTTTTAAGAGACTGGATTCTGGTTTTGCTACATCTTTGTCAGTGGCACAAACATGGCACAAACAACAGTAATAAGAAATTAAAACTATTTTGTGATCACTTTGAAAGGAAATTACACATTTGATATCTCCCAGTGTTGTGAATTACCTCTGCAGCTGAGCGATCTCTTGACTGATGTCGTCCAGCTCCTTGATTCCAGTGAACTCTGACCCTGACCCCACAGAACTGGAGCTGTCCTGTGGATGGACAGAAAGAGAAAGAGAAGAAGAGAAAGAAAGTGAGCCCCATTCTTAAGATGACCTAAGAGAGAGCCAGAGTGCCACGACACCAAACCATCCAGACCAAACCAGGGTAAAGAGACAGAGATCACAGGGAAGGAAGCACCTCAGAGGGACGGGCGACGGGGCGAGGGCAAAAAGGTCTGAGGGGAGTTGTTCACAACCGCCACGATCAGAAAACTCAGGAGGTCAAGTCACACCACCGTTCACGGTCACTGAGTTCTCACAAATGCTTTTCATCTCTTTGGGTTTCTGTCTAGTGAGCCATCGAAAGCATTTGTCGGATTTTTGCCAGTTACCTACCCAGAACTTGAACATTATTTGCTGATACAGAGATATAACCCAGAAAGCAGCATTCAGCAGCGTTTAGGTTAGGGTAAAGAAGAAAAGAGTGTGCGGTAAGCTTCTGGAAGGGTCTAAGCACTAGACTAGAGCAGGACAGCAGAAATCAACACAGTCACAGAAAGAGAAGTTTAGGGGCCTCCAAACACACAAAGCACATCACTTCACAGAGCTCCAGGTTACAAACCACATACAAACCACATACATATAATTTCACACCAAATCAATCAATTAATAGTTATTGTCCATCAAGACGATACTCTCTCCACAGCTCAATACTGTAGTCACATAACACTCCACGGCTGCCAAAGCATATGTCTTTGTTATCAGAGTGTATCAATTTGAGCCAGTGTGCTACAGCAGGATAATAAACCTGCAGCAACAGGAAATGTAAATTATTATGTGGATTATAATTATTGGACATTTTTGTAGGGGTTGATACATTTTTCGTAAGGGAAAATCAAGTCTGAAATGTCAAAGTGGAAATTACAAAGTTCAGAAGCCTTTTTAAACCTTAAATACACTACAAGTTTAAAATTTCCTGCATTACAGGAATGTTCTCCTGCAACAGTGTGATCCAATTAAGATCCTATAACTGTATAGTCCCTTCACACTTTTAAACCAAGCACCTGTAAGCAGGGCCATTGGACATTCTAACACATTTTCAACAAGCAAAATATGGGACTCACCCGCCTCATCTCAGACAGAGCAGCCATCTCAGAGCCCACAGGAGTCATATAACCAGACATACTCTGTGGATAGAGACAAGGGATGAAGAGCTACTACTGAACACAAGAATGAGTCCTAGCCATGAGACACATTGAGTGTCAATCCCAGACATGAATACAGGATTAGATCTTCCTAAACTGTCATTTGTCTCAAAGTGTATAAACATAAAGAAAGTTGTATGGGTAAACCTTTGTCTCAAAGTGGAAATACAAGTACCTTAAGCGTGTCTCTGCACCAAAATAGAAAGTGTGTGTGTGTGTACATGTTTTCCTACAATATCAGGACCAGATTGTCCTGACAACGTAGGAAAACAATACTTTTATTGACAAGGACTTTTTCCATGTCCTGAATTTGTTCAAATGTTATTTTAGGCTTAATGGTTAGGTTTAGGGTTAAGGTTAGTGTTAGGAGTTAGGGTTAGGGTTTTTGGGGGTTTGATTAGTTTAGGGGTTAGGGAAAATAGGATTTTTAATGGAAATAAATGTTTACTCCCCAAAAAGTCCTGGAAATTCACATAAAAGCTCTGTGTGTGTGTTCTTGTGCATGTGTGTGGTCAGTGCATGCGTACATGGGAGGGAGTGGTACACACTGGCACAGGAGTGCCCCTCTCTGAAGGAGGGATCATGTCAGGGGTCAGGGCCTGAGGAGGGTCCATGCCTTTGCTGACTTTCTGCTGGATGAAGTGCATGGCCAGAGCAAACTGCTCCCGCGTCAGCTTCCCCATCTGCCTGGTGTCTGCCAGGGCCCTGGATACACAATAATAACAACATGAGTAATACATTCAACTTCAGTCAGGTAATCAGGTGGCACCAGTCATCAGTCATCGTCTCTCCTACCATATATGTGCCAGTAGGTTCTGCGGCAGCCCTGAGTGCATGAAGATGTCCTTGACTTCCATGCCGCTGACAAAGCCATCTAGATCCAAGTCTGTCTTCAGGAAGATGTCGTCATAGCGCCCTTTGTCTGTCACCGGGACTACCCAGTTCACTGAGTGCTGACATTCACGGGGAGAAAAATTACATAAATGTTATAACACAATACACACATTACACACCAAAAAGTTAGAGATTGCTTTGTTGCTAATCAAGATAGTTTGTTTAATGTATGTGTGTTTACCTGTGCAGATTTTAGTGAATGTTTGGGGGAGAGGCTGCCAGCGCTGTTGAGAGAGTTCATGCTACCGTGGGAAGGGGTGGAGCGCAGGCTGTCCTTGGGGGGCGGGGGACTGGCGGGCAACACAGGCACCATGCCAGGAAGGGAGCCCACCAATGACTTCTTTCTCTTGTTTGGAGGGATGAGAGAGGAGGGGAGAACAGAGGGGACCGGTTCCTTCTCCAGGGCCCGATAGACCAGGTGCATGGCCTGGAGAACAGAAGGAAAAGAAGAGGACTGAAGTTACACTTATTACTAGTAATGTTATTAGACAGTTATTATGTCTTACTATTATGTCAGTTACTATATCATACACAGGTCAATATGAGCTATGAAACATTTGTTTAGTCAGATCTATTCATTCCACAGTTTACTGGAGTAAACCTTACCACTGCAAATTCATCTCGATCCAGATGTCCATCTTTATCAATGTCACTGAGATCCCAAACCTTTCCTAACACGTCCAGAGGTAGTTTTGAGTTGATTAGAACTGGTTTTACTTTGTCACCAGAGAGGAGTCCACTGACTGGTGCAAGGCTTTCAAATATGCCATCGAATTTACCCTTTTCTTCAGGCTGGAATATGAAATGAACAAAAATAACAATAAGCGATTGATAAGAAAAGATAAACTTATTGTTGATGATTCTCTGAATTTTGTTCATTGTTTTGCACAATAAAATACAGTTTTTCTAATATACAAAAACCCATTTTAGTATGCTCTCATCAACCAAACACATGGTCCAGGGGCATTTCTACATGACTCACCCTCACAGCCCAGTGGGGTTCACTAGAGACCGATGATGTGCTGAGAGATGGGCTGCTAGTATCCTTCTGTACCAAAACAACCAAAAAACAACCTTAAACTTTAACACTTACTTCACAATGTCCCAACCAAACATATAAATAAAATAAAATGTTATTGGTCGCATACACATGTTTAGCAGATGTTATTGCGGGTGTAGCAAAATACTTGTGTTCCTAGCAGAAATTCCTTTGAAAAAATAAATGCATCATCAAACTACCATGAAACCTGTGTGTAGTTAGGATTGTACTAGTTAAGATTGTACTAGCTAGGATTGTACTAGTTAGGATTGTACTCACAAATTTTGGGGGAGGGATAGTGAGGTTCAAACTTGAGAGGCTGACGTCTTGTCCGCTCTGTGCACAGGCCACCAACCGCAGAGCTACATAGAACCCCTATAAGAGAAGATGGGACAACAGCATTGTTTATGGGTGTACAAATAGCAGCTCAATTCCCCTCAAGGGTCCCAGCATCAGGCATCGCACACATAGAGGAAATGATAACTTTTCTACCTGTTTGTCCAAGAACCCTTTCCCATCTGGGTCTGCCAAATCCCAGATCTGAGGGGAGACAAACACAAACAAGAGGATTAGGCCTAACTTAGAAAACATAAAGTAAAGCCTCAATGTGCAATAATCATTAGGGAATGTGTACAAAGTCAATAACAAGCAATCTGCATAAAAGTCCCAGTAACCCAGCTGAGATAGGCTACATAAAGTTGGATCAAAGCAGAGGTAGTATGACAAACAGATCAAGGCAACAATACAAAAGCTGGGTACAAATGCGTAAAAACAAAATAGAGCTGAAACAAGTACACTCCCTAAAGGTTCTGATAAATAAAAGACATTGATCCAATCAGACCAGGCAATGACGTAAGATGTGGTCATCTTTTCCAGTAATATTCCTCTGGGGGTACTGAGGCATGCATGCATGTATGTAGATGGTCGTATTACTCCTCGATGACAGAGACACTCTAATCAACATGATTTCCTGCTGGTCATTGTCTGTTGCTTTCAGAGCAGTTCATCAGTCTAAAGTGTCAGGGACTGTTCCCTTGGGTATGCTGCTGCCCAAAGCTTTCAGTGGCCAGCAGCACTACACAGTACCCACCTTTCCCAAAGTGACATCAGGAAGGCCCGATTTCTTCAGGAACAATGCAGCTTCCGTGGGCCCTACTCTCCCTGTGTTTCCTGGGTCCACCTTGCAAAAACGACACAGCAAACCAAACTGTTACATTTTTCTTTCTACACACTATACTGTTAAATGTGTTTAGTGTTGTCTATTGCGGCCATTGAACAATAAAGAAGTGAATTCTCCTCAATCTATGTAGATATGACTAGCCTATGTAATAACCAAACTATAAAATGTGTTTTACCTGTCTATAAAAGTTCTCGTACACATGGTTCCCACTTGACAGCTGATTGGGGAAAGGTTTTTCAGATTAGTCATATCATTTCAAACAGCTGCTGGAAACCATTGTCTTACGTCAAATAGCGTGACACACCCCACAAAACCTACTACTGACATCTGGACTCCCCCTTTAAAAATCCACTTAAGGGTCTATCACAACCAAAAGCCAGAGAGGGATTTCCTGTCCCATGTCATCAAATATTAATGTCATCTAATAGGCTTTAAATCTTTTGAGTACCTTTTGAAGAGCTCTTTAAAGCATAATGTAACTTGTAAGATGGCAAAGGGGATTTCTTTTGCATGTTCCCCAAGAACACTAATAGCCTATCTTTGTCAGGGTTTAATTAGATAAAAAACTAGAAGCATAATGTAGCTAATGCGATTGAACCAAAACTGGTCCTCTGTGACTCCTGGTGCAAACTCTGAGACTGTGATTCCCAAAATTGTCTGAAACAACACATAGCTTGTGTTTTGATAAACTAGCTACAAGTTAGGACAATACATTGGGGCATCTTACTGAAGCAGAAAAACAGCCAATGTAGTAATCATAAGCACACAACCTGGTCAGTCATCATTCATCATCACATAACGACGTTATAGCCTAGGCATTTGTGTCACTACGCACTAACGTTACACACCTATCCCCGTGTAGTACAGTGTTATATAGCTACAATGGTATTACATTAACTATTCGTGTTAGTGTGTTATTACACTGATGCTGCAGTAGTCAGACCGTTTAACTAGCTAGTATTGTTTAGCACTAACGTTACAATACGTTGGTCTTTCCTGGTTGCATAACTCTTGCGCCTTTGTCAAGTATCAAAATGTAAATGTTTATTAAACATTTCTCGAATTATCTTTCATCTAACGAGCATTAGCTAGCTAGGTAACTTGTTCATTTTGCAAGCAAGCTAACGGTAGCTAGCCCACTAGCCAGCTGGCTAGGCTACGGTACTCTCTGTAAGCTTATCGTTAGTGATAAGGCCTTGTACCATCTAGCTAACGCGTTATTAGTAGCAAGCTAGCTAAACACCCTCGGCATTCGTCTTATTTCTTTCACATTTGATTAAAAGCACACCACTAAAAACTGCAGCTCATTCATCTGCATGCACAACAGCTCGACTGAATGTCCTCCGCATAATATTTAATTAATTCCTGTTACATTACCTGGGTGAGAGATGTGAGTGCAGCCATCTTCACTGTTGCTGCGGGAACGCACACAGTACACCCTCCAGCTCGTAGACAACACCACCTCCTAGTGGACACGCTTGTGACGTGCAATGCCCTTATGAATGACGTGATTTAATTGACACAACAGTCTCATTCAATTGTCATAATGTTTTTTTTTTCACCTTTATTTAACCAGGTAAGCCAGTTGAGAACAAGTTCTCATTTACAACTGCGTATGTTTCCAGATACAATGCCTTGTGTAATCAATGAAACAATTTTAAAGCTTTGTAAAAGCTATTTATTTGACATAACGCTAATAACCTTAAATAAACCTTCAAGTGGTGCATTTAAGGCTAAAACCCTTTAAACTACCCTTTATTGTAGTTTCAAAGAAAACAAAACAAAAAAGTAAGATGCTGAAATCATTACTCCTGTGGTTCCACAGCATGCCATAGCTCAGCTAGAGCCTCTGTTATAAACTCATGCAATTAACCAACCCTACATCTCTCAGAGCAACAGTCTTCACAATAAAGTGCTTCATTTTGCCAAAGCAGAAATCAACTCCATGTACAGTATTATACAGAAACTCTGCTGGGTCAATCTTTCCCATCTACACACAAGAGAAAAATAAAAAGCCAAGGCCAGTTTTGTGGGTTGTTTACTCGTTTTTCCCCCGGCTTCTAGCACTTCTACCTTCACTCTAGCATCTTTTATGAGATGGGTGTTTGCTTATGATAGGCAACATAAATCCTATGGCACTCATCTATGCACATATTGACTAACGATAGACCTTTGAAAGCTGTACACGATTTTGCACAAACAAACAATTACTCTTCAACAAAATGAGACAAACCACAAGGCATGGAAGAGTAATTACATGGATAACAAACTTACAGCATGATTTCTTTTGATATAATACATTAAGGATCAGGGGCAATCAAAACACACAAAAAGGGGCAATCAAAACACACAAAAAGGGGCAATCAAAACACACACAAAAGTGTCCAGAGAGAACAGCATCTTGTGTACGTATGTGCTTAAAGTGATTATAAAATAATATTAGGGACATGGCTCAATTGACTTTCAGCTTCAACTAGCCTTCAACTGTTGAGCAAGGATATAAAAAAAAATATATATATGTGGCTCAAACTTCCTTTTGTGCAGTCATTTAGTACCTTACAGTGGAACCAAATCCAGTATTACCTACCATGTATCATTTTACAGTGTTATAACATTTAAATATGATAACACATCAATCACAGAACATACTTCTCTTTTACAAAGAAATGTTCACTTTGTAACGGTTAAATAAAGTGACAAAGCAACTCTTCAACATTAATATGACATTTCATTGGCAAAATATCCCAGTTCCCTTTGTCTGAAGATGAAACATATATTGGAAAGGTTGGACAGTAATGATCAGTTAAATTCTGAGAGAAATAAGCAGCTTCATGGAGACAAATGATAAAAACAACAGAGTGGCTGCGGATCCGACTTTTCTGGACCCCTCTTCCTGACAGCTAAAGGTCCCGAAGCTTCTGCGCATGTGCGGGATTCTCTACTTTATGCACAGTCTCTGCCCTACTAATAGAGAACAGGCTACTCGTTACTCTGGTGAATGGTGCTTGTTTAATAAAGTTAGATCAAAGCTGAATCAATGTCTGCAAGATCACATAATGACAGTATTCTACATAACAGAACCAAATATAATAGCATAGTATAACATTACTGTAAGACAAAAAACACCACCTTATTTCTTATGAGATTTTAGGATGATTGTGTAGTGGTCAGATTTTTCTGTCATGTGGCCAAAACACAAGTGTGCGCCACTAGGCATAATATTTGCTTTGATTGAAACTAAGCACCATCTGCTCTAAAATTCACTCAATGTACATAATTCAAAACAACACTGTAGGCTACTTCTAAACAACACTGTTTAAAAAGATCTAAATGCATATCCCCATGAAACTGATTGAGATCACATTGTTGGTATGCAGATGCTGCATGGACGTTTCACCTGTAAAATTTAAAGAATTATCATTCACGATTGACAGTGAGAAATGTGAAAGGGGTTCTCTATTAGTTGAGCAGAGACTGTGCGTAGAGTAGAGAATCCCACACATGCGCAGAAGCTTCGGGACCTTAGGTTGTCAGAAAGAAGGGCAGAGAAATGTCGGATCCGCAGCCTCGGCCTAAAAACAAACAACACATTTGAGTTCCATGGCCATTTTGCTGGTTTTGTCACTTTATCACAGGAAACTCAAGTATATTTTCGCAGGAGATGAGGCTCACATAACAAATATGTATCAACCAGCTAATGTATGTTTGGGGTTATATTTGTGAGGAGTTGAAAAGCAATATATGATGAGGGCAAGCTGCCACAGTAACTCTATAGATTGACACAGCACAAGCAGCAGTAATAGCAGCAGTGAGAGAGAGAGCCCACGGAGAGCTAACACTCAGAATGGAGAAGGCCTAGCTCACAGTAACAACAGATCACGTCTTTGTCCAATGAAAAGCATCCTGGAAGACCAGTCACTTTGGGTAACCTTTTCCACTCCTTCCTTCAAAAGCATATTATGTAGCACTATCACTCATTCTCTAGCCCTGCTTTCTTCCCCTTCATGCCAACGCAGCCACGTTCACTCGTCATCAAACGTTTGTTGGAGCAGAAAATTGGCAGCTAAATTCTCGTTCTTCTCACATGCGAAATACGCTTGAATGACAAGTCCCTCTGGAAATCCCAAGGCTTTTAACTGTAAAGAAAAGACATTTGCAACTGTCAGCTCGGAAACACATAACCAATGACACAAAGGGAGCTTACCAATTGATAAGGTAATATTGAATTAGTTAAATCATAATTAGTAACCATAAATACTCCTACCCTCTCGATGGCCTCCTTCTCTTGTGGGGTGACCTGGATGTAGTTAGTCTGTGGCGCCCCCTGGGCCTCAGCTCCCTCCTCTACCATCTCTCCTCCTTGTGGCTCGTTCAGCATCTGCACAAACCGCTCCTGGTGCTGGGTAATTTGCTGCAAAGAAAGAACATCTCCCTATAAACCCTTACGAATACAAATAGAATTTCCTTTTTAGTAGGCTAAACCAAAACAGAATCTAAAGTGCAGAATATTCCCAGCCTCCCATCAGACCCGCTTGCGTCTGGAAAGCCAAGCTGAGAAGCATGGCTACGTGGATGGAGAAAGACAGCATGCAGACACTGGGATGTCCAGTCTCCCCACTAACCTGCAGCAGCTGGGGGTTGTCTCTGCCCAGCTGCTGGAGCAGGGCAGGAAGGAGAGCTGGGTTCTGCTGGATGATCTGTCTCATCTGCTGGAATTGTGGCTGGTTCCTCAGGAACTCCAGGGGGTTCCCAACCCCAGTACCTCCACCAGTAAGCCCACCAGTAAGCCCACCAGTTAGCCCACCAGAAAGCACACCAGTCAGCCCACCAGACGAGGGGAGCTGCTGGGTTGAAGACACTGCGTCTGCTGCAAAACAAGAATGTATGGACACAGAGTTCAAAGACGTCTATGAAACAGAGTAGTGAGCTGACAGCAGGGCTGACCTGCCCATTAGGAAGGATTAGGCGGCTGCCTAGGGCGACACATTGACGAGTGCTGCATTTTCCAAACTAAACTGACCAAGACGCACCTCCAACAACACATAACACCTCACATAATTCTGCCTAAAAACAATGAAAATGTATATACAGTGCCTTCAGAAAGTATTCATATTCCTTGACTTATTCAACAACAAAAAATGTGTTACATCCTGAATTCAAAATGGATAACATTTTTTTCTCTCACCCATCTACAAACAATACCCCATAATAACAAAGTGAAAACATGTTTTTAGAAATGTATGCAAATGCATTGAAAATGAAATACAGAAATGTCTAACTTTACATAAGTATTCACACCCCTGAGTCAATACCTTGTAGAAGCACATTTGGCAGCAATTACAGCTGTGACTCTTTCTAGGTAAGTCTCTAAGCGCTTTCCACACCAGGATTGTGGAACATTTGGCCATTATTATTTTCAAAATTCTTCAAGCTCTGTCAAATTGGTTGTTGATCATTGCTAGACAACCATTTTCAGGTCTTACCATAGGTTTTCAAGTATATTTAAGTCAAAACTGTATCTAGACCACTCAGGAACATTCAATTACATATTGGTAAGCAACTCCAGTGTATATGGCCTTGTGTTTTAGGTTATTGTCCTGCTGAAAGGTGAATTCATATCCCAGTGTCTGGTGGAAAGCAGACTGAACCAGGTTTTCCTATAGGATTTTACCTGTGCTTAGCTCAATTCCATTACTTTTTTATCCTGAAAAACTCCATAGTCCTTAACGATTACAAACATACCCATAACATGATGCTGTCACCACTAGGCTCGGAAATATGGAGAGGGGTACTCAGTTATGTGTTGCATTGGATTTGCCCCAAACAAGACACGTATTCAGGACAAAAAGTTAATTGCTTTGCCACATTTTTTGCAGAATTACTTCAGTGCCTTGTTGCAAACAGGATGCATGTTTTGGAATATTTATCTTCTGTACAAGCTTCCTTCTTTTTACTCTGTCAATTAGGTTAGCATTGTGGAGTAACTACAATGTTTTCGATCCATCCTCAGTTTTCTCCTATCACAGCCATTAAACTCTGTAACTATGTTAAAGTCACCATTGGACTCATGGTGAAATCCCTGAGTGGTTTCCTTCCTCTACGGCAACTGAGTTAGGAAGGACGCCTGTATCTTTGTAGTGACTGGGTATTTTGATACACCATCCAAAGTGTAATTAATAACTTCACCATGCTCAAAGGGATATTCAATGTCTGCTTTTTTATTTTTACCCATCTACCTATAGGTGCCCTTCTTTGCAAGGCATTGGAAAACCTCCCTGGTCTTTGTGGTTGAATCTGTGTTTGAAATGCACTGCTCGATTGAAGGACCTTACAGATAATGTGTGGGGTACAGAGATGAGGTAGTCATTCAAAAATCATGTTAAACACTATTATTGCACAAAGAGTCCATGCAACTTATTATGTGACTTGTTAAGCAAATTTTTACCCCTGAACTTATTTAGCTGTAAGTCTTTCTGGGTAAGTCTCTAAGAGCTGGATTGTACAATATACACCTGGATTGTACAATATTTTCACATTATTATTTTTATTATTTTAGCTTTCTTCAAGCTCTGTCAAGTTGGTTGTTGATCATTACTAGACAGCCATTTTCAAGTCTTGCCATAGATTTTCAAGCCAATTTAAGTCAAAACTGTATCTAGACCACTCAGGAACATTCAATGACATCTTGGTAAGCAACTCCAGTGTAAATGGCCTTGTGTTTTAGGTTATTGTCCTGCTGAAAGGTGAATTTGCCTCCCAGTGTCTGTTGGAAAGCCTGTGCTTAGCTCTATTCCGTTTATTTTTATCCTAAAAACCTCCCTAGTCCTTGCCGATGACAGGCATACCCATAACATGATGCAGCCCCCACCATGCTTGAAAATATGAAGTGTGGTACTCAGTGATGTGTTGTGTTTGCCCCAAACATAACGCGTTGTATTCAGGACATTAAATTAATTTCTTTGCCACATGTTTTGCAGTTTTACTTTAGTGCCTTATTGCAAACAGGATGCATGTTTTGGAATATTTGTATTATGTACAGGCTTCTTTCTTTTCATGCTGTCATTTAGGTTAGTATTGTGGAGTAACTACAATGTTGTTGATCACTACAAAGATACAGGCGTCCTTCCTAACTCAGTTGCCGGAGAGGAAGGAAACCACTCAGGGATTTGAGGCCAATGGTGACTTTAAAACAGTTACATCTACCAATAGGTACCCTTCTTTGCGAGGAATTATATACAGAGTGAGTCCATGCAACTTATTATGTGACTTGTTAAGCAAATTTTTACTCCTGAACTTATTTAGGCTTGCCATAACAAAGGGGTTGATTACTTGACTCAAGACATTTCAGCTTTTCATTTTTAATTAATTAGTAAAAATGTCTAAAAACACAATTCCACTTTACATTATGTGGTATTGTGTGTAGGCCAGTGACACAAAATCTCAAATCCACCAACGCTCAAGTCATCTAACATAAATCATGTAGCCTATAGTAGAAAGAGTTGTAGCCTATGTGGTTTTTCAAATCAAATAATAAAATTGTATTGGTCACATGCTTCATTGTCACGGTTTCGGCCGAGGCTGGCTCTCTTCCTTGTTCGGGCAGGCTTCGGCGTTCGTTGTCTCCGGAATACTAGCTGCCACCGTTGCATGTTTCTATGTTCGTTTGCTTTTGTCTGTTTGTTGTGACACCTGTTCTCGTTTAGTGTAATTAGTGTCCTATAAGTTTCTCGTTGTGTTTGTCTAGTGTTGTGTGTGATTGATTTATTTCTGTCGTGTGTTGTGCTTGTAGATTTACTTATTCGCTCGGTTGAGCTTTACTCCACTGTGTTGGAGCGTTTTACGCACCTGTTTAGTGCGCCTTTTGTTTTGTCGCCTTCGTGCGTAGTTTCGCCTTCGGGCAAGTTTGTTCGATTTTTCCTTGTTGGAAATTGCACTAAAGTCTTTTGGACTATACTTCGGTGTCCTGCGCTTGATTCCACCACTACACCCACCTACAGCATTACTGACAAAATCACACACCATCAAGAATGGAATCAGCAGGAGCCGCAGCAGCCCAGGCGACGCTGGAGGACAGGGTCTGTGAACAGAGTGACCAGATCCTGCAGATGGGGTCCGCACTGCAGGAGGTGATCACCACCATCCGAGGCTGGGGGACTCCTCCACCGCCATCCTCTCTGCCAGCACCATCGGCAAGTCAGCCCATTCCCGCTCCGGAACCCAGAGGAGTTCGACTCTCGCTCCCGAGGGCCTACGATGGGACCGCGGCCGGGTGTCAGGGATTCCTTCTCCAGGTGGAGCTGTACCTGGCCACCGTGCACCCGGCGCCCTCGGGACATGAGAGCGTGTCCGCCCTGATCTCCTGCCTTTCCGGGAAGGCGTTGGAGTGGGCCAACGCAGAGTGGAGGAGGATCGACGCGGACACCATCACCTACGACGAGTTCTCCCGCCGCTTCAGGGCGGTGTTTGACCATCCCCCGGAGGGGAAAGCGGCAGGGGAGCGTCTGGTCTTCCTCCGGCAGGGGAAGAGGAGTGCCCAGGAGTTCGCCTTAGAATTCCGTACTCTAGCGGCGGATGCAGGGTGGAATGAGCGGGCTCTCATCGATCACTACAGATGTAGTCTACGCGAGGACGTCCGTCGGGAGCTGGCCTGTAGGGACACCAGCCTCTCGTTCGACCAGTTGGTCGACATGTCCATCAGGCTGGATAACCTGCTAGCTACCCGCGGACGTTCCGAGGGGGGTCCGTCCATTTCACCCTCCAGCGCCTCCGAGCCGTGCCCCATGGAGCTCGGGGGCGCTGGCGCTAGAGAGAGGAGGGGTCGGCTTACGAGGGGGTCCATCTCCTGCACCAACTGTGGTCGGGGAGGACACACCGCGGCTAGGTGCTGGGGATGGCCTCCTAGGGGAGAGGACGACAGGTCCCGCACTGGGGAGTCCTTCCAGGTGAGTAGGCGCCCCACTCACCCAGAGCTCTCTGTTGCACATTTCTGTATACCTGTGCGTTTTCCACAGGTAGCACCTCATTCCCAGCATAAGGCGCTGGTAGATTCAGGCGCGGCTGGGAATTTTGTTGATAAGAAGTTTTGTTTAGCCTTAGGGATTCCCCTTCTCCCTGTTGATGTCCCTTTCCCCGTTCATGCCCTAGATAGCCGTCCGTTGGGTGCGGGCTTGATCAGGGAGGTCACTGCGCCACTTAGGATGTGTGCGCAGGGGGGTCATCAGGAGATGATTCAGCTATTTCTGATCGACTCGCCTGCGTATCCGGTGGTGCTGGGCATGCCCTGGTTGAGTACCCATAACCCATCTATTTCGTGGCAGGAGAGGGCTCTGATGGAGTGGTCTGCCCAGTGTGTGGGTCGATGTTTGGGCGTTTCCATAGGGGCTACCTCGGTGGAGAGTCCAAACCAGGTGCCCGCATTGCACGTTCCCCCTGAGTATGGGGATTTGGCTATTGCGTTTAGTAAGTCGAGGGCAACGCAGTTGCCGCCCCATAGGCAGGGAGATTGTGCGATAGACCTCCAGGCAGGAGCTGCGCTCCCACGGAGCCATGTGTATCCTCTGTCTCAGGAGGAGAAGGAAGCTATGGAGACTTACATAGACAAATCTCTGAGACAAGGATACATACGGCCTTCCACTTCCCCTGCGTCCTCGAGTTTATTTTTTGTGAAGAAAAAGGATGGTGGTTTACGCCCGTGCATCGATTACCGTGGTCTCAATCAGATCACGGTGAAGTACAGTTATCCACTCCCGCTGATTGCGACCATGACTGAGTCATTGCATGGGGCGCGTTTCTTCACTAAATTAGATCTCAGGAGCGCGTACAACTTGGTGCGCATCAGGGAGGGCGATGAATGGAAGACAGCCTTTAGTACCACCTCGGGCCATTACGAGTATCTTGTCATGCCATACGGGTTGATGAACGCTCCGTCAGTTTTCCAATCATTCGTGGATGAGATCTTCAGGGACATGCAGGGGCAGGGGGTGGTTGTGTACATAGATGACATTCTCGTGTACTCGCCTACCCGAGTCGAGCATGTGGCCCTGGTGCGCAGAGTGTTGCGGAGGCTGGTGGAGCACGACCTGTATGTTAAGGCAGAGAAGTGTCTGTTTTTCCAGGAGTCGGTCTCCTTTTTGGGGTATCAGTTGTCTGCGTCAGGGGTGAAGATGGAGGTAGACCGGGTGTCAGCCGTGCGTAATTGGCAAACACCAACCACTGTGAAGGAGGTGCAGCAGTTTTTGGGGTTTGCGAATTACTACCGGAGGTTTATCCGGGGTTTTGGACAGGTGGCAGCTCCCATCACGTCTCATTTGAAGGGGGGTCCGGTGCGTCTGCAGTGGTCTGCTGAGGCGGACAGGGCGTTTGGGAGGCTGAAGGACCTGTTTACCTCGGCCCCGGTGCTGGCGCATCCGGATCCCTCTTTGCCATTTCAGGTAGAGGTGGACGCATCAGAGGCCGGTATAGGAGCCGTGCTTTCACAACGGTCAGGCGCGCCACCTAAACTCCGCCCCTGTGCTTTTTATTCCAAGAAGCTCAGTCCGGCGGAGCGAAACTATGACGTAGGGGACAGGGAGCTGTTAGCCGTGGTACAGGCCCTAAAGGTGTGGAGGCACTGGCTTGAGGGGGCTCAACACCCTTTCCTCATTTTGACGGACCACCGTAACCTGGAGTACATCCGGGCAGCGAGGAGGCTGAACCCGCGCCAGGCAAGATGGAATATGTTTTTGACCCGGTTTACATTTAAGATCACGTACATCCCTGGGTCACAGAACGGTAAGGCAGATGCACTGTCTCGGCGGTATGACACGGAGGAGAGGTCCGTGGAGCCCACTCCCATAATGCCGGAGTCGTGTCTGGTGGCACCGGTAGTGTGGGAGGTCGATGCTGAGCTCGAGCGGGCGTTACGCACCGACCCTAGTCCACCGCAATGCCCGGAGGGTCGGAAGTACGTTCCGCTCGAGGTTCGGGATCGATTGATCTATTGGGCTCACACGTCACCCTCCTCTGGACACCCTGGTATCGGCCGGACAGTGCACTGTCTTAGTGCCAAGTACTGGTGGCCCACGTTGGCAAGGGATGTGAGGGTTTATGTTTCCTCCTGCTCGGTGTGCGCCCAGTGTAAGGCGCCTAGACATCTGCCTAGGGGTAAGTTACTACCCCTGCCCGTTCCACAACGACCATGGTCTCACCTCTCGGTGGATTTCCTTACTGACCTTCCTCCTTCACAGGGGAATACCACTATACTGGTCGTTGTGGACCGGTTTTCTAAGGCCTGTCGTTTGCTCCCCATGCCGGGCCTTCCTACTGCCCTGCAAACTGCCGAAGCACTATTCACCCATGTGTTCCGGCACTACGGGGTACCCAAGGATATTGTGTCTGATCGAGGTCCCCAATTTACCTCCAGGGTCTGGAGAGCCTTTATGGAGCGGTTGGGGGTCTCGGTGAGCCTCACCTCGGGTTACCACCCGGAGAGTAATGGGCAGGTGGAACGCGTGAACCAGGATGTGGGTAGGTTTCTTAGAACATACTGCCAGGACCGGCCGGAGGAGTGGGCAAGGTACGTTCCCTGGGCCGAGATGGCCCAGAATTCCCTACGCCATTCCTCCACTAACCTAACCCCTTTCCAATGTGTGTTAGGTTACCAGCCGGTTCTGGCACCTTGGCAGCAGAGCCAGATCGAGGCTCCTGCGGTGGATGAGTGGGCGCGGCGCTCGGAGGAGACATGGAACGCTGCACACGTCCACCTGCAGCGGGCCCTCCGTCGTCATAAGGCGAGCGCCGATCTCCACCGCAGTGAGGGACCGGTGTACGCACCTGGTGATCGAGTCTGGCTCTCTACCAGAAACCTGCCCCTCCGCCTGCCCTGTCGGAAACTTGGTCGGCGGTTTGTAGGGCCATTTAAAGTCCTGAGAAGGTTGAACGAGGTGTGTTACAAATTACAACTACCTGTTGAATATAAGAGTATTAACCCCTCGTTCCATGTGTCTCTTCTCAGGCCGGTGGTAGCTGGCCCACTCCAAGAAAGTGAGATCAGGGAGACTCCTCCGCCCCCATTGGACATCGAGGGGGCACCGGCGTACTCCGTGAGGTCCATCTTGGATTCGAGACGTCGGATGGGGGTCTCCAATATCTAGTGGAGTGGGAGGGGTACGGTCTGGAGGAACGGTGCTGGGTGCCGAGGAGAGACATTTTGGACCCGTCTCTCCTGACGGAATTCCATCGTGGGCACCCGACGCACCCTGCTCCGCGTCCTCCTGGTCGTCCCCGAGGCCGGAGTCGGCGCACGTCTGGAGCCGCGCGTCAAGGGGGGGGTACTGTCACGGTTTCGGCCGAGGCTGCCTCTCTTCCTTGTTCGGGCAGGCTTCGGCGTTCGTTGTCTCCGGAATACTAGCTGCCACCGTTGCATGTTTCTATGTTCGTTTGCTTTTGTCTGTTTGTTGTGACACCTGTTCTCGTTTAGTGTAATTAGTGTCCTATAAGTTTCTCGTTGTGTTTGTCTAGTGTTGTGTGTGATTGATTTATTTCTGTCGTGTGTTGTGCTTGTAGATTTACTTATTCGCTCGGTTGAGCTTTACTCCACTGTGTTGGAGCGTTTTACGCACCTGTTTAGTGCGCCTTTTGTTTTGTCGCCTTCGTGCGTAGTTTCGCCTTCGGGCAAGTTTGTTCGATTTTTCCTTGTTGGAAATTGCACTAAAGTCTTTTGGACTATACTTCGGTGTCCTGCGCTTGATTCCACCACTACACCCACCTACAGCATTACTGACATTCATAGACAACAGGTGTAGACTAACAGTGAAATGCTTACTTGTAGCCTACAAACTGGAGACCATATTTATGAAAATGTTATGAGACTGACTTATTTTTTTTACATCTTGCACGTCTCTGATCAAATAGTCTAAATGGCACCCTATCAATTAAAAATGTGCTTTGATTTGAATATTACTTTGCATGATAGCCCTTTCCTGCAGTC
Organism: Coregonus lavaretus; assembly: GCF_964263955.1. Lineage (NCBI taxonomy): Eukaryota > Metazoa > Chordata > Actinopteri > Salmoniformes > Salmonidae > Coregonus > Coregonus lavaretus. Next base: position 32,818,866 of record NC_139993.1, on the reverse strand, counting down.
AATGACCAAAAGCACCCTCTTTGGCCTCATGGGTGGAATATTATTAATATGTTTCATAATTGTATAATTAATAAAGGTTTTTTTGTTACTACAAAAATCTGGTGTTTCTATGTCAAACAGTTTTGTTATATTTCAGTCTTCTGTGATGTATATAAAGTGTAATATTGGGATGCAAACTCAAAATGGAATACATTTCAACTCTATATCTGACATAGTACAGGTGTCCTTTTTTTAAGCCCATAACCATGTGTGTGAGGTGTATACTTTTGTTTCAAAGTCGATTTGTTTAAGACTACCAAGAAACACTGTGTGACCCTGATTTAGCCCACTGCAGTAAAAGGTTAACAAACACCATATCCTAAAAACAGGTCAGGTCAAAATAAAATGGACAATATGGAATAAAATTAAGCTACTCACGACTGCTGTCCGAGAGTTTCACTCCGTGGGCTAAATTGTAATGAATCAATAATTTCAATTGTAGGCCTATTCATCAATTTTTGACGAGCTGATCATAGCGAAGAAAATACTTCTGCATTTCTCGCTGTGTGAAAACACATTGATTCTGATTGCCAATAGGTGCAAAATAACTCCTGATAAACTTGGGTAGCTGATATGCAGATCTTAAATAGCCAAAATGATTAGTTTTAATTAAGCCTTGGTCAGGAATCAGGACTAGGCTAAATAAAGTAAATGTAACTGCCTGTTTTACAAACGGTACGACGTGGATGGGCATTCATAAAATTCCATTGCGGGCCGACACTGTAGGCTAGACTATTCTAGTTTTCTGGGGAAAGGAGGGCATCCATTTTTTATATCGCCAAGGGCGGAAGAACGGCCAGGACCGGGCCTGGCTGGCAGTGTTTGTCCAGAGAAATGATTGGTTGGTATGAGAGCAACATAAGGCTGGTAAAAGAACAAGAGAAGAGTGGGGGGGGGGTCTCACTGGTGGCTGCTGGTGGGGGCTGGGCTATATCTGTGGCTGGAGCCGATGCTGTGGCAGGAGCTGGGGCAGGAGCTAGGGCAGTGGGGTTGACCGGAGCTGTGGGTTGAAGCGCTTCCGCTGGCGGAAGGTCAGCCTCGGACGGAATCCCCTGGAGGATGTAGAGAAGAATTTATGATCCCTCAGGAAAATGAAATAATAATAATGAAGTGCATTTATATTGCTCTTTTGCAAGTGATCAATGCGCTTCTCATTGTAAAGGACACAGATGGATAAACACACAAACAACTGTGTACAGCTTTGGAACTGAAAATCCTTTTGTATTCTGTGTGCATACTGCTGTCAGATTGTCAGTAGAGTCTGGCACTGAGTCTTTGGATGGAAAAGAGTGTGATGGAACCTTGGAACTGGCTCCACTGCTTCTAGGTAATAATACACTAATTTACCATTAAATCACTGATAGGATGGAAATTCACCATTAGCAGGTACTCCACGGCTCTGTCTGGGTTGTTGTAACTGGCTCGCAGCGCTGCAATAACCTGCTCCCTTTCATATCCCATAGACATGATTTCAGACACCAGATTCTCATACGCTTGTCCTGTCACTGTCTCGCGAAGAGAGGGGAAAAGGATACAGGGTCATAAATCAATGGGAAGACGAAGCATGATATTGTGATGTGAAAGATTAGACTAGACTCTTCATTACCCAGTATTGATGCTGCTTCTTCCAAGAGACTTAAGTCATCAACAAGGCTGTGAGAGAAAAATAATTGATCAAAACAGACACATTTATTAACTAAAAACATGGTAGCCATCCAAATCTTGAAATAAGATGTTCTAGAAACAAAATATTGTATCATATGTCAATACCTAGAGGAGGAGAGGGCTGGTGTTGTGGCGAGGGGCTGTTCAGGGTGCTCCTCATAAGGCTTGTCCTCTGAGGGGGAGACAGGGACGGGGCATGCTGCTGCGGCTGGAGCTGAAGCTGCACTGGCCCCCAGCGCTGCAGGGGGAATAGAAGCAGGGTCTGGTGCAGGGGACGGGGGTGTGGAGGGCTCCACTGATTTGGTGGGGTTTGAGGCAGGGGCGGGTGTGGGTGTAGGGGAGAGGGTTGAGATCTCCATGGGGGCAGGAGAGGAAGTAGGACAGGCAATGTCTGATAGGGACAGCCCAGAAACAACAGGAGGTGCAAGGGCAGGAGCAGGGGTAGAGGCGGGGGCTGGGGTTGCCTGAGGAGAAATCTGTGGAGGAGCTGGAGGTTTGGGCTGTAGGGAGACAACAAATAGGACTGCCCAGAGATGACCACAGTGACTACAGACAACTATCTCATCTTTAGATATCAATGAATAAGATATTTCTAAAAATACAAATGATAAACTTCTGCTTCCACTGTCATTAATGCTGTAATGACAGTATTATTAGCACATTAATGTCTGTCTTGTTTGTCCTTTATTAAGGTTTACTATAAATTAATCAATACCATATTATCCTCACATATGAATGGTTACCAAATAATCCATTAAAATAGTGGTGAAATCTTACCTTTGTAACCATGACCACCACAAAGTTTTTCTCATCAATTTTGTAGTCTTTTAGAGGTATGTCATCATTCAAGATTTTGCCTATAAAAACACAACAAGAAGAACCTGTTCAATTAAATATATAGGCTACAACATTCCAGATGTGTCGGATTGACATTCAAGATTACTCCAACAATGCAGTTAAAGATAAGCTGCCTCGCTTACCTGCATAAATGAGCTTCTGCCCTGCGGCTGGATAGCCAACCTTCCCTTTCTCAACCTCAATCTTCTCCTTCAGGGCTTTTACCTGCCAATAACATAATGACATAATGACAAGCTTTTAAACAGGACTAGAGATAGAACCCATTTAGTTGTATCTCTATAGGCGGGACATTCTTCAGATTAGTTCTCTGTGGAGATCACCTCTCCTCAACCTAACATGGTGACACATTATATGTCTCATCTCAGTCATAAAGCAGAATCCTTGAGGATTGTGGGAGTTGTAGTGAAAAGCTGTAATTCACATTCCGTCATTACTTCACCTTGTTGTGAGTGCTTCGAGGAAGTATACAGATACATTTATAGACAGATGCATTTCAATGGATCTACATTCCCTTATGTGATACACCAAAAATTTATTTTTAAAGTTGACAGCACTACACAAGTTAATGATACAGTAATAAACGTTCCCGTTTTAAAACAGAGATGTAAAGTTGCTCACCAGACAGTGTTATTGCCAGCAATGTAATCTATCTGTCAGTCAATCAGCAATATAGTCCTAGAGAAAGAGTTTGTAACACAGATGCCATAGCTTGTGCACAGCCATACTTAGGGCCATTAGTGGGCACTTTCAGTACTACTATTTACATCTAAAGGTTACGCTAAAGCAGCGTTGCTCAAGCCTGGTCCCGTGGACCCTCAGGGTATGCAGACTTTTGATCAAGACCAGTGCTACTGCTAACACACCCGATTAAACAAATCAGGGTCTTGCTAATCAGGTGTATGTAGCTAAACCATTTTACCAGGTGTGTTGACTGGGAAAGTATTCTCATTGACAGCAGTACTATAGTACAAACCAACTCTAAAGGTAGAACCCTAGCGGTTACTGCTATGTGAGGTATTCTGGTAGTTGCATTCTAAAGGGGAAACATTACCTGTAAATTAAGGCAGGTATATAGAGCAGATGAATATGCAAAGCAGACAATGTGTTGACATTAGAAAAGTATTGAAAACAGCAATCAGTCATAATATTGTATAAGAATCATTTATTAAATCAATTGTAATAATCGATAGCCCACTAATTGGGTATGGCGTTATTTCTATAGAGAAAATGAATAGTTGTAATGTAGATGATCTCAAATGCATATTTGTATTCATTATTACTATCATTATGATTATTATGATTATTATAATTATAATATTATTAGTCTACTCATTTTCATTTACAGTTATTGGTAGGGGTTTGTAATTTTACAGCCTCTTTTATACAAAACACAAATTCGATGTAGGCCTAAAGTGCATTAACAAATACACACTTTTGTCATAACAAATGTACAGAACGCCCCCCTCCACCCGATTCCTATAGTCCAGAAAAAGGGGTACACGAGAGCGCCTCCTTGGTATCTAGACCGGGCTCGTGAAATATTGCGTCGTCATTCATGAGGATACAGCCAGGCAATCTCTCAAACGCAACGAAAATCGCGATTTGACACAAACACCCAACTGTTACAATGTGACATGAACAATGAAAACATGATATAAAATAGCACCCCCCTCTCCTGATTAGATCGCATTGACCAAGGCCCTGGTTGCTCCCAGCCCCTCTCCCCCGGCCTCAAGCGTATTTACCAGAGTCACTAACATCCCCTACTCACCGTTAGTTCTGGATCTATTTCGATTTTAAACGTTTGCTGCTGAAGAGTCTTCAACGTTATGGACAACATCTTCAAGACGATTCCCGATAATTGCCAGGCGCTTCTATAGCCGTGTTCACACCCGTTTCTGTATTGTTGCTTTTTCCACAGTAGCCTACCTAGTTATGTGACTCAGCTATCTTGCTGTATTGGTTGTGTTGTAGTGTAGTCAGACGCCATCTACTTGTGGCCTGAGACAAGACGTACTGCTAGGGGCTGTACCTCGTGAATCTAAATTCCACCCATCGATGGCATGTGCATGTGATGGTTTACCCAATATCAAATGCTGTTCTAGTCCCACCTCTTAAAACAAAATGACGTAGTAAATTATTTTGGGGGGTTTCAAAGAGCATTTAAAACATGACTGACAGAAATGTTCATTCATAAAATTATCAGTCAAGGAATTGTAAATGTATTAGAATGGAAACAAATTCAGTGTTTTGTTAGTTTTTTAAAAAAACATGTTGAATACTGTCAAAATTGCATGCATTTAAGTATCTGTGTATGGATTGTCCCAGAATACAGTTTAGGCGAAAAGGCCCATCACCTCCGGAGTGTCCTCAGGACAAGGAGTTGGGAAAACACACGGTCAAGCATGGACGGTCTTATAAAACACACTCTAGCATGGTCAAGAGTGTATCTACTCATTTAAAGGTTTTGCAACTGTGTCAACTCTATTTTCCTTAGTAGTATCTCAGACTTCAGGTAAATGTCCAGCTCAGCATCACAAGACACGTTTAGAGGTATCCACTTTGATACGGTTTGACAGTGTGTCTACAATGTCTTCAACCGCATACTAGAAATGCTAAGACCAACCAATTCCATATCACAAAATCAGTAGCAATCTAACTTTTCTAGAAATACTTACAGTATTATTGAAAGAAAAAGCATCATTTATTCACTGAAACTCAAAGACAGTGTGCCATGGGGACAGTCGCATGTTTTGAGCAACATAAAAAAAAGACTGAGTCAATGTTTAGATCCTTTAGTCTCATACGGTCATCTCTGCAGCTGCCTTACACCTAAAGCAAAGTCTGTGGGGCAACATACACAACACAGATCATGGGTGGCCATACAGAGGATGATTGTGGGAATAAATTAAAAGGATGATAATAATGTATAGTACAGTACTGCATACAAATAAAACATTTAGGAAAAAAAGTACAAAAGAAACTACAACTGATATGCCCCTGATTTGTTTCCCAAAATAAACAACATCTGGTAAGATTGATGACAAGGATGGGGAAATAATCATTTTTCTTTTACACTGAAGGGATGAACTGATGATAAAAATCAAGGGAGCCGGTGGCCGTAGCTCCTAGAGCAACTGTAGGACACATGGACAAGACAGACCACGTTCTGAACAAAGGGGGAAACCATCTTAAATTAAACATTCTGACAAAAACTAAAAACAAACCCAGTTCTTCAACCCTAAACTCCTTTTAAAAAAAGTGAACCTCTAAAAAAGGCTAACATTGCCTGCCCCTTTACCATCCCTACACCTGAAAAATTGGTTTCCACAGGAGTGCCAAGTCCATAGGGTATTACTCAATGTGATGATGCACAGCAGTCACTCCATTGGCGAGGAGATAGAGGACGTGTCTGTCCTGCCCTATCCGGGTTTCATTTACAACTCATCCTTGTCCTTGGGATCTTTCACTTCCTCCTCTTCCGTTGGGCTGTCTTCTTCCTCCTCCTCCTCCTCTGGCTCATCCTCCTCTTCATCTTCATCCCCCTCATCATCAGCAGTGTCCTTCTTGCTCTTCTCCTCCTCTTCCCTCGCTTTCCTCTCATCCTCCTCCTGTGCATCCTTCATTTTCTTTTCTGGTTCCTGTTTTGCAAAGAAGGAAAATGGGTCATTGAGAGAGAGTGCTGTGGGACTGGTGTATTTTTGAAAATGAATATCAAACTGAACTCATACTAACTTATGCAAAATATAAACTTATGAAAATAACAAATTCCTACCTTTGTAGCTCCCCATGTCTCGTTTCCAAACTCCTCAGCCTCTTTTATATCATCACCGATCAGGAAGTTGTCAAAGATGGTGCCAGACTTCACCTATAAAAGAGACAGAAACAACAATCATCAAGCCCATAATTACCCTTCACCAACAAAATTCACATTAATTGTCTGGGGTCTAACATACCTGCCACAGGTCCAGACCCAGCACTCCAATGTTGTCAAACTTGTAGATGGAGGCATCGGCTGTGTACTCAGGGTTATCGATCTCAGGGTGCACCCAGGCACCTTTGTAGTCAGGGTTGTCAATCTGCTTTGCCTTCCACTCTCCCTGGAAAGACAAGGCCAGATATAAGACGACCTGTGGTGCACTAGCTGTATAATGCAGATCTAAATAATGGAAGGATAACACTATGATAACTTTTATTAAAAATCATTAATTAACTATTTATAAGTATTGTATATGCTATGCATACATGAGTATTCTAAAAGGTATTAACATAAAAAGCTTTATAAGAATTTATAAGCATTTATAACTTATTCATTAAAGTTATATCAAAGTGTTATCAGCAACTGGTTCAAACTCAGTCTGTACCTGATACTCTGGGTTGGGGATCATAGGAGGCTCCCACTCGCCATCCATGTCCACATCCCAGTCATCAGGGATCTTAGCATCAGGGTCAGGGATGTTCTCAGGCTTCTCCCAGTCCTAGTGAGAAAGTTCAAGATTAGTTACAACTTGGTCAGCGACAGAACTAAACAAAGTGCTTTGGACAAAAGAGAGAAAGAGATCGCTCCTGAAACTAAACCAGGACCAAATAAAGTGAAAGCTCATTGGCCTTAATAGTCCATTTACTGTTAAATGCGGAATGAAATTTGATACCTATCGACTGTGCCGATTCCATTTTGTGGCCATTATGTAAGAGTAACTAGCCTTGGGGCAACTTTGGGATCATCTGTCCATTTTACAAAGTGGATTGATGGAACTGTGTTTTCTGACTAGATGCACTGGGCCAAATAGGGAAACAGTACTGCCTGGACACCAATGAAAAACAAGTATCCGCCTCTTCATCACTGTCATTCCCAGTAACAGTACCTCTCCTTACAGTGAGGGAAAAAGGTATTTGATCCCCTGCTGATTTTGTACGTTTGCCCACTGACAAAGAAATGATCAGCCTATAATTTTAATGGTAGGTTTATTTGAACAGTGAGAGACAGAATAACAACAAAAAAATCCAGAAAAACACATGTCAAAAATGTTATACATTGATTTTCATTTTAATGAGGGAAATAAGTATTTGACCCCCTCTCAAATCAGAAAGATTTCTGGCTCCCAGGTGTCTTTTATACAGGTAACGAGCTGAGATTAGGAGCACACTTTACGGGAGTGCTCCTAATCTCAGTTTGTTACCTGTATAAAAGACACCTGTCCACAGAAGCAATCAATCAGATTCCATACTCTCCACCATGGCCAAGACCAAAGAGCTCTCCAAGGATGTCAGGGACAAGATTGTAGACCTACACAAGGCTGGAATGTGCTACAAGACCATCGCCAAGCAGCTTGGTGAGAAGGTGACAACAGTTGGTGCGATTATTCGCAAATGGAAGAAATACAAAACACCTGTCAATCTCCCTTGGCCTGGGGCTCCATGCAAGCAAGATCTCACCTCGTGGAGTTGCAATGATCATGAGAACTGTGAGGAATCAGCCCAGCACTACACGGGAGGATCTTGTCAATTATCTCAAGGCAGCTGGGACCATAGTCACCAAGAAAACAATTGGTAACACACTACGCCGTGAAGGACTGAAATCCTGCAGTGCCCGCAAGGTCCCCCTGCTCAAGAAAGCACATATACAGGCCCATCTGAAGTTTGCCAATGAACATCTGAATGATTCAAAGGAGAACTGGGAGAAGTGTTGTGGTCAGATGAGACCAAAATCGAGCTCTTTGGCATCAACTCAACTCGCCGTGTTTGGAGGAGGAGGAATGCTGCCTATGACCCCAAGAACACCATCCCCAACATCAAACATGGAGGTGGAAACATGCCTTGGGGGTGTTTTTCTGCTAAGGGGACAGGACAACTTCACTGCATCAAAGGAACGATGGACGGGGCCATGTACCGTCAAATGTTGGGTGAGAACCTCCTTCCCTCAGCCAAGGCATTGAAAATGGGTCGTGGATGGGTATTCCAGCATGACAATGACCCAAAACACACAGCCAAGGCAACAAAGGAGTGGCTCAAGAAGAAGCACATTAAGGTCCTGGAGTGGCCTAGCCAGTCTCCAGACCTTAATCCCATAGAAAATCTGTGGAGGGAGCTGAAGGTTCGAGTTGCCAAACGTCAGCCTCAAAACCTTAATGACTTGGAGAAGATCTGCAAAGAGGAGTGGGACAAAATCCCTCCTGAGATGTGTGCAAACCTGGTGGCCAACTACAAGAAACGTCTGACCTCTGTGATTGCCAACAAGGGTTTTGCCACCAAGTACTAAGTCATGTTTTGCAGAGGGGTCAAATACTTATTTCCCTCATTAAAATGCAAATCAATGTATAACATTTTTGACATGTTTTTTGTTGTTGTTATTCTGTCTCTCACTGTTTAAATAAACCTACCATTAAAATTATAGACTGATCATGTCTGTCGTCAGTGGGCAAACGTACAAAATCAGCAGGGGATCAAATACTTTTTCCCCTCACTGTATATGTTACTGTGGACCTTGCATAACATTTCTCAAACCTGATTCTGATTTGGCCAATATCCATGCTGGTTTACGTTCGATCAAATCTCTTAATTCAAAGAGGCTCACCTCTGGCTTGGTGTCGGTAGGATCGTCGATTTTGGGCCTGTCGTCCCAGTCCTCTGGCTTCTTGGCCTCGGGGTCCTTGATAGTCTTTGGGGGTAAAATGTCCCAGTCCTCCTCCAGAGTGCCTGACTCCACCTTCTCATTGTTGATCTTCACCTCGTATGTCTGGTCCGGGTTCAGGATCAGAGTGTACAGGTGTGTCAGCTCATCATCCTGAAAAGACAAAGGGGAGAACAGCAGAGGTTAGAGGTAAGGACAAGGCCTGACAGGTAATATGCAGTAAAGGAATGCAATGCTGAGGGATTTAAAAATGGTGTACCTTGCATTTGATTTCTTTCTTGATGAGGTGGTTCTTGCCTTTGTAGTTGAAGATGACATGAACCTTCTTGGTGCTGTAGCCACAGATGTCAGGCCCTGTGGGATGGATGGGTAGAGAACTTAATCTATTGATTGCCAGGTCAATAAAATACAGAATCTACCTGTAAAATCCAGGCATTTCTAAAAATGTCTCACTGAATGAATGTCTCTGCTAAATGACTTAAATGTAAATGACAGAGGGTCACTAAAATAACAGAGAAGGATTCATCTCTGACTAAAAGTAACTCCTCAGTCAGAAAAACTAGTGGTGCTCTGCACCCACTCACCAAACATGATGTAATACTGTGAGTCCCCGTGCATAGCTGCCTGGTCTAGGTCTGCTGGGAAGATTTTGACATATCCGCCCCCACAGTCAATCTTCTGCTCGTGTTTGACAGTGAACTGGACCACCAGGGAATTGCCCTTGTTGCTGAAGGGTTCAAAGCGGCTGGAGAGAGCATAGAAATGAGCATCCTGGCTGGTCTGGAGACCTGTGAGACCGGTAAGAAGATACATTAGCATCAGTAGGTTTAATTGAACCCAGGTATAGGAGGTGAGAGATGCATAGTGATACTGTACTGCATGTCATGTGGATTACATTTTGATTAGGGTTGGAGACTAGAGAATACTTTACATTTGCATTTAGAACAATCCACAATCTAAGGGGCCATTTGCAGCCATTTGGCATATGCAAACTCAGACTTAGTGAAGGATCTGGTAAAACCTCCATATTGAAACATCTTGCCGTGATCAAACTACAATATATTCCCATTCAGCTCACCTTTATCGGCCTCAGCGTCGCCATAAAACTTCCCAGCAGTCAGTTTCCACTCGCCATAGTCTGACTTGTGCTTTGATACAAGCCACCGGCTCTTCCATGCATCTGAAAACAACATTTGATTAGTCAGGATCTAGGAGAGATCACATGATTGAATAAATACTGCAGGCTGTCAAACAAACCAAAAGTGAAATAACTTTTTATGATCAGATAGCGCACTGCTGAATCATATAATACTTTGCGAAAAAATAACAATAATTGATTTCCCTTTCCCTTTGATACCATTACAAAATGTATTTTTCTAAATGAAAGTGTGTCTTCTACAAAAAAAAAATTGTGATCAGTGTAAAAAGGCTGACCATATTGATATTTTATGATATCCATTCACTTTAATGATGCACATCTTTAAAATGTACCTGTCGAACAGGGTGGAACAGAAAAGTTTTGTTTTAACAATATAAATTACATAATGGAGTCTATAGTCTAGATCAGGGCTGCCCAACCACCTTCCCGGAGATCTAATGTCCTGTAGGTTTTCAGTCCAACCCTAATTTAGCATAGCTGATTCAGCTAGTTAAGGTCTTGTTGAGCAGTTAATACATAGAATCAGGTGTGTTAAATTAGGGTTCGACTGAAAACCCACAGGACGGTAGATCTCCAGGAAGAGGGTTGGGCAGCCCTGGTCTAGATAGTGACTATTCCACACATAAAGAACATAAATGGTTGATTAAAATACCAAATGGTCCAAGAAACGAGGTACGGTATGGGCCCTTGATTCCCAAACCATAATCTAGCACATAGAAACGTTTTAGGAATGATCAGAAAAACAAAAGGCACATTTACCTCCATCCTGAAATTGTTCCTTGAAGTATACAGTAGCGTCAATGGTGACAGCTACCGATGCAAAAACTGCTAATATTGCTACTGCGACCCTCATGCTTTCACCGTCCCACTGTCCAGGTAAACTGTGTGTGTAGCTTTTTACTGAAACCCGGTTATAAACGCTGAAGGAAACAGGTAATATGATAATTTCTAACTCCTTATTCTTGCACAGATGGCCGTGGCTCATTGGACGAGATCCTGTCCAATGAAATGAGACCACGAGTTATTTTTCGGAAGTGCTAGGATTACACATCCGCTCGAGGTCGAAATAGTCCGTAACCCCAGGTCTAGTGGCAGATTGCCAAGTACCAAAACAACATTTAAATTTTAGTCATTTAGCAGACGCTCTTATCTAGAGCGATTTACAGTTAGCTATAACGTCTAACCGCTGACCCTGGACCAGCGGTTAGAGGCAAATTCAACAACTCCTCAACATCGACGAGCGGGCCATATTAGAAATAATTTATCTGAATTTGCGAGGAGCAATGATAGTGGACAGAAAATGTTGTTTATGTTGTGGATATTTGTACAATTGTGGATAAACATTCATTTATTTTGAGAACCAAGTGGGATTATTCAATGTGCATTATCTCCAATTGCTTCCTAAAAGCCTAATAAAATAAAACATTCCAAACCGCAATAAAGCAAATTGAACGTCATACACCCTTGCTCAAGGTTGACACACACACCACGAAATCATGTAACGCAATAAAGACTTCCTTGGTCACTAACCATAATGACTCCATAGGGAGAATCTCAATTGCATACCCCTCGTGTCAGACGTCCCGCCCCTCTAACCTTCTCCTCCAATGGGTTTTGAGAAGGAGGCGAGGAGAGAGGATGCACGCTAGCTGCCTTTTCTCAAGGATGACGTTTTCCATGCAGGTTTCCGTAGAATGTGTCGACGCGTTTAAATGATGTCATGTGAATAAACAGATTATCCATTATTTCGACCAGATACTCTAGTGGCCGCTCTAACAATGAAAATAAATGTGTTAAAAAATGGAAGGCAAGATTTGGTGGGACCATTCTAGCCAAGGAGAGGGCAGATACGCGTGTGAACGACAGGCACAACAGTTTCCACTAGTTACCACAGCCACAACGTCCAAATTGGCTAGACCAAGCGTTAACATTTCCTGAAAACAAAATTGTGCTTTTGGGTTTTAATTTAAGGTTATGCATAAGTTTAGCAGTGTGGTTAGGTTTAAAAGCACATGTTAAGAATATAATTTATAGAAATAGGCTGGTTTATGACTTTGTGGTGGTGGTAACTAGTGACGACCAGGCACACCTCCGATATAAAGTGTTTTTTCTCAAAGTTGCCGGGATGTCATGTGTCCTACTTATATCAGTACACTCGTAACAAACTAATAATTACGAAACTTCTATTCGATCAAATGAGCCACACTTAGCAAATAATACATTACATTTTATATTAACCAAATTCGACACTCATTGACCTCACTTGGTGAGCAGTGTTGCCAACTCCTCATTAAGGAAAGTAGCTATTGGCTGTCTTAAAAGTCGCTAGATGACGTCATCACCAAATTTGCATAATTTGCCATGTGCATGTAATTGTGATGGAGGCTGTAGGAGAGAGGAATAACGTGGGAGAGACAAAAAGTGAGTAAAAAACACCCAACATTTACATCCCGCCCTGAATGTAAGCCAGGGCGGGATCAGCCAGCTGCGGCTTCCCACATGCGCGATTAATTTGCAGTCTGGACCCAGAGGGGTGAACATCTCCTGCTCTGACTGCAGCGTGAGGACTGGGCTGCCTGTGAGTGCTTTGGGACTGGGGTCACGGGGGTGGGGCCCATGGCAGCACCTGCTGCTCGTTGAGAAGAGTAAGAACGATACGTGCTTTCACGTCAGAGTCTCCAAAAGTCTCCAATAACACCAGAAAAAGTCGCTAGATATTACCTCAATTACCTCGACTAACCTGTTCCCCCGCACATTGACTCGGTACCGGTACCCCCTGTATATAGCGTCGTTATTGTTATTTGATTGCTACTTTTGTATTTTTTTTACTTTAGTTTATTTAGTAAATATTTTCTTAACTCTTATTTTTCTTAAAACTGCTTTGTTGGCGAAGGGCTTGTAAGTAAACATTTCACGGTAAGGTCTACACCTGTTGTATTCGGCGCATGTGACAAATACACATTTATTTGATTTGATTTGATTCAAAAGATGACCCAGAGCGATATGTTGTCCTTTTGGCCACCAAAAACACGGAGATCCAGTAAGTCCACCACTTAATACACTCAATGCTTGTTAATTTAGCTACCTACCCCAAAATCCAAGAATGGTAGCCAGAAAGTATTCACAGAATGTTTGACATTCTTGTTGTTGTTGTTGTCTCCCCAGGGATATGTGGATGTCATTGCCAATAGGAGAAACACTTCACAAGCCAGACAAACCCCATTCCAGGACCTGAGCGACCTATTGTTATCCTTAGAGGACTCAGTGAGTGAACAACCCAATGACGTCATCAACAAAAAGCTGGGGAGGTATGACCCACCACCAGAGAGCTTTGGAGGGGGTGGGGGGAGCAGGTTCTTCAAGAAAGCCCCTCCACCTGCTGCAGCTACCAGCCAACCTCCAGCCCTGAGCAGGACTCAGACACAGCCAGTTGAGCCCACATCCCAGAGGAGCTCACACAGCGCGGCCCTGAGCCGACTGGCTGTCATAGAGAACTTCATCCGAAATCGGCAACAGGCCAGGGATGGACCAGAGATGTCTGCTGATAGGAGTATACCAACAGCCCCCCAGGAGAGGGAGAAGCCCCTGCCTGCCCAGTCTAGCAGTGACCTCAGCATGAAGGGGAAACACTTCCTGAAGAAGATAGTGACTGCATCACCTACACATGCTGTAGCACCTAAAGAGAAAGGCTTGGATTTTGATGCCACGCCATAGGGTCACGCTTGGAATGTCTGAGAAAACAAAATCAAAGGTGGATGATAATGACAGCCAGTGGTACTGGAGGTTATTTTTGGATAATGTTTATACTTTACATTGTTGATAGGGTAGAACATTATTTTTTATTTGTTTGTTTCGTTTTGCAGAAAAACGCAAAGCGGTCAGGCACAAGGACCTAGATAATTTATCGAGGAAGCTTCTAGTGAGGAGCGGATCCCATCAGAGGAGCCCAGGGAGGACTACAAGAGTGACTTTGAGAGTGAGATCAGGACTGAGACAGACAGGAGTAGTGTCAGTGAGGTTTTCGAGCACCTGGGAGACAGAGACTGGGACAAAGACGAGTCAGAGGTCAGTGAGGTCATGGACTACAGTGTCTCAGACACATCTTGGAGGGACAAGTACTCCAATGTCTTGGAGAAGGACAGTCAGTCCCACATCACCCACAGACTACAGTAGAAACGCTGATTCATTCAGTGGCAAGAGTAGCAGGGCTTTCTATTCCAGATCATCTCGCTCCCACTCTGTGGCTGACACTCTCATGCCATCTCAAGTTTCGGAGAGACGCTCGCCCAGCAGAAGGTGTGTGAGAGAGGCCGCGGTGCAGACCCAACCAGACGGACTGGCCTTCACCTGGTCCGCCGGTTTGTCCAGTAATTAAATACAGTAACATTTGCAACAACGAAAAACAATTGCATTTTAGTCAGTGTAATGTCAAAATGGCTACCCATCTGTCATTCCCCTGTCTGTCTGTGTAGGTATGGCAGCCCTCATTTAAAAAAAGAACAAAAGCATATAATAAAATGCCTCCGTTGAGCCTTAATCTTCTAAAATAGTTGTAGGATTTTCTTCTACAACACAAGCATGCTACAGTAGTTGATGCACTGTGTTTCACCCAGTGATTTATATATACACTAGATGACTAACAGGGGGCGCTGTTTTGAAGCCACTGTGCGTCCGTCTTGGCACACCATCTAAACTCAGCAAAAAAAGAAACGTCCTCTCACTGTCAACTGCGTTTATTTTCAGCAAACTTAACATGTGTAAATATTTGTATGAACATAACAAGATTCAACAACTGAGACATAAACTGAACAAGTTCCACAGACATGTGACTAACAGAAATTGAATAATGTGTCCCTGAACAAAGGGGGGGTCAAAATCTAAAGTAACAGTCAGTATCTGGTGTGGCCACCAGCTGCATTAAGTACTGCAGTGCATCTCCTCCTCATGGACTGCACCAGATTTGCCAGTTCTTGCTGTGAGATGTTACCCCACTCTTCAACCAAGGCACCTGCAAGTTCCCAGACATTTCTGGGGGGAATGGCCCTAGCCCTCACCCTCCGATCCAACAGGTCCCAGACGTGCTGAATGGATCCGGGCTCTTTGCTGGCCATGGCAGAACACTGACATTCCTGTCTTGCAGGAAATCACGCACAGAACGAGCAGTATGGCATTGTCATGCTGGAGGGTCATGTCAGGATGAGCCTGCAGGAAAGGTACCACATGAGGGAAGTGGATGTCTTTCCTGTAACGCACAGCGTTGAGATTGCCTGCAATGACAACAAGCTCAGTCCGATGATGCTGTGACACACCGCCCCAGACCATGACGGACCCTCCACCTCCAAATCGATCCCGCTCCAGAGTACAGGCCTCGGTGTAACGCTCATTCCTTCGACGATAAACGCGAATCCGACCATCACCCCTGGTGAGACAAAACCACGACTCGTCGGTGAAGAGCACATTTTGCCAGTCCTGTCTGGTCCAGCGACGGTGGGTTTGTGCTCATAGGCGACGTTGTTGCCGGTGATGTCTGGTGAGGACCTGCCTTACAACAGGCCTACAAGCCCTCAGTCCAGCCTCTCTCAGCCTATTGTGGACAGTCTGAGCACTGATGGAGGGATTGTGCGTTCCTGGTGTAACTCGGGCAGTTGTTGTTGCCATCCTGTACCTGTCCCGCAGGTATGATGTTCGGATGTACCGATCCTGTGCAGGTCTTGTTCCATGTGGTCTGCCACTGCGAGGACGATCAGCTGTCCGTCCTGTCTCCCTGTAGCGCTGTCTTAGGCGTCTCACAGTACGGACATTGCAATTTATTGCCCTGGCCACATCTGCAGTCCTCATGCCTCCTTGCAGCATGCATAAGGCACGTTCACGCAGATGAGCAGGGACCCTGGGCATCTTTCTTTTGGTGTTTTTCAGAGTCAGTAGAAAGGCCTCTTTAGTGTCCTAAGTTTTCATAACTGTGACCTTAATTGCCTACCGTCTGTAAGCTGTTAGTGTCTTAACGACCGTTCCACAGGTGCATGTTCATTAATTGTTTATGGTTCATTGAACAAGCATGGGAAACAGTGTTTAAACCCTTTACAATAAAGATCTGTGAAGTTATTTTCTTTTTTTGCTGAGTTTATTAATGTCTACATTTGTTTTTGCCGCATTTACTCTATTACAGACACCTCAATGCATACGTTTAAGTTATATTATGTGAGCTAAACAAATAGATAAAACCATTTTCCAAAAAATACTTAATTACATGTAATTTTGTCCTTTAAACATTTAATTGAAATACTATAGAATTCCATTCATTCCTATGGAGGACTTCAGTTGCTTCAAAGCCTCTCATTGGCCAATACATAGCATCACAATCCAGCATTTATATATACTGAACAAAAATATAAACGCAACATGTAAAGTGTTGGTCCATGAGGTTTCATGAGCTGTAAAAAAAAAAATGCCTGAAGTGTCCCATACGCACAAAAAGCTTATTTCTCTCAAATTTTGGCCACAAATTTGTTTACATCCCTGTTAGTGAGCATTTCTCCTTTGCCAAGACAGTCTATCCACCTGACAGATGTGGCATATCAATAAGACGATTAAACAGCATGATCATTACACAGGTGCACCTTGTGCTGGGGAGAATAAAAGACCATTCTAAAATGTGCAGATGTCTCAAGCTTTGAGGGAGCGTGCAATTGGCATGCTGACTGCTGGAATGTCCACCAGAGAATGTTATGTTAATTTCTCTACCATAAACTGCCTCCAATGTCATTTTTTAGAATTTGGCAGAATGTCCAACCGGCCTCACAACTGCAGACCACGTGTAACCACACCAGCCCAGGACCTCAATATCTGGCTTCTTCACCTGCGGGATCGTCTAAATCTTTGAAATTGTTGCATGTTGCGTTTACATTTTTGTTCAGTATACATCATTGGTTTCATGACCTCATTGTCACCATTGTTTAAAACATAATCTCTTATCTAAATAGGAAAGGATCAGCTCTTCATCCTACTGACCACACCTCTATTGTCTCTCCTCCCCAGCCCTCAGTGCATACAGCCCTGTTGTGTTTGCGCTCAACAACATGCTGAGGCAGCAGCTGGCTCTCACCAGACACTTTGTCCAGACCAGCCGCCACCTCCACTCCTCCCTGCTGCAGGCTACACATACACCACCCTGGAGGACACCAAGGAGGTAGGCTACTCTAATGCCCAATCGTAAATTATTCGCTACAAACTCGTGTAGTACTGAAGGTGTATAATTGATGGTCAACCATTGTCAAATATTTGCCGTGGACCCAATTGTGTTCACGCTTCTAACTCTGTGCATTTGTAGTCATCATGATCCAAGACAAAAACAGACATTTTCAGATTTTTTCCACTTTTCCTGAATTGACTAGAATTGTAGTGGGATTGATTTATTATTTGTTGTAATGCATTAGCTGTCACACGCCTCCCAAGCTGACCATGGAGGAGATTCTTCAGGAAATGAGGGAGTACCACTACATCTGAACACCTGGCACTGAGAATGTATGGACACTTTACCATTGTGCTATTAAAAAACATTTTATACCAGAGACGATTTTTTCTAATGAAAAAACATGACTTATGTATTTAATTTGTTGGGGCTTGTGAATATACCTAGATCAAAAACAGATAATGTACTCAAATGTGCCATACTTTCTGTAGAAGTATAGAATTGTATACAGATCAATGAGGATATATATAGACATTTGGTTTAATGAATTGGATTTGTATGAGATCTAAAAAAAGAGAGAAAGAAACTCGAGTCATAAGAAAAGACACCTGACAATTATTTTTACATTTCTTTTAATCTAGGTTGAGGTTAACTAATTATGAGCGCATTTATCCAAACAGAATATCCAAACAAGTATTTAAAATGCTTTATTTCTCTACAGCATGTGGTCAGTTGCCTGACGACTCAAACTGAATTCTTCCACTGCTCTACGTTTTGCTACATACTTCATAGCGGAGAAGAAACTAACGTCCGTGGGCGTGGCGTAGCATTTGGGCGGAGCAAGGAGTTTGGGTAGCCAGGCAGTGGTTAGTAGAGGGTCATTTGATTCACAGTTATAGCTGGCATGACATTGATTCCATGTGCATTCCTCTGTTTTGTGGGATTTTCTTTTTGTTATAAAAGAGCAACACAATACTATTTCTATCCATTTCCAAGTAATCAAATCCTGGAACATGAGAAGAATACATTGACAAGTATCACAAGAAAAGCAACATTAAAACTAAGGACCCCAACCTTCTGGTATGTGAGGATTTTGCAAACAGATAGAGGGAAACACTGTTAAGACCATTATACTGTACAAAAAACGAATTGTGAAGAGGTGTGTTCTGGGTAGGGGTTGTTTGCTTTTCGATGCACGTCATTCAGCGGGAGGGGCCTCCTGTGGTTCCCGATTCACTGAAATAAACACACATTATTATTATATTTTAGTTTGTCATATCACCTACAAATACAACTGTCCACAACATCAGAATGTCATTGCAACAGTTTCAAAAAGACCTACAGAGATCACTTAATGAACATTCCTACCTTCCTCCCTTGCTTTCATGCGAGCTACAAAATTGTAACTCTTGTTCCTGCGGTAGTTCTCATAAGGGTCGTCCAGTGACACCCCCACTCCTTTATACTGGTCCCACTTGTCCCGGAGTTCTCCCCCCTTGATGGGGTCCTGGATGCCCTGCTCCTTCGCCCCAAGCCCCCCTGAACCACTCCAGCCCATTTTCATGAGCAGCTGATGGCCCTTGTTCTCCTCTCCCAGCCTGCTGTCTGGAGGCAGGATAGGAGGAGCTGCTCCAAGCCCAGAATTAGCGCTGTTGAGATCACAACCAATACATTCAGTAATCTACAGCCTTCAATGCTCTGCTTTACATTTTCAATGTGAGAGTGACTGCCTCCATTATGTCGATGGCACAGTTACACTGTCTCTACCCGTCCCTAGCCCCTATCCGTATGATATGCACAGATTTGTAAGAAATATGTCAGAGGCAATACGATGCGTGAAGAGCAGGATAGTGCATGCTGAGATGAGAGGGACTTACGGAGGGGAGGGGCTACGGGACTTCTGAGGGGCGGCGGCAGCGGGGGTGGAGGCATGCCCGTGCCTCTCCAGCCGTCTCTTGTCAGGAGAGCGAGATCTGGAGCGAGACCTGGAACGAGAGCGACTGCGGGGCGACCTGGATCGGCTCCTGCTCCTGTGGAGGGGAAAGACAAACAACATGATCCGTCATCCTTCACCATGTTCACTCCACAGTGTTACTTATCACCACCTAACCTCCAACCAAATGAGGAAAAAGGTCTACCAGTCCATCTCCATTGTATCGTACAGGCGTATCTGATAGTATTCCTGACAAAATCTGCAATTCCTGTTAAAATCAGGAAGAATCCCATCTGTGCGTACCTGGAGCGTGATCTGGAGTAGGAGCGAGAGCGGGACCGCGAGGAGGAGCGGGAGGACTTGGAGGATCTGGAGCTGGAACGAGATGAGGAGCGGCCCCGACTACGAGAACGGCTGTGTGAACGACTACCCCCGTGGGCACTGGGAGACACAGAGAGAACACACACACTTCTTTAACGCACTCATCTCTCTTACAGTACTTACAGATGGGAAACAGAGGGCCAAACATTTTGTATTTCAAAGGCACATTTATTTTATGTTAAGTGGTACCCAAAGTCTCCTTGTACTACAGATAAGTCTATGAAATGGATGTGTCTGTGTGTGAGACATAAGGCTAGTCAGCAGGCAGACTGTCTCACCTGTTGTGTTTCTCCTGGCCCTTTTTCCTCCTGGCTCTCATCTTGGCTCTGAAGAACTCATACAGGCCGTTCTGTTCCCAGCCCTCACTGACCGACAAAGACATTGCAATCAAAAGAGCACACATAATGCATTGATCACTCAAGCACATGAAGTGAAAATGTTTGTGTTTTACCTGTTCCTGGGTCTGTCGTGGGAGGGGGGGCTGTAGAAGGCCTCCACAGCAGCTAGCAGGCGATCACTAGGCGGCATGGGGGGAGGAAGGCGGATGTCTTTGGGATCCAAGGCTTTGTAGTCATGGTCTTCAAGCTTACGCACATAAACAGGTAGAGAACAAAACAGTTTAGATCACTGGGGCCCGAGAAATACATTTATCTCTAGGTATGGTGAGCTGTGGAAAATGTATCCTTGAAAAGCAATAGACATCTCCATCCCATGCTACTCACTTTGACTAGAGGGGCCATGAGTCCAGCGGGCAGGTCGAAGTAGGGGACGTTGGGGACCAGGCTGGGGTCGTCCTGGTTGACGTGAGCCGGGGACAGCCGCTGCCTCATATGGGGGGAATGGCCGTTGAAGCCATGGGGCGGGGGGCCGAAGTCAGGGTGCTGGTTACCCCCCCAGGGAGGGTGCTCTCCTCCGCCCATGCCCGGAGGAGGGATCCTCTGGCTGGGGTGGTGGTGGGGCGGGGGGCCCATGTCTTGGTCAACACGCAGGGGCAAGGGGAGGGATTCAGTTAAATTACATGTTGTAGATAGAACTGTCAGTCACAAATGATCACGTAAATCGATGTGAACTGTAACTATGGATGGTGGTCAGGAAAATAAGCCAGAGGGGTGCTTATACAATAGTCATAGAAAAGTTGTAAAAAGAAACAGTGAATAATGAGCTCCCATGGTGGGAACTGTCCTGTCTTCTTACCTCCAGGAAAGTCTCCCTGTGGGTAGTCAAAGCGGTGTGGAGGGTAGGGTGGCCTCTCAAAGTGGTGCCTGGGTGGGAAGTCATCCTGCATGAAGCGCGGAGGGAACCGGCCGAAGTTGTGGGGAGGTGGGGGCGGCTGGTTGAAGGGAGGGGGCCCTTGCTGGTGGGGCGGGAAGGGCCCTCTGAAGTGAGGAGGCCTCTGCATGCGGGGGAAGGGGGGCTCTCTCTGGCCCCAGGGGGGCTGGTCAGGCCCCTGGTTGCTCCAGGGGGGCTGGTCATACTGTCCACTCCAGTTGGGAGGGGGCTCGTTCTGCCCTCCCCCTCCGCTCCAGGGACCGCCCTCCCCCCTCGGGGGGCCTCCGCTCCAGCTGGGGTCCCCTCTCTGCTCGTTCCACATGCCTTCATGGCTGTTCCAGGGCGGGCAAGGCGGGGGCGCCTGGGTGGGGTCGAACGGAGGCTGAGAGGGGACAAAAATAAAGGGTGTTTAAACAGAGACTCATCTTCCATGTTACTGTACCTTCACCACTCACTCATTCATCAACTCAACAGTTTGTTTGCATGGGACTGATTCAATAGATAGGAACTACAGTCAATCTGTTCAACTCTATGAAAACAGTAAACCTGTAAATATATCAACACAGACTATTCCTCATATCAATTTGAGAGTTTTACATTATAAAAAGGGAAAAGTCACACAGTGCAGGGAAAAGTCACACAGTGCATATAAACAACACAGTAGGACGAGCTTACTGGCTGATTGGGGTTCCAGCCTCCAGACATGTGTTGCGGGTCGAACCAGGGTTTGGAGGAGGAGTTATCAGAGTGGCCACTGTTGTTAGCACCGGGGTCTGATCTGGGCGGGGCTCCGTCATAATCACCAGGAGGGCCAGACATGGACGCCTTCACCTCTCCTGTTGACACCACAAGACGGAGTGAAGGATATTTGATTAAAGGGTAAATATGGCTAAAGATGAAGAATCTACCCATAATCAACATGTAAACGAAATAACATCATGAAGTGCTTGGGGTGTGTTTGTGGGTCTGTGTGTGTACGCAAGAGAGAGAGAGCCTAAAAGTCAATCAAACCTGTCACCAGCATATCTACAGTGCTGTTTTGCTAACAGAGAACAACAGCCTCATCAACATGTAAACGAAAGTACATAATGAAGTGTTTGGTGTGTGTGTGTGTTTATGTGTGTGTGTTTATGCGTGTGTACGAGTATGTTTCTCTCTCTCCCCTCACCAGGCTGAGTGGTGACTGCCTTAACGTCGGGCTCTGCTGCAGCTAGCTGGCTCACTGCTGCTGCGGCCGCCACCACTGCAGTCTGCTGCTGCACCGCCAGGTTAGCAACAAACTCCTCATGCTGCGTCTTAAGGGTCTGGATCTGCTGCTGGAACGCCAGCTGAACGGGCTGTACCACTGCAGCGTACTCCGTGATCAGAGAGGCCTGGGAGAGGGGGGAGGAGATGAGCCAGAGGGGCATTGTTAGTGCTGCAGAGAACACTGGCCTGGCCAGAGTACATAAAATCAATTCAATTAAAAGTAAATCAACTTTATTCAATTTTGATGGAACTTTTTGTGTGGCATGGGGCAGGACGTGTATATGTGGTTGACTTCAAAGTCCAATCCTTTTAATTGTCAGCCAACTTGCAGTATTTCACTTTACTAGGCCACTAGCCTCAGTCCTCACCTGATACTGGCCCAGGCCGACAGCTGGACTCTGTAACTGCTGGATCGTCACCTCATCGAAGTAGCCATTCTTTTCCCAGAGCTGCAGCAGCTGTGAGAGAAACAGGAAAGAGAGGGTGTCATTCAGACCACAGGCAACATCTATATGGAACAATGTCTACATTGAACAGGCAGTCCACTTACCCGCGTAACCTTCTGCTGTTTGTCCTCCTCTACAGCCAGGAAGCTGGTGCAGTAGATGGGCACCACCACCTTCTGCAGCGCTGCTAGCAGGTCCCTCTGCTGCTTCCTCTGACTGGTATGACACAAGACGAGGTTCACTTAACTAACCACCAATACAATGCATGACATAATTACTTCCATTATCGAGCACAAGCAAGTCAGTTTTGTTTGACGAGTTTAAAATACACATTAGATTACCACTCACATACAATATGAAAAAAGTGCATTCTGAGAGTAAAAACAAAGCCTTATTTTCATCATGCTTTTACCAGTGATGGAGGACATCATTGGTGAGATAGATGAGGTGAAGGCGGAGTTCGAAGTGGGCTGCGTCGGCTGTGATGCGGTTCCGGAGGTGTGAGCACATCAGCTCGCAGTGCAGGGGGCCCTTGGCATTGTTGAACATCCAGTTCTTACCAGCCTGGGAGGAACCGGAAAGAAACATACAGTGGGGAAAAAAAGTATTTAGTCAGCCACCAATTGTGCAAGTTCTCCCACTTAAAAAGATGAGAGAGGCCTGTAATTTTAATCATAGGTACATGTCAACTATGACAGACAAATTGAGGAAAAAAAATCCAGAAAATCACATTGTAGGATTTTTAATGAATTTATTTGCAAATTATGGTGGAAAATAAGTATTTGGTCACCTACAAACAAGCAAGATTTCTGGCTCTCACAGACCTGTAACAACTTCTTTAAGAGGCTCCTCTGTCCTCCACTCGTTACCTGTATTAATGGCACCTGTTTGAACTTGTTATCAGTATAAAAGACACCTGTCCACAACCTCAAACAGTCACACTCCAAACTCCACTATGGCCAAGACCAAAGAACTGTCAAAAAGGACACCAGAAACAAAATTGTAGACCTGCACCAGGCTGGGAAGACTGAATCTGCAATAGGTAAGCAGCTTGGTTTGAAGAAATCAACTGTGGGAGCAATTATTAGGAAATGGAAGACATACAAGACCACTGATAATCTCCCTCGATCTGGGGCTCCACGCAAGATCTCACCCCGTGGGGTCAAAATGATCACAAGAACGGTGAGCAAAAATCCCAGAACCACACGGGGGGACCTAGTGAATGACCTGCAGAGAGCTGGGACCAAAGTAACAAAGCCTACCATCAGTAACACACTACGCCGCCAGGGACTCAAATCCTGCAGTACCAGACGTGTCCCCCTGCTTAAGCCAGTACATGTCCAGGCCCGTC
Organism: Coregonus lavaretus; assembly: GCF_964263955.1. Lineage (NCBI taxonomy): Eukaryota > Metazoa > Chordata > Actinopteri > Salmoniformes > Salmonidae > Coregonus > Coregonus lavaretus. Next base: position 32,794,697 of record NC_139993.1, on the reverse strand, counting down.
TGAAGTTTGCTAGAGTGCATTTGGATGATCCAGAAGAGGATTGGGAGAATGTCATATGGTCAGATGAAACCAAAATAGAACTTTTTGGTAAAAACTCAACTCGTCGTGTTTGGAGGACAAAGAATGCTGAGTTGCATCCAAAGAACACCATACCTACTGTGAAGCATGGGGGTGGAAACATCATGCTTTGGGGCTGTTTTTCTGCAAAGGGACCAGGACGACTGATCCGTGTAAAGGAAAGAATGAATGGGGCCATGTATCGTGAGATTTTGAGTGAAAACCTCCTTTCATCAGCAAGGGCATTGAAGATGAAACGTGGCTGGGTCTTTCAGCATGACAATGATCCCAAACACACCGCCCGGGCAACGAAGGAGTGGCTTCGTAAGAAGCATTTCAAGGTCCTGGAGTGGCCTAGCCAGTCTCCAGATCTCAACCCCATAGAAAATCTTTGGAGGGAGTTGAAAGTCTGTGTTGCCCAGCGACAGCCCCAAAACATCACTGCTCTAGAGGAGATCTGCATGGAGGAATGGGCCAAAATACCAGCAACAGTGTGTGAAAACCTTGTGAAGACTTACAGAAAACGTTTGACCTGTGTCATTGCCAACAACGGGTGTATAACAAAGTATTGAGAAACTTTTGTTATTGACCAAATACTTATTTTCCACCATAATTTGCAAATAAATTAATTAAAAATCCTACAATGTGATTTTCTGGATTTTTTTCCCTCATTTTGTCTGTCATAGTTGACGTGTACCTATGATGAAAATTACAGGCCTCTCTCATCTTTTTAAGTGGGAGAACTTGCACAATTGGTGGCTGACTAAATACTTTTTTTCCCCCACTGTACAACTGACTAAACTTTCAACTGACTAAATATACAAGACCATTGTCCAGCTCATCTATTGTTTATGTTGTGTTAACCTGGTGTCATGAACGTACCGAGATGGCGTCTTTAGTGCAGGTGTCAATGATGGGCTGCAGCAGGTTGTCAAATTCAGAGATGTCCTGCTGAGTCTCCGCCAGCAGTTTCTGGGTCTGCTGCTCCATGGCCAGAGCTATGGCTGCCGTCACTTGCTCCTGGAATCAAACAAATGACACCCATTTCAGTCTGGACATCTAGGGAAAAACAACAGCTGTCAAATGCATTTGCTTTGAAATTCATGTTTTCTGTCTCTAACATTTTATGACCAGAGAATATAGGATATGGTAGTGATGGTCAGTCTGCGACATTGGAGGGCCAGTGTGTGCAGGCTTTTGCACCAGCCCAGCACTAACACATCTGACTCAACTAATCATGGTTTAGAAGACTGACCGACCCTGGGGTACGGTAACCCGTACCTGTCTGAGAGTGAGCAGGTGCTGTTCTTGCTGCTGCAGATTCCATTGGCTCTGCTGGATGAGCTCATCTAGAGAGGGCGTGGCAGGGGCAATGGGGGGCGGGGCCAGGATGGCGATTGGTGGAGGGACATCTAGGACTTCCTTACCGGGTGGATTATAAAGATCTGCAAAACAAGGCCAAAATGTCTGAGTGATTAAAGGACAAAGCATGATAAAATAACATTTTTTCATTGTATTCTCAATGCTTTTTGTCATTTGCACAGGCACTTGGCAAAGTGACCTAAAAAAATGAAATTAATAATGAAATGAAATTCCTGAAAAGAAAACCAGTACTGAAACAAGGGCATTTTTACATGCAACTAGCTTCATGCAAGAAATGTTCTCATCTTCATTTATACTAAATTCCTTTATACTTCAAAGGAATTGAGATTTAAAAACATTAAGCATTTTGCAGCATCTCTGAAACAGCTTAAATTAAAAACAGCCGTAATTTTGTAACAGGAGAACAGGTGGATTTTTATGTCACAAACTTTGCAGCAGCATTGAATCACACGCAACGGACAAAAACAACATAAATCTGCATCTGATATCAACAAGCATCAAGAATATCAAAAACTCTTGCTTAGAAAACTGACATACTTAGGCTTTGCAAAGTCCAAACTTGAATTGTGGATGAAAAATCTAAAATGGAATGTTTTAGACAATAACTAAAATAGAAGTAATTCGATCAACACCAGTTGTCAGGGTATCCTTCATTTAAAAAAGATCATGATTGAAAAATACAAACATGAAAAACAATACAAAAACAAAGCCTTCAAGCACTGGTGGTGCAAAAACACCAGATGAATGTCGAGCAAAATGTGCAAGTTGGGACTTCTATCGTTCCAGTAAATACCTTCCAATTTATACTCCTCACATTCGTGGGTAGTAGGATCTATGTGGAGAGAAGCACACATTACAATACAGTGGCATACAAACAGCCACAGATTTAGCCTATCTATTATACAGAAATAAATTCAGATCTGGTCTTCTTCCTGCAATAACTAGAAAGATGTGAGCAGATGTCACAGGTTAGGCTACAATATCTGCACGTGGTGGTTGTGCTCCAAACCTGCTGCAAAACGGAATAAAAAGACTGTTGGCTTTGGAATCTAAGACAAGACTATTTGAATTGATAGCTATATGAACTACATACGCTGGTGGTGTTCCATAGCAAGCTTGCACCGGTAATAGGCGAAGAAGTCCCCTCCAAAGAGAAAAGAGAATTTGGGATTGTCCTTCTGTTTCTCCATTGTCATCTTCTCAAACTCGGGTCCATTTCGAGCCACAAACTGGGCCAGTTTGTCAATGACATTTTTCAGCTCTTGATCTGTGGAGAAAAAATAAATAAAAACGTTAAATTGGTGAGTCACATGATTTCTGATACAGTTTGACATCCATTTAGGGGTTCTATTATTGTTATGTTAAAAAAGCAATTTTGATCAGGTTATTATGGCGCTCTCAAACCCGGGTCATCCCTCTTTACATACTGTGCAAGGTAACTGTAGTCGTACAAGAGGGACAACATCGACGCTAGGGCTGGGCGGTATACCGTATTTTACTACACTGAACAAAAAACATGAACGCAAAGATGTTAACTGTTGGTCCCGTGTTTCATGTGCTGAAATAAAAGATTCCAGAAATGTTCCATACGCACAAATCTTATTTCTCTAAAATGTTGGGCACAAATTTGTTTACCTCCCTGTTGGTGAGCATTTCTCTCCATCCACCTGACAGGTGTGGCATATCAAGATGATGATTAAACAGCATGATCATTACACAGGTGCACCTTGTGCTGGGGACAATAAAAGGTGACTTTAAAATGTGCCGTTTTGTCACACTCAAGTTGAGGGAGTGTGCAATTGGAATGTCCACCAGATCTGTTGCAAGAGAAATGAATGTTCATTTCTCTACCATAAGCAGCCTCCAACGTCATTTTAGAGAATTTGGCAGTACATCTAACCGGCCTCACAACCGCAGACCACATGTAACCATGCCAGCTCAGGACCTCTACATCCAGCTTCTTCACCTGCAGGATCATTTGAGACCAGCCACCCGGACAGCTGATGAAACTGTGGGGTTGCACAACCAAATAATTTCTGCACAAACTGTCAGAAACCCTCTCAGGGAAGCTCATCGGCGTGCTCGTCGTCCTCACCAGGGTCTTGACCTGACTGCAGTTCTGCGTTGTAAGAGACTTCAGTGGACAAATGCTCACCTTCGATGGCCACTGGCACGCTAGAGAAGTGTGCTCTTCACAGATGAATCCCGGTTTCAACTGTACCGGGCAGATGGCAGACAGCGTGTGGGCAAGTGTTTTGCAGATGTCAGTGTTGTGAACAGTGCCCCATGGTGGCGGTTGGGTTATGGTATGGGCAGAAATAAGCTACGGACAACGAACACAATTGCATTTTAATCTATGGCAATTTGAATGCACAGTGATAACCTGACGAGATCCTGAGGGTCATTGTCATACTGTGGGACAACATTCCACAGGCCACAATCAACAGCCTGATCAACTACAGTGGGGAAAAAAAGTATTTAGTCAGCCACCAATTGTGCAAGTTCTCCCACTTAAAAAGATGAGAGAGGCCTGTAATTTTCATCATAGGTACACGTCAACTATGACAGACAAAATGAGGAAAAAAAATCCAGAAAATCACATTGTAGGATTTTTAATGAATTTATTTGCAATTTATGGTGGAAAATAAGTATTTGGTCAATAACAAAAGTTTCTCAATACTTTTGTTATATACCCTTTGTTGGCAATGACACAGGTCAAACGTTTTCTGTAAGTCTTCACAAGGTTTTCACACACTGTTGCTGGTATTTTGGCCCATTTCTCCATGCAGATCTCCTCTAGAGCAGTGATGTTTTGGGGCGCTGGGCAACACGGACTTTCAACTCCCTCCAAAGATTTTCTATGGGGTTGAGATCTGGAGACTGGCTAGGCCACTCCAGGACCTTGAAATGCTTCTTACGAAGCCACTCCTTCGTTGCCCGGGCAGTGTGTTTGGGATCATTGTCATGCTGAAAGACCCAGCCACGTTTCATCTTCAATGCCCTTGCTGATGGAAGGAGGTTTTCACTCAAAATCTCACGATACATGGCCCCATTCATTCTTTCCTTTACACGGATCAGTCGTCCTGGTCCCTTTGCAGAAAAACAGCCCCAAAGCATGATGTTTCCACCCCCATGCTTCACAGTAGGTATGGTGTTCTTTGGATGCAACTCAGCATTCTTTGTCCTCCAAACACGACGAGTTGAGTTTTTACCAAAATGTTATATTTTGGTTTCATCTGACCATATGACATTCTCCCAATCCTCTTCTGGATCATCCAAATGCACTCTAGCAAACTTCAGACGGGCCTGGACATGTACTGGCTTAAGCAGGGGGACACGTCTGGCACTGCAGGATTTGAGTCCCTGGCGGCGTAGTGTGTTACTGATGGTAGGCTTTGTTACTTTGGTCCCAGCTCTCTGCAGGTCATTCACTAGGTCCCCCGTGTGGTTCTGGGATTTTTGCTCACCGTTCTTGTGATCATTTTGACCCCACGGGGAGAGACCTTGCGTGGAGCCCCAGATCAAGGGAGATTATCAGTGGTCTTGTATGTCTTCCATTTCCTAATAATTGCTCCCACAGTTGATTTCTTCAAACCAAGCTGCTTACCTATTGCAGATTCAGTCTTCCCAGCCTGGTGCAGGTCTACAATTCTGTTTCTGGTGTCCTTTGACAGCTCTTTGGTCTTGGCCATAGTGGAGTTTGGAGTGTGACTGTTTGAGGTTGTGGACAGGTGTCTTTTATACTGATAACAAGTTCAAACAGGTGCCATTAATACAGGTAACGAGTGGAGGACAGAGGAGCCTCTTAAAGAAGAAGTTACAGGTCTGTGAGAGACAGAAATCTTGCTTGTTTGTAGATGACCAAATACTTATTTTCCACCATAATTTGTAAATAAATTCATAAAAAATCCTACAATGTGACTTTCTGGAAAGAAAATTCTCAATTTGTCTGTCATAGTTGACGTGTACCTATGATGAAAATTACAGGCCTCTCTCATCTTTTTAAGTGGCAGAACGTGCACAATTGGTGGCTGACTAAATACTTTTTTTCCCCACTGTATATGCGATGGAGATCTGTTGTGCTGCATGAGGAAAATGGTGGTCACACCAGATATACTGACTGGTTTTCTGATCCACACCCCTACTTTTTTTTTTTTAAAGGTATCTGTTACCAATAGATGATTATCTGTATTCCCAGTCATGAGAAATCCATACATTAGGGCCTAATGAATTTATTTAAATTGACTGATTTCCTTATATGAACTGTAATTTACTAAAATCTTTGAAATTGTTGCATGTTGCGTTTATATTTTTCAGTGGTATGGGTTTCTACTTGACCTTCTATAAATGGTTTTTGAATGTTTGGTTTGTTAAATGTGATACGTGTGTAACATGCATTTTTATCATTTACTCCGCTACTTGTCATCGCTCTCTGCTGTCTCCATGCCACTTTCCACACAGATTCCGGCCCGCCCCGTCAATCAAGGAGCGCACTTGCGTTTAGTCTGCATGATCAATGCGGCAGATGCACAATGACAATGAAGCGGTTTCCACTTTGAGTCTTGATATAAATCCACTAGCGTTCTATAATTACACTATTAGTTTGTGTTTCTTACATCTGCAAACAGCTAGTTTGTATTTTCTTAGCAAGTTGTGGCTAAATCTTGTTAGGCGCTAAATCTAATCGCTAATTAACTGGCTAGCTAATAAATGTACTGAGTCAGAGCAAACGTAGCTAGCTATACAGCCTGATACCAGTGATGGTGTAGACCTAAATCAGCATATTTGTGCAACAGTATCTTCTAAACCAAAGATGATTAGGCGATTCATAACTGTACGTTTTGCAGTATAAAGGACTTACATACAGTGGGGAGAACAAGTATTTGATACACTGCCGATTTTGCAGGTTTTCCTACTTACAAAGCATGTAGAGGTCTGTAATTTTTATCATAGGTACACTTCAACTGTGAGAGACGGAATCTCCAGAAAAATACATTGTATGACTTTTAAGTAATTAATTTGCATTTTATTGCATGACATAAGTATTTGATCACCTACCAACCAGTAAGAATTCCGGCTCTCACAGACCTGTTAGTTTTTCTTTAAGAAGCCCTCCTGTTCTCCACTCATTACCTGTATTAACTGCACCTGTTTGAACTCGTTACCTGTATAAAAGACACCTGTCCACACACTCAATCAAACAGACTCCAACCTCTCCACAATGGCCAAGACCAGAGAGCTGTGTAAGGACATCAGGGATAAAATTGTAGACCTGCACAAGGCTGGGATGGGCTACAGGACAATAGGCAAGCAGCTTGGTGAGAAGGCAACAACTGTTGGCGCAATTATTAGAAAATGGAAGAAGTTCAAGATGACGGTCAATCACCCTCGGTCTGGGGCTCCATGCAAGATCTCACCTCGTGGGGCATCAATGATCATGAGGAAGGTGAGGGATCAGCCCAGAACTACACGGCAGGACCTGGTCAATGACCTGAAGAGAACTGGGACCACAGTCTCAAAGAAAACCATTAGTAACACACTACGCCGTCATGGATTAAAATCCTGCAGCGCACGCAAGGTCCTCCTGCTCAAGCCAGCGCATGTCCAGGCCCATCTGAAGTTTGCCAATGACCATCTGGATGATCCAGAGGAGGAATGGGAGAAGATCATGTGGTCTGATGAGACAAAAATAGAGCTTTTTGGTCTAAACTCCACTCGCCGTGTTTGGAGGAAGAAGAAGGATGAGTACAACCCCAAGAACATCATCCCAACCGTGAAGCATGGAGGTGGAAACATCATTCTTTGGGGATGCTTTTCTGCAAAGGGGACAGGACGACTGCACCGTATTGAGGGGAGGATGGATGGGGCCATGTATCGCGAGATCTTGGCCAACAACCTCCTTCCCTCAGTAAGAGCATTGAAGATGGGTCGTGGCTGGGTCTTCCAGCATGACAACGACCCGAAACACACAGCCAGGGCAACTAAGGAGTGGCTCCGTAAGAAGCATCTCAAGGTCCTGGAGTGGCCTAGCCAGTCTCCAGACCTGAACCCAATAGAAAATCGTTGGAGGGAGCTGAAAGTCCGTATTGCACAGCGACAGCCCCGAAACCTGAAGGATCTGGAGAAAGTCTGTATGGAGGAGTGGGCCAAAATCCCTGCTGCAGTGTGTGCAAACCCGGTCAAGACCTACAGGAAACGTATGATCTCTGTAATTGCAAACAAAGGTTTCTGTACCAAATATTAAGTTCTGCTTTTCTGATGTATCAAATACTTATGTCATGCAATAAAATGCAAATTAATTACTTAAAAATCATACAATTACTTAAAAATCATACAATGTGATTTTCTGGATTTTTGTTTTAGATTCCATCTCTCACAGTTGAAGTGTACCTATGATAAAAAGTACAGACCACTACATGCTTTGTAAGTAGGAAAACCTGCAAAAAACGGCAGTGTATCAAATACTTGTTCTCCCCACTGTATGTTTTCTAATTAAATAATAGTTAAATAAAATGGAAAATGGAAAGAGAAAAAAAGAAAAGAGGATTAGGCGAGGCAAGATAATGTTACATGAAGTAGCTCAGAGAAAACATTGAATGTAGCCAAAGATTATAGGGTCCCCTGGGAAACACTGATCAACACTTTGGTTCCCACCCTGTCACTAACTCCACCCTGTCATTTTTATTCCTTGTCATGTCAAACACTGTATTCAAAGTGCCCAATATTATATTCCAACTATAGAATTATAATAATCATTCTATTTCCATGATTCCAACAGTTTACCCAAGTGTTTTGATCTACAGTTGAAGTCGGAAGTTTACATATACCTTAGCCAACTACATTTAAACTCAGTTTTTCACAATTTCTGACATTTAATCCTAGTAAAAATTCCCTGTTTTAGGTTAGTTAGGATCACCACTTTATTTTAAGAATGTGAAATGTCAGAATAATAGCAGAGAGAATTATTTATTTCAGCTTTTATTTCTTTCATCACATTCCCAGTGGGTCAAAAGTTTACATTCACTCAATTAGTATTTGCCTTTAAATTGTTTAACTTTGGTCAAACATTTCGGGTAGCCTTCCACAAGCTTCCCACAATAAGTTGGGTGAATTTTGGCCCATTCCTCCTGACAGAGCTGGTGTAACTGAGTCAGGTTTGTAGGCCTCCTTGCTCGCACACACTTTTTCAGTTCTGCCCACACATTTTCTATAGGATGAGGTCAGGGCTTTGTGATGGCCACTCCAATACCTTCACTTTGTTGTCCTTAAGCCATTTTGCCACAACTTTGGAAGTATGCTTGGGGTCATTGTCCATTTGGAAGACCCATTTGCGACCAAGCTTTAACTTCCTGATTGATGTCTTGAGATGTTGCATCAATATATCCACATAATTTTCCTTCCTCATGATGCCATCTATTTTATGAAGTGCACCAGTCCCTCCTGCAGCAAAGCACCCCCACAGCATGATGCTGCATCCCCCATTCTTCACGGTTGGTATGGTGTTCTTCGGCTTGCAAGCAACCTCCTTTTTCCTCCAAACACAACGATGGTCATTATGGCCAAACAGTTTTATTTTCGTTTCATCAGACCAGAGGACATTTCTCCAAAAAGTACGATATTTGTCCCCATGTGCAGTTGCAAACTGTAGTCTGGCTTTTTTATGGCGGTTTTGGAGCAGTGACTTCTTCCTTGCTCAGCTGCCTTTCAGGTTGTTGATATAGGACTCGTTTTACTGTGGATATAGATACTTTTGTACCTGTTTCCTCCAGCATCTTTACAAGGTCCTTTGCTGTTGTTCTGGGATTGATTTGCACTTTTCGCACCAAAGTACGTTCATCTCTAGGAGACAGAACGCGTCTCCTTCCTGAGCGGTATGACGGCTGCGTGGTCCCATGGTGTTTATACTTGCGTACTATTGTTTGTACAGATGAACGGGTACCTTCAGGCGTTTGGAAATTAGTCCCAAGGATGAACCATTTGTGGAGGTCTACAATTTCTTTTCTGAGGTCTTGGCAGATTTCTTTTGATTTTCCCATGATGTCAAGCAAAGAGGCACTGAGTTTGAAGGTAGGCCTTGAAATATATCCACAGGTACACCTCTAATTGACTCAAATGATGCCAATTAGCCTATCAGAAGCTTCTAAAGCCATGACATCATTTTCTGGAATTTCCCAAGCTGTTTAAAGGCACAGTCAACTTAGTGTATGTAAACTTCTGACCCACTGGAATTGTGATACAGTGAATTATAAGAGAAATAATCTGTCTGTAAACAATTGTTGGAAAAATTACTTCTGTCATGCACAAAGTAGATGTCCTAACCAACTTGCCAAAACTAGTTTGTTAACAAGAAATGTGTGGTGTGGTTGAAAAAACAAGTTAATGACTCCAACCTAAATGTATGTAAACTTCCGACTTCAACTGTAAATCGCAAGTCAAATTGCAATTGCAACATTTGGTTAAAAATAAGGCGTAGATTTTTTGCCAATATCGTGCAGCCCTATGTTGCAGTGTGGAAATGATCTCCAATGAGTGCAGGAAATGCAGGAATTGATAAATGCAAAACATTTCTGGTTGAAGTTTAATTGAACAGTGTAAAACAATCAGAATGGAGAAAGACCCATTGAAATCACTTACAAGTTATGTGATTCCACCCTATGGTAACGCACTACCCATAAATAACATTTTTAATTTGTATTATTCAAAAACATAAAATACAGCCAAAAATGCAAAAAATACCGTGATATGATATTTTGCCCATATCACCCAGCCCTAATTGACGCTAGCCTAGAAACTCAACGTTGAATTTAATTAAATTAAATGAGCGTTTGGAAAGTTCTCTTTCAAGTATTCGTTTCGGTATTTCACTTATGGGATACGCCTCCAGCGTATTTGTCAGAAGCCTTTATTACATTACGCCAGCCAGGATTGGCTGGACGTCGAGACGTGTGCGTCGGGGAAGGGTGTCCCGCCTACCCTATAACAGGTCCAACGCACTGTCTGAGTCATTCAAACACCTCTTTCATCAGAAAGCTTACCTCGACACAACTGCATTTTACACCAAACTATCTTTTCTAACCTGTCCTTTCGGAAACGGTATCCGGCCATCACACAAAGTGCCACTGTCGGCGAAAACCCACTAATCGCTAGCTATCGGACTAGCCTACCACGCAATTTTTTTTCTGACAGCTAAAAACATAGCATCCAAGCTATGGCGACAAAAGCATCTCCCACCCCAAACGAGGAGAAGCTCCCGGCACGAATCTGCTCCTGTGGAAACAATATAATCGGCCAAAGACACCCACTCGGTGTGCTCCACTTGCCTTGTGCTACAACATTCCCAGGAAGCCTTAGCTTCCCCCGGCTCCTGTCCACACAGTGCCCTCTTCACTGTGAAGAGCCTCCGTCGCAGGCTAGCACGCCAAGCTAGCCTTAGTCAACAGGACCCTAACATGGGGGACGGCGTCTCCGATGGCTTACCAGAGGCGATGGATATCCCCACGGGGAATCGTGGAGTGATGGCTAACGCTAGCTGGGCGACCAGTTCGACGCCATTGCCCCACTGTTGGAGGACTCCAGCAACGACCTCGCGGCCTCCCTGCCGGGCTTCCTGGTTGGAGACGACAATGACTCCACAGGGTTTTCCAACAGCCTCCTTTCGGAATCATCGGATGGAGACGAAGACTCCTTCATCCCCTCAGGCCACCAAACCTTCAGCCGGGGAAGCCGAAACCGGACACGCAGGCGGGGTACCATCCCCATCAGCTCTCGATGTGGACCTGCAGGACGTGTACAAACGCGCTGCGAATAAACTGGTGATTCCCTGGCCCAGTGCAGTAGCAGAGACCGCCACGTCCCGCTATGAGTGTAAGAGGCTACCCAAAGCCAAACGGGCAGTCAGGCAATTCCTACCAGTAAGTACACCTTTCTCTTCCAAGAACCCTGTCTTAAGGTGGGTCGGTGTTGGTCTGTGTTGACATGACGTGACTTGGGCTTGCCCACATGCCCCCCATCGAACCCCTGGTGGCTTCCCATCTACACCCCAGCCAGAAGTCCTCCATGATCTCGACTGGCCCCACCTTACCAACCAAGTACGAGCACTTCCAGTCCTCTGCGACAGAGGTCTACAGGTCGGTCGCCACAGCGGTGAGGGCTCTCAGCACCACCTCCATGCTCTCGGCATACAAAGCTGAGCTACAGGAGGAGCTAGCGGTCACACCGGAGCCGGGTCTATGGGATGAGATCTGTATTGCCACAGACCTCAACCTGTGTCTGCTTAAAGCCGCTGTCCAGGCGTCAGGAAGAGCGATGGGGCTCATGATATCCCAGGAGAGGCCTCGATGGCTCAACTTATCCACGGTGTCTGATAGTGAGAAGCTGAAGAACCTGGATGCTCCAGTAGACCCTAAAGGCCTTTTCGGTCCCACTGTCGAGGTGACGCCGAAACGGTGCGAGGAGAAAAGAGGGAGGGTGAAGCCCTCCAGCTCTGTTTGCCCAGGAAGACACAGCCCAGTGCCTCCCCTGTGCCTCACCGCACCTTCGCCCAGGCTGCAGCAGGTCGACCCCCCCTTGACCTTTAAGATCCCCAGCTCAGCAGCGAGTTGGGCTTAGCCTCATACATTTGCAAAGTTTTATAGGCTCGATATCACTGCACCGACCCTGGCGCATACTGTTTTACGTGTAGGATCTTCTGAGGGGCAAAGCCCATTTGTGTGATATTTCACACAGGGCAGTCGGTCGTCAGGGTAAGCTTGTTTGGCAATACGGGAGTCAGTATTTCCCATAAGTGAAATACCGAAACGAATACTTGAAAGAGAACTTTAGGTTACGACCGTAACCCCGGTTCTCTGATAGTATGAGTGAGGTATTTCACCAGACCACCCCCCTTGCATGAGCGAGGAAGAGGTGTTGCTTATTTTTGAATGACTCAGAGACGCTGCGTCTGACCTTTTATAGGGTAGGAGGGACACCCTTCCCCGATGCACACGTCTCGACGTCCAGCCAATCATGGCTGGCGAAGTGTAATAAAGGCTTCTGACGAATACGCTAGGGGCGTATCCCATAAGTGAAATACCTCACACTATCAGAAAACTGGGGTTACGGTCGTCACCTTAAGTTTCCTCTCATGACCTCTACAAGCCAGAATGTTTAATACAATTATATTTTAACTTACTTTACCAGTTGTCCATGTGGTTGGTCCTTTTGCAGGTAGGAATGAGACAGTGGCAGCGTTCTATTAAGATGGCGCGGGTTGAACCGGCCTATGGCCTGTCAAGTGACTGGGCGAAGCCGGTGAGGGAGGAGCGTCCTGCTTAAATCGAACTAAAATCTGCACTGCTCGGTATATGTTCGAATTTTCTAACTAGTTTGCATTGGCAAGGCATATAAAGCGATATATTGTCTCGCATTACTACACGCAAAAGGACCAACCGCACAGACTACTAGTAAAAGTTCACTGAAATAGGCCTGGATCAGGCTTCTTGCAAGTCGTTTGAGATTTAACAGTTGACTCTTATGTATGCCATTGCATATGGATGAGCTTGTTAAAAAGCTATGATTTAAAGTGGGCTTCTTGTTTAGAAATAGATCTTGCCTCTCCCTAAATAGCAGGAAGCAGATTGTACAGTCAACTTTCCTGACAGTTCTTGACTATGGTGACACCTTTTACCAGATTGCAGCAGGCAGTACTCTTAAACCTTTGGATGCCGTCTACCAGTGCCCTTCGCTTTATCACAGTGACAGTTTTAATACTCATCACTGCATCCTGTTTCAAAAGTCCTGTAGATCACTTAATTATTCCCTTTTTGTTTACAAAGCTCTACAACACAAGCTTCCAACTTATCTAACTTTGTTGCTAACGTATAACAGAATGAGCTAACAAACCCGCTCGCAGGATTAGTTAACTCGAGGTCCCTCTGGTCTCGACCAATTTAGGTAAATCCTCCTTTAGTTTTAGTGCCGCCCATTTCTGGAATAACCTACAAATTTCCTTGCATCTTGATTCCCTGGTGCCGCTAGGACAGTTTAGGACTCTGCTGTTGAATTAATTAATTGAGGATTGCAGTTGTTTCGATTGATTGTAGTGGTTTATTTGTTGAAATTGTGGTGTTGAGGTTGTGACTTGTAGTAGTTTTAAATTCTTCTTGTTTTATTTGTAATGTTAATTTTTCTCAGTTTGTGAGAAAATGTTTGTACTCAAGGCACCATTGGGAATGAGAACCTGGTCTCAATTTGGCTACCTTGAATAAATACAAGTTAATAAAAAAAAAAGTTAATATTATTTTATTCAACATTCTGTTAATTTATGACCGACGTTGAATCCATAGACCCGAGTGGCGCAGTGGTCTAAGGCACTGCATCGCAGTGCTAGCTGTGCCACTAGAGATCCTGGTTCGAATCCAGGCTCTGTCGTAGCCGGCCCGTGACCGGGAGACCCATGGGGGCGGCGCACAATTGACCCAGCGTCGTCTAGGGTAGGGGAGGGAATGGCCGGCAGGGATGTAGCTCAGTTGGTAGAGCATGGCGTTTGCAACGCCAGGGTTGTGGGTTCGATTCCCACCGGGGTATGAAAAATATAAAAAATCATGTATGCACTCACTTAACTGTAAGTCGCTCTGGATAAGAGCGTCTGCTAAATGACTAAAATGTAAATGTAATGAATCCAATGCAATAATGCTGCGTTCAAAACAACTGGGAACTCAGAAACTGGGAACTCAAACTGGAAACTCAGGAAATCTCCGACCTCCAAGCGTCCAAAACAACTGAGAACTCGGGGGAAAAAATGAGTTCCAACTGGTAAAACTCGATTTGAACGGTCATCCAACTCCGGAACTCGGGCCTCTTTCTAGAGCTACGACTTTCAGACCTGAAAATCACTGATGTCATGATTTGACCTCGTATGTTTCCGAGTTCCCAGTTGTTTTGAACGCGACATAATATGCAATTCAACGTCGGGTTCTCCAGGCTAAATCGACGCATGCGCGACTATACTATATACGCTAGCTAGCTATGTAACTAGGTGTAGTCAAAAACTGTCAAGGGAGGTTAGAGGGCTAATTTGAAAATTATTCATTAGTTAATGAAAGAAGCTAGCTAATAAAAAAAACGAAATTCTAAATTAGTAACGACAATCATGTGCCTAGCTTCATTGCCCAGCATGCTAACTAATTTAGCAAGGTAACGTTAGCACTTTAGCATTGCTAGCTAATAAAATGAAAGATACAAACCCTCAGGAGCTGTAGGAATATCCATGTTTGTCTTCAATCAAGTAACAGCGAGCCTGCTGAACCTCAAAGACCCACAGAGGGAATTAATTTGTGAAAATTCTAGCTAGCTATATGGTTAAAAGAAAATACAGCAGCATTACAAAACGTTAGACACTATGGCACCGGCGGTACTTCGAGGACTTTGGGCGCCACTGTCCAGAGTAAAGCAGCTACCAAGCTACAGCGCCCCCAGTGACTTATCAAGCAATGGGAGGACTGAAAGAGTACACAGGTAAGTCCAACCTTAGCAACATTAAAACTAGGTATGATGATACATTTTCTTGCACTGCCTAATTAAAGAAGCAGCCTGAACACCGACGACGATGAGATCACCAATAGGGAGGAGGTCAGAGACCTGGCAGTGTGGTACCAGGACAACAACCTCTCCCTCAACGTCAGCAAGACAAAGGAGCTGATCGTGGACTACAGGAAATGGAGGGCCGAGCACGCCTCCATTCACATTGACGGGGCTGTAGTGGAGTGGATCGAGAGCTTCAAGTTCCTCGGTGTCCACATCCCTAAGGACTTATCATGGTCCAAACACACCAACACAGTCATGAAGAGGGCGCAACAATGCCTCTTCCCCCTCAGGAGGCTGAAAATATTTGGCATGGGCCCTCAGATCCTCAAAAAGTTATACAGCTGCACCATTGAGAGCACATTGACTACTGCATCACCGCTTGGTATGACAACTGCTTGGCATCCGACCGTAAAGCACTACAGAGGGTAGTGCGTACGGCCCAGTACATCACTGGGGCCGAGCTCCCTGCTATCCAGGACCTCTATACCGGCCGATGTCAGAGGAAGGCCCTAAAATTGTCAAAGACTCTAGCCACTCAAGTCATAAACTGTTCTCTCTGCTACCGCACGGCAAGCGGTACCGGAGCGCCAAGTCTGGGACCAAAAGGCTCCTGAACAGCTTCTACCCCCAAGCCATAAGACTACTGAACAATTAATCAAATGGCTACCTGGACTATTTGCATTGACCCCCTTTTTTTTTCACTAACTCTCTTGCACTGGCTCTATGCACACTCACTGGGCTCTACCCACACACTTACACATGCAATTTGACGCCACACACACTCACACAGACACACTTTCACACTCTTCACATATGCTGCTGCTACTCTGTTTATTATCTATCCTGATTGCCTAGTCACTTTTACCCCTACCTACATGTGCATATTACCTCAGTTATCTCAACTACCTCGTGCCCCTGCACATGGACTCTAAGCCTTGTGTATAGCCTCGTTATAGTTATTTTATTGTGTTATTATTTATTTAGCAAATTTTTCTTACTTTTTAACACTGCATTGTTGGGAAAGGGCTCGTAAGTAAGCATTTCACAGTAAAGTCTACACGTTGTATTCAGCGCATGTGACAAATAACATTTGATTTGATTGGAACTAGTCTACCACACTGTCCCGTGGATTTGGATTTGTATTTATTAGGGATCCCCATTAGCTGCTGCCAAGGCTTTCTGGGGTCCAAACACATTAAGGCACTTACATTACACATAAAACAAAAGATAAAACAGTACATCATATAACATTATTACACCACTACATACAGTACCAGTCAAAGGTTTGGACACACCTACTCATTCAAGGATTTTTCTTTATTTTTGCTATAGAATAAGTAGAATAATAGCGAAGACATCAAAACTATTAAATAACACATATGAAATCATGTAGTAACCAAAAAAGTGTTAAACAAATCAAAATATATTTTAGATTTGAGATTCTTCAAAGTAGCCACCCTTTACCTTGATGACAGCTTTGTGCACTCTTGGCATTCTCTCAACCAGCTTCACTTGGAATGCTTTTCCAACAGTCTTGAAGGAGATCCCACATATGCTGACCACTTGTTGGCTGCTTTTCCTTCACTCTGCGGTCCAACTCATCCCAAACCATATCAATTGGGTTGAGGCCGGGTGATTGTGGAGGCCAGGTCATCTGACGCAGCACTCCATCACTCTCCTTCTTGGTCAAATAGCCCTTACACAGCCTGGAGGTATGTTGGGTCATTGTCCTGTTGAAAAACAAATGATAGTCCCATTAAGCGCAAACCAGATGGGATGGCGTATCACTGCATAATGCTGTGGTAGCCATGTTGGTTAAGTGTGCCTTGAATTCTAAATAAATCACTGACAGTGTCACCAGCAATGCACCATAACACCTCCTCCTCCATGCTTCACGGTGGGAACCACACATGCGGAGATCATCCGTTCACCTACTCTGCGTCTCACAAAGACACAGCGTTTGGAACCAAAAATCTCAAATTTGGACTCATCAGACCAAAGGACAGATATCCACCGGTTTAATGTCCATTGCTCATGTTTCTTGGCCCAAGCAAGTCTCTTCTTCTTATTGGTGTCCTTTAGTAGTGGTTTCTTTGCAGCAATTTGACCATGAAGGCCTGATTCACGCAGTCTCCTCTGAACAGTTCATGTTGAGATGTGTCTGTTACTTGAACTCTGTGAAGCATTTATTTGGGCTGCAATTTCTGAGGCTGGTAACTCTGCAGCAGAGGTAACTCTGGGTCTTCCTTTCCTCTGGCGGTTCTCATGAGAGCTAGTTTCATCATAGCGCTTGATGGTTTTTGCAACTGCTCTTGAGGAAACTTTCAAAGTTCTTCACATTTTCAGGATTGACTGACCTTCATGTCTTAAAGTAATGATGGACTGTTGTTTCTCTTTACTTATTTGAGCTGTTCTTGCCATAATATGGACTTGGTGTTTTACCAAATAGGGCTATCTTCTGTATACCACCCCTACCTTTTCACAACACAACTGGTTGGCTCAAACGCATTAAGAAGGAAAGAAATTCCACAAATTAACTTTTAACAAGGCACACATGTTAATTGAAATGCATTCCAGGTGACTACCTCATGAAGCTGGTTGAGAGAATGCCAAGCGTGTGCAAAGCTGTCATCAAGGCAAGGGTGGCTACTTTGAAGAATCTCAAATATAAAATATATTTTGATTTGTTTAACACTGTTTTGGTTACTACATGATTCCATATGTGTTATTTCAAAGTTTTGATGTCTTCACTATTATTCTAGAATGTAGAAAATAGTAAAAATAAAGAAAAACCCTTGAATGAGTAGGTGTGTCCAAACTTTTGACTGGTACTGTATCTACAATACAAAATGTATAATACCACCATACAACAATATTGCAATGCACGTGTGTGTAGAGTGTGTGTGTGTCTGTACCTGTGTGTGTGTGTGTGTCTCTTCACAGTACCCGCTGTTCTATAATATGTTTTTTTATCTGTTTTTTAAATCTGATTCTACTGCCTGCATTAGTTACCTGGTGGAATAGAGTTCCATGTAGTCATGGCTCTATGTAGTACTGTGCACCTTCCATAGTCTGTTCTGGACTTGGGGATTGTGAAGAGACCTCTGGTGGCATGTCTTGTGGGGTATGCATGGGTGTCCAACCTGTGTGCTAGTAGTTTAAACAGACAGCTCTGTGCATTCAGCTTGTCAACACTTCTTACAAAAACAAGTAGTGATGATGTCAATCTCTCTTCCACTTTGATCCATGAGAGATTGACATGCATATCATTAATGTTAGCTCCCCGTGTACATTTAAGGGCCAGCCATGCTGCCCTGTTCTGCGCCAATTGTAATTGTAAAGTCTCACTTTGTGGCACCTGACCACATGACTGAACAGTAGTCCAGGTGCGATAAAACTAGGGCCTGTAGGACCTGCCTTGTTGATAGTGTTGTTAAGAAGGCAGAGCAGCGCTTTATTATAGACAGACTTCTCCCCATCTTAGCTACTGTTGTATCAATCTGTTTTGACCATGACAGTTTACAATCCAGGGTTACTCAAAGCAGTTTAGTCACCTCAACTTGCTCAATTTCCACATGATTCATTACTAAATGTAGCTGAGGTTTAGGGTTTAGTGAATGATTTGTCCCAAATACAATGCTTTTAATTTTTTTTATATTTAAGACTAACTTATTCCTTGCCACCCATTCTGAAACTAACTGCAGCTCTTTGTTACTACAGTTGCTGTAGTAGCTGACGTGTATAGTGTTGAGTCATCCGCATACATAGACACACTGGCATTACTTAAAGCCAGTGGCATGTCGTTAGTAAAGATTGAAAAAAGTAAAGGGCTTAGACAGCTGCCCTGGGGAATTCCTGATTCTACCTGGATTATGTTGGAGAAGCTTCCATTAAGAACACCCTCTGTGTTCTGTTAGACAGGTAACTCTTTATCCACAATATAGCAGGGGGTGTAAAGCCATAACACATAAGTTTTCCCAGCAGCAGACTATGATCGATAATGTCAAAAGCCACACTGAAGTCTAACAAAACAGCCCCCACAATCTTTTTATCATCAATTTCTCTCAGCCAATCATCAGTCATTTGTGTAAGTGCTGTGCTTGTTGAATGTCTTTCCCTATAAGCGTGCTGAAAGTCTGTTGTCAATTTGTTTACTGTAAAATAGCATTGTATCTGGTCAAACACAATTTTTTCCAAAAGTTTACTAAGGGTTGGTAACAGGCTGATTGGTCTGCTATTTGAGCCAGCAAAGGGGGCTTTACTATTCTTAGGTAGCGGAATTACTTTTGCTTCCCTCCAAGCCTGAGGGCACACACTTTCTAGTAGATATGGCAAATAGGAGTGGCAATATCGTCTGATATTATCCTCAGTAATTTTCCATCCAAGTTGTCAGACCCCGGTGGCTTGTCATTGTTGATAGACAACAATAATTGTTTCACCTCTTCCACACTCACTTTACGGAAATCAAAATTACAATGCTTGTCTTTCATAATTTGGTCAGATATACTTGGATGTGTAGTGTCAGTGTTTGTTACTGGCATGTCATGCCTAAGTTTACTAATCTTGCCAATGAAAAAATCATTAAAATAGTTGGCAATATCAGTGGCTTTTGTGATGAATGAGCCATGTGATTCAATGAATGATGGAGCTGAGTTTGCCTTTTTGCCCAAAATGTCATTGACGGTGCTCCAAAGCTTTTTACTATCATTCTTTATATCATTCATCTTTGTTTCATAGTATAGTTTCTTCTTCTTTTTATTCAGTTTAGTCACATGATTTCTCAATTTGCAGTACGTTTGCCAATCGGTTGTGCTGCCAGACTTATTTGCCGTACCTTTTGCCTCATCCCTCTCAACCATACAATTGTTCAATTCCTCAGAAATCCAAGGGGATTTAACAGTTTTTACAGTCATTTTCTTAATGGGTGCATGCTTATTAGTAACTGGAATAAGCAATTTCATAAATATACAGTGAGTACATTTGTGTCTGTATAGACTAGTTGTAGGCCATACATTGATATTGAGAATCTCAGCAAATAAATTGAATGTAGGAGATGCGTTTTCCAAATGCCAACGATAGGTGGCGTTAGGAGTCTTTCGGGCCAGAGCAAGTACCCTTGCCAATTGCCATAGTTCACAAATGTTAATCATTCAAGTGGAGATAAAGTGGAAAATGCACAGATTTAGGATAAGGTCTTTGGTAATCTAGTTATGTGACGTGAGGACAATGCATGTGGATTATATTTTTGGATTTACTGTAGCGATGGTTTGTCTTGCTCCTCCCCTGTGATAGATTATAGTGTAACAAGATTATACAAACACAATGAGCAGACTGATTATACCAGGTGTGTCTCCTCCTAACAGCTCCTGCATACTGCATGGCGGTGTGTGTGTGTCTGACATGTCCACGCAAAGTATTGTTTACGTGTTTGTGTGTGTGTGTGTGTCCGTGTGTGTCCGTCATCTACATTATTAACAATCTGGGATTATCGGGGATGTTGTACATGCACTATAATAATGGTTTTAAAGTAGCAGAACAGAAGTGACAATAATCTCACACTGAATCACAGGAGGTTGGTGGTACCTTAATTGGGGAGGACAGGCTCATAAAAATAACAATTAGGTGGGTGCTTATATTTGTCCTATTTCACACATGTACAAGTATGTATTATACAAGTGTGAATTGGAAATTGTTTTTTTGCATGTCCCAACTCCCCCTGAGACACCCTTGTAGAGTAGGGTCACAGCAAAGGTCTGCCATTATCAATGGAGCAATTAGGGTTAAGTGCCTTGCTCAAGTGCACATCGGCAGATGTTTCACCTTGTCGGCTCGGATTCGAACTAGCGACTTTTAGGCTACCTGCCGCCCTCATAGTAATGGCTGGAATGGAATAAATGGAATATTTATCGAACTCATCAAACATAGTTTTTTATTTCTTTTTTCTTTTCTTTTTTGGGGTAGATCAGCTTTAATGTTGCAGATAGATTGTGGCTTCCATCAATGTAACTGTCGGCATCATTTCCAATCCCCCATATTGTTTCCATGTGTTTGATATCCTTCCATTCACTCCATTCCAGCAATTATTATGAGCCGTCCTCCGCTCAGCAGCTTCTTGTGCACTGAATGTATAGCAGGCCCTCGGACAGGCTATCCCAATCCGTGTTTTCTGATGATTGAGCCTATGGAGGTTTACAACACGAGACACACACCATATTTCTCTACAAGTGTGAGGGGGGAGGACACCAAACACTGGCGCCAGCCAACAAATCCTCCGCTCACACCCCCCTCTCTCACTGACCTCCAATTATGTCATGCGAAAAAGCTGTGTCCCATTGAAAGGCTCTCTTAATCAAACCCAATTAATTCCGCTCCTTTCCCTTATTATCCTCACTGAGGAACGCGTCCTCCCAATCAGCCTGTTAACTCCAGCCCGGCCCCTTTAGAGGCACCGGAATAGGGAACAAAATAATAGATTATGCAATTAATTAGTCGTTAGAGACTTAATTGTTGTTAATGAATACAATAAGTTTGTAAGTAGTAACAAGTGAGTGAGTGATTCATGGATTAAGCCATTTTTCTTTTTTGCGCTCTACTAATCTTGCCGGTCAGCCACCTTCGGGTTTCCCATCTTTATTTCATTGCAGTAGCTGTGACCTTTTAAATAAATGTTTTGTTTTGTGTTTACAGAGCATAAGAAAACTAGGGTTAAGGGAGAGGGGATCCACAACACACACAAAAACTTTGTTATACTGTACCTCTCTGTGTTAAAGGCCCAGTGTAGTCAAAAATGTGATTTTCCTGTGTTTTATATATATTTCCACACAATGAGGTTGGAATAATACTATGAAATTGTGAAAAGGATGATAATGCCCTTTTAGTGTAAGAGCTGTTTGAAAAGACTGAAATGTCAAGATGTTTTGGTGGAATGGAGTTTTGGCCTTCCATGGGGACATCACCAGGCATTAAATTAGTTAATAGACCAATATGAAAGAGAGTTCCAAACCTCTCTGCCAATAACAGCTAATTTTCAGTTTTCCCCTCCCCACTCGGATCACTCCCAGACAGCCCTAGCAAAATTCTTGCTTGAGAAATTGACCTTTGCTAAGAAGCATTTTTTGTTGTTGTTTACATTTTTTTTTTTTTTTTTCGCAGTAAGGTACTTAATTGTTACCCAAAAATGATTTGATATTGAGATAAAAATGGCTGCATTGGACCTTTAACATATGAGCCATGCTTTCTGGGAACACTTCATAACTGTATTATGTTATTACAATTAATCTCTAGCTGTCCTTTCATTGTATCTGCTATTGTACTACTGTTCCATTTCTTTGCTTATCCACTGACAAATGAAACCCCTTCCCTGATAAAGGGAGGTGGAAATTATAACACTGTGTACTCTAGCATGAGCAGACAGTGGGATGCTCAGGTCCAATCTTATTAGGAGCTGCCTGGGACTAGGGTCAAGGATTAATCTCAGGTTAGTGTGTCTTGATAGATGTAGGACTCTAAGCATTCGTGCCGTCTTTTTTATTCATTGTTCATTGCGAAGCATGTGGACAAGATGTTTGTTTTTTAAGCAATCCAGATGTATGTTTGAGGATTTCTTATGTACTGATTCAATGTAGAATTCACCATCAATATTACAGACTTGAGAAAACCATATCCTGGTCAAAAGACAGAATCATTTTGAGAGAAATGTTTGGATTTTCGATGTCAATATATAGGATACTAGACATTGATGACTACACTAGACTATTATCAAGAACCCATTAACTCATAAATGTTTTGTCGTCAACAATAAGAATAAAAACAATGTTTTTATGGGTTGCTGGGGGTCAATTAGAGAAGCATTCCCAACACCCGTGTGTGGACAACATAGCATGCTGACTATAAATCACAAACACACTGTAAATCCACTGTGTTGGCCCTGATTCTAAATGAGAACGGAATTGGAGGAGATGGTTGGATGTCGTACAGCGAGCCCAACAAAAGCTTCTATGTTGATCTGCTGCTCTTTTCCCATGCTTTTCTTTGTGCCACTCACTCCAGCGCAACGCATGCCTACCCCGGCCCCGGCCAAGATGTCCAGCAGTCAGTGTCTGCTCAGGCCCGGCCTGGCCCTGGCACTAATCCCTGAGCTGTCAGAGGACCCCGCTCTGAACTCATCCTGGCCTGCAGGAAAAGGCTCTAATTGGGGGATTTTCTACATCATTAACCCTGATGAGCAGCCATCCCACCCTCACTACTCCCACCCTCCTCTCTCTCTCTCTCTCTCTCTCTCACTTCCACACTTACATTTAGTCTCTGTCTCTCTCTCTCTCTCTATTGCTTACACTCCCTCTCTCTTCTTCCCCCCCCATCCCCTCATGATTAGGATGTCCATGTCCTCCCATTGCAAGAGAAAACTATGTTTTCTCATCCACACAGAGTGCTGTTTGTTTGGCTCAGGGAGAACACTGTTTAGATTGGATCTCCAAGAACAATATAACAGCACGTGTGCAGTGAGCTGTTCTTTACTGATGAGAGAAACTAGATTCTGAAGGTTAAAGTTTGATTGCTTAATTGTTTGTCGGCAAATGTGAGAGATCCTAACACTTTCTCCAACAAAGTTTAGTTTAGAATCAGTCATTGAATTACCTCCACAAAAAAACACCAGGTAGTTACAATTCAAAACGCACACAGATCCAAAAATAATCTTCAGAGCAAAATCATGGTTTTTGTTTTTACATTCCCCACACTGTTGTTTTCACTGTTCACGTTTTGGCCCCAGATGGCCCCCGGTGAGAGGTCCTCCCGAGCTTCCATCTGTCCGGTATTGTGGTTCACATGCTGGAGAGGCGAGCGCGGCAGGTACAGCCCACTGTGAACATGTGCTGCAGCGGCAGCACCCAGGGGCAATTAGCGAGCAGCGGGCCCTGTGCCCCCCCCCCCCCCCCCCCCGGGAGCCTGATTGATTGGAGCCTCATTTTCCTAACGGGCTGGCACCATGCCACCAGCCAGGGACCAGGGGAGAGGAGAGGAGGATCCGGGACGAAGAGAGGCTACTTATTCACTGTTTCAGATCCTATCTCTATCCTTCACAAAGTACAGTAGGCCTAATACTATACTTCAGTAGGCCTAATACTATACTTGAGAGACAGTCCTATAGCCAACCATTTTTATTCAGAGATGTACAGTAGATAGATATTCACAGTCGGTGGATTTATTGAGTAGATAGGATAAAGGAGACAGCAGACAACAATTCTATCAAACTATATTTGTTTATTTTCTACGTTTTCTAGAACATGGACATCAACATTTCAGACAAAATAAAAGTAAACAGTAACAGAACTAGAACATGTAACAAATAGGATGTCTATACGGGGAATTAAAAATGTCCTGTATATTTTCAGATATAAACCTAAAATAAACTTCCCAAGTTTCTAGTGCATTTTTTACATATTCTTTTTATATCTATACTTTGGCTTATTCTTGGTCCCAGTATCACATGATGAACAAACATTTCTAAACATATTGTTTAATGTTCAAACTAACCCTGTTTCTATGTTGGGTGTGAGGTCCTGAAAATACCTGACTAGAGTTAAGAGCTAAAGAGTATACACTGATAACATAAAAACTAGACAACTGCAAGTAAATGAGAAAAAAAAAGAACAGCCCATTTAATAGGGCATAATTAGCAAATCAACAATGTTGAGCATGAGAGGTGAGCATAGAATCCCATAACACACCACTAAAACAACTGAATATTATTTTGTGTTATTGACCAATGGGGATTTTACTGTATGACAAAGAGACAGCTTTATAACACTTTATAATACTTTGTAAACACCAGTCAAACAGTAAGTTGGATGAACTGACAATTCTGTGGCGACTTTTTAAAACTGTTCTACTCTGTTACTCTGGACTAATCATTTGTCCGGCAGCAGAGACAATTTGAGTTTCCATTCAAAACAAATGCTGCAACAATTCCACTTTTTTGTAAAGGAATTTATTTCCTCCATATTGTGATAGTCTACACACGATCACTGAATTAATAGTAATTCAATGTTACCCCTCACACATTGCAATAGGATAAATAATATTTAAAAGGATTGTCAAAATCAAAATGCTAAATTATTTTACATCAGAAATGATTAATCCTACGTAGCCCTTAATATGACATTTTATCGTTTAACAATGTGCAGTATACAGGGTGGTTGGAGATTGTCTTTTTTACCGTACACAAACCAGTTGATGAGGACCCAATCTCCCCAATGCCATATTAAATATGCATACAGTCATTATCAAAACATAATGCCACAATGGACCCGTACACCCCATGTAGTATCTCTTTGACATAGAATTCAAAAAACCCTTTCATGGCAAAATAGACAATTCATGCTCTTTTTTCATTCCCGGGGTCTCGCTACAGAGGCCTATTTAGTGCAGTCTGTGACCGTTTTCCCCCTCGAACTTTAGACAAAGAAGATGGCTTGGATCAATTGTGCCAAACAAAGAGGAAACTATGTAGGGTGACACATCAGACCGTTCTCCTTCTGCTGCTCTGCACGTACACACAGTGACGGAAGGCCAAGCTGCCAACATGTTTTCTTCTCCAACAGCCACTGAGGCAAAAAAAAGGTTACTTCACTGGCCTCTTTCGCTCTGTCCCCCTGTCCTATTCCCACCCCTACTGTGTGAGAGGGAGGTCTCCTGGCTTCCCTTCTCTCTGTAGGAGGCTTACGCCATAGATCACTCTTTTCGACTGACCCAAACATGTTTAGCAGCTCTCCAAAAAATTACTAAAATAGATATTGTTTCCTCAGATAATCAAGATGTCACACACTGAGGGTGCCATCAAATTCAGAGATTGGATTTTAATATGTAGCACTCCTCAAGAACAATTCTCAAGAAAGAAGAGCCTTACATTGTTTGACCTACCAGCACTATCGTGAAAGAAGGTGTTTATCAGTGTGTGTGCAGTCTATAGTGTGTATATCGACATGTGTGTATGCAGTCTGGAGTTAGTCTCAGGGCAACCATCAATCTTCATCAAGTCAAGGAAGACTAGGAGTAAATCGCTTTCATAGATGTTAATTGGGTGTTAAAAGGTGTCTTCTCAAATTAAATAGCATGACAGATGTTTTACGCATCCCCAGCTGAAAGCTCCCTCTCGCCTGAGCCAGGATATCTCAACCATGACCCCACAACCCACGGTGTGGACAGAGGCTCTTCACTATAACTGCAGTTAAGACAGTCATCCAAGGTGGCTGTGGTATCCTTTTTCTCCAGGTGTTGAAATAACCTGACCATCATAACTGGATGAATGATTCTGTGTTTCAGGGTCACAGACATAGTGATTCATACTGCCGGAACCTTCAACTACTATTATGGGAGACATGGCATGGCCATTCACAAATACTGAGAGAATTACTGGTTAATTGACCTGTAAAATTCATGATAAATTAGACAATTGGATTAATTAGGAAAATACACAAACCTTAATTTGCAGAGTTAAATGTGACCGTGTGTGAGCACTCTACAGAATGTATTTTATGAAAGGATTTGGAGGGGACATGCATTGGTGTAAACGTATTATTATATTTATGGCTAACAGCAAAGAACAAAAACATTAAAACTAGTCTTGCAAAAAGTTAAAGACTAATGAGTAACCAAATTAACACATGGACAGTCAGTGATCTGCATTACAAACTTAAAATACCCAATGCTCTTTGGGATTTTCTGTGTCAAGTGGCTCAGTGGCAGGATAAGTTGTGGTCTGAGCTATAGAGACATTGCATTGTGCCTTGTTACAACCAAGAATTATACCTCTTTAGCTAATGCCACAATTAGGTCTGGCCCAAAACCTGACTAGAGTGTACAGTGTTTGCATTTTTACAGAATTACTGAGAAGGAAGTATTTGTTGCCTTTTTTATGAAATCCAAACTTTGAGATGAGGATCAAAATGTAAAAGTAGCCATAAAGGGCAATTAGTGTCCAGTGGAATCCTTGTTCCAGTTGCTTCATTAAAGTTAATCTAAAAAAAAAAATGTCTTCCATCATAACCTAGTTAATTTGAGCAGTCGTTGCGGTCCTTTTGGAAAATGGATGTTTGTGTAGTTACATTTGCAAGGCCTTTCTTCACATTCTGTGTCATAGGATCCAGAATAAAAACCTTTCTGGATAGTGGCACATAAAATATGAATCAATTTCCAATCCTTCACATCATTAGTATGGAACTCAAAAAAGAGACCAAGAACCATTCTAGTGCTGACAAAGGGTAGAAATGTCACTGGTGTTGGAAATCTTAGATATATCATGAGTCATAACTGAGCATTTGTCGGTGCCATCACTGCAATCCTGTTGCATGAAAAAAGCCATTATCATGGCCCAAAACCCCAATCATGACTGGAAACACAGTTTCAATAGCCCTCCTCAGACCATCACATGGGCTGCCAGGTTTTGTCCATGGACTGGATGTGTTCCTTGGCTTTCATCCTCAGTGCTGCAATGCTGGAGCTCCTCTGGTCCACGTCCTCCATTGGGTACTTGTCGGTGAATGGACCGGAACACTGGTACGGGGGAGGTGCCATGGACTGCATCCCCTGGCCCATGGGTAGAGGGCTGTTGAGGAAGCTGTGGCTGGGGTAGCCACCCTGCAGGCCCTGGCCTGGGCCCATGAAGCCCGGGATGCTGTGAACTGGGGTGGCGCTGGACAGAGGGGAGGTCAGCCAGGGGTCCAGGGGGAGGGCGTTGCTCATGGGCCCCATGTTGCTGTGCATGGGCGGCCGGTTGAAGGAGAGCATGGGCGAGTCATGCAGCTTCATAGTGCTGGCATCCATCTTCTCCTGGCGCCTCCATTTGGCTCTGCGGTTCTGGAACCATACCTAGAGGAAGGCAGAGGGTTTGGATTTATGGTCCAGAGTATTTACAGCACAGATCATTCCAACTGGTGCCAAATGGGTTTAGAATAGTGCTTTATCAAGCTACCTATTTTGGTTTCTTTGTCTCCCCATAAATAAAGAATAATTGAATTGAATTGTTCCGAGACCTTCAGTGTTGTCCTTGTTTTGACCTGCTCTAAGACTTAGCCCCTTTGCGCTGCTGTCTTGCACCTTTTTTGGGCTGTCCCTTGAGAACCCGGGACCTGAGCCATTGTCAGCAAGGCTTGGACAGTGACACTTGTCTTAATTGAAAGTTTGGTACCTACTGGAGTCTCAGAGCACCTATGGGCATAATCTGCTGATGTGGAGCATGTTCAAGCCCTACAGTAAAACGTCATCCCTCAGCAGTTGAAGTCCATAACATCAATGTTTTGACTGTATCCGTCTCTATTCATATAAACCATCTAAATAAATAATCATCAACATATTGAGAGATGGTATTTCTTGAATGGTCAGTATTTTGGATTTCTACATTTTGTTGGATTGGAAAAATAAGCAATTTGCCAATTGTAATGCGTTCCATTCAATAGCCCCGGGGGCTTCGTGAACAACCGCTATTGTTGTATTTACAGCACAGAGTATTTTAACTGTATTCATCCAGACCTACTGTGTGATTTTGCCCTGCTTTAAGACTTTGCCCTTTTTTCTGCACTCTGCCCTGCTAAGACAACCTTCTTATGTCTGCCCTCAGACAACCAGAGACCTGAGCTAGTGTGTGCAGGACACAGCTTACTTTGTTACTTGTCTGTATTTATAGTGTAACGCATGCTGTGAGTGACCTTGAAGCTCCTGAGAATCTAGAAATCTGCCCAACAGTAAAGATGTCCTATCGTCACTCACCATTATCATCTAAAGATTCGGAGAAGGTATTTCTGACCCACTAAGGCTTTTCATTAGAAAACATAAGCCATTTAACCATTGTATTAATCTGCTGATGTAAAAAGGGCTTTATAAATACATTTGATTGATGATTGATATTCAGCTCCAATCAATTTACCTGGGGGCTGAATTCACATTGGATCAAGGTTGTACCTGATCAGAGGTGTTAGTATGTGAGTACACTCTTAGTCACAATGATTGGCTAGAAAGTCAGAGGAGTTGACTAGAGCACAGCACCAGTAAAAGTGGTGGTGGACAAACCTACCTGAACTCTGACTTCAGGCAGGTTAACCTTCATGGCCAGCTCCTCGCGGCTGTACACGTCGGGGTAGTGGGACTTCTCGAAGGCACGCTCCAGCTCATGCAGCTGGTATGTGGTGAATGTGGTGCGGTTGCGTCGGTGCTTCTTCTTGGGCTGCTCTTCCTCGTAGGGCTCCGGACTCTTCCCTCCGTTGCTATCCACACTCTTCCTCAGATCACTCATTTCCCCATCACACTTGTCAGAGTACAGACCTGAATCTGTAGAGCCCATAGCGAGAGAGAGAAGAGATTCACATTAGATTAATCCATTAACAAAGTTACTTTGACTCCTTTTGATTTAACCAAACAAGCTTCTTTGGCTTTCTTTGTAAAGGTAAGTTGTTTTTGAAGCTTTACGTAGTTAAGTATCATTAGCTTGTTAGACAACTGTTGGTTTTAGGCTCTCCTATCATCAATAGCCATATGTTATGTCTAATCAACATGTCTGTCTTAGCTAGACAGGGATCCTTCACAATTAATCACGTGAATTAAAGGCCAATGTGAATGAAAAATCATTTAAATGGAAAAGAGGAAAAAGAGCTGTTGAAGAGAAAAGCTGAAAACATGGAATATTCAAATGAGCTCCACAACCCCTTAATAACCTGACCAGTTTGTTCTGAAAACTTCCCAGGACCGCACACATTTGACACCTGCAACAATAGGCTACTGTAGGTCAATAAAGCTGAAGTTTATTGTCTTACTCTATGCATGCAAACTAAAGACATGTTGATTGTCCTTCTGCCTTGTAACGAAGCATACATGAACAGCACACACAGCGCTTACTTGCTAAGGCTTTCACTGCAGGTTTCCACTAATCCTCAGAGGGAAGCAGATGCAGCCTGTTAATTCCTTTGATAGCTTCCATGTATACTGAACTCTAATCTACGTAGGACCTTTATTTGTATCAGGAAAATACTGTAAACAGTACAAGGAAAGGGTAAAGCCATAAAACGCTGTCAACGTGGCTGTTGAATTAGCATTATCCAAAGGGTAATCAAATTAAATTGGGCACAAAGATGACCATCAGATCAGTTGCTCTGTCTACGCATCTGCCATCATAGCAGTTATCTGTGCACTAGTCCTGTACGGTATAATTCATTATTGGTAAACACATTATCTATTGGGACACTTCAAAATGATAGCTTTTATTGATTTTAATACTACTTCATAATGGTAACATTACTCTCTTGTCAATTCTGTAATTTGCCTCTCACATAAAAGTAATAGTGTGTCAGTTTGGGTTGGTATTGTGGGTGATATTCATTACCAGTTCCCATTGACCACATAACTTTATAGCACATGGAGGGATAGGAACTCTTTTGATGCTTCACTTTACAGCAGTGGTATTCAAACTTTTTCGCCAGAATTTCTGGGAACCCTATTTTTTTCCCAATAATTTCTTGAGACCTCACCCCAACCCCAATATAATGACACAATCTTAAAAATCTGTACATTTCGATTACATTTTCATCTTTTCTCAAATTGAAAAGAAACCAATGAATACGTTTACTCAATATGTTTTTTCTTCTAATTATCTTTCTCAAAAACGTTTGTATATTGTCCCGCACAATAATCTGTACTTTTTGTTTAAAACATGTATTTATTTTTGGCAACCAGGTCGCGACCCCAACTATGAATACCATTACTTTACAGTGCTTAGCAAAAATAATAATAATAATAATAATAATAATAATAATAATATGCCATTTAGCAGACGCTTTTATCCAAAGCGACTTACAGTCATAACTTGATGAAAGAAACTTTCTTGCACAATCACCAAACTAAATATGGCTAGCCCAGCCCAGTTCAAACCCATGATGAGTAGGAACTAACAAACCCAAACCTTGCTAAATGGATCTTCATATCAAACCAGTGCTTGATAGAATCAGGACAGAAAGCCATCAAAACCTTCAATTCCCAGACAGGGGCAGCTAGGAGGATTTTGGGGTCCATTGATCTATCTCTCATTAACAGCCTATGACAATGCCCATAGTGACACAATGGAGGGGTCAGGCTGGGTTCAGTGACCAGCTCCCTGCCTGTCAGCCTGTCGGAACCACCCGTCTAAAGACCTCGACATGTTTACAGTCCAGCAGAAAACCTCAATGTGGAGGGGACAAAGTAATGCGATGTAGTACAAAATGCCCATTCAGACGGAACAGGGATGACTAACAAGTTAGTTATGTGTTAAGGACATGTAAATCAGTGCTGAATACTAAGTGGAAACAAACAATAATGTAGCCATTGCTGTTCCACTGGTAGAACAGTGCTTATGATCATATTTTATAATAACCAACACTGTCATAAGACACTTCCAATTACTTTGTAATTTCATGAGTCATCAAATGCTGGTTTGTGCTACGTGTTTCAATAAACCTTTTGTTTTTATGACCCCATAGATAGACCCAGGATGTAAAAACTACCACAGATTAAAAAATATCCCATTTTATGCAGAGATGAAATGAAACTGCACCACTGTAAAATCTCATCTGTGTCCAAGAGAAGATTAGGGGAATTCCACAAGGGGATGGGATTTGGGACGAAACCCCCTCACCATCTTGTTTTATGATTTATCTCTCAATCTCAGCATGATTTCACAGTATTTACAAGGTACAGACACATGTCATCTACTGCCCCCCATAGAGATACAATGTAATGTTCTATTTATTTATGTGAGCTGTTGAGAAATGACCCGGACTCTCTGCAAGGCTACAACCAATGCAGCCATTGAGGTCATCGTCGCCTCAACGCATTGATGCAATGGAAATAATCAAGTCTTAATGACTTAAGTAAAGCCGCTAATCACTAAAAGACAAAGTGAAGTGTGCTAGTTCAAGCCTCATAGACAGAACCCTCGGACACAA
Source organism: Coregonus lavaretus (assembly GCF_964263955.1). NCBI lineage: Eukaryota > Metazoa > Chordata > Actinopteri > Salmoniformes > Salmonidae > Coregonus > Coregonus lavaretus. The sequence goes on along the minus strand of NC_139993.1, from coordinate 32,762,727 downwards.
TTTGTGGTCCACTTAATTAAATGTTGGTATGAAAGTTTAGAATTATATGAGAAATACACCTCATCATGTATTTGTTTGATGTTTTCCCTTGCCATTGATTGTGTGTTTTAATCCAGCGCTTTATGTCTGTAATGTGTCTTTTGTGACAGTAAAATGTCCCCCTTGGTTATCAACACAGTACATTTCATGCAACCAATCTTCCGTCTCCTTGGCCTCATACTGCTCTAGCTGCTTCCTACATGCAGCATGTTCCTATCAGATGCAGGAAAGCTTGCAGTGAGAGGGCTCGCTTGATAACTTATGAACACCAGCAAAGCGCTAATCAATGTGTCTTAATGTGTTTTGGCCTCAAACGTATACTGTACATCTAAACAGTGTGCTGGCCCTAAATGCCCCAGAATCAGAACAGTGATTTACAGTATGTCCAGTGTAGTGTTGATCTCACACTTAAGAGACTCACCATGGTAGGACTGCTGCTCTGAGAGGTGCCCATAGGGATGTGATGGGTCCTGCTTCCCAGGGTCCCCCAGGTCATCCACGCCCACTTTGTGGGGCCCTGGGCCCCCAGATGGGCTGAGCAGGGGGTCCTGGTCTTTGCTGAAGCCCAGGATGACATCAATGCTGTGGACGCGGCCGCCCATTGCCGTCCCCCCTCCTTTCACCATCTCGTGGAAGTTACTGGGCGAGAGGCAGCTGTCGTCCACCATGCTCATGGTATCCAGTGATAAATGCATTTGAACGTTTGGACACTCTCTCTATCCTTTAGCAGGGAAAAGTAGACTTGGCTCTACTTTGTGAAGGAACAGGTCCAATGATGAGTTTTAAAGAGATGTCCTCCACAAGTTCTGTGCACCTGCAAAACAAAGTCAAAGTCATCACATGATCAGAAGCCAGTCTTGAGTCTTTGCCATTTAGTAGAGCCACATTAAAATTCTCAAACACTCTCATATACTACTAGTACTACCTACCACTACTATAACATTATTATAATATATCAATAATTGTATTAACATAATCTATTCAATATCAACAAAATATCAGCAAACATTTTTGGGGGGCTAAATCAGAGCAATAGTTAAAGAGTTTTATGGTATGTGTGTTGTCTATCAGAATATGGATCTGTCGCTGAGGTTTATCTTTTAATGAGCCATGATATAATTATTCAATTAATCAAAAGCGGATAATAAAAGACAGAGCCTCTTTATTCTATTGCATAAACTCATTACCAAGCATATTGAGTGCAATGAAATAAATTGATAGGCATGTGATAGATGTGATAGACTTTACTATATTATACAGTATTAACATAAAATAAAATAAAACCAATCTGTATTTGTATATATTATGGATCCCCGTTAGCTGCTGCCAAGGCAGCACCTACTCTTCCTGGGGTCCAGCAAAAAGTAAGGCAATACCATTTTTAAACATTAAAATAAATGTTACAACAGATTTCAAAATACAATAAGTGTGTGACCTCCGGCCACTACTCTACTACAACACACAATCCAGGTGTACGTGTGTGTATAGTGTGTATGTTATGTGTGTTTGTATGTGTGTGTTTGTACCTGTGTGTGTGACTCTTCACAGTCCTCGCTGTTCCATAAGGTGTATTTTTTATCTGTTATTTAAATCTGATTTTACTGCTTGCGTGAGTTACTTGATGTGGAATAGAGTTCCATGTAGCCATGACTCTATGTAGTACCGTGCGCCTCCCATAGTCTGTTCTGGACTTGGGGACTGTGAAGAGACCTCTGGTGGCATGTCTTGTGGGTGTCCGAGCTGTGTGCTAGTAGTTTAAACAGACAGCTTGGTGCATTCAACATGTCAATACTTCTTACAAAAACAAGTAGTGATGAGGTCAATCTCTCCTCCACTTTGAGCCATGAGAGATTGACATGCATATTATTAATGTTAGGTCTACGTGTACATTTAAGGGCCAGCCATGCTGCCCTGTTCTGGGCCAGTTGTAATTTTCCCAAATCCCTCTTTGTGGCACCTGACCACATGACTGGGCAGTAGTCCAGGTGCGACAAAACTAGGGCCTGTAGGACCTGCCTTGTTGATATTGTTGTTAATCAAAGGCCAGTTGATAAATTGCTTTCTGAAATATCTTATTTACATAGCTATAATTAACACGTTTATAATAAGACAGACAGGCCCACACCTTGAAGTTTAGGACAAAAGTTAAATTTGACAGAAAAAAAAGCTTTGGGGCAAAATCTTGGTATAACATGAACTTATAAAATATTAACCATAAAATTGTAATACATAGCTTTATACAGTAGAGGTAAGAAACCCTTTACTGAATAAATATACAATACTTAAATGGACCAAATGTGAAATGAACAAAATGTAATCTTGCTCTAAATATTAGACATTTGCATAGTTGTATTGTATTGTACTGTGTTGTATTGTATTGTATTCTATTGTATTCAATATAATATAGTTGAATGATATTCAAGAGCACATGTTTAAGCTCTAGGCATATCATTGTTGTATTAAAATATACAACGTACAATGCATAGTCCTTAAAATGTAGAATCTTTGTCTTTTATATTTCACTGATACTGTAAAATAATTATATACTTTGTAGAAAACAACAATGGTTTCCAATACTAACAACATTCTCACTTTCACTGTCCATCTCCTCAGATTTAAATATAGACACATTGTTAGACGAAGATTAATAAAACATTAACCTTTCTTTTATAGTTGCCTAAATGTCACAAAAAGGGAAAGAGTAATAGCGGTTTGAACCTACCTTTGAAGAAATTACGTGCTGAGCGCATGAAGTTGAACTGTCAATATTCCACCTGTTTCCTCCAACACTTCACTTCAACTACTGAGGTAGTTCACGCCCCTTGTCCGGCTGCTGCACACCAAAGCCGCACAAATCTCAATCTCTGTCTATTTTACCTTGCATCCTCTCTAGCCTTTCTTCAAAAACAATGTGCGTAATACGCTGAAAAACACAACAAAAAGTGTGTGCACAAAACAAGCTTGACAACTAATGTGGTTTTGTTGCAGGCTATAGTCTTTTCAAAGTGCAGAGAGAGAGAGTTGCCTAGTGCTGGTGCTGGTGAATGGAAATAAAATGAGCGGATTAAAGAGGTTATTAATTGGAATCCTTCCCCTTTAAGAATGATTGACAGTTGTTTTCTAGTCAAGTAATTGCACTAAATGTAGCTTACATTCACCCCACAGGAGGAGGTTGGGGCTAATGAAGCCATGACAAGACTTTCTTTCAGAAATCTATTGTTTTAAAGACAAAGGTCTGACTGAAAGTTTTCACTAATCCCCTCATTATTCCAGAGAAAGACTACATAAAAACTCTGGTAGGGACAATTTATACACAGAGCATGAGAATGAAGAGCAGCATGAACTCATGTTGACACATTTTATGTATTTATTGAAAAGCTTTTAATTTCGATTTGAAAAAGTAAATATTGATTTCAAATATTATAGATTTAAAAAAATGTTTTAATATTCAACTTAAATCAGAAGTGAATGTAAATATCCAGGTACAACTTATTTAAAATGTATTTTTGCAACCTGAAAAGTGACAGATAATATAATTAGCAATATTTATTTCACATCAGTTTATTTGTTTGCAATAGAAAAACAGAAAATCAAATGACAGTCATCAGCATGGACCTTTTACTTCTTGAGGCAATTAGCATAGCAAGTAGTAAATTAAGCAATGACCCATCACTAATGAGGGGAATTAAACATGAGGGAAAACTAATGCAATTAAATTCAATTAACGCTTACAATCAAAATACACAGCCAGGGGACACAGTGTTAATAAATATGCCTAACTTGGAGAGAGGTTAAAAACACTAAATGAAAATGTACCTCAATTAACAAATAGTCATGTAACAAATAATGTTTTCAAATAATACACTGGATGTATTACATTAATACACTGGATGTGGTCATACCGAACTTGTAAAACATCAAAATATACACATCTATAACACACCTATGTAATGAGACATAATTAACATAAGGTAACATGTTTACAAACTGTAGCTACAAAATGTATGATGGCTGGCGGACATAATCTGTCCAATAAAGAAAATAAACAATTAGTGACCAGATCAATTCAAGAGGAGTGATCTCAGGCCTGTTTAACAGCTCATTAAGGATTTAACCCAAATTGTGTCAATTGGCTTGGACTAATTGTTGCAAGTGTTCATTACATGATCATATCATGGTCAATCCACATATATTAAATCACTATGACACATAGATACAATGAATAGAATATCTTCACATAACGCTATTTTAATCAATTTTCTGTGGTTTATTTTAATAAAATGTGGAATCAAAGTGATAATGGATAAGCACTCAAAATTAAGATTAGCATATGACTAAAAAGGTTATAAAATACATTAAACAAAAACAATGACATTATTAACTGGAGTAAAATAATTAACATAGGTCCATCTATAACGTTTTGCCACATAAACATGTTCCTGTGTCTCTGGGGGTATTTGGGAGGAAGTTGATGCTTTAAGAGAGTATTTGCACCAGTTGGCCACTCTGAAGCCTTGGCTGGGCTTGGAGAGGTAAGTGTCACAGAGATCAACACTGCCTTTAATGAGACTAAGGACTTCCAGAGATTTCCTCTGATCTGTATGGAAGACCAGAGAGGACGTGAATAAAACAAATAATTCCCTTGTTTTGTCGATATCACAAAATAATTGTATTGTGGTCACGACATAACAAAAGTTGTTTTGTTGAGATCACAAGATCATTTTCTCATGATCACGACATAACATAAGTTATTTTATAGCGATCACAAGATAAACTCTATAAATAGGAGTGGAGGTATTGATGACAGATTGACAGTACGGCTGAGGCGGCAGAGCCCATGGTGGATCAGTGCATCTGTTTTTATTTTGATCATGGATTAACACAGGCAGAAATTGTATTATGTCTGTCAGTTATAGATGGCTTCCAGTGTTGGCTCCAATACAATCCAATTTTAAAGACATGTAAAAGTTTGGTTGCACTACAATTTTAATTGGATTGAATGTGGAATGTTCAGTGCAAGAAAAGTTAACATTGAGGTCTGTGGTTGTAGACTACCAATGAAAGTTTACCAGACTACCAATAATAGTTTATTTTAATCTCTTTAATAGTTTAAACAGGAAGGTTGGCCTGTCAATAGCAGCAAAAATAAAGTCACAAACAACAATTAAAAAGTAGATCAGGAAGGTGAACCTCCGTCCCTGTCTCAAATCTCTGGAAGACTGAAACAGGTTTCCCTCAAGAATTTCCCTGTATTTAGCACCATCCATCATTCCTTCAATTCTGACCAGTTTCCCAGTCCCTGCCGATGAAAAACATCCCCACAGCATGATGCTGCCACCACCATGCTTCACTGTGGGGCTGGTGTTCTTAGGGTGATGAGAGGTTTTGCGTTTGCACCAGACATAGCGTTATCCTTGATGGCCAAAAAGCTCCATTTTATCCCCATTGTACCTTCTTCCATATGTTTGGAGAGTCTCCCACATGCCTTTTGGCGAACACCAAACATGTTTGCTTATTTTTTTCTTTAAGCAATGGCGTTTTTCTGGCCACTCTTCTGTAAAGCCCAGCTCTGTGGAGTGTACGGCTTAAAGTGGTCCTATGGACAGATACTCCAATCTCCGCTGTGGAGCTTTGCAGCTCCTTCAGGGTTATCTTTGGTCTCTTTGTTGCCTCTCTGATTAATGCCCTCCTTGCCTGGTCCGTAAGTTTTGGTGGGAGACCCTCTCTTGGCAGGTTTGTTATGGTGCCATATTCTTTCAATTTTTTTATAATGGATTTAATGGTGCTCCGTGGGATGTTCAAAGTTTTGGATATTTTTTTATAACCCAACCCTGATCTGTACTTCTCCACAACTTTGTCCCTGACCTGTTTGGAGAGCTCCTTGGTCTTCATGGTGCCGCTTGCTTTATGGTGCCCCTTGCTTAGTGGTGTTGCAGACTCTGGGGCCTTTCAGAACAGGTGTATATATACTGAGATCATGTGACAGATGATGTGACACTTAGATTGCACACAGGTGGACTTTATTTAACTAATTATGTGACTTCTGAAGGTAATTGGTTGCACCAGATCTTATTTAGGGGCTTCATAGCAAAGGTGTGAATACATATGCAGGCACCACTTTTCCGTTATTTATTTTTTTAGAATTTTTTGAAACAAGTAATTTTTTTAATTTCTCTTCACCAATTTGGAATTTTCACCAGTATGTCCATTACATGAAATCCAAATAAAAATCCATTTAAATTACAGGTTGTAATGCAACAAAATAGGAAAAACGCCAAGGGGGATGAATACTTTTGCAAGGCACTGTAGTTGAAATTTGGTCCGTCCGCCCTGGCCTTGATTTCAACGTCCACAGATGTCGTTTTTTTATCTGGACCAGACTTGATTTAGCCCAAACATAGACGTCTATAATTGGTTCAGATTTGGTCCATTTCGGACTGGCCTTGATTTCAACGTCCACAGCCATCCAGACCAGACTTAATTTGGCCCAACATGGACGTCTATGATCGGTTCAGATTTGATCTGGTCCGGATCGGACCAAATCTGAACCAATCATAGACGTCTATGTTTCACATGTTTAGACAGCATGTACAGTACAGGATCGGACCGACCAAATTTGGTCTTGTTTTGGGGCGGAGCTCATTTGAATAATACCCAGTGTGCTTTGCAAGTGATCATTTTTTCACATTTACATTTTGGTCATTTAGCAGACACCCTTATCCAGAGCGATTTACAGGCAGTTCATTCAACTAAGGTAGATAAACAACCATATATCAAAGTCATAGCAACAACAAAAAAAACCTGTAACCGTTACTGAGAATGTTATTGTAGTTGAAGTCTTCTGTTGTTGTTTTTTCTGTTGTTCAGAAAACTTTAAACATGATCACTGCAAGTTCTAATGCTTTATAAGTGCATGTGACAGATGGTAGCAATAATAAATATTCCTTACTGCAATCTTGAGTTGGCACCATGTTCCTATTTTAATTGGAATCAAAACGTGTCAATGTGATATAATGCTTTCTTCATTGACATGAAGAGATAAGTGGGGTCTGAAATTATTGCCACCCTTGATAAAGATTAGCAATAATGACTGTATAAAATAAATAATTCAAATAATGAGCTATATTGTATGCTAATAAAAATTGGAAATTTGTATATTAATACAATTTCTCAGAGAAAGATAATTGTTTAACAAGTAATAATATTTTTTCCTCAAAAACGTAGGGGTCAAAATTATTGACGCCCCTAAATATTCTTATAAATAAACTAGTCAAAAATGTAGTATTTGTTCACATATTCCTAGCATGCAATGACTACATCAAGCTTGTGACTCTACAAACTTGTTGGATACATTTGTAGTTCAGTTTGGTTGTGTTTCAGATTATTTTGTGCCCAATACAAATGAATGGTAAGTAATGTATTGTGTCATTTTGGAGTAACTTTTATTGCAAATAAGAATAGAATATGACTCTCTAACTTTCTCACTCATCATTATTCACGATTCATTCAGGATTATCCGTAATCATGGTAGCATCCACATTAATGTAGAAGTGTTTAGAAACATATTCTATTCTTATTTGCAATAGAAGAGATAAGAAAGTAGTTGCAACATTATTATGCAACACCGGTGCAACAACAACAACAACAATGTTCAGTGCCCTGTTGAATATTAGCCAGCCCAGGGCACTTACAGTATAGACACACAAATCTAATGTATCTTTTGACCTTGAAGGACAAGCTTATCTGAGGATGAGATGACTAGAGAAACCAACAAGCCTCACCATGGTCCTGTTAATCTGAGGAGATGTGGCCATCAGAGACTGGGAGCTCACGCTTAATGTCTTAATGACATCAAGAAATTACCTATTACACAAAGCAGATTGACTAGACAGGTGTCCTATGTTACCTATCCAAATTGTAAATGTAAAGCATGGTTCTTCTAGGAACAGGCTTAGTATCCTCCAGAGACTTCTGCAGAACTACAGATGGTGAAAAGACTAGATGTTGGAAACTTGAGAATCACGTTGGAGGTCAAGATTTCACCTTCAACATGGGCTTTGTTACAGTACAAATCTGACCATCTTCTTCACAATGCACAGTAGCCATTTTGTTGGATGATCATTGTAGTGGGGTGTGTTTGCAGCTTGCAGGTATAGTCATGAGAATGTGTTGACCTGCTCTCTTTAACGAGACCTGCATTCTGCAGAACATGATCATGATGCAGGTTTCTGAGGGTTTTCAAAAACCTGAAGGTTGCAGGTTTGATCATAACTTGAGTATGTTTGTGTTTGATATATACCATGATGAAGACAGCTTGTCTTTCGAAATGTTGGTTATTAAATTATTGAGTGTGAGGCTCTCCTTTTCTTTTTCAGGTGTTTGATATATAACCAGCTAGCATCTGGAATGGCCCACCAGCAATATGTGTCACCTCTTTGCACCTGTGTTTACAGGTGAGAGTGGCCTTGCCCAGTGAAATGTGGCACTATTGTTCTTAGTGAAATGATACCTTCATTCCAGGAAGGAATCACCCTGTTGATGAGAAGTGTTTCAGGAAACCCCCAGCAGATTATGCTCATTAGGGCTGCTGAACGACACAGGGCAAGGCACCACATGTGTGGACAGGTATGGACATGCTGCAGACTGCAGGCATTATTTCCTGGCAACGTCCAGAGGGTTGAGGCCAAGAGGATGATATGGAAATCCCTGGATCACCTGATAAGCACCTTAACCTTAAGAAACATGGTGACAACGCTACTATGTGCCATCTTAATCATGTTAAACATATTGCTGAACATATTTATATTGTTCATGATCATATCCATATCATGATATGATAGGTAGATTACAGTTACAGATTTGACTTCTCAGTTTAGCCTACACATATACAGTTGAAGTCGGAAGTTTACATACACCTTAGCCAAATACATTTAAACTCAACTTTTCACAATTCCTGACATTTAATCCTAGTAAAAATTCCCTGTCTTAGCTCAGTTAGGATCACCACTTCATTTTAAGAATGTGAAATGTCAGAATAATATTTATTTCAGCTTTTATTTCTTTCGTCACATTCCCAGTTGGTCAGAAGTTTACATACACTCAATTATATTTGGTAGCATTGCCTTTCAATTGTTTAACTTGGGTCAAACGTTTCGGGTAGCCTTCCACAAGCTTCCCACAATAAGTTGGGTGAATTTTGGCCCATTCCTCCTGACAGAGCTGGTGTAACTGAGTCAGGTTTGTAGGCCTCCTTGTTCGCACACGCTTTTTCAGTTCTGCCCACAAACTTTCTATAGGATTGAGGTCAGGGCTTTGTGATGGCCACTCCAATACCTAGACTTTGTTGTCCTTAAGCCATTTTGCCACAACTTTGGAAGTATGCTTGGGGTCATTGTCCATTTGGAAGACCCATTTGCGACCAAGCTTTAACTTCCTGACTGATATCTTGAGATGTTGCTTCAATATATCCACATAATTTTCCTTCCTCATGATGCCATCTATTTTGTGAAGTGCACCAGTCCCTCCTGTAGCAAAGCACCCCAACAGCATGATGCTGCCACCCCCGTGCTTCACGGTTGGGATGGTGTTCTTCGGCTTGCAAGCAACCCCCTTTTTCCTCCAAACATAACGATGGTCATTATGGCCAAACCGTTCTAGTTTTGTTTCATCAGACCAGAGGGCATTTCTCAAAAAAGTAAGATCTTTGTCCCCACGTGCAGTTGCAAAAGTCTGGCTTTTTATGGCGGTTTTGGAGCAGTGGCCTCTTCCCTGCTGAGCGGCCTTTCAGGTTATGTCGATATAGGACTTGTTTTACTGTGGATATAGATACTTTTGTACCTGTTTCCTCCAGCATCTTCACAAGGTCCTTTGCTGTTGTTCTGGGATTGATTTGCACTTTTCGCACCAAAGTACGTTAATCTCTAGGAGACAGAACGCGTCTCCATCCTGAGCGGTATGACGGCTGTGTGGTCCCATGGTGTTTATACTAACGTACTATTGTTTGTACAGATGAACGTGGTACCTTCAGGCGTTTGGATGAACCAGACTTGTGGAGGTCTACAATGATTTTTCGGAGGTCTTGGCTGATTTCTTTTGATTTTCCCATGATGTCAAGCAAAGAGGTACTGAGTTTGAAGGTAGGCCTTGAAATACATCCACAGGTACACCTCCAATCGACTCAAATGATGTCAATTAGCCTATCATAAGCTTCTAAAGCCATGACATCATTTTCTGGAATTTTCCAAGCTGTTTAAAGGCACAGTCAACTTAGTGTATGTAAACTTCTGACCCACTGGAATTGTGATACAGTGAATTATAAGTGAAATAATCTGTCTGTAAACAATTGTTGGAAAAATTACTTGTGTCATGCACTATATAGTTTGTTAACAAGAAATGTGTGGTGTGGTTGAAAAACGAGTTTTAATGACTCGACCTAAGTGTATGTAAACTTCCGACTTCAACTGTAGCCAGTGCTGTGAAGGAAATCAAATTGTCAAGCCTTTTTTACAAGAACCACCAGTTTAATGACTGTACTCTCTCTTCAAGTAAAACAAGCAGGTAATGATTGTGTGTGTGTGTGTGTGTATGTGTGTGTGTGTGTGTGTGTGTGGGGGGGGGGGGGGGGCTCAGTTATCTTATCATGTTAATACATTTTCGGTCCTTCCTCGCTTATTTCCTCATTATCCTAATTGAGTACAAATTGGTTAAGAAGGAGCAGCGCAGTTATCAAGCTGCTTAGTTTTATCAGATGACAATGTAAGTCCGCTTCATCCTATTATAGACAAAGCAGCTAACGCTTAAACGCGCTGTGTCAGCTTACTGAGGAGATGGATGGGGGATGGAGAGCTGGGTTGGCAGTGGAGGGGTGTAGAGGGGGTGAAGGGGGTGTGAGGCCAGGGGAAGTGCACGTGATACCCCCTCCAAGTCCCTCTCCTCAGGATTTAACACTTTAAGCATTTCCACGAAAACCCACTGTTGCTTAGACAGTATTTGGCTTGGCTTGTCCCTGAGCCCCATTCCCATCCAGCTTGGAGCCACCAACTTACAGAACTACCAAGAACCAGGAAAACTCCCCAATTAAAAGGTCAGCCTACGAACAGTACAGTCAACTCCTTACTGTAAAGGCAATGGGATTGGGGAAGCTTGGGATCCAGAGTAATTAAAGGGGCAATCTGTAGTTCCAACAACAACAAAGCAGAAACCCCGCCAGTGTCTTGGTAAATAGCTGAGGGATGTGGCTGGAAATTCATAGGCAGTGTTATGGATGCAAGGACTGACCATCCATGAGATCAAAATTATAGTTTTAACCATGTTTTGAGGCTATAAAGTGTTTGTTTACAATTTCATAGTTTACAAACAAAGGAGTAGCACAAGCGTATATTTTGGGTTCTGATGGGGTAAGACAATTGAACTAAGCTCACGAGGAAAACTACATTACCAAAAGTATGTGGACACCTGCTTGTCGAACATCTCATTCCAAAATCATGGGCATTAATATGGAGTTGGTACCCCCTTTGCTGCTTTAACAGCCTTCACTCTTCTGGGGAGGCTTTCCACTAGATGTTGGAACATTGCTGCGGGGACTTGCTTCCATTCAGCCACAAGAGCATTAGTGAGGTCGGGCACTGATGTTGGGCAATTAGGCCTGGCTCGCAGTCAGCGTTCCAATTAATCCCAAAGGTGTTCGATGGGTTTGAGGTCAGGGCTCTGTGCAGGCCAGTCAACTTCTTCCACACCGATCTCGACAAACCATTTCTGTATGGACCTCACTTTGTGCAGGGGGGCATTGTCATGCTGAACAGGAAAGGGCCTTTCCCAAACTGTTGCCACAAAGTTGGAAGCACAGAATCGTCTAGAATGTCATTGTATGCTGTAGCGTTAAGATTTCCCTTCACTGGAACTAAGGGGCCTAGCCCGAACTATGAAAAACAGCCTCAGACCATTATTCCTCCTCCGCCAAACTTTACAGTTGTTGCTATGCATTGGGGCAGGTAGCGTTCTCCTGGCATCCGCCAAACCCAGATTCGTCCGTCGGACTGCCAGATGGTGAAGCGTGATTAATCACTCCAGAGAACGCGTTTCCACTGCTCCAGAGTCCAATGGTGGCAAGCTTTACACCACTCCAGCCGACGCTTGGCATTACACATGGTGATCTTAGGCTTGTGTGCAGCTGCTCGGCCATGGAAATTCATTTTATGAAGCTCCCGATGAGCAGTTCTTGTGCTGACGTTGCTTCCAGAGGCAGTTTAGAACTCGGTAGTGAGCGTTGCAAACGAGGACAGATGATTTGTACACGCTACACGTTTCAGCACTCTGCGTTCCCATTCTGTGAGCTTGTGTGGCCTACCACTTCCCGGCTGAGCCGTTGTTGCGCCTAGACTTTTCCCCTTCACAATAACAGCACTTACAGTTGACCGGGGCAGCTCTTGCAGTGCAGAAATTTGACGAACTGACTTGTTGGAAAGGTGGCATCCTATGATGGTGCCACGTTGAAAGTCACTGAGCTCTTCAGTACGGGCCATTCTACTGCCACTGTTTGTCTATGGAGATTGCATGGCTGTGTGCTCGATTTTATACACTTGTCAGCAACGGGTGCGGCTGAAATAGCCAAATCCACTAATTTGAAGGGGTGTCCACATACTTTTGTATATATAGTGTATTTACTGTTCTCAGATTTGTAATTAATAGATTTTTTGCAAAACGCTATATATCCATTGTTTTGCTGGAATGGAATGTTCGTATCCTGTATAGTTGACTGTGATATGTGGTTATCTCACCTTGCTATCTTATTAAGACTAAAATATCAAATGTAAATGTTTTACAAAAAGATTGCATATTGAATTATTTATCTAATTTGTTAAAAAATATATATTGATGTCACAAATGTATCAGTTGTACATTTCTTTATTTAAAAAAATTGTTATTTGACTGTGTAAAACCTAGCAGTACTACTTATTTCTCTGAGAGTGAGGCGGATATCGAGCATAAAAAAATTTCTGAAATTAAACCATCAACTGATAGATTTTAATAAAATATATGTCTCATTGAATAACCCCATGCCATGATTAGATAGTGAAAAAACACACCAATCTCTTTAATAATTTCTTTAAAGAATAAAAGCTAATTTACCAACATTTCTGAAAATGTATATATAGCGTTTTGGAATGAAACTCTTCAAATGTATTTGAACAGGGACTGCTGAACTGAAAGTTTAACTACTGTCCCCAAATTCCCTAAACCATGTTCTGTACATCTTACGGGTGGGTAAGAACATAGATACTAATAGTGCTTCCAAATCAGCACTGCAGAATGTAGAGCTCTTTCACCATGTTGCACCGCTAACTGATACAATCCGTTTCCATTAGCATTGCTACATGCTCTGAATATGCTAGCGAGGAGATTTTGGAGGTGGTTAAATAACCAGCAAACAAATAACAAAATTGTTTGGAGGAAATTACAACAGCCTAGGGAAGTTGAAAACTAGCTACAACTTTTTTTTTTATGAACAACTATTTTAAAATATTCGCTAATCCATTTCACTTCTTCCTATTGTTCAATAGGGTGTAAGGGAAAGGGACTGCCAATGTTAATGATCTAATTTAAGCAACTGATTAGTTCAACTACTCCATGCTTAAAACTAGAACAGTATAATTTACAAATAATAATTTATTTGTATTTACTGAACAAAAATATAAACGCAACATGCAATAATTTCAATTATTTTACTGAGTTACAGTTCATATAAGGAAATTAGTCAATTGGATCTATAGATTTCACATGACTGGGCAGAGGCGGAGCCATGGGCAGGCCTAGGAGGGCATAGGGCCACCCACTTGGGAGCCAGGCCCAGCCAATCAGAATGAGTTGTTCCCCACAGCAGAAATAATCCTCAATTTCATCAGCTTTTCGGGTGGCAGGTCTCAGACAATCCCGCAGGTGAAGAAGCTGGATGTGGAGGTCCTGGGCTGGCATGGTTACACGTGGTCTGCGGTTGTGAGGGCGGTTGGATGTACTGCCAAATTCTATAAAACAATGTTGGAGGCGGCTTATGGTAGAGAAATGAACATTCAATTCTCTGGCAACAGCTCTGGTGGACAATCCTGCAGTCAGCATGCCAATTGCACGTTCCCTCAAAACTTGAGACATCTGTGGCATTGTGTTGTTTGACAAAACTGCACATTTTAGAGTGGCCTTTTATTGTCCCCAGCACAAGATGCACCTTTGTAATGATCATGCTGTTTAATCAGTTTCTTGATATGCCACACCTGTCAGGTGGATGGATTATATTGGCATGGGAGAAATGCTCACTAACAGGGATGTAAACAAATTTGTGGCCAAAATGTTAGAGTAATAAGCTTTTTGTGCGTATGGAACATTTTGGGGATCTTTTATTTCAGCTCATGAAACACTTTACATGTTGCGTTTATATTTTTGTTCAGTATATAGTATGGTGCCATACCAGAAGGACACTGTCACTAGATAAATACAAGATAAACACTTAACTGTTGCTTGTTGTCTGACCCATTTGACCTTCGCTGACATAGGATACCTCATCCACCCACACCAGTCTCTGCCTCAATGTAAATTAAACTGGTCTAATGAGCAAGCTGTAGACATATAGGCTTAGAAACATCCCCATGTTACTCCACAGATGGTTGTTTGTCAGTGTACAGTACTGTACCTAATGAAATCACAAATCTTTGTTTTCTGGTGTACAATTCCGCCTGTTTATCGATGTCATGGGTAATAAGTCATTTCTTGTGGGAGGCACGTTGAAAATATATGAAATATAATATATGCCATTTAGCAGACACTGTTACCCAAAGCTGTCATGCGGGCAAACATTTTCGTAAGGGTGGCCCCAGCAGGGATCAAACCCACAATCCTGGCATTGCAACCGCCATGCTCTATCAACTGAGCCACACAGGACCACTACTATTGTTTATAATAATGTCTTAATCACAACAATATAGATTGAGTGTTGGGGCTAGGACCGGGAGGTAAACAGTGCTGTGAAATATCCAGAGGCTAAATGCCATGTCACTGTTGGGCATTAAGTCACATATACATTTAAAGTGTATAAGTCAAGCCCCACCTATCTAAAACCGGCTTGTCCCTTCGTTGAACCATCACGAAATGGAGCATTCTATATTCTTTAATACCTGCAACGTGGTGTAATGTTACCTTAGCAGCTATTAACTCCCACTGATGCAGGTCTTATCCGCAAAGGGTGCAGTGTCACGCCTGATTAAATTAATCAATATTCAGTAAAGACTTTGATTAGTTTATCCAATTAGATGTGTTACTTCTTGGCCAGAACAAAAAGCATGCACCCACGCCGGCCCTTTGTGGATATGGCCTGCAACCCTTTCCCTTCGCGCACTGTGGGAGTCAGGATGCTCTCTAGCGCCACGCAGAGGTAAGAGCCTATGGCTGTTTCCACAGCGACTGGAGCCTGAACGTATGGGAATAACAATCCGTCCTTATCACTTAATCTGATACTCTTTAACGTCAGTAAGCCTGGGCTGCCCTGGAAAAGACTGACGTACATTGGCATTTCATCTGCTGCTTAGGTGCTTCATTTTGTCATTCAGATGCCTCTTCCGGCTCCCAGACTGTCTGACCCTCTGAAATAGCCACTGACATGATCTACACCACCTTAACCTTTCCTGACCCTTTGTTTCCAGGCTCTGATCCTATCCAACACTGGCTGTTACACTCTACTCACAAATCACCCAAATCATCAAGTACAGTAAGTAGCTAGCTCTTCAAGTCATTATCTATTTACTCATTGATACTAGTCTCCAAGTGTAGAGTGCTGTGTGGAGGCATTTGGCACAGTAGTACTATTGTAGAATCATGATTATCATCATAAGCTATATGTCACTGCTGACCACATGACCTGACCAGAGAGAACTCCATGACCTGATGAAAGTTTACACACCACTTATGTAACCATTACCCTGAAGCCTCTAAAGGGAGTCACTTAAAAGAGGCCAACAACACCAGCACTAATTCTGCCTGTAGCTTTAACAGAATTAAACCAAATCAAAATATTGATGTTATAGGGTGCTCCAGGAGCAGGCCATGTCATATTGCTTTGTATTCCATTTTTTAAATTGTTTATTTAACCTTTATTTAAGCAGGGAGTCCCATTGAGACCAACGTCAATTTTGCAAGGGAGCCCTTCCTCCTTTGCCTATTTGAAGGAGGAGTGACACCTCTAATCTTCATGTACATTTGAAAGCTGTAATTACATATGTCAGTCAAAAGCAGTGAAATTATGTAGATATTTGAAGGACCTTGCCCAACTTTTTTCTCTGCAAATCTTTAGACACAGACCTGAGTGTGTTCGGTAACACTTTACTTGACATCCAGCGTCATAACACATTATGACACGGTCATAACCATGTCATTATAGCTGACATAACCTGTCATAATATGGTCATAACACTGTCATGACCCACATATTTACATCTGTTGTGACATATTGCATTATTTTATGGCTGGTTATGACACCTACATAAGTGTCAAAACCCACATTTATTCAAATGTGTTTTTTCCCTGCCAAAAAGTTTCCTTTCGTTTGAAAGTTTGTTTCTTAAGTCCTTTGTTGTTGTTGTTGTAATTAATTATTTACAGACTGTTTTTTTTCATCATATTTTAAATAACTTGTAGAAAATACACTTTATGACACTGTCAAGAAGCAATATAATCATCCGGTGTCACTTTACTTGGACTAAGAAAATACACTTTATGACACTGTCAAGAAGCATCATGACCATCATAATCATATAAGCCAGATAGGTCTATCACCTACATGCCCATATGTCAGTCATCAGTCACAAAGAGGGTGTCTTGTTCTGCCGCTGAAATCTGTTCCTACATTCATCCCAGTCATCAGAATCAGAGCATTGGGGTAAGAGCATGTCTGACATCAATGTGTGCTCAATTACAATGATAATTTAATATGGTCAATTTCAGAAAATGTTATATAACATAAACATACTGTTGACAAGTAGGCTATGGTGTAATGGAATGTTTTGCCTTGTGTGGTACGTTTTGTGGGTTTTAACACTCCCTATGTGTCATAACCAGCCATAAAATAATGCAATATATGTCACAACAGGTCTAAATATATGTGTCATGACAGTGTTATAACCATATTATCAGGTTATGTCAGCTGTTATGACATATTATGACATGGTTATGACCGTATCATAACGTGTTATGACGCTGGGTGTCAAGTAAAGTGTTAGAGTGTTCAACTCATGACAGCTTCTGGGGATGATATTAATAATACAGTCTTTTAGAAGCTTCAGTTTGCCCATACAGGACTCAAATGCACAACCCTTGAGTTGCAAAACAGATTTAAGAGGCCATTACTGGGCCTCCGCAGTCCAATAAAATCGGACAAAGGACAAATCTGCATGTCTTAGAACTCTAGTTCACCAAGACTCAATCTCAATGTCATGACAACCAATCATGACCAAGAAGTGCACTAGAGAATAGGGGGTAATTTACATTTACATTTACATTTTAGTCATTTAGCAGACGCTCTTATCCAGAGCGACTTACAGTTTAGTGAATACACTTTTTTTTTTATACTGGCCCCCCGTGGGAATCAACCCCACAACCCTGGCATTGCAAACGCCATGCTCTATCAACTGAGCTACATCCCTGCCGGCCATTCCCTCCCCTACCCTGGACGACGCTGGGCCAATTGTGCGCCGCCCATGGGTCTCCCGGTCGCGGCCGGCTGCGACAGAGCCTGGATTCGACCCAGGATCTCTAGTGGCACAGTTAGCACTGCGATGCAGTGCCTTAGACCACTGCGCCACTCAGGAGCATTTGAGTCTTGGTAAAACAGGATCTCAGATTGTCTGTTATGATGGTGCTGGTCTGATCAATTCCTTCTGGACCGGCCTTATGGCCCTGGATTACAGGACCCACTCGGGGGGATTAGGCATGCAGGCCCAGATCAGAAGACATACACATACACAAAGATCAAAATCATGCCAAGAGCACTCCATCTTTCTTAATCTCTCACGGCATAATATAGGTCATAGGACGTGGGTTTAGGTCTTTAATAACATATTCTTTGTACAGTCGGTTTTTCATTCATCATTCCTTTCTATCTGTAGGATTTTGCATATCATTCCAAGAATTTGAGAAAATGTGTAATGTGACGGCCTATTTAAATTTACCCTAACATAAGATACTTTTTTTTTTTTAACCTGTTGGACACCATATAATTACAGTATACAGTATGTACCTCAACTGAGCATATTCAACATTAGTAGAAAGAATACACTTGCTGATGACTTTCAACTAAGTTATTAAAATAAGGTTATTTGCAGAGGGATAGGGTTCTACCAATAATCATTTTCATCTGAAGAACCCTTTTTGGAAGAAAAGGTTGATTCTTTGGAAGGCAAGACAGGTTCTACATAGAACTCTTCTGAATCTGAATCAGCTTTTTTATTGTATTTTTTTCTTTTAAATAGTGCCTGAGCATTAGTGTTTACCTCAGAGTATAAGCTGTAACCCTTTAGAGTTTAAATAGATAACGTTTTAAACTGTACATACAGTACATGTATATGGGAATATCTGTACACAGCAAATTGGCCAGTGTTACCTAGTGTAGATTTTTCAGTGTAACATTTCTAGAGTTGATTCAGGAGTTAAATTAAGTCTGTAAAGAGGTGGTGTAAAACCAAAGTGTTGGTGTTAATAAGCAGAAGTGAGTGTAATTGTGTAGTTGTTACTCTATGAAGAGTAAAACACTCAGAACCACACCCATCATTATCATATTTCCCAGCATACTCTATAGCAGGTTGATTTTTCGAATTGTTTGTTTCAATATCTGTGTTTTTGCATGTACATTGATTGATTTATCCAATGTTACACAAAGATAAATAACATACATTTTTCTAAACTAATTGAATCTTGTTCCAGTTTAGATGGTTTAGGTTGTCTCATTTGTCAATCTTCCATGCCAGTCATTCTGAATGTAGGTTGAAGGGGATTACAAATTCCAATTGTTAGATATACTCAATCTGGCTGTATTCCAATAGGAATTACACATCACTTTGCAAGCCAGCATAATGTGACATGCAGGCCTGATATGGCCTGTAAACCAGGAGTTTAACTAGGCCCCCCATGGCAAAATGTATAGAATTGCAGGAAGTTACCTTAAAAACGACAAAGATTTCTCTCTGCCCCATGGCAGAATTTGTAAAACCGCATGACATTTGGTAGAAAATTGCAAAATTGTATCTCCGCCCCATGGCAAAATCTATGCATAGTCACTTTACCCCTATCTATGCATAGTCATATTACCTTGAATAACCTGTACCCCCGCACATTGACTCGGTACCGGTACCCCCTGTATATAGCCTCATTATTGTTATTTTCATGTGTTACTTTATATTTTTTATTTTTTTAATGCACATTTTCTTATTTTCAAAAAAATCTGCATTGTTGGTTAAGGGCTTGTAAGTAAGCATTTCACGGTAAGGTGTTGTATTCGGCGCATGTGACCATATGTATATATATATATATATATATATATATATATATATATATATATACTTTTTTTTGCAGAAAACTTGCTTTAAAACTGCAAAAATGTCTCTACCGCATTTCGTTTTTAAATACCGTGATATGATATTCTGGCCAGAATTTAGGCCTGGCGATATGGCCAAAATATCATATCACGGTATATCTTTTTTTTAAATGACGGTATTTTATGTTTTTGAATAATAAAAGTTCTAAATTTGCTTTAAGAGTAGTGTGTGACCCTAGGGTGGCAACACATACATTCTAAGTGATTTCAATGGGTCATTCTCCATTCTGATTGTTTTATACTGTTACCAAAAAAAGTCAGCATTTTCATCAATTTCTGCATTTCCTGCACTCATTTTAGATCATTTCCACACTGCCAGGTAGGGCTGCACTATCTAGGCCTTATTTTTAACCAAATGTTGCAATTGCGATTTGACTTGCGATTTAAAGCAAAACACTTGGGTGAACTTTTTTAATCATGGAAATAGAATAACTATTCTAATTCTATAGTTATATAAGAAACACAAAATATGTGTAATTATAGAACGCTAATGGATTTATATTAAGAAGCAAAGTGAAAACAGCATCGTTGTCATCAACATTGTTGCAGATGCTGCACTAACCATGCAGACTAAATGCAAGTGTCTCATGGAGAGGCTCCGAGTGCCTCTCCTCCGCCGGCGATGTTTTGGGTCAGCCGCTGGAATCAGTTCAATTGCCCTGGGGAGAGCAATCAAAGGATCTGCTTCGGGAAAGTCGTGTTCCTGGTCGTAATGCTGGTGAGTTACCGCCGCTCTGATATCCAATAGTTTTTCCCGGCTGTATGTAGTGATACAAAACACTTTCTGAGCTAATAATGTAAAAAAAAGAATACATAAATAAACAAAATACTGCAAAGTTTCCTAAGAGCTAGTAGCAGGGCCGCCATGACTATCGCCCCGTAGCACTCACCCGTCATCATGAAGTGCTCTGAGAGACTAGTCAAGGATCATATCACCTCTACCATACCTGTCACCCTAGACCCACTTCCATTTGCTTACCGCCCCAATAGATCCACAGACGATGCAATCGCCATCACACTGCACACTGCCCTATCCCATCTGGACAAGAGGAATACCTATGTAAGAATGCTGTTCATTGACTGTAGCTCAGCATTCAACACCATAGTACCCTCCAAGCTCATCATTAAGCTTGAGGCCCTGGGTCTGAACCCCGCCCTGTGCAACTGGGTCCTGGACTTCCTGACGGGCCGCCCCCAGGTGGTGAAGGTAGGACACAACATCTCCACTTCGCTGATCCTCAACACTGGGGCCCCACAAGGGTGCATGCTCAGCCCCCTCCTGTACTCCCTGTTCACCCATCACTGCGTGGCTAAGCACGCCTCCAACTCAATCATCAAGTTTGCAGACGACACAACAGTAGTAGGCTTGATTACCAACAATGACGAGACAGCCTACAGGGAGGAGGTGAGGGCTCTGGGAGTGTGGTGCCAGGAAAATAACCTCTCACTCAACGTCAACAAAACAAAGGAGATGATCGTGGACATCAGGAAACAGCAGAGGGTGCACCCCCCTATCCACATTGACGGGACCGCAGTGGAGAAGGTGGAAAGCTTCAAGTTCCTTGGCGTACACATCACTGACAAACTGAAATGGTCCACCCACACAGACAGTGTGGTGAAGAAGGTGCAACAGAGCCTCTTCAACCTCAGGAGGCTGAAGAAATTTGGCTTGGCACCTAAAACCCTCACAAACTTTTACAGATGCACAATTGAGAGCATCCTGTCGGGCTGTATCACCGCCTGGTACGGCAACTGCACCGCCCACAACCACAGGGCTCACCAGAGGGTGGTGCGGTCTGCCGAACGCATTACCGGGGGCAAACTACCCGCCCTCCAGGACACCTACAGCACCCAATGTCACAGGAAGGCCAAAAAGATCATCAAGGACATCAGCCACCCGAGCCACTGCCTGTTCACCCCACTATCATCCAGAAGGCGAGGTCAGTACAGGTGCATCAAAGCTGGGACCAAGAGAATGAAAAACAGCTTCTATCTCAAGGCCATCAGACTGTTAAATAGCCATCACTAGCACATTACAGGCTGCTGCTGCCTATTGAAATCACTGGCCACTTTAAGAAATGGATCACTAGTCACTTTAATAATTGTACATATCTTGCATTACTCATCTCATATGTACAGTGGGGAGAACAAGTATTTGATACACTGCCGATTTTGCAGGTTTTCCTACTTACAAAGCATGTAGAGGTCTGTCATTTTTATCATAGGTACACTTAAACTGTGAGAGACGGAATCTAAAACAAAAATCCAGAAAATCACATTGTATGATTTTTAAGTAATTAATTTGCATTTTATTGCATGACATAAGTATTTGATCACCTACCAACCAGTAAGAATTCCAGCTCTCACAGACCTGTTAGTTTTTCTTTAAGAAGCCCTCCTGTTCTCCACTCATTACCTGTATTAACTGCACCTGTTTGAACTCGTTACCTGTATAAAAGACACCTGTCCACACACTCAATCAAACAGACTCCAACCTCTCCACAATGGCCAAGACCAGAGCTGTGTAAGGACATCAGGGATAAAATTGTAGACCTGCACAAGGCTGGGATGGGCTACAGGACAATAGGCAAGCAGCTTGGTGAGAAGGCAACAACTGTTGGCGCAATTAATAGAAAATGGAAGAAGTTCAAGATGACGGTCAATCACCCTCGGTCTGGGGCTCCATGCAAGACCTCACCTCGTTGGGCATCAATGATCATGAGGAAGGTGAGGGATCAGCCCAGAACTACACGGCAGGACCTGGTCAATGACCTGAAGAGAGCTGGGACCACAGTCTCAAAGAAAACCATTAGTAACACACTACGCCGTCATGGATTAAAATCCTGCAGCGCACGCAAGGTCCTGCTGCTCAAGCCAGCGCATGTCCAGGCCCGTCTGCCAATGACCATCTGGATGATCCAGAGGAGGAATGGGAGAAAGTCATGTGGTCTGATGAGACAAAAATAGAGCTTTTTGGTCTAAACTCCACTCGCCGTGTTTGGAGGAAGAAGAAGGATGAGTACAACCGCAAGAACACCATCCCAACCGTGAAGCATGGAGGTGGAAACATCATTCTTTGGGGATGCTTTTCTGCAAAGGGGACAGGACGACTGCACCGTATTGAGGGGAGGATGGATGGGGCCATGTATCGCGAGATCTTGGCCAACAACCTCCTTCCCTCAGTAAGAGCATTGAAGATGGGTCGTGGCTGGGTCTTCCAGCATGACAATGACCCGAAACACACAGCCAGGGAAACTAAGGAGTGGCTCCGTAAGAAGCATCTCAAGGTCCTTGAGTGGCCTAGCCAGTCTCCAGACCTGAACCCAATAGAAAATATTTGGAGGGAGCTGAAAGTCCGTATTGCCCAGCGACAGCCCCGAAACCTGAAGGATCTGGAGAAGGTCTGTATGGAGGAGTGGGCCAAAATCCCTGCTGCAGTGTGTGCAAACCTGGTCAAGACCTACAGGAAACGTATGATCTCTGTAATTGCAAACAAAGGTTTCTGTACCAAATATTAAGTTCTGCTTTTCTGATGTATCAAATACTTATGTCATGCAATAAAATGCAAATTAATTACTTAAAAATCATACAATGTGATTCTCTGGATTTTTGTTTTAGATTCCGTCTCTCACAGTTGAAGTGTACCTATGATAAAAATTACAGACCTCTACATGCTTTGTAAGTAGGAAAACCTGCAAAATCAGCAGTGTATCAAATACTTGTTCTCCCCACTGTATATACTGTATTCTATAATATTCTACTGTATCTTAGTCCATGCTGCTCTGTCATTGCTCGTCCATATATGAATATATTCTTAATTTCATTCCCTACTTAGATTTGTGTATTGGGTATATGTTGTGAAATTGTTAGATATTACTTGTTAGATATTACTGCACTGTCGGAGCTAGAACCACAAGCATTTCGCTACACCCGCAATGACATATGCTAAACACGTGTATGTGACAAATAAAATGTGATTTGATTTTTATTTGATTTGGTAGAGGATCAACAAATGCGCTCCTTGAGTGACTGGGCAGGGCTAGGTCTGTGTGGAAAGTGGCATGGAGAGAAAGGAGAGAGATGACTCAAGTAGCTAAGTAAACTATAAAACTGGACGTTACACACAGCGTATCACATTTAACAAACGAAACATTCAAATACCGTTATAGAAGGTAGAGTAAAAACCCAAACCTGTCCGTGCATCAATACAGGTATATCGTAAAATACGGTCTACAGCCCAGCCTGTAGACCGTAGAATTGGATGAAATGTGTTATAAAATAGCTAAATGTTCTCTTTGTCCCATGGCAAAGTTTGTACAACTGCAGAAAACTTGCTTTAAAATGGAAACATTTTCTTTAAGCCTTATGGCAAAATGTGTAGAATTGCAGGAATTTACCCCCATCAAGAGGGTAGCCACAAATCTCACTTAGGGCCCCTAAAAGGCCAGAGCCAGCTCTGGCTGCTTAAGCAGTGTTATTGTGTTACTGTGTCCAGCCTGTGTCCTCAGAGTGTAGCTAACTGATGTAAACCAAGGCACTGGGGCAGGAAGACTTCACTATCAACTGGCTCTCATCCTCATTAACAATCACACATGCCAGTAACCAAAGGACCCGAGGCCAGGTGAGCTTTGATTGGGTTCCGCAGGTTCTTTCGTAAAAGAAAAGCACCTGGAAATCCAGTAACTGACTCTCGGTTCACTATGTGTTAACTATTCTGTTTTGCCATCCTGATGAACTTGGAAGGGGATACCTTACTGACGTATCACTTCTCAGGAGCGTCATCTCACAGTTAGCTCTCAGCTCAACTTTCTCCTTCCATTTTGAGTCAGGCACAATAATTGTAAAAAAATAATAAAAAAAACTGCATCACAGACAAAAATATATACAGGATAAGTGGCTAAGTAAGTAAGTAATAAGCGCCTGAAAGGAACTTGTTATAAAATATCACTTTACCTAAAGCCATGCACTCAAGGAGAACTCACCCGGTATCTCACTCAATTTCATTCAACAGAGCATGGGGAGGGGATCAAAAATATTTCAGAGCAGCTTAGAGTGTCAAAAGAGCAGTCTCCATTTGAACTGTAAGCCTGGATTATAGGAGTCTGATAACTGTGTCTACTTCATTAGCAGCCAATAATGATACCAATGCCACTGGTTGTGGCCTGCTGCTTCTATAAGGCTCTGCTGGCAACCTAGGCCAGGCCAGGCATACTAGGCATCCAGGGGTTTTTCTCCATGTTGGCCCAACACTACTTATGGCCCAGTCTACCAGTTCCAGCACAGGCTTGGTCAACATTATCTTTATTTCCCAGTCAACTTCAGGTTAAGCTCAGCCTTGGCCACCATTATCGATGGGGTAGTCCAAGAGAGGCTTGGCCAACATAACTAATAATGACCCAGTTGACGACAAGACAAACACCAACATGGTCTCATTAGAATGTCCAAATAGTGGCATTTAAACACGCTTTCAAAATAAATAAAACGCCCCGTATCCACTCTGACCTCCACTCTAGCACCAGACTTCTCCGGTCTTATTTTATAGTAAGAACCATAACTATATATGTTTTATAGTGACATATGTAATATGTCACTTAAATGCAGAGCCGCCTCTAGCCTTATGGGGGCCCTAAGCAGACAAAACATTTTAGTGGCCTCCCTCTTGGCGGCGGAGAGAACATTTAGCAGTTTTAAAGCTAATTTCCTGCAATTCGGTCTTCACTTATGCCATGTTCAAATCAAATTTTATTGGCCACATGCGCCGAATACAACAGGTGTAGACATTACAGTGAAATGCTTACTTACAGCCCTTAACCAACAATGCATTAATTTTTTTATTTAAAAAAGTACAATAAAACAACAACAAAAAAGTGTTGAGAAAAAAAGAGCAAAGTAAAATAAAATAACAGTAGGGAGGCTATATATACAGGGGGGTACCGGTGCAGAGTCAATGTGCGGGGGCACTGGCTAGTTGAGGTAGTTGAGGTAATATGTACATGTGGGTAGAGTTAAAGTGACTATGCATAAATAATTAACAGAGTAGCAGCAGCGTAAAAGGATGGGGTGGGGGTGGGGGTGGGGGGGCAGTGCAAATAGTTTGGGTAGCCATGATTAGCTGTTCAGGAGTCTTATGGCTTGGGGGTAGAAGCTGTTGAGAAGTCTTTTGGACCTAGACTTGGCACTCCGGTACCGCTTGCCGTGCGGTAGCAGAGAGAACAGTCTATGACTAGGGTGGCTGGAGTCTTTGACAATTTTGAGGGCCTTCCTCTGACACCGCCTGGGATAGAGGTCCTGGATGGCAGGAAGCTTGGCCCCAGTGATGTACTGGGCCGTACGCACTACCCTCTGTAGTGCCTTGCGGTCGGAGGCCGAGCAGTTGCCATACCAGGCGGTGACGCAACCAGTCAGGATGCTCTCGATGGTGCAGCTGTAGAATTTTTTGAGGATCTGAGGACCCATGCCAAATCTTTTCAGTCTCCTGAGGGGGAATAGGCTTTGTCGTGCCCTCTTCACGACTGTCTTGGTGCGTTTGGACCATGATAGTTTGTTGGTGATGTGGACACCAAGGAACTTGAAGCTCTCAACCTGTTCCACTACAGCCCCGTCGATGAGAATGGGGGCGTGCTCAGTCCTCTTTTTTTTCCTGTAGTCCACAATCATCTCCTTTGTCTTGGTCACGTTGAGGGAGAGGTTGTTATCCTGGCACCACACGGCCAGGTCTCTGACCCCCTCCCTATAGGCTGTCTCATCGTTGTCGGTGATCAGGTCTACCACTGTTGTGTCGTCGGCAAACTTAATGATGGTGTTCATACGATACCTGGGTGACTAACAAAATCAATGGAGGCCCCCTGGGGGTCGGGGTCCCCCTGGCAGTTAGGGCCCCTGGGGACGTGCCCAGTAGGTAATTTAGCCATGAAGGTTTAGATTGCTGGCTAGACTTACTCACCTAGCAATCTTATAAAATGTTAGCGGACATGGGCTAATTGAGTGACTGTCAGTGACTGACATAAGAGAAAAACTGCTGATGCACTAACAAATTTTGAAATTGCACCTCGTTTATTCTACTCTGCTATCTCTCAACAGTAAGTTGAGACCCAGAGTTTTTTTTTTTTGTTGGTGGGGGCCGCAAGGCCCTACGAACAGTGTCTTCTGAGTATAAGACTACCTTCGGTGACATAGCTACTATAGTTAAACGTCAACATTCTAAAATATTTCTAATGAGATGGCTGTCAGAACATAGGTATTTCTATCGTAAACAATCTCCAATTTATTGTTGTTCTACAGTAGTGAGTTGGCAATGACTTGAGTGCATGAGAATGTGATCCAGTTGAATGAAAGTGGTTTCCAGGAATTTTACATCTACTGCACTGTACGGTACTGGTATTGGCCAATACTCTGTAGGGCTTCTCCTTAAATCACAGATGTACCAACCTTCAGACAATTCCTTCTTCAATACCCGTAGTCGTTCACCAGAAATAAGCCAAATGCCGCTTAAAAATGTTCCTATTTATTTTTTCATTATTTCTGGGAATATTTCATATCATCCATTAGAAGTTTTAGGGAAACAAAGCAACTCCACCCACAGGCCCTATGGTGATGTGATGGGAGCGGATCAGGACTCAATCTGGGGTTCATCCCATGGGTGAAAGACAAATACCAGGCTTACAAAGACTTAAAACTAATGACATCTTTAATTTGGGTTGTAACGTGACAACAATAATAAAATAAAAAGCTCTCCCCTCTCTAATCTGGGCTGAGTTAATCATGACTGCTTGAAGACAGGAGAACCTTGGTTGTTTTAGAGATAAGTCCCTTATATGCTCTACATTATTTAATATTTTTAATTGTAAACCCCGGATGCAGCATGTTTCTCTTCTTTGTAAATGTCCATTGTCCAAAAGTTACTGTTCAATCCGAGCACCCCCTTTGCTTTTAGGAACTGGATTTAATAAAAAAAATCCCTTTACACAGATAGATAGATCGACTAAGGCCTGATGAGTCACTGGTTTTATGGGAGTATAGGCCTACTACATTTATGGCAAATGAACTGAAAAGAAAATAGGATATTCCGTCCCAATCCCCTGTAGCTTCTCAGAGCTTGTACACAGACAAACTGTTGTCGGATTTGTAATTCCTTCCTAATATCAGCAATAACATTCAAGATTTCACATATTAAGCTCCGAGTCGCAGGGCATATTGCTGGACAATTACAGTCTGAAACAAGCAGATACGGATGATCTGGGATTTAATCCCGGATAAGCATTTTTCCTCTTTCCATCTCTCTCGCTCTCCCTCTCTCCTTTTCGCTCTCTGTCTCTTATGAAAGAAAAATAATGAACACATATTGGTAACACAAATAATATGTTACTCAGGATGGAAACAGAATTGGGGTGTGGAGATATGACGAGCTGAGCTGCTCCCTCTATTACCACATATAGAAATAAGTGTAAGGACTCTTCATTACAGTAGTTCATTCCATTAAAAAGAAACATAACATGCAGCAGAAGCGAACTCCTTCATCCGCTACTCTTTCGTCCGTGTGATGCTATAATACATTGAGTTTCCCGGGAAAGCTGTGAAGCGAGCGGTAACCACTTGGGTCCACCTGCCCAGGTTACTGTCCCTGCTCCAGGCAGCTCAAAACAAAGAACAATAGTTATTTGAATAGGATTATTAAAGTGACTTCAGCAGCCAGGGCCAGGGCTGTGTTTGGTCAGCTCTCTCTCCAGCTTCTCCTGTAGTTTATGGAAGGAGGGCCTCTTCCTGGGCTCAGCCTCCCAGCAGCACCTCATCAGGGCGTAGACACTGGGGGGACACTCCTCTGGAGCCTCCATACGGTAACCCTGCTCCACATGCTCCTTCACCTCCTTCAGAGACTGAGGAGGGAGACATAACGAGACAGATAGAAAAAGAGATGAGACATGAGATAATGTCATCCCCTCTTAAAGGGTCAGTTAACTTTTTAGTGGACACAAAATAAAAGGTCAAACATACAGCATTTAGTCTACATACTGTATTTGTATGTTAAATCTCCTGCATTAAACAAGTGCAGTATGAGTCACTCATTCTAATTATATGGTTAAACCACCACTAAGCATGCTTTAAGTCAGTCTAGCTGATCCCCCGCAGGCTGCCCATGCCATGTCCTCATATTCTCCCTGACCTGCCAGGCAAACAGGGATAGGGCTGGACAGGTACAAAGGATTGACAGTGAGACTATGTGTCACAGGAGAGTGCAAGTTCCATAATCTCTTCCCCCCCTTCATGTACAAACACACATACACACTCATGAACACACACACACTCTCTCACCCTCCTCACCCCACCCCCTCGTTCTTCTTTTTGGCTGGCTGCCAACAGGAGCGGTTGCCGTAGAAACGCGGCCTACAAGCACTAATCCTGGTTTATCCCTGCCATTATTACCTGCTTAGTGCCATTGCTTTGATTCTCCGCTTTACATACCTGTGTGGGGAGTAACTGAGACTCCCTGCAAACAGATAAAGCATGGATAAAGATAATTTTAAGAATGGAGTAAATAAATAATGTACCCTTCCATTTCTCTAGAGTTAACTGCCCTGTCAACACAGCATAGTTTGTTATCGGTGCTGCTTCACCAAGACTAAGGTGTTTTTCTTCAAATGAACACATATGGTGACAATGAGTGCCAATTAAAATGTAGTGCTAAAGAAACAGAGGTCTGGGACAGACTACAGTTTATGACCGCATCAGAAACCATGGGACAGAAATATGGTTAAAACCTATTCACAGGGGTCCTCTACTTGTACAACATAACTACACACAGTCAGACCAGAGCCAAGCTTATAAATCCCCTCATTTCCCTCGACTCCCATTCAGGAGAAATAAAATGAGTCTGGTGCAAATCCTTGTCCTGACACATTTACATGGCCTTTAACCTTAGGCAAAGTTTCTTTCGTTTCAGTACTGTAAGTCCATCAGTGGATAAAGCACTGCTGATATACGTGGAAAACGGGTCATAAAGGCATAAAATGTCAAACAAACCCGTTTTCCATTAGGACCAACCATAATAGGAGAAACGCGCTGGTGCCAGGATGTCACTGGTAAAAACGACTGGCGTAGGTATCCAGATGACGCAATCAATAAGCTTTATTATACCGTGGCTCTCCTCCCACAGGAAAATACCTCTGGGACACCTGCTGCGACACTGGCGTCAGAACAGAGGACCTTGCAGCTTCATGAATGACAGAGCTATGGCATGCCATTGTTCAGCGCATTACACCACCATAAGAAAGTGAGCAACTGGGTCGGACTGCCTTGATTGATTTTTCGAAACACCAGTTCACATTTCTCATACTAAGTTTTGGTGCGTTGTGCTGCCACAGTGACTGAAAATTCTACATCACTGTTCATAAAGATCAGTAAAGTCCGGACTCACCATCTTAGGGTAGGGTTGTCGACCATAGGAGAACGTCTCCCAGAGGAGAACACCGTAGCTCCATACATCTGACCGTGTAGAGAATTTCTGCAGGACAACCACACATGACCACAAAAGCAATTCAATGATAGGTAGCAAAATCACAACAATGATGGCTGATTGACATGAGAAGTACTGTGTGATAACGACATAGGCTAAAACCCTGACACCAACCAACCATCATACACAATACCCATGAATTATGCATTCTTTATGTCTGTTAATACACATAAGTCTGTACTGTAAGCGTGATAAACGTTAGATGTTAGAGGGGTAAACATGATCATACCTCTTTCTTCAGGGCTTCAGGGGCTGTCCATTTGACTGGTAGTTTAGCATTGTCTGAGGCATTGCAGTCCAACTTGGTCAATCCAAAGTCACTGACCTTGGCCACGCCCTCGTTGGAGACCAGGATGTTACGGGCCGCTAGGTCTCTGTGGACCAACCTCTTAGACTCCAGGTACTCCATACCCTCACATACATCTCTGAACACACAACACACACACTCTTATATACTGAAATAGACACAAATGTAAAGTTGGTCATGCGGCAGGGAGAGTACCAAGAAGTGCCGTTTAACTGTATATACCTACAACCATGGGATCCGCTATGAATGACTAAGGGACACGAGTTGACTGTTAAAGAGCAGTGTGATTGTAGTAATGTAGAGTGTATAGAGTTCTATGTAATTCTATGATATGGCCTCACAGTGCAAAGCGTAGTAGCTGGTCAGTGCCGATGACATAACGGCCCCTCGTCCGGAGGAAGTTCATCAGATTACCCTGCAACACACAAATAAAGAGAAATACAGTTGGATAGGAGTTGTGTAATTTAAGTTAGTCCCTAATTGTGTGTTTGCTACAATTGTTTTGCATCAACAAGCTATTAGGGCCTGTCTCCTGGACTGAGATGAAGTCTACTCCTAGTATATTTGTTAGTCTTGATTGACTGTGACTACAGATTGACTGTACTGAAGTCACAGCAGCAGTACCTTGGCCATGAGCTCTGTGACGATGTGCAGTCCATTGTGTAGGATCACCCCCAACAACCGCACCAGATTCTTATGCTGTAATTTCCTAGTGGAGAGTCAGATCAAAAACAATCAATGAAGGAAGGAAGCAAGGAAGGAAGGAAGGAAGGGAAGGAAGGAAGGAAACAAGGAAGGAAGAAAGAAAGCATAAAATGAAGGAAGGAATAAAGGAAGTTAGAAATTACTCCATTTAATTAAATCAATTAAGTTAATCAAGAAAACATGTCTCGCTACTCTCGACTCACGTCATAACAGTGGTCTCTTCTAAGAATGCCTGAGCCGTTACATCACATTTAATGTTCTTTACTGCCACCTTCTGGCCCATGTAGTCTCCTTCATACACGGCTATTGGACAAAAGGATGACTGTCAATTAAACCTGTAACATCTAGAATCAGGGTTCAATTCAATGTTAGAATGGTTTACGGTTCATTTTAAAACATTCACAATAAGACATTGCAGTCTCACCTCCAAACTCCCCCTCCCCGATACTCTCTCCCAAGGTCAGCTTCCTGATATCCAGCAGCCATCCCGCTGTGACACACACAGAGACAACAGTCTAAAACAAGTAGCTTTTCATTCTTTATCGCTCTCACTTCAAAAGAAAGAAGTGAGACACACCCTTACACCCACAAAATACCCAGCAGCCCCCAACCAGGAAGGAATCGATGAGCCTTGAGGAGGCCAACTCTGACACATCATGAGACGGTAAAGGCCAAGCTCTTACTTTTAGACAGCTCCAACTCAGCTGACTTGGTTCCCTCCTTCTCTTTGGGCTTTAGAAGTTTGGTGGCGATAGCTCCCTTGTGCTTGGAGTAGAACTGCATAGATAGCCATTAGTGACAGCTTATATTAAAACAGAGACTGAACTATACTGTCATTGACACTTTTGGAGAAAATGATGTTATGGTAGCGAGCTGAGCATTACATTACATTACATTTACATTTTAGTCATTTAGCAGACACTCTTATCCAGAGCGACTTACAGTTAGTGATTACATTTTTAAATTTTTTAAAAATGTATTTTTATATTTTTTATACTGGCTCCCCGTGGGAATCGAACCCACAACCCTGGCGTTGCAAACGCCATGCTCTATCAACTGAGCTACATCCCTGCCGGCCATTCCCTCCCCTACCCTGGACGACGCTGGGCCAATTGTGCGCCGCCCATGAGTCTCCCGGTCGCGGCCGGCTGCGACAGAGCCTGGATTCGAACCAGGATCTCTAGTGGCACAGTTAGCACTGCGATGCAGTGCCTTAGACCACTGCGCCACTCATATCGCTGGCTAACTCTTGTGAGGAAATAAAGGGAGAATCCAGCTGCTCCCTGACACCCACAGCTGAGGGCAGGACTATTCGATAGTTTGTTGTGTACAGTTCTTTTTGATAGTACTAAATTGGTATAGTTTTAGAATGAATAACTAACAGTAAATACTGTACATACATTCAGTATACTGTATGTGGCCCCTACATACACTTGTGTCGTGAGTTCTAGCAACCAACTTAGTAAATAAAAAACGAGCCTCTTAAGTTTGCGACAGATATATTTTGTAAATCTATCTCAAACGGCACGTCATAACAGTAGTCAGGACATAAGCCTTTTCTTCTTTAGTTGCACTGCAAAGCCACAGTGCACTAACCACAGCTGATAAGGGGCAGGTGTTAATGTCCTGACTACTGTTATGACGTGCCGTTTGAGATAGATTTACAAAATATATCTGTCGCAAACTTAAGAGGCTCGTTTTTTATTTACTAAGTTGGTTGCTAGAACTCACGACACAAGTGTATGTAGGGGCCACATACAGTATACTGAATGTATGTACAGTATTTACTGTTAGTTATTCATTCTAAAACTATACCAATTTAGTACTATCAAAAAGAACTGTACACAACAAACTTGTTTTATTTTTAAATCGAATAGTCCTGCCCTCAGCTGTGGGTGTCAGGGAGCAGCTGGATTCTCCCTTTATTTCCTCACAAGAGTTAGCCAGCGATATGAGTCAGGGATAAAGACATCTGTGCTCCACAGATAAGGGAGTGGTGAGCCATCTTTAGTCTTTACAGTCACTCACATCTCCAAACACCATTGTGGCTGTGCTTTCCAATAGCTCGGAAACTCACAGGCTCAATATAGATTAACATTAAAAGGTCTGCTGGGACTTAAGTCTTTCTTTTAAACTGTAAACAGTAAACGACAGTTCCTTTCAATGTGGTTCAAATCAAATTCAGTGTGATCAGGCTCCCTGTTGTGATTATGAACATTAGCTCCTCAGTATAATGCCGTAGGCAAGATATTTGTAAGGAAACCCTCAAAATAAAATGGTATTTGTCACATGCTTTGTAAACAACAGGTGTAGACTAACAGTGAATGCTTACTTACCGGTCCTTTTCCAACAATACAGAGTTAAAGATAAAGATAAAGTGACACGAGGAATAAATACACAGTGAATAACGAATAACGAGTAAAAATAGCAGAGCTATACACAGGGAGTACCAGTACTGAGTCGATGTGCAGGGGTACAAGGTAATTGAGGTAGCTATAGGGGTAAAGTGACTAGACAACATGATATATAATAGAATGAGCTGTAGCAGCAGCATATGTGGAACAGTAGCAGCAGCGTGGTGTGAAAGTGTGTGTTTGTGACATCCGTATGCAGGTGTGGGCGTTTGTAGTGTGTGTGTGTATG
The DNA here is from genome assembly GCF_964263955.1 of Coregonus lavaretus. Taxonomy (NCBI): domain Eukaryota; kingdom Metazoa; phylum Chordata; class Actinopteri; order Salmoniformes; family Salmonidae; genus Coregonus; species Coregonus lavaretus. The sequence goes on along the minus strand of NC_139993.1, from coordinate 32,728,896 downwards.
TGTTGTGGTGTCAGTGTAATATGTGTGAGTTCAAAAAAGGGTAAATACAGGTAGTCCGGGTAGCCATTTGATTAGCTACTTAGCAGTCATGTTTAGCAGTTTTATGGCTTGGGGTAGAAGCTGTTCAGGGTCCTGTTGGTTCCAGACTTGGTGCACTGGTACCATTTGCTGTGCGGTAGCAGAGAGAATAGTCTATGGCTTGGGTGGCTGGAGTCTTTGACACATTTTTGGGCATTTCTCTGACACCGCCTGGTATAGAGGTCCTGAATGGCAGGGAGCTCGGCCCTAGTGATGCACTGGTCCGTACTCACCACCCTCTGTAGCGCCTTGCGGTCGGGTGCCTTGCAGTTGCTGTACCAAGTGGTGATGCAGCCAGTCAAGATGCTCTCAATGGTGCAGCTGTAGAACTTCTGAGGATGTGAGAGCCCATGCCAAATCTTTCCAGCCTCCTGAGGGGGAAGAGGCACTGTCGTGCCCTCTTGACAACTGTGTGGGTGTGTATGGACCATGTTAATTCCTTAGTGATGTGGACACCGAGGAACTTGAAGCTCTCAACCCGCTCCACTACAGCCCAATCGATGTGGATGGGTGTGTGCTCGCCCCGCCGTTTCCTGCGGCCACGCAGTCGTGGGTGAACAGGGAGTACAGGAGGGGAATAAGCACATACCCTTGAGGGGCCCCAGTATCGATGGTCAGCGCGGCAGATGTATTGTTGCCTACCCTCACCGCCTGGGGGCGGCCCGTCAAGAAGTCAAGGATCCAGTTGCAGAGGGAGTCCCAGGGTCCCTAGCTTGGTGATGTGCTTGGAGGGGACTATGGTGTTGAATGCTGAGCTGTAGTCAATGAACAACATTCTTGCACGGGCATTCCTTTTGTCCAGGTGTGTGAGGTCAGTGTGCGTCATCTGTGGATCTGTTGGGGTGGTATGCAAATTGGAGTGGGTCCAGGGTGTCCGGGATGATGGTGTTGATGTGAGCCATGACCAGAATTTCAAAGCATTTCATGGCTATAGATGTGAGTGCTACGGGGCGATAGTCATTTAGGCAGGTTACCATGGCGTTCTTGGGCACGGGGACTATGGTGGTCTGCTTGAAACAAGTTGGTATTACAGAACGGGTCAGGGTGAAAATGTCAGTGAAGACACTTGCCATCTGTCAGCGCATGCGCCGAGCACGCATCCAGGAATTCCGTCTGGCCTCGTGGCCTTACGAATGTTAACCTGTTTATTAAAAGGTCTGCACTGTATACACATATCTCAACACGTCCAGCTAATTTTCAATATATAAACTCCTGACCCTATCAATAAGGTCTGTCTTACAGAATAGATTTTACCTCAATGAGATTAACCTTGATAAATAAAAGTTGTATAAATAAATCAAACAAATCTATCTCCTCCTCACCTCTATCATGTCTAAGAGGTTGTAGAAGTACTGGGTTTTGTCGATGGTCAGTTTGCTGTCCTGGTAGAGGACTCGGTAGTGGATGACCTGGCTGGAGTAGCTGACACAGAGCACGTAATCACCAGGGTGACGGATGGACTCCCGCACCAGGAACAGGCCATCCTCCACAGGCCGCAGCTTGGACACCGCCTCAGGACCTGAGATCTTCCCATGGAACCAGCTAGCATGGACCAACAGAGTTATTGGTCGGGATTAGATAGATATTCCATAAAGGGCCAGGAGTTGTCTCAAGGTCAGGAAAACCACCTGGCCCTAGCTCAGAGCTAACCAAACTGGATCAAATCTTCCATCTTAATTGTACTATAGTTGTATGCTATAAAGTAGGTGTATTGTAATATAGGTCTATATATAGAAGTCCAGACGCATAGCCTTAAATAGACCTACGGCATGAGACTGAGACTGGGGTTGACGCGAATGGCCTCTCGTTCTCGCACGTTGGTGGAAGAGATGAGTCCTTCCTCTCCTGTGGTGTTGTGTCTGGCCTTGTAATGTCCTTTCCCCTAGAAAACAGCATCAGAATAGCATTCAGTAGAATCATGCAAATAGATTAATTTCATCTCAATTGTATTTATAGAGCCCCCACCAGAGCAGACAGTACACAAAGAGCAGGGGCAAGTTTGGATTATTATTTTTGGAAAGTACATTGTGTGCAACGAGGGCCCCTGAGACCCTTTTCTGACCATAGAATAACAACATAGTCATTATGTACCGTTCCTGTTTCCACAATAGTGAGGATGTCTCCTTTGCAGTAGGCCAGTTCACCAGCTTTAGGTTTGCTGTGGTCACTCTTGGAAACACATTGTGTGCCGGACGCCAAACTCTTCTATAAGGGGGAGATAGAGAAGGCAACTTTGACATTTACAGCATCAGTTGCTCAGAAACTCCAAATAAAATTTAAGTTCAGACATGGTGGTAAATTAAGTGAGTGGTGCAGTGGTCTAAGGCACTGCATCGCAGTGCTAGCTGTACCACTAGAGATCCTGGTTCGAATCCAGGCTCTGTCGTAGCCGGCCGTGACCGGGAGACTCATGGGGCGGCGCACAATTGGCCCAGGGTCGTCCAGGGTAGGGGAGGGAATGGCCGGCAGGGATGTAGCTCAGTTGGTAGAGCATGGCGTTTGCAATGCCAGGGTTGTGGATTCGATTTCCACGGGGGGCCAGTATGAAAAATAATGTATGCACTAAGTCGCTCTGGATAAGAGTGTCTGCTAAATGACTAAACATTTTAAAAATGTAAATTAACCAGTTATTTCTCAGGAGGGAATGAGTCACTATTTCCTACAAACTGATAAACAAGCCATGCAGTGTCATGAAATAATGATTTTATCTCACAGTTATTGACCCGGGACATACAATTGATACATACCGTTGCCATCCTCAAGAATAAGTCTGGATGGATGTAAATTCATCAGTAACAAGAACACCTGTTCAAGGAGAGCAAATGTCTTATGAGAAACACCATCTGGAAAACTTCTAACACAATTCTAGCAATAATAGTAGGCTAAATAAACAATATGTTAGAGTAACAGTAGCCTACCACTGCTCCATTCCAAGTCATTAAAATATATACATTCCTAAAAAAAGAAACCCTATTTGAAGGATCAGTTAAATATAAGAAAATAAATAGGCAACAGCATTAAAACAGACCACTCAAGGTGGGACATCATATGGCAGTCAGATACCTGTGGCTCAGCAATGAAGCAAACTGTAATATGGTCCAGACATATGAGTGCTCATAACATGCAGGTATTTGGAGAGCTGTAGCAATTGACGTATGAACTAAGACTATTTATTTCCTGATAATGAGAACACAAGTGAAGCCATAACAGTGAGCTGAAACTGTTACTTACCAATAACACTACATTTGTTCACAATGTTGATCAGCATTAGGATTCGATCGGTCACATTTCTCATCGCAGTTTCGATTTGTGGAATGGGCGAGGACGCCAGTGACCAATTGCCCCGGCGCGTCGCATTACAGGCTATTTAGTAACAACGAGAATCGCGGTAGAAATAGCTACTTCCTAATTCCTTTATGCAGTTAAAAGTTCCGATGACAAGAACATAAGAGGTTGTGTGTTGTAAGTTAATCAAAAACGCATCTTCGAATACTAGCCAGCGCTTCAATGATTACTCACCACCTTGCCTGGAAACCCGACGTTGAATTGCAGAAATTATCATTTGAATCAGGAAAGTTTCCTCTGGCTCTACAAGCCAGAATGTTGAATAAATGTATATTTTACCGTACTTTACCGGTTGGTCCTTTTGGCGGTAGGAATGTGAGACAACATATCCACAGGAAAGTATAATTACATCAATTTTCCAAAGCGCTGGTAGTGCGTTCAGATTTCCATCACCTGAGGCATGCGCATGTTTTTTTTTTCTTGTGCACGTTTCAGGTAATAGAAATCGTAACACACTACCAGCGCTTTGAAAAGTTGATGTAATTATACTTTCTTGTGGATATATTGGTCTAACATTCCTACCGCCAAAAGGGCCAACCGCATGGACAACTGGTAAAGTATGTTAAAATAAGAATTTTATTCAACATTCTGGCTTGTAGAGGTTGTGAGAGGACATTTTCCTGATTCAAACACTCATTTCTGCCAGACTGTAGAATTCAATGGAATTAGCCCATCTCATTTGATTGCTGCTCTCTTTACATTCATGAATATTCAATATATCAGAGGGGTGCGATACGATACAATTCCTCCTTTGTGGAAGCGCGGACCATTTTTTCAGTGGCATATTTTTTTTTACATTTTAGTCATTTAGCAGACGCTCTTATCCAGAGCGACTTACAGTTCGTGAGTGCATACATTTTCATACTGGCCCCCCGTGGGAATCGAACCCACAACCCTGGCGTTGCAAACGCCATGCTCTACCAACTGAGCTACACGGGACTACATGAATGGCAACACATTTTACAAGGTGTGGGATGGCAGTTCTGTCAAAAATAATCAATTATTCACATAATCAGAAAAGTAGACCATGGGTTAAGTCTTTAATATTCATCCTTGATTTAAGGCGCCACTACAAAGAAATTCAAATAATATTACAGCAACGTTAACTCTCCTTTTAACAATAAAGTAAATTGCAACATCCTGCAAAGATAAAAACAAAACTTAAAATGGGTGCTGTGAAGATGCTCTTTGTAGATGAAGTCAATATGAAAAGCACAAACCGCTTCTTACAAAATCTTAATGCACAAAGATACAGTATGTGAATAAGATCTTCGCTTTAAATGTTCCACTTTTAGAACCTTCAGTCCATAGATACGACATCTCCTAGACACAAAACCATGCAGGCACAAGGAAGAAAGTCTTAAGACTGGTATCCCTTGATAATTTCAGTAGATATCCATACTTCTAGTTCTCACTCACCAAAGACATTTTCCTCCAGTAACACAAACAGATTGTTAATAGGCAAGTTTACATAAAAATATGGCTGCATATAATAACATCATGGTCATTTTATAAGTGCTTCATTCTCTCAGCATGCTAGACTTAGACTGTGCAACATACTGTATGAGCTATCAGTCAACTCTTAGACAAAACATTTTCTATTACCCAGTGATTCCTTTAAGCTTTAAAAGTGTTTTGTGGTGCAATCACATCTTGTACAAAGCAGATTTTTTTCTTTCAGGTGTCTGACAAATGTATAGGCATCTTTATAGACTATACGGAGAGTGCTTTTCAAAGAGCAATGTTTTCTACGTGTTTTTCTTCACATTACAGCTTTAGAATTGTATTTGTCATTGCCTGCAATTTAGGCACAATGAACCGTACATTCTTAAAACATACTTTAATTTACCCATGTCTTTGTATTTAAAACCTCTGAGTAACAGGTCTTCACCCCGGACCCTTCAGCAAAACCCATCCACATCTACAGAACTCATCTCAATTCATGCACCTAGATGAGGAACTCCTGCAGTCTTCGGTATATAATAAAACACTTGAACTAGCCTGTGCAGTATAGGATTAAAGCTCGTCTTCAATAAGAAAAGCAGGAAAAAAAAGCTAAAAGGGCTTTGTTACAATGTAGGCATCCATGTAAGAGTACTTACAGTACATAGAAGACAATGGTAAGTAACAGTGGTTGGTACAGGTACTGAAAATGGGAGGGCTTCAGTAGCTGAGTGGGCAAATATTCTGGAAATGGAATGATGCAATCATTTAGCCTGGTTCCAGATCAGTATGTGCTTTAGCAAACTCCTGACGATCGTTGACTCCTCTGACGATCGTTTTCATGCCATAAATACATGAAGAGGAGTTGGCCTGAAGCACATACAGATCTGGGATCAGGCTATCAGTCATTAACTCCTTGAAATGTCAGTGACGTTAAAGCCAATTTTCAGCACATCTACAGTATGTTACAGTACAGAATGACTGGGAGAGAATTACAGTAAATAATCTTTACCTTTCCCCTCCCATTCTCTCCTCCCTCTAGGGAGACAGAAATGTTACGACTAAGTCAGTTATATTCATATAGATTTTGAGAATAAAAATAAACGTAAAGGATGTGACATTCTGCCAGTATAGACTACTAACCTGCTCTAGCCTGGGTGCCAGTCAGTTTCTGCTTTACTCCACTATCATTCTCATGCCAACATTAGAAGCAGAACCAGACGGGCACCCAGGCTAACGCTGCTCTGGCAGAGATCAAGCATCCACCTCTTCTGCATCCTCTTTCTTGTCTTTCTTGCCCTCCCCCTCTCCTTCTCCCGTCTCGCTCCCGTCCCGTCTGCGCTTGCGGTTCCGAGCGCTGGCCTTGGACGCCGGCAGGGAGTCCATCCCCAGAACCTTGTGGATCTGACGGAACGCCAACAGTCGCAGAGCATGCTGGAACCAGAGAGAGGAGAGGTCAATCAGTGGACTTCAAACATTCCCTTCTCACACATATCAATGTGTGAAAATCAAACACGAATGGAGTGTAAACAGAACTAGCATAATAACAAGGGGGTTTAAGTTAAGTGAATCTGTACCCATATAGCTTATCCATGATTTCTTTACATGCCGCCCCGTTTCCCAGTCTAAGGTGGTAGTCTTCCAAAAGTTACTGTTGATTATGCCCAATCACATGGTGAGTGTGGTAGTGATAGTACCTGCGCGCTGGCAGTAATGTCTTCCCTGGCTTGCTTGGTCATGCTCCCAAGAGCATCGGTTTGGGCTTTCTCACAGGGGTCCAGCAGCCCAGGACCGTCTGAGAAAAGGAACACAAATCACTCAAACTGATAGATATATACATATACAGAGTTGAAGTCTGAAGTTTACATACCTTAGCCAAATACATTTAAACTCAGTTTTTCACAATTCCTGACATTTAATCCTAGTAAAAAATTCCCTGTCTTAAGTCAGTTAGGATCACCACTTTATTTTAAGAATGTGAAATGTCAGAATAATAGTAGAGAGAAGGATTTATTTAAGCTTTTACTTCTTTCATCACATTCCCAGTGGGTCAGAAGTTTACATACACTCAATTAGTATTTGGTAGCATTGACTTTAAATTGTTTAACTTGTGTCAAACGTGTCGGGTTGCCTTCCACAAGCTTCCCACAATAAGTTGAGTGAATTTTGGCACATTCCTCCTGACAGAGCTGGTGTAACTGAGTCAGGTTTGTAGGCCTCCTTGTTCGCACACGCTTTTTCAGTTCTGCCCACAAACTTTCGATAGGGTTGAGGTCAGGGCTTTGTGATGGCCACTCCAATACCTTGACTTTGTTGTCCTTAAGCCATTTTGGCACAACTTTGGAAGTATACTTGGGGTCATTGTCCATTTGGGAGACCCATTTGTGACCAAGCTTTAACTTCCTGACTGATGTCTTGAGATGTTGCTTCAATATATCCACATAATTTTCCTTCCCCATGATGCCATCTATTTTGTGAAGTGCACCATTCCCTCCTGCAGCAAAGCACCCCCACAGCATGATGCTGCCACCCCCGTGCGTCACGGTTGTGATGGTGTTCTTCGGCTTTCAAGCAAACCCCTTTTTCCTCCAAACATAACGATTGTCATTATGGCCAAACAGTTATATTTTTGTTTCATCAGACCAGAGGACATTTCTCCAAAAAGTACGATCTTTGTCCCCATGTGCAGTTGCAAACTGTAGTCTGGCTTTTTTTTATATGGCGGTTTTGGAGCAGTGGCTTCTTCCTTGCTGAGCGGCCTTTCAGGTTATGTCGATATAGGACTCGTTTTACTGTGGATATAGATATTTTTGTACATGTTTCTTCCAGCATCTTCACAGGGTCCTTTGCTGTTGTTCTGGGATTGATTTGCACTTTTCGCACCAAAGTATGTTCATCTCTAGGAGACAGAACGCATCTCCTTCCTGAGCGGTATGACGGCTGCGTGGTCCCATGGTGTTTATACTTGCGTACTATTGTTTGTACAGATGAACGTGGTACCTTCAGGCGTTTGAAAATTGCTCCCAAGGATGAACCAGACTTGTGGAGGTCTACAATTTTTATTCAGAGGTCTTGGCTGATTTCTTTAGATTTTCCTATGATGTCAAGCAAAGAGGCACTGAGTTTGAAGGTAGGCCTTGAAATGCATCCACAGGTACACCTCCAATTGACTCAAATGATGTCAATTAGCCCATCAGAAGCTTCTAAAGCCATGACATCATTTTCTGGAATTTTCCAAGCTGTTTAAAAGGCACTGTCAACTTAGTGTATGTAAACTTCTGACCCACTGGAATTGTGATACAGTGAAATAATCTGTCTGTAAACAATTGTTGGAAAAATTACTTGTGTCATGCACAAAGTAGATGTCCTAACCGACTTGCCAAAACTATAATTTGTTAACAAGACATTTGTGGAGGGTTGAAAAACAAGTTTTAATGACTCCAACCTAAGTGTATGTAAACTTCAGACTTCAACTGTATGTATGTATGTATGTATGTACAGTGTGGAAAAAAAGTATTTAGTCAGCCACCAATTGTGCAAGTTCTCCCACTTAAAAAGATGAGAGGCCTGTAATTTTCATCATAGGTACACGTCAACTATGACAGACAAAATGAGAAAAAAATATCCAGAAAATCACATTGTAGGATTTTTAATGAATTTATTTGCAAATTATGGTGGAAAATAAGTATTTGGTCAATAACAAAAGTTTCTCAATAATTTGTTATATACCCTTTGTTGGCAATGACACAGGTCAAACGTTTTCTGTAAGTCTTCACAAGTTTTTCACACACTGTTGCTGGTATTTTGGCCCATTCCTCCATGCAGATCTCCTCTAGAGCAGTGATGTTTTGGGGCTGTCGCTGGGCAACACAGACTTTCAACTCCCTCCAAAGATTTTCTATGGGGTTGAGATCTGGAGACTGGCTAGGCCACTCCAGGACCTTGAAATGCTTCTTACGAAGCCACTCCTTCGTTGCCCGGGTGGTGTGTTTGGGATCATTGTCATGCTGAAAGACCCAGCCACGTTTCATCTTCAATGCCTTTGCTGATGGAGGTTTTCACTCAAAATCTCACGATACATGGCCTCATTCATTCTTTCCTTTACACAGATCAGTCGTCCTGGTCCCTTTGCAGAACAACATCCCCAAAGCATGATGTTTCCACCCCCATGCTTCACAGTAGGTATGGTGTTCTTTGGATGCAACTCAGCATTCTTTGTCCTCCAAACACGACAAGTTGAGTTTTTACCAAAAAGTTATATTTTGGTTTCATCTGACCATATGACATTCTCCCAATCCTCTTCTGGATCATCCAAATGCACTCTAGCAAACTTCAGACGGGCCTGGACATGTACTGGCTTAAGCAGGGGGACACGTCTTGCACTGCAGGATTTGAGTCCCTGGCGGCGTAGTGTGTTTCTGACGGTAGGCTTTGTTACTTTGGTCCCAGCTCTCTGCAGGTCATTCACTAGGTCCCCCCGTGTGGTTCTGGGATTTTTGCTCACCGTTCTTGTGATCATTTTGACCCCACGGGGTGAGATCTTGCGTGGAGCCCCAGATCGAGGGAGATTATCAGTGGTCTTGTATGTCTTCCCTTTCCTAATAATTGCTCCCACAGTTGATTTCTTCAAACCAAGCTGCTTACCTATTGCAGATTCAGTCTTCCCAGCCTGGTACAGGTCTACAATTTTGTTTCTGGTGTCCTTTGATAGCTCTTTGGTCTTGGCCATAGTGGAGTTTGGAGTGTGACTGTTTGAGGTTGTGGACAGGTGTCTTTTATACTGATAAGTTCAAACAGGTGCCATTAATACAGGTAACGAGTGGAGGACAGAGGAGCCTCTTAAAGAAGAAGTTACAGGTCTGTGAGAGCCAGAAATCTTGCTTGTTTGTAGGTGACCAAATACTTATTTTCCACCATAATTTGCAAATAAATTCATTAAAAATCCTACAATGTGATTTTCTGGATTTTTTTTCTCAATTTGTCTGTCATAGTTGACGTGTACCTATGATGAAAATTACAGGCCTCTCTCATCTTTTTAAGTGGGAGAACTTGCACAATTGGTGGCTGACTAAATACTTTTTTTTCCCCACTGTATGTACAGTGCCTTGCAAAAGTATTCATCCCCATTGGCGTGTTTCCTATTTTGTTGCATTACAACCTGTAATTTAAATGGATTTTTATTTGGATTTCATATAAATGGACATACACAAAATAGTCAAAATTGGTGAAGTGAAAAAAATTACTTGTTTCAAAATATTCTAAAAAATAAATAAAGGAAAAGTGGTGCGTGCATATGTATTCACCCCCTTTGCTATGAAGCCCCTAAATAAGATATGGTGCAACCAATTACCTTCAGAAGTCACATAATAAGTTAAATAAAGTCCACCTGTGTGCAATCTAAGTGTCACATAATCTGTCACATGATCTCAGTATATGTACACCTGTTCTGAAAGGCCCCAGAGTCTGCAACACCACCAAGCAAGGGGCACCACCGAGCAAGGGGCACCACCGAGCAAGGGGCACCACCGAGCAAGGGGCACCACCGAGCAAGGGGCACCATGAAGACCAAGGAGCTCTCCAAACAGGTCAGGGACAAAGTTGTGGAGAAGTACAGATCAGGGTTGGGTTATAAAAATAAAAAAAATCAGAAACAGGGAAATTCTTGAGGGAAACCTGTTTCAGTCTTCTAGAGATTTGAGACTGGGATGGAGGTTCACCTTCCAGCAGAACAATGACCCTAAGCATACTGCTAAAGCAACACTTGAGTGTGTGAGGGGAAACATTTAAATGTCTTGGAATAGCCTAGTCAAAGCCCAGACCTCAAACCAATTGAGAATCTGTGTTATGACTTAAAGATTGCTGTACACCAGCGGAACCCATCCAACTTGAAGGAGTTTTGCCTTGAAGAATAGGCAAAAATCCCAGTGGCTAGCTGTGCCAAGCTTATAGAGACATACCTCAAGAGACTTGCAGCTGTAATTGCTTGGAAAGGTGGCTCTACAAAGTATTGACTTCGCGGGGGTGAATAGTTATGCACGCTCAAGTTCTGTTTTTTTGTCTTATTTCTTGTTTGTATCACAATAAAAAATATTTTGCATCTTCAAAGTGGTAGGCATGTTGTGTAAATCAAATGATACAAACCCCCCAAAAATCCATTTTAATTCCAGGTTGTAAGGCAACAAAATAGGAAACATGCCAAGGGGGGTGAATACTTTCGCAAGACAGTATGTATGTATGTATGTATGTATATATATATGACTACTGCTACATTATTTATATTGTTCCACTCACTGCTTACATACCACCGCTCTGAACAACTTCTGCTTCAAGAATGTAAAGTAACACTGCTAGCTATGTATACCGCTGACAAAGCACACTGTACAGTTCAAAATTCAAGTTTCCCCTTTATTTCTTTCCTTGGACCCTGAATGACCAGTAGGAAGCACTAGAGAACAAAGAGGTTCCAGGTGGGGCAAAACAGAACTGCAGTAAATGTGGGGTGATTAGGGGTGGGCGATATGAGCTAAAATTCATATCACGATATTTTCCACTGTCCAGACGATATCGATATGATATCACGATATATGACGTAAAAAAATATGAATCACATTTTAATATCCCTTCTTGGTTAAATTATATTAGTTAAGGAAAAATATGTATTTGAACCTTATATAACCAGAAAGAGTGAGGCATTGGACCGTATGGACCTGAAAAGTTTTTATTTGTATTGTGCAAACATGCATTCCGTAAACATGAGGTAGGTAGGCCTATATATATATATATATATATATATAAATTAGATATTAAGTAAAATTAAATAAAAAATAACAGGAGATAAAGAAAATAAGGTAATTACAAATTCAAATACGTGTGTTTGTTTTGGCTACGGTCCGTAGATATGTAAAAAACTAACCGTTTGAAACTAAACCTTTCAAGCCTCAACCATCAATTATCAACAATATCAACAAATCTTCACTAGAACTTTCTTCACAAGTTCCGTGCCAGGAATACCAGCATGTTGACTGTTTCTGGCTTTAGTGCTGCCCTGTGACATGTCACCACATTGCCCCCAGTGCTGAATGCCCTCTCAGAGGGGGCACTTGTGGCAGGGATGCATAAGTATTTCTTTGCCAGACAACTCACACGTGGAAAATTAGATCCGTGAAATCGCCACCACTCCAAAGGATCAGACTCGCTGCCGTTGCCAGAATGTAGCTATTCAGCTCTTGCTCAATGATCTGCCTCTCTGAACATGAGGCAGGTGCACTGCTGGTCTGCTTAAAGAAGCTCCCAAGGCTCTTCTTGGGCTTCTTGCCTGATTGATGAGCAGTGGAAGCTTCTTTCTCCCTGTCAGTGTGATCCTCTGCAAGAGACGATTTTCCCAGGGCTGTGTTCTCCACCAGGAGGGCTTCGGTCTCTGAGGCAGCTCTCACCTTAAAAAATGAAAATAATTAAACTTTATTTGTATAGCACCTTTCATACATAAAATGCAGCCCAAAGTGCTTTACATTTGAAGCAATAAAACAAGAACAAATGAATAAATACCTTAATGTCCTCCAGTTTCTCAGCGGACATGTACCTGGTCTTGAACCTTGGATCTAGAAAGGTAGCCATGGAGAGCAGCTCATCTGTTGCAGGGTCAGTGTACTTGTTATTCAAGTAATCAAGAACCTTGATCTTGATCTCTTTGGTCAGTTCTGTATCGTCCTTGCTCAGATTTAGAACCTCTGCATTTAACAGATTGATGACAGGCTTCAAATAGGACACGCTCACATACGCTTCTCCTGACAGGGCATCTGTAAAGTCCTGGAGTGGCTTCAGTGCTGCTGTGACTGATTCCAAGACCTGGATGTCTTGCCAGGTAGGTACAAGGTGCCGTGTCTTTTTGTCCCCTGCCAGGACCTGTGTAATGGCCTTTTCCTGCTCCAGGACTCTTTCCATCATTTTCAGACGAGATCCCCACCTTGTCGGAGATTCTGTGATGAGCTTGTGCAGGGGCAGGCTTAGTTCATTCTGTGCTGTCATCAGGGCCTTCTGCTTTTTCCAGCTGTATGAGAACGTGCTAACCACCTTTTTGCAAACCCCTGTGGCCCGGGAAATCGCACACCCCTGTGGCCCGGGAGCGTTTTGGACACTCCTCTCTGGAAATTGGGAATAAGAAATCAAAATAATAGGGTGAAAAATAATCAAATCACAATACAATAATAATTAATAATAATGCATTTTTATATAGAAATCACAATACAATATAACTTTTAATCTTTGTTTGAGGATTTACGGCATTTACATTCAACTGTTACACATTTTACAAATCTGATGTGCTTAGATTTAGCCTACGGTACATGGCTGATGTGAGCTGTATTTTTTCTTAATAATAAGCATCATACAGGGTAGGCCTAGGCTACAGTCCTGAAACTTACCAATAGCATTGTGCAGCCTGTGTCCGAAACATCCAAGGTTTGCCCACTTGTTCAGCTGCAATGCCTTGATCATGTTCGATCCGCTGTCGGTCGTCATACAAACTTGACGCGACTCTTTTAATCCCCAGGACGACAGTATGTCCCTCAGCCCACCTGCAATTATTTCCCCGGTGTGGTCGTCTGGGAAATAAGACGTCTGTAGGCACTTACTTTTCAGTTTCCAGTCACCGTCTATGTAATGGATTGTGAGGCTTATATAAGGTTCTGTGGTACGACTTGACCATAGATCGGCAGTAGTGGAGAAGAATGGAATGTTATTTATCTCACTGTAAACTCTGTCCCAGCATTCTGTGTAAAGCTGTGGCAGGCATTTTTGGCTAAAATATTTGCGGCTCGGGATCTCATATCTTGGGTCCAGAGTTTGAATCAACTTTCTGAACCCCTCTTTCTCCACAGTTTGAATCGGTACCATGTCCTTCGCTATGTGATTTGTAATCGCAGCTGTGATGTCTATCCATTTTTTGCTCGTCTTCTCATAGCAAGTACCGGCAGCAAATGATGATATAATTGATTGTTGAGTGCGAGTCTGGCTTGTCTTCGGGCGAGCTCCTGGGCTTACTGTCTCACGCATTCTGGTGCATTGTTCATACTCACGGACATGTATGTTTTTTAAGTGATTGAACAGGTTGGTCGTGTTTCCACCTTTTGCTAAGACAACACGACGACACAACTTGCATAGGGTAGTGTTTTGGTCGGGGTCGGAGATTTTAAAGCCAAACCAGTTCCAAACAACAGAGGTGCCCCCTTTCTTCTTAACCAATTTATCCTCCTGCTCTTGAGCAACATCAATTTCTGTGTTTTCGCTCATCCTGGATTGTAAAGTTTTCCCCCAATAGTTAACCTGCCTCCTAACTGCAGCTGCCTGCACACTTCTTTGTTGCTAGCACTACATGCGTGCAACAAGTGCATGCGACGTGCGCTCATAAAAATAGGTCAACATATTAACATACATTCTTTTATTCGTAAGAACCAAGAAAGGTTGGATAAAAAAATAAAAAAAAGATGTAGCTACTTAGTACTATCACTCAGTTGAAATTTGGAACAAAAAAATATTGATGCAAAATTCGAATTTATGAATTCTGAATAAATCGCGGTATCCATGATATTGCTAAATCCATATCATGGCGCGGCACAATACCGGTTTTTACTATCAAACCGGTATATCGCCCACTCCTAGGGGTGATCCCACCCTGGCTAACCAATACTAACAAATAATACTAGCAAACTCCCTCACCTGGCAGCAGAATGCCCGTGGCAATACACTCCAGGACCCTACGCATGGCTTCCCCTGGGCTGAGGGGCCCCGTGGCACTGCTGATGGCCTTCTCTACCAGCAGCTCCATAGCCTGAACACAGGGAGTCCACACACACCACGTAAGACACACAACACACAATTAAGAACTTTAACGTCAATTAGCTTAGTTAAAAAAGCTGAACATTGAGACAGAACATCCTCACCCAGGCTGGCATCTTGCCCCAGGTTGGAACTCGCTGGCACAGATCACGTAACAGTCTAATGATGATCACACAGGACTGAAGACCGTTGGCACGAGCCTGTAGATACCACACACACAAAAGACAAGTCAACACCTGTTACAGTGCACTGTTATACACAGACAAGCTATAACTAGGGCCTGGAGTTTTACCTAGGCCCTGTTTATGGATCATGTTTATGAAGATTCTGGGACTCAGTACTTAGGCATTAGGCTGTCCCAGATCTGTTTGTGCTGTCTTGCCAACTCCATTGCTGTCTTAGTCACAATCTGGGACTCGGGATACTTAGGAGTGAACATGTTGTTTGCCATTGTACATATTCTCTTTACCTGGAACCACTTGGCGTGTCTCAGAGCAGCTAGGTACTCCAGGCACTTCCTTCGGTTCAGAACATCAGGAGGGTCTTTCTCAGGCACCCCTACAGTAGGATAGGAGGAACACACTGGCTCATTGATTACTGCTCTATCACTCATATGAATGTGTCCATCAGAGCCACCTACAGTACTGTTTCACCCAGTTTCTCATGAGTTATGGGTAATAACAGAGATAAAGAAAGTCAGGAGGAAATATTAAGTGATTGCATTGGATGTGTTGATTAACAAAATATGACAAACAGGGTAATTCAACTATTAGGTCATAGACCGTTTTACCACAAATCACTTCCATGGTAAGAAAATGTGCCAATAATGCATTCAATTTGGGACTTGATGTTCTTAATGCATCCATTGCCATATCATGCTATTTATCAATATACATATTGAACTGAATAGACATATGGAATGCCAAATGGTAACTTCTTAGTCATTTAGAGCTGTGGCTAAATGTAATTTCACAAGATAAGCTACAGTTGTACAATAGGGCTTTCCATGTTCCTAGAGACTGTTGTGGCAAGAGTGGTAGATGTTAGCGCCTCTGTTACAGGGGGAAATGCATGTACATACTGTATGTTTGCCAAGGTCTGCTGATACAGGCGGACATACTGATCAACAAACCCAAACACCACAACTTAAGCAATGGGAAATATAATTTGAAACCTTTTCCAAGTAAGGGTATTTACAGTGATAGAAAAAGGTGAGATCAGCTCACATAGGTGAGGGAGTGTTTTGCATCTCACAATGGTTCTAAGAGTATGCCGCAATGCGACGGGTTTAACTGTATAGCAGACTAATCAATTCAATAATCTAGTCCCAACTTCAATAGAGACCATTGTGTGGGGATAGAATGACACTCCAACACCTTGTCAATCAATACTTTGTTGATGCCGTTTCAGTTAACAGGGATGAGAGATGGAGGGATGGTCATGGGATCTCTTAAAACTCCATTAGCAACTATTGACTAACTGTTGATAAGATTATGGAAATTGACATTAGCCTAGATGGAGATTAATAGGAACAAAATAACATTCAAATGTATATCAAAAGTGATACAATTATTCCTGCATGTCATGTTAATAGACGCACACTCATCCCTGGGCATTATCTTTGTATAGTTTATCACTTCCATTGTTTTTCATGGTTTCACCTGGGCATGTGTCCATAGACACACACATTCACACACAAATGGCATAGAAAGGTCGGAGAGCCCTGCTTTAGATTTCCATGTCGGAGAAAGTAAAGTGGAAAACAGAAGGACTACTGGTACTGGAAATAATGGATAAATTAAAACAAGACAGAAATGAATGGGCGAGTCAATTTACTTCATACCTTCGGAGGCCGGGAGGGGAGAAACAAAAGTGTTATTCTACGATATCTACCACATTTGGATGAAAATCAATATGGGCTTGGTTAAAAGTCCCATTTCTTCTTTTTTTTGTTGAGTATGAGCTTTGGGAGACATACAGTGCATTTATTGGACTGAAAGCTTGGCTTCTCTAACCTTTCTCAGCCGCTTTGTCTCCTGCCTTTTCCTCCTTCTCAGGGGCAGGGTCCTCCCTCATCAGTGGCGAAGTTAGAGAGATGGTGACCTGCATTTTTGGCTCCTTGCTCGAAAAAATCACGATGTTGGCTTCCTCAGGGTGAGCCTGTACCTCATACTGATCTTCAGAAAATGTCTGCCGGTTAAAAGGACACTTTGGATTACTCACTAGAGGGGGGGGGGGGTGTGAATCTTTTTGGGCTGGGGGGCAGAAATTCAAATCATTTCTCAATAGCTGCATTTAGCTTTTAAAAAGGCCCATTTAGATAATCTTATGCAAGTGGACAAATGTTTAAGAGACAGTAATTCTATAAAACACGTTTATTTTTATGGCTTTATGTAACCTTAGGGGAGTACATGTTTAACTATAGCCCTAGTCTCTGTAGGGTTCATGTGTCATGACTCATAACCAGGCAGTGGCACTAAAGATCAGTCAAAAGCACTTCTGATGAAAAACACTATTATACCAGAATTCAGAGGGAGGAAGGAAATGCAACACACACCACAGTCTAATATACACATTTCATTTGTTATAAAGCCTGGGTTCAAATAGTATTTGTTTTCTTTTAAATGCTTTGGACATTTAATTGAACCTGCTGGAGTGCCAAATGTGAAATTCAGCAATCATTTTTGTTGACTATTCCATTGTGCCAGACAAGCTCATAGCACAATCAAGCGTAAGCTAAAGCATATGAAAGAAAACAAACACTATTTTAACCCATGTTTTTTGGTATAGGTCCTTTCATTGACTGTTTCTTCTTGAATAGTCTTGATGCCCATCTGTAGTCTAGATGTTGTGACCACTGGTAAGGCACAGACTGGTATTGTGTCCCATCAGCACTACTCTTGGCATCTCAGGCACCACAGATGCAAATACATGTTTCACTGTTCAAATAAGATTGCAGGTTTATGAACTGAGCTCTGCAGTACAGACAGAGGGGAAACCACTCTCCTTGAATCATTAATGATACAGTGTGATCTTACAGTACGTTCCTTTTCTAGTGTTGGTGCAGCCCTGACGACAACCTCATGACATGACATGACGTCAAGAGTTGTGGTTTGTCATTTTATAATGAAAATCAGATTTCCTCTTTTGACCAAATAGCATCAAAGATGGGGAAAAGTCCCTAACTGTTCCTTATAATGGTTGATGTGTTATTTTCTGGTGTAGAATCCAACTGCATGTAGAAAACCCCACCTCCATCTCATACACAGTGGATCCCAAAAGATATGATTCCACTTAAGGGAAGCTGATAATCATCTTACCATCAGTTCTTTGGGCAGCTGCTCAGCGATGTCGTTCAGTAGAGAGAGGGTGGGCTTCTTGGCAGCCAGCAGGATGAGCTCCACGTTCCTGTCCCCGTTGAGCAGCAGGCCCTTGGCCAGAATGCCGACCCTCATCACCCCCTTCAGCATACGGGCCGCCTGAGTGTCAGGTCTACACACCAGGGATCAGAGGTCAAGCAGGGATGGGTAAAGGAAAATATACATCAGGCTACATGCTATGGTTGGGCGATGTCTGGAATGACACATCGTCCCATTGTCCTGTCCAAACATCATTGAAATACAATCGTATCGTCTATTGTATCGCGTTGCTCCAAGAGGGGTCAATTGGCAGGAAGAACGCAATATAAAGGACACATTGCTAGGCCTAAACAGTGTTTGACCTACTTTTATTTTTAAATCTAGTCTAGGCAGCATGATTTTCAAATTGGAAGGGCTATGATTCATATTAGTTATATTAGCCTACTTTAAAATATTATACACAATAGTGTAGACCAGGGGTGTCAAACTCATTTTAGCTCAGGGGCCACATGGTATATATAACTTAAGAACAACAACTTCAAATTGTTTTCTTTGTTTTAATACGATCAACATACAACATAAAGCTGGAGCCTGAGGACAGTGTGTCCAAAATAGTACAAGCACAACATCACTATTAATCATAAAACACGTCAAGTTTATTTGAAAATTCTAAAGAAAAAGAACACACAATGCCTCAGTGATTAACAGAACTGTTTCACAGATCACAGAACTATATCAGGGTGTCATTTCTCAGGCAGAAATGTAGATAAAAATAATGAAATCCTGTTCCCCAAACAAGTGCAAGAACCACAGAGTCAAGAATAGGTTAAATATACAAATAAAATAAAAATCAATTAAAAACAATAGCACATCAACATAAAAACATATAAACATAAAGCTGGAGCCTGAGGACAGTGTCCAAAAGCACAACATCACTATTAATCATAAAACACCTCAAGTTATTTGAAAGTTCTGAGGACAAAGAACACACAAACACACAATGCCTCAGTGATTCACAGAAGTATATCACAGAACTATATCAGGGTGTCATTTCTCAGGCAGAAATGTAGATAAAAATAATGAAATCCTGTTCCCCAAACAAGTGCAAGAACCACAGAGTCAAGAATAGGTTAAATATACAAATAAAATTAAAACAATTAAAAACAATAGCACATCAACATAAAAACATATAAACATAAATCTGAAAGCGTTGCTCAAACTCCCGTAACAGTCCCGTTATTTTATCTTTGAACCGCTTCATGTCTGCCACATGTTGGGTCGCGCACACATTTTTCAGACAGGGGAAGTGAGCTGCATCACCACCGGCAAGTTGCGTCTCCCACAATGACAGCTTCAACTTGAAAGAACGTATGCTGTCATAATACTGCGTGACAACTTTGTTGCGCCCTTGCAGCTGTTTGTTCAAGTTATTCAGGTGCTCTGTAACATCCACCATAAATGCAAGGTCCTGCATCCATTCTGCGGAATGAAATTCTAACACTGGTTTGCCCTTTTCTTCCATGAACTGTTCAATTTCTTCTCGTAAATCAAAGAAACGCCTCAGCACAGCACCTCGGCTTAACCATCTTACCTCAGTGTGGTATGGCAGGCCATAGATGTGGTCTTTCTCTCTGAGAAGGCTGTCAAACTGACGGTGATTCAGGCTTCTGGATCGGATGAAATTAACAGTTTGGATGACCACCTTCATGACGTTATCCATCTTTAATGACTTGCAACACAAAGCCTCCTGGTGCAAAATACAGTGAAAAGTCAAAAAATCACGTCCTCCATTTGCAGATTGCACTTTCTCTCTGAACTTTGTCACAACGCCTGCTTTTTTCCCGATCATTGAGGGCGCACCATCTGTAGCCAGACTGACAGCGCGGGACCAGTCCACTCCGACCCTGTCCAGCGCGCCGACGAGTGCGGTAAAAATATCAGCTGCTGTCGTTGTATCTGTCATCGGCACCAACTCCACGAACTCCTCGGTGACGGTCAATGTGTCATCAACTCCGCGGATGAAAATGGCCAGTTGTGCAACATCTAATGTCCGTGCTTTCATCAATTGCAACCGAAAACGCAATAAATGACTTTACTTTTTGCTTCAACTGGCTGTCCAAATCCACTGAAAGATCGGAAATCCTGTCTGCAACTGTGTTTCTTGTCAGGCTGATATTTGCAAAAGCCTGCCGCTTTTCAGGGCACACAATCTCCGCTGCCTTCATCATGCATGTTTTTACAAATTCACCCTCACTAAATGGTTTTGAAGCCACTGCGATTTCATTAGCAATGAGGTAGCTAGCTTTCACTGCAGCGTCACTGATGTCTCGGCTGTGAGTAAACACAGACTGCTGTTTCTTCAGACCCGCCAACAGTTCATTCACCTTCTCTCATCTCCGCTGTCCTTGAAAGTTGTCATATTTGTCGGCATGAAGACTCACATAGTGGCGACAAAGGTTATATTCTTTCAGCACTGCAACATGCTCTGAACACACCAAACATACAGCTTTCCCATTCAATTCCGTGAATAAATAGGATGACCATTTTTCTTGGAACACTCTGCACTCTGCGTCCACTTTTCTCTTTTTTGACAGAGACATATTGGGGCAATGAGGGTGCCAAAGCACATAATGTTAAAAGTAGAAGCCGTAATAAATATCGCGGGTAAAACAAAGTAGCTCATTGGCTGCACGTGCTTGACCTACTTGCTCTGCCCCGGTATAAACAGTTTGCTTGCTTAACACAATTGCTATTGCGCCAATCATCTCGCGGGCCGGATTAAACCCGTTTGCGGGCCGGACGTTTGACACCCCTGGTGTAGACTGATTGTCATTTAATCTTGATCTGGGTAAGCGTATTTGCAACATTCTTTCTTCCATTAGGCTACTTTCCGACAGTTTCAGACTGCCTTATGCTAAATCATTAAAAAACTATGGCTGACTTGGTGGGAAAGAAAAGCACGTCTTTGCCTGTTTGGCAGTTCTTTGGTTTCAGGCCGAATGATAAAGGTGAGCCAGCAGACCTGACCAAATTGGATTCACTTTTAGATCTGTAAGTAAATTATTTCCATGACTTTACATAGCTAATTTACTGTGTGTGTGTGTATATATATATATATATATATATATATATATATATTTCGTTTTTTATAAATTGTCTGCTTTTTGTGCTTTGGATTTAGTTTATAGGCCTATGTAACAAGTAATTTCAACGTTATATAATTCCAAAGTAGTTATTGTCTATGTTTTATATTAGTTCACGGTTTGCTGTTCTGAGTTTCATCCTCTCATGGCCTTTGTTTATTTGTGGTTCTCACCTCTGCCTTTGTCTCCAAAGTGTTACTGTTTGCATTGTGTGTGTGCGTCACACCTATGTGAGTCACTGTACAGATAAAGTTTAGGCTTGGTGTTTTTACTTTACAGTAATGTCATTTTGTAAATTTAGTCAACTGTAATTCTGTGTCTTACAACAATATTTCTCTATTTTATTCACCACAGAGCTGAGGATGCAGACTATTTGGATGCTGACGTTTGGGAGCCACACCTGCCCAGCAAGCGCCCTCGCCGGTCAAGGTCTTCACCCCCCACTACTAAGTAAATCACCCCGTCTGATGGTTCTACATCCAATTTTCATAGACCTCTTCAAAAAGAACATAGGGGCTTGTGGCACCATTCGTCCTAAAATAATCGGTTTCCCCAAGACCAAGGTAAACGACATGACAAAGACAGCGGAGAGGGGGACCATACGTTGGATCAGGACTAACAAGCTGCTTTTTGTGAAATGGAAGAACACTAGGGAAGTAACCATGCTCACCACACAGTAGAAGGCATTCAATAACGACCATGTCTCAAGGAGGGAGAAAAAGGAAGAATGTCCCCATTCCTGTTTCTGTGAAGGACTACAATGCCAACACGTGGGGTGTCGACCTATCTGATGCTATGATATGCTACTACCAGGTCCTCCACAAGACCAGGAAGTTGTATAATACTTTTTTTTTACCAGTTTGTGGACATTGCTACAGTAAATGCTTTCATTCTCCACAAGCAGATGGCCAAAGCAAAAGGTCAAACCCCTCTCTCCCAGTTGGCCTTCCGAGAGCAGCTGGTGTTGGAAATGGCTGAATTGGGGGCCCAAAGCAACCTCAACCATCACAAGACCCCCCCCCCACTATCCAACACACATGCCAAAAGACAAAAAGGAAGAACTGCAAGTATTGCACAAAACACAGGGGGGAAAAAAAGCGTGAAATGTCGATCTTCTTTCTGAAATCCCAGTTCGCTTTTTGTTTCCTGGCAGAGAGGGACTGCTTCAAAGACTTTTACAACATGCACAAGCTACGGTGAAAGTGAAATCTAATCATCTACACCTGGGATGTAAAACGAACACGAATGCCATTTGTAAATAGTTCCGCTTATTTATATTTTTGCACCTTTTTTAGTGAAGAACAGGTGTGTAACCAAGTTTGTGTTTGATAAGACATAATTTTTTAAAATGTATATCTGTTGCTTTTATATTGTTTTTGTAAACAGTTCATTTGTATGTGGGACCAATACATTGGATATGTCTAGGCTAAACGTTCAGGCACTTTGGAGAGGTTGAAATAAAAAACACTTGGATATTCCCTGTATGTCCCGCAACACCACCACAATGTTTGAAAGAGGTTGGTGTTGTAAAAATTTTGTTTTTATAGTGAACAATAACTTTTAGGCATATCAAGTGTGCAAAAACAGTGCAATTACCACATTCGGACACTTTGGAGAGGTTGAAAGGACATGTACCCTGGATACCCCATAACACCACCACAATGTTCGAGTGAGGTTGATATGGTAGAAATTGTGTTTTTATACTGAACAAATAGCATTTAGGGATTGCCAATATGTAATAGCAGTGGAATTATCTAATTCACAGACATATGCCACTTTGGAGAGGTTTAGGGACACTTGGAAACGTCCCGTGACCACACCTGACAACACTAAAACATCTGCCCATTTCTAGTTGTTAGGTCTATCAATCCCATTTTTTCCTGATATTAGTCCCCTGTAGCTCAGTTGGTAGAGCATGGTGCTTGCAACGCCAGGGTGGTGGGTTCGTTTCCCACGGGGGGCCAGTATGAAAATGTATGCACTCACTAACTGTAAGTCGCTCTGGATAAGAGTGTCTGCTAAATGACTAAAATGTAAAATGTAAATGTTGTGGAAGCCATCTGATGTGTTTCCAGCTCTGGGCATCAATAATTCACTTATAGCTTGTCAATGAAAGATTACTTTAAAAATAAGAAAACTGTTATTTTGTGTGTGCTTGATCTTGTGTATTCTGAACTATGTAACTCCTATCCATCTTCTGATCCTCATTATTTCCCAGATGTCTTCTTTCCTAGTTTTGGCATGTCAGAATCATGTAATTACACATGAATAGCAGTTACTTTTGGGTATGTCTATTTAGGCGGAAATCTAACTTTTGCTATTACATTTAAGAGGTTAAAGAATGTTATAGGCTAAATAATAATTTGTTACAGTGAGGGAAAAAAGTATTTGATCCCCTGCTGATTTTGTATGTTTGCCCACTGACAAAGACATGATCAGTCTATAATTTTAATGGTAGGTTTATTTGAACAGTGAGAGAATAACAACAAAAAAATCCAGAAAAACGCATGTCAAAAATGTTATAAATTGATTTGCATTTTAATGAGGGAAATAAGTATTTGACCCCTCTGCAAAACATGACTTAGTACTTACATTTTAGTCATTTAGCAGACGCTCTTATCCAGAGCGACTTACAGTTCGTGAGTGCATACATTTTTTAATACTGGCCCCCCGTGGGAAACTAACCCGCAAGCGCCATGCTCTACCAACTGAGCTACACAGGGCCAAAACCCTTGTTGGCAATCAGTTGGAGGTCAGACGTTTCTTGTAGTTGCCCACCAGGTTTGCACACATCTCAGGAGGGATTTTGTCCCACTCCTCTTTGCAGATCTTCTCCAAGTCATTAAGGTTTCGAGGCTGACGTTTGGCAACTCGAACCTTCAGCTCCCTCCACAGATTTTCTATGGGATTAAGGTCTGGAGACTGGCTAGGCCACTCCAGGACCTTAATGTGCTTCTTCTTGAGCCACTCCTTTGTTGCCTTGGCCCTGTGTTTTGGGTCATTGTCATGCTGGAATACCCATCCATGACCCATTTGTAATGCCCTGGCTGAGGGAAGGAGGTTCTCACCCAAGATTTTACGGTACATGGCCCTGTCCATCGTCCCTTTGATGAGGTGAAGTTGTCCTGTCCCCTTTGCAGAAAAACACCCCCAAAGCATAATGTTTCCACCTCCATGTTTGACGGTGGGGATGGTGTTCTTGGGGTCATAGGCAGCATTCCTACTCCTCCAAACAAGGCGAGTTGAGTTGATGCCAAAGAGCTCCATTTTGGTCTCATCTGACCACAACACTTTCACCCAGTTCTCCTCTGAATCATTCAGATGTTCATTGGCAAACTTCAGACGGCCCTGTATATGTGCTTTCCTGAGCAGGGAACCTTGCGGACGCTGCATGATTTCAGTCCTTCACGGCATAGTGTGTTACCAATTGTTTTCTTGGTGACTATGGTCCCAGCTGCATTGAGATCATTGACAAGATCGTCCCGTGTAGTTCTGGGCTGATTCCTCACCGTTCTCATGATCATTGCAACTCCATGAGGTGAGATCTTGCATGGAGCCCCAGGCCGAGGGAGAATGACAGTTCTTTTGTGTTTCTTCCATTTGCGAATAATCGCACCAACTGTTGTCACCTTCTCACCAAGCTGCTTGGCGATGGTCTTGTAGCCCATTCCAGCCTTGTGTAGGTCTACAATCTTGTCCCTGACATCCTTGGAGAGCTCTTTGGTCTTGGCCATGGTGGAGAGTTTGGAATCTGATTGATTGATTGCTTCTGTGGACAGGTGTCTTTTATACAGGTAACAAGCTGAGATTAGGAGCACTCCCTTTAAGAGTGTGCTCCTAATCTCAGCTCGTTACCTGTATAAAAGACACCTGGGAGCCAGAAATCTTTCTGATTGAGAGGGGGTCAAATACTTATTTCCCTCATTAAAATGCAAATCAATTTATAACATTTTTGACATGCGTTTTTCTGGATTTTTGTTGTTATTCTGTCTCTCACTGTTCAAATACACCTACCATTAAAATTATAGACTGATCATTTCTTTGTCAGTGGGCAAACTTACAAAATCAGCAGGGGATCAAATACTTTTTTCCCCCTCACTATCTGATCGTTGTTGACTTTTATATAAATGCACAATTTGTAAGCTATTGAAACACACTGATCATTCATGTTTTGTTCCCGATTATTGAAAGTGCTGCTGCGGGAGATTATGCCCGATTGCCCGTTAGACAATTCAAGGACAGTAATAAACACGTCAACAGTTTTATACATATTCGTTTATACGTTTAACTTGTCAAAGTAACTTTTACTGCAACTTTTATTGACAGTAGACTGTGTGTAGGCCTATATTATTGGCTTTTTGGTTTGCAAGGAGGGATTTTCCGTCTGCTAAATTTATTTTGCCTACACTTTGGTCAAGTAAAGCAGAAACGTACCAGGTTAGTTTAAACTTCCTATTCGATTTGTCCATCTTGCTTTGTTCTCTCTCTCTCATTATAACTATGTTTTTATTCAGGATATTCACAAACAACTTTGAGATGGAACTCCGTTAGACCTATAGATTAATTTGATGTTGATAGTGAAAGAGTAGGCTAGTATGACAAGTCACATTTAAAATCGAACAGGGATTGGAGAGAAAAGGGGAAATTATCAGACAACGGAGTGCCCACTGCAAAACACCCATGATCATCCGACATTGGGGACACACACTAGACCCGATCTGACATTTTGCGCAGCTTTGGTGCTCTCTGCTCTTTCTACAATCTACATTATCTTTTGCATTATGTGAAGTCTAACTACCACATAAGTATTGAAATGTATTAGGCTATGGCAAATAGGGAATAGGCCTTTTTGCATGTCGTCCTGCTGTGTGCTCACTGCGCTGCGCTGTTGTGCAGCAAACAAACGCAAATATGCTAAAACCATAATTTGTGGCATCACGATGTCATCACCATCGACGATGGCTGTCAAACATCGTCGAAAGACGATTGCAATCTTAAAGCAGCACCCAGCCCTACTACTTGCCCATGGCCCACATCAGGAGGGTACAGCATTACAGAACATTCCAATGGAAATGTGTTGTATAGAACATTGTGTGTGGAAGTGAGATGGATTTAGAGAAACAGAGAGAAAGATAACGAGGTAGAGAACTAGTACAAACCCATATAGCTCTTACCCTTTTTCACCAGCATCAGCCTCTGTATCAGTCTTAGGAGCAGCAGCGGGGGGCTCTTTCTCCAGCAGGGAGTCAGACACCAGTTTGAGGGCTCTCTCAGAGTGGGACACAATCCTCTGCACCGTCTGCAGTTCCTCCTCCACAGGGTAGATGGTGGAGTGTTTGGCCATGATGTGGCGGTCGTCTGGGGAATCCGGCCGACGCACAGGCTGCTAAGGGGAGAAGAGAAGAGCTGAATAAAACCAGGTGCTCTCTACAACGAAACACTTCTGGAAACAAACTGAAAAGCTAAATACATAAATCCTGGTTGCACCAGTTTTTCCTCTAGCGATCAAGTTCATGTAAACCGAACATTGATTGATTGATTGGATTTAATCATTGATTTTCACCAGTAGGGGGGGCACTGGCATGCCAGGCCGGCTCATGAGTGGAGGGGGGGGCATCCTGTGTCTCTGCTCCCCCCAGTATAGCTGCTCCTCCTCCATCCTCCTCCAGTACATGTCCTCCTCATAGCGCCTGGCAGAGGAGACACATACAGCACAGGATTATTAAATATTCAGACTGGGTAGATTCTTCTGCTGAGATACCTGTCTGTTAGGTGAAAATGCTGATCAGGAGCATCTTTGAGACTGTTGAAAGGCATTTGGCCAGATAATGCTGGAGGAATCAAGAGTTCTCATCACTTAAGATGTTGCAGGCATTCTATATTAAGATATTAGGAGGAAATGTATTGAAAATGGGAACTGGCATAATAAGAGGAACATTTCTTTATTACTGGAAGGCAGGGGAATTCTCTTGTGGTTGAACCACACTGAGAGCATGGGCTTCAGAACGATATGGGTAGTGGACCCAGCAGCAGGGTTCCCCTGCTCTGCCTTCCTCTGAAATCATGGCCAAGAAAAAACACTATAGGAAGAAGTTACCCCTAAGCACTGCTCAGACCGTAAGTCCTTTTTCTACTTACCCAGTCAGATGAACTCATGGATAGGGTTACGTTTTTTTTTATGTCTCTGCGTGCAGTTTGAAGGAAGTTGAAGGTAGTTTTGCGAGCCATTGCTAACTAGCGTTAGCGCAATGACTGGATGTCTATAAGTATAGCTACGATGCGCAATGACTGGAAGTCTACAGGTACAGCTGTATCTGTAGACTTCGTCACTGCGCTAATGCTAGTTAGCAATTTCGATAACGCTAGTTAGCAACTCCCTTCAAACTGCACGCAGACACATAAAAATGGTATCCATGAGTTCATCTGACTTTGGGTAAGTAGAAAAGGGCTTAATTGCCAAAATCTCACACTATCCATTTAACCCCCAAATGGATGACACTAGGTTTTTGGGGTGAGTAAGCGTGATCTATGCCTAAGCAAGGGCTCTGACCTCATCTCTGTGTGCCAGCTGCTGTCTGGCTCTGACCTCATCTCCAAGTGCCAGCGCTGCTCATCATCCCTTTGTCTCTTCAGCACAGCCTTCTGTTTCTGTTTCCTCAGTTTGCCCTCCTGCAGTTTCCTTGCCCGGTTACTGGGCTTGATCTCCACCGGCAGCTCTGGGTTCACCTTCTTCTATAGGAGGGGAAGGAAGGGATAGTAACAATGTCAAGAGCTGTCATTCATACATTCACACACACACTCACACACCTAGTGAGTAGCAGGCTCTCGAACTGAGAGGTAGGCATAGAGCCATAATGGAAATAAATTATAATTTGATGTGTAGATGTAAATGTGAATGACATAATTCAACTGAGAGCCAAATGACAAGGGGGCTACAGGACATTGCAAGCAATGTCTACATCCTGCCTAAACAAAGTCTGCCATCTAGTGGTGATAGTTTTGCAGTGACTTGACATGCTTGTACAACAGGTCACAGGGTTCAATGTATGTTTTTCAGTCAATAAATTTTGCCAGCACAATAAGTGCATTGTAGTACATAGCGGTTAGCTCTAGAAACATCTTACCTTGTACTGCAGCCGGTGCCTGCGTCCCTTCAGGTGCATGTCTTTAGCGTTGGGGTCATTGAAACTGCATTCACAGAGTTTACAGTGAAAGCGAATCACCTTCCCATCATCATTACGCACCTTCCCATCATCAAAACGGAAACTTGCATTAGAACATACCATAACCTTCGCATCTTTTACAAAATGATTAGTGAATACAAATACATTAAAAATAACTCCTACCTCCTCCACATAGTCATGTCCCACAGGCTGGACGTCCCCTTGTCCCCCCACTCCATCTCCATCCTCATCGTCACTCGTGGTCTCGCTCTTAGAAACTGTTGCTGACTGCTTGGCCTCATCCACCTTGGCTGATGGAGGGGTGGCAGGCTTGTTGGCTGTCAAGAGGAAGGCCAAATATTAGTAAGGTGCAACTTAGAAGTGCCGTTTGTGAGTCCAGAATTACTGCTTAAATGATCCATCATTGGTTTAATCTGTCAGCACAGATAATATCATAATCCCAACTACTAAAAACTGATTTTTTGGAAGACTTACCAAGAAGGGTTATTTTGGGTGTGATTGGCTTCTTCACAGATAATGGGGCCTTGACGGCGTTTACGACCACCGGTTTGGGTGGCGCTACAGGTGCAGCTGCCTTGACGACAATAGGGGTCGTCTTCCCAGCGGTCGACGTTGAGATAATTGGAGCATTGTTCACTAAAATGGGCTCAGTTGACGGTATAGGTTTGCCTAGTTTGGTGTGGAGCTTCACCACCTACACAGGGTGAAGGAGAGAAATAACACATTATAAAAAATTGTGAGGTGGGATATCACAAATACCTGATTAAAAGTGTTACACTAATGATACACCAACATGTGCAACTATCACAGAGCTGATCTAGACAAATTAGCTAGCTAAACAGTGCATCAATTAGCTAGCTAGCTGCCTGATGTTGCTCCTCCTGTCAGTGCAGCTGTGCTACCTTCTGGTGCTTGGCCCCTCGGATATGGGCGGCGTACGCGTCTACGCCAGTGCAAGCAACGTCACATAGTTCACAGCGCAGCTGGGTCTGAATCCCCCGGGGCCCGTTGCTCCCCCCCGCGCTGCCAGCCTTCAGAGCTGCCTCCTTCTTCTTGTGCTTCTGGCCCTCGAGGTGTTCCCGGTATGTCTGCGGAGAAAACCATTTAACAACAGTTAATTCAACATACCTAGAAAAACAAACCTGCAAAAAACATTGAATGTCCATCCTGTGTTTCTACAGTATGTCTCACCTTAGGCACGTTACATGTTTAACTGTTGCATGTTAAAATACTGTACATTCATTTGACTCTGTTGTCGTTATGTCCGTTGCCAACAAATGACCTGTCCATCTCATAACATATCACCCACACAGTTCACCACTACCTGCGGGCCAGCACAGCTGATCTTGCAGATGTCACAGTAGTGCAGCTGGGGCTGCTTGGGTGGCCCTTTGGGCTTCTGCAGCCTGTTCTGGTGGAACATGGGCTTCTTGTAGGCATTGACTGTGGGAGCAGTCACCATGTTGCTCCCCGCGTTGCTCCAGGAGGAGCTGGTGAGCTGCTTGTGAGGTGGCTGCATGGACGGCTGGGGCTGCTGGGGGGGCGGCTGGGGAGTGGAAAGCTGTGCAGGCTGGTAGTAGGAGGGGGTGGAAGTGTAGCCACTCGAGTCATAGGTAGAGTAGCTGATGCCTAAGGTGAGAGATGGAGAGTTGAGACGGGGCAGAAGGGGGTCACACTAAAAACACATATGCTGTGACAAATATGCAAGCAGTGCTTGCTTGAATTTCACAAGGGTTGATCCTTGGGGTTAAATGTGGAGTTCTGGCGGTGTGGGAATAAGCTCTATCTCTTACCCGAGTAGGAGGTGGCAGCTGTGGAGTTGAAGGAGGAGCAAGGGGTGTAAGACGAGATGGGGGTTGGAGGCTGCTGAACACTGGTGGACACTGGGTAGATGTTGTAGCTGGTGGACACTGAGCTAGCGGGGGCCAGAGGCTTTAAAGCTGTGACTTGCCTCTGTGGTGGAGGGGGCTGGCTGTACACTGTGCTGACTGGACTGTAGCCACTCTTCACACCTACAGGAAAGGGAAAGACATCATCATCACAGTGTTGTTTAACAGGCTTGGCTCCAGTTCCACGATATTCAATATACTGGCTTTTGCAGTACATCAGCAGCCAAGTTCTTTTGCACAGTAGTATGTTCTCATGAATAGTGTATAAGACAGTAAAAACACTATGTATTGTCATGTTCAGACAAGAGAGAACATTTCAAATGAATCGGTGGCTCTTGCATTGCAGTGTTAATGATTTTCTTTGTGTGATTATGTATGGGAATAAGGTTGACAATGACTCACCTGTCTGGTAGTAAGCTTCTGTTGGTGTCCGCTGGGCTGGAGCTATACTTGTCTGGTAGTACTGCTTAGTCTCATAACTAGTGACTGCAGGTGGGCGTCCGTAACTGTAGTTATCCTGAAAGGTTGTTTTACAGAGTAAATATGCATAGCAAATAGTGTTCAAAATAGAGCACATTTTCTTTACATTTTAGTAATTTAGCAGACGCTCTAATCCAGAGC
The DNA here is from genome assembly GCF_964263955.1 of Coregonus lavaretus. NCBI lineage: Eukaryota > Metazoa > Chordata > Actinopteri > Salmoniformes > Salmonidae > Coregonus > Coregonus lavaretus. Next base: position 32,698,000 of record NC_139993.1, on the reverse strand, counting down.
GATTTACAGTAGTGAGTGCATACATTTTCATACTGGTCCCCCGTGGGAATCAAACCCACAACCCTGGCGTTGCAAGCGCCATGCCCTACCAACTGAGCTACACAGGATTAATGTGACTTGGACAATCTAAAACTCTCCCCAGGTACTTGCATTTATATACAATAGCTAATAGATAAAAAGACGATGACAGCATGCAACGGGATGCTAAAGAATGGAAATAGGACTGACCGTTTCGGTGTATACCGGTAGCTGGTACGCCTGTGGGGTGGTGGTGGGTTGGGGCGTAGGGTCCGGCTGCCGGTAGCCATAGTCTGGGGGGGCAGGGTGGGTCTGGTATGCTGCCAGGTAGGGGGCAGAGGCCACGGGCCTGGCTGGTTGTGCAGGGGCAGGGGCATAGGAGGCGGTCACTGCATGGGCCACGGCAGGGGCCGGCTGGACACCGTAGCTGGCTGTGGTAGGGTGGGCAAAGGCCGGTGGAGGCTGAACGCTGTGGGGACAGAGACAAGATGGAGGGAAGAATGAGGCACAATGGAAACGGAAAACGCTCTGTCAATACCAAGTGAAGCACTGACATTTATGAAGGGCATCTCTAAATGGTAAATGTGTAACCTGAATACTGGGGGGGGGGGGCTGCAGCGTTCTGGATAAGTTGCAGGGGTTTGATGGCATCAGCGTGGAGCCCAGCCAACAGCGAGTTACAGTAGTCCAGACGGGAGAGGATAAGTGCCTGGATTAGGACCTGCGCCACTTCCTGTGTGAGGTAGGATCGTACTCTACTGATGTTGTAGAGGATGAACCTGCAGGCGCAAGTCGCTGCTTTCATTTTTGCTGAGAACGACAGGGTGTTGTCTAGGGTCACATCAAGGTTCTTTGCACTCTGGGAGGGGGACACCATGGAGTTGTCAACCGTGATGTTGAGGTCTTGGAGCGGGCAGGCCTTCTTCCGGGAGGAAAAGCAGCTCCCTCTTGTCGAGGTTGAGCTTGAGGTGCTGGGCCGACATCCAAGCGGAGATATCTGCCAGGCACGCAGAGATGCGTTTCGCCACCTGGGTGTCAGAAGGGGGGAAGGACAAAAGTAGTTGAGTGTCATCCGCATAGTAATGATAGGAAAGACCATGTGAGGATATGACGGAGCCAAGTGACTTGGTGTATAGAGAGAAGAGGAGAGGGCCTAGAACCGAGCCCTGGGGGACACCAGTAGTGAGAGTAAGTGGTGCAGACACAGATACTCTCCACGTCACCTGGTAGGAGCGCCCTGCCAGGTAGGATGCAATCCAAGTGTGCAGAGCCTGAGACACCCAGCCCTGAGAGGGTGCAGAGGAGGATCTGATGGTTCACGGTGTCAAAGGCAGCGGATAGATCTAGGACAGGGGTACTCAAGTACTATTTGAGAAGGTCCGGTCACACAAATTTCCTAGGTGGCAAAAGTCCAGATGGATAATGTAATTTATCGGCGTAGTAACAAACCCCTACCTCGCAACCCATGCAACACCAAACTGTTCACACCCCTCTTGTTGGCGGAGAGAAGATTTGGCAGTTTCAAAGCAAATTTCCCACAATTCTACACATTTTGCATGTAGGGCAGCTGGAGTAGCAGTGTTCTCTGGGGTGATTCATGTCTCCGTCAGGGCCAAAAATTCTAGGGACTGAAGGGCAGCATAGGCTGAGCATGGTACACTAAATTAGAAGGGTTGCAGCCAACGGGTGGGGAGAGTCTGTAAAGCCTACAGGTAGAGGAGCGAACTGGGATAGAAAACATACAGAGTTGCCAAGGCTACAAAAGAGCAAAATGACATCTGAAAATAACTAGGTAAGATACACAAGTGAGAGAGTGGTGTGGAGTCTTCCGCTCTTTCCTTCCTGGAATAACTCGGCAGAGCCATCTTTGTTTCGGCAATGATACACTGATTACCAAAACCACAACAGTCACAAATTGCCCTGCCCCTTAATCATGGTTGATGTGTCAACAATCATCTGCAAGTTATGAGGGTTCAGCAGTTCACACACCAAGTGGCTACTGGGAAGAAGGGCAGCACTTAAAGTAGATAATCCTAGCTAGCAAAAAGACAGTACTAGACCACAACAGATAGACAAACAATTATACGTATCACTCCTGGAGATATCAGGAGTCCTGTAGTTATAGAAATATGTTATGTAGAACAAACATGCCTCTACATTTAGAACAAGGAATCATGTTGGCTCTATTCATGGCGTTTCTATGTGCAACGCCAACGTTCGACAACTGAACGGCCTCAAATGTTAGCATATTCGCCCAAAATGTGACTGCTAGTTTGAAGCTGACCAGGGGCGTATTCATTACGCCGATTGTTGCAAAACGAAAACGTTTCTTAAACGGAAGCAAACAGAACGAAATTGGGAGGGAACTATCTTAATGTGTCCAATAATAGAAACTTTAGTTGTCTTCGCAAAACGCAATCGTTTGGACTAATGATTACACCTCGGGAAGTCAACTAATTCGTGCGTCCCTACCACTAGGGAAAAAAGCTAACTAGCTAGCCATTTTACCACACATATTAAGCTAGCAACTGTAGCCAGTTAATCATATTTGCCAAACGAATGAGAGTTTTGAGGTTTCATTATATTCCAAGTGCGAAGCGCTCCCTAGCCGGGCAAGACTGGAACCTGCTTTGCTGGATAACAGTCAGTAGTTAGCTAACTAATCTGGCTAGCATATCCATTGCACTCCCAAGGCCTCGAGCTAGCAATATCGCACCAGCAATGAGGCGTTTGGAGGCATACTCGTCGCAAGAAGACGGGGCGACGACTCGGGATGAGTGCATGCTACCCATAGCCAGCAGCTATGTAATTACCTGTACTGCGGACCGGCACCATGAGTGAACCCATAATAATTGCTTGCAGCCATCTTGGCATCTACTGTAACCGAACCACCAGACAGGATCCGCTCTCTGTCACGTGTCCGTCAGCTACCATTCGCGCGCACGCTTGGATATTTAACCACAGACCCGTCACAGGGGCTATAAAACTGAAGCATCGGTTTTTAGAACGTTTTCTCACCACCCAAATGTGGCAGTGAGAGGAAGTCTAGTAGCGAACTGTGGGAGAGGACGGCACTAGCTGAAACTGGGCCGACATTCTGCTAATTTTCTCATCGATGAAACATCGTATCTAAAAAAAAAAATATGTTCCCAAAACTAGAATATTTTACGAACACAGTACACTAAGTTTTATAGACTTCACGCTTTGCCAAAGTTGCGTTGTTTAGGAGTGCAAGGTTGACTGAGGAGGCGTTCCCTACCGGAAATATGCAAATATGAGCAACAACGGCCAATACGATCTCGCTAGCTCGTGCTTGGCTTTGCCCACCTGCTTGCTTGTTCTGCCTACTATACTTCATTTGCTCACACTGTAAACGAGAGAGATGAACTATCTTGGGTTAGTTATAGACATCTTTGATTTAACTCTAGAGGTGCTGACACAATTGATTTTCATCGTTTAAACCATAGCTACAAAGTATCAATTTCAGTTCAAATCCGTATAAGCCTAGTGAACATTTATATTCTGTTTAAAATATTTTCAAGCTGTGCAGAGTCCATCCCGACGCATCCGTCCTAGTGGCAAATGAAGCGTGTATTATGTATCACACAAGTGCCACATATAAGCCCTTCTGGTGTGTCCCACTGGCATTGCATGGCCGCCTGCCACCACCACTGCTGTCTAGGGCAGAATGCTCGATAGAGGGGAAGTCCACTCCTGCAGCTGGGCAGAAAAAGGGGAGAAGGGAGAAAGGAGGACAGGAATGGGTGGAGCATAAGCAGCCGGGTGAGAAATGTGTGGATGAAAGGGGGATATGATTGGTGAACTGAAGTGCGCGAGGGAGACTGAATAAGTTAGTGTCTGTGTATGGGTAGGGGATGGGGTGGTGGTGTGTTGAGTGTAGAGACAGACAGAGCAAGAGAGAGAGATGCTGTTGCCAGGAAACAGTGGGCATAGAGGACCATTCACAACAGTTCATGGAGTAAAAACATAAAGGGAGACTTGATATGTACGTGGTATTTTTAGGCAGATATGAACAGGAGGATTATCCCAGCATGGACTGGATTAAACCAGCATAAACAGAGAGGATAGTACAGTATAACTACTGAAGAGGAATTGGCGCTGATGGACTATCTATTATGGGATGGAGAGACAAGAGATTCTCATTTTACATTTTACTCTTATCCAGAGCGACTTACAGTGAGTGCATACATTTTCATACTCATAAACTGATTTAGAGTCTAGACACAAATACATGGGCAGAATAGACAACCAGAAACAGTCATCATGATACCAGCACTGATGCCTTCAAAATAAAAGGGTTGAGTGGAACTCTAAAGGAGCCTGTCACTTCAGTCTTCACGGCCAGTCTCTTTCACACTTTCCTTCCCCAACAGAAGTGGAGGGAGCCAGGAGGGGGGGGGGGGGGGTGGGGGGTGGGTAGGGAACAGAGCTGCCCCCTGTCTTCAGACACCTGCTGCTACTGCCTGACACAGGGGACGACGAGAGAGGGGGGCGACTCACTAGACCCATGCATCGACCCTGGTCTGAAGGATTACAATTCCTAGCTGTCCAATCTTTACATCCGTGAGTAAGGAGGGAGGACACAAAGGGAAGGACGGACAGCAGAGATTCAAGGGATCTCTTACTGCCCATGTGAGTACGCCCTTGCATTCTTCCTCTACTCTTTATTACATTACTCATACAGTGTGTGAAGTAAATGTATAGTAGCTCATGAATATAGTAAATCAATAGGATTAGATGATAAAGAATGACTGTCGGTTTCCATTGTATTCTGCTCTTGCATTTTCCTTGCACATGCAGACTGCAGACGTGATTCAAGCCTTACGGTCAAGTTTTCTCCCACACTACTATTATTCCTCTTCATTTACTCCAATGCCTGGCAGCATACTGAATACCTCCAGAAATGTAGTACCGTCATTGTTTTAATTTAAAGTATTAGGATCCAACAAAAATATCTGTGAGGGCACAAAACAATCCATAGTGTTTGGTAAATGAAAGATGCAGGCAATTGATTACTTTGATTACCTCTCATGCTGGTGGGTTTTTCTTCTTCCCTCCATATTGATAACATGCCAGCCCTCTCTTCAGTTGACAAATTATACTTTGGATACGGTATCACTTCACTAGGCACAGACAGTTGGGTTTATGCGTTTATTGGGTGTATGGTATGCAAATTATTCTGGTCACACAATAAGGCTCACGATTGCATGCTCAATCGAAGTGACATGAAATACAAGCAGCTTCTCTTGTGGGTTATGGCTGGGGTCTTATAGTATGCTGCTTTGCCCTCTGGGATACAGTACACTGCTCTACACCCTCTGTGTGTAGGACATTGCCTTACAAATCGTATTCTGATCTCCTTATTTATTTTGCTGTGTTTATGTTAGGTGAATTCTCAGAGTTAATGTTGTCACTTACCCACACCCACAGACAGGTAATGTACTTTCGGAGCCCGCCCTGAGAGTATCTGTTTTTATAAATATTTCCACAGCTGACCTGGGGAACCTAAGCCACAGTACACCCCAGTCAGGCTCTGTTGATTTTCCACATGAGTGAAGAGGTACAAAGAGAGGAGTAAATTAGTTCCATTAAACACAATCAGTCCCATGCAGTGAACCATACAACCTCAGCATAAAATATACGGTGTATCTGACTTTTAATAATATTACAGTGCCTCTATCTTATTCAACATAGCCAATGATGGTAACGAAAACTGAAACCCAGTCACACTTACAACTTTCCCTCGAAAACAGAATGTGAGTGATTACAGTACGCTGCACTGACTTACATGATGTCAACCCAGCTTGAGCTACCTGGAGCCAGTATTAATAGGCTGTAGAACTGTCTCTTTAAACTTGTGTCAGACAGGATAAACCTGAACACATCAAAAAGGTGGCAACTGTGCTGAGGATTAGTAGCTGATGAGGAGGGATTAAGAGTTGATTTCTCCTGGCCTCTTGGAATCCACCTAGGAAATTCCTTAATTGTGATTGACTGAGGGAAGCTGCAAGGGGACCTCAGTCACATGCTCCTCACATGCTGCACAGGGGGATAAACGCCTTGTGACCTAGATTCAGTTTCTCAATTGAAATGATAAATACTAAGAATTAAATAAAATACTAATAACCGTACTATTGTTCCTCTTGTATAAATGCATTCTCTGTGTTATAACGGAGGAATTCTCTAATGTGTTACACAAAACATGGGCTTATTATAATAATATAATATGCCATTTAGCAGACGCTTTTATCCAAAGCGACTTACAGTCATGCGTGCATACATTTTTACGTATGGGTGGTCCCGGGGATCGAACCCACTACCCTGGCGTTACAAGCGCCATGCTCTACCAATTGAGCTACAGAGGACCACATTATTGCCATTTGATCTTCAGACCTGAGGATAGGTTTGATATGATTTGATCCCGCTTAAAGCCGGAGGCTATGATTTGATTATGCCATTGATAATAATGATAATGGTGAAAGTGATCAATTGGATCTATACATAATTTCCAATGCTCAAAGTGCTCCATTGTAACAGGAAGGAACTCACCCCATCTGTGACTGATTATTGTTGGTTGGTTGGTTAATTATGTATGGTCTGTCTATGTCTGTGTGCCCCAGGCCCCTCCCCTCCCCTCCCTTCCATGGGATGGGCACCACAGAGGCGACACTACGAATGGATAACATGGAATGTAAAGACGAGTGGCAGGATGAAGACTTCCCCAGGTGGGTGTCAGACGACTTTGAACATGCTTTACTTTACAGGGTCCTTTAGTCCTGCAGGGTCCAATACTGTGTAAAAAGTATTGTAATAACTCACCGTTACATTATACTTACAGCAGTAATCCATTAGTAAGTATAGTATACAGCCTACAGTGTAACAACAAAGGTTACACTATTTGTTACATTGTACTTGCAAGAATAATCACACAGTAATACACTTTAGAATGTTACTGTGTGTTTTTTTTAACACTTGGCCATCGGTGCTGAGGAGATGAGGTGAGTGGGTGGCATTTCATCACAACTGGAAGATGACAATGCCTCATGCCCGCAGTGAAGTTTGTTGTTGAAGGGCAATAATCTGCTCCAGTATAATTTGCTTGAGGATTTCCCAGTGGGCTAGCCTCGTGCAGCTGGTCTAATTATAGCCTGGAATACCTAGCAGATACCCCCATCTACTGAAATCAACCTCTGACATTGATTGCAATAGCCATATGACAATAATATGTGCCGTAAACATTCACAAACACTGGATCTATACAGATTTTAAACAAAAATTATAATTGTCCTCCAAGCACTGAAGAATTACGAAGAGGACTGGATTAAGGCATGACATTTCCCTTTATTGTCATTATGAGATGCAGGGAGATCAAAGAATTGCTCAGTAGGAAATTAAAGGAGTGTGAAAAAGAGAGGCAAAGAGAGAGAGAGAGCATTCTGACAGCAGGTTTTATCCTCCTGTCTCTCTCCATCTGAAGGAGCGGAGGCAGGGAGCAGGTGCAGCTCTCTCCTTAAATGGTAGTGGGCTACGTCATGTGACGCAGCAACCAGTCAACAACACAGCATCACCAGGAAAATGGTGGCAGATCAGCTTTAAGGAAAAGGAGGAAGAGAAAATAAGTATATGTATCATTAGGCTCTGAATGATGATGTGCCTGAGGCTCCCTATGATCGACTGAGAAAAGGGAATGCATAATATTATAGGATCCTCTGCTGTAAAATCAAATAGTTGCCTGGATCGTCTTTGAATTCATCCTCATTGTTTATAAGGTAAGCAGGAGCTCTTATGATTTGATATTTTAGCCCTCATCATCATATAGGAAAAGAATATGGCCTGACTGCTTGACATTTTGGATTATCATAACCTTTGTTAGACATAATTCCTATTTCATTTCTTCTTCATGGTGTCATCATTTGTAGGAAATTGGTTATTTAAACAATGGAAGCTTGCCAGTGGTTATAGCAGTGGGACGCCTCAGGGATGCTAGATCGGACACCATGCGGTGTAACGGATGCCCTTGTCATTTGTTATTGCCAGTCATGTTGATTTGGCAACACTGTTATAGACTGTCTGTCCTCCCTGGGATGTTAGGTTGAAAGGATGGTTTAGGATTACGCAGCAGTGGAGCACAGTGGATCTGTATACCTTATATTTCCCCAGTGCCTCTTGATATTTGGTTGTTGTTGACATTTCCTCCGTATTATACTTCATTCTCCACCTCCTCCATGTCCTCCCTTGTTTCACGTTACAGGAAGTGACAAGGGAAATTACACCAAATGTTAAGGGGTAGCCTAACGGTGTGTCTGCCTCCCCTGTACAGTGAATAGGGTTTTTTGACATACCACCGCCTCTACCTCCCTCCCACATCGCACACCATGGCAGGTCTATAATCTAAAGAACTCCCTGGGGAGATGCTAATTACCACCCAACCTCCTCTCTCTGCGCTCCCTTTGAGGTGCTGAGCCAGATCACTGACAACCCCACTGACATGATTGCTGGCATGTGTTAATTTTGCACCAGCTGCAATGATGTGGTGATGTACTAGTGTGCTTCAGGGACTATTTGGGGTTTGGTTTATTTGAGTCAGGCTGGCTGGCTTTAGTGTTTGCTCATGTCATGCTATTGTGTGTGGCTGTGGCCCTGACATAATGATGTGCTCTCTGTGTTGATTTTCAGACCACTTCCTGAGGACGGTGACATGGAGTCTTCCTGTGGTCTCACCGATGACAGAGCCTGTAAGTATAATTGAAATAACACCTCACCTGTCTGGCATTTGATATACTATAAGTCACTTTAGCTTAATATACACTGCTCAAAAAAATTAAGGGAACACTAAAAGAACACATCCTAGATCTGAATGAATTAAATAATCTTATTAAATACTTTTTTCTTTACATAGTTGAATGTGCTGACAACAAAATCACAAAAAAATTATCAATGGAAATCAAATTTATCAACCCATGGAGGTCTGGATTTGGAGTCACCCTCAAAATTAAAGTGGAAAACCACACTACAGGCTGATCCAACTTTGATGTAATGTCCTTAAAACAAGTCAAAATGAGGCTCAGTAGTGTGTGTGGCCACGTGCCTGTATGACCTCCCTACAATGCCTGGGCATGCTCCTGATGAGGTGGCGGATGGTCTCCTGAGGGATCTCCTCCCAGACCTGGACTAAAGCATCCGCCAACTCCTGGACAGTCTGTGGTGCAACGTGACGTTGGTGGATGGAGCGAGACATGATGTCCCAGATGTGCTCCATTGGATTCAGGTCTGGGGAACGGGCGGGCCAGTCCATAGCATCAATGCCTTCCTCTTGCAGGAACTGCTGACACACTCCAGCCACATGAGGTCTAGCATTGTCTTGCATTAGGAGGAACCCAGGGCCAACCGCACCAGCATATGGTCTCACAAGGGGTCTGAGGATCTCATCTCGGTACCTAATGGCAGTCAGGCTACCTCTGGCGAGCACATGGAGGGCTGTGCGGCCCCCCAAAGAAATGCCACCCCACACCATGACTGACCCACCGCCAAACCGGTCATGCTGGAGGATGTTGCAGGCAGCAGAAAGTTCTCCACGGCATCTCCAGACTCTGTCACGTCTGTCACGTGCTCAGTGTGAACCTGCTTTCATCTGTGAAGAGCACAGGGCGCCAGTGGCGAATTTGCCAATCTTGGTGTTCTCTGGCAAATGCCAAACGTCCTGCACGGTGTTGGGCTGTAAGCACAACCCCCACCTGTGGACGTCGGGCCCTCATACCACCCTCATGGAGTCTGTTTCTGACCGTTTGAGCAGACACATGCACATTTGTGGCCTGCTGGAGGTAATTTTGCAGGGCTCTGGCAGTGCTCCACCTGCTCCTCCTTGCACAAAGGCGGAGGTAGCAGTCCTGCTGCTGGGTTGTTGCCCTCCTACGGCCTCCTCCACGTCTCCTGATGTACTGGCCTGTCTCCTGGTAGCGCCTCCATGCTCTGGACACTACGCTGACAGACACAGCAAACCTTCTTGCCACAGCTCGCATTGATGTGCCATCCTGGATGAGCTGCACTACCTGAGCCACTTGTGTGGGTTGTAGACTCCGTCTCATGCTACCACTAGAGTGAAAGCACCGGCAGCATTCAAAAGTGACCAAAACATCAGCCAGGAAGCATAGGAACTGAGAAGTGGTCTGTGGTCACCACCTGCAAAACCAGTCCTTTATTGGGGGTGTCTTACTAATTGCCTATAATTTCCACCTGTTGTCTATTCCATTTGCACAACAGCATGTGACATTTATTGTCAATCAGTGTTGCTTCCTAAGTGGACAGTTTGATTTCACAGAAGTGTGATTGACTTGGAGTTACATTGTGTTGTTTAAGTGTTCCCTTTATTTTTTTGAGCAGTGTATTACTTTATAACAATGAGCCTCATCTCACATGCTACTTCATGGACCTTGCACCTGTGAATTCAACTGGATGTCATGTGTGTACACTATCAGTAGCTAACAAGTCTCACCTCCTCTATCGCAGCTCCCCCCAACTCTCTGAATGTTAATGCAGGTGGAGGAGGCGGAAGTGGAGGAGGGTCCACCCATCGTAAGCGCCGTACATTAGTGGCCCCGGACATGAACCTGTCCCTGGACCACAGCGAGGGTTCCCTGCTGTCTGAAGACTTCCTGGATACACCCGACGACCTGGACATAAACGTGGACGACATCGAGACCCCTGACGACAACGACTCCCTGGAGTTCATCACCAACGGCAATGAGCTGGAGTGGGAAGGTGAGTAGAGCTCATGCAGTGCGGAATAATGGAAGCCCTGGTGCCAGCCTGGTAGCCTGGGTGCCAGTCTGTGTGCTTTAGACAACTTGTTGTTTGGCAAGATGTAGCTAGCGCAGACACGGTCTGGCACCCACTCAGGCTAGATATACTGAACAAAAATATAAACGCAGCATGTAAAGTGTTGGTCACATGTTTCATGAGCTGAAATAAAAGATCCCAGAAATGTTCTATTCGCACAAAAAGCTTATTTCTCTAAAATGTTGTGCACAAATTTGTTTACATCGCTGTTAGTGAGCATTTCTCCTTTGCCAAGATAATCCATCCACCTGACAGGTGTGGCATATCAAGAAGTGAATTAAACAGCATGATCATTACACAGGTGCACCTTGTGCTGGGGACAATAAAAGGCCACTCTAAAATGTGCAGTTTTGTCACACAACACAATGCCACAGATGTCTCAAGTTTTGAGGGAGCGTGCTGACTGCAGGAATGTCCAACAGAGCTGTTGCCAGAGAATTGAATGTTAATTTCTCTACTATAAGCCACCTCCAACGTTGTTTTAGAGTATTTGGCAGTACGTCCAACCGGCCTCACAACCGCAGACCACATGTAACCACGCCAGCCCAGGACCTCCACACCCGGATTCTTTACCTGAAGGATCGTCTGAGACCAGCCACCCGGACAGCTGATGAAACTGTGGGTTTGCACAAACTGTCAGAAACCGTCTCAGGTAAGCTCACCTGCGTGCTCGTCATCCTCACCAGGGTCTTGACGTGACTGCAGTTAGGCGTCGTAACCGACTTCAGTGGGCAAATGCTCACTTTCAATGGCCACTGGCATGCTGGAGAAGTGTGCTCTTCACGGATGAATCCCGGTTTCAACTGTACCAGGCAGATGGCAGACAGCGTGTAGGGCGTTGTGTGGGCAAGCGGTTTGCTGATATCAACGTTGTGAACAGAGTGCCCCATGGTGGCAGAGGGGTTAAGGTATGGGCAGGCATAAGTTATGGACAATGAACACAATTGCATTTTATCGATGGCAATTTGAATGCACAGAGATATCGTGACGAGATCCTGAGGCCCATTGTTGTGCCATTCATCCGTCCGCCATCACCTCACGTTTCAGCATGATATTGCACGGCCCCATGTCGCAAGGATCTGTATACAATTCCTGGAAGATGAAAATTTCCCAGTTCTTCCATGGCCTGCATACTCACCAGACGTCACCCATTGAGCATGTTTGGGATGCTCTGGATGGACGTGTACGACAGAGTGTTCCAGTTCCTGCCAATATCCAGCAACTTCGCACAGTCATTGAACAGGAGTGGGACAACATTCCACAGGCCACAATCCACAGTCTAATCAACTCTATGCGAAGGAGATGTGTCGCGCTGCATGAGGCAAATGGTGGTCACACCAGATACTGACACACCAGATACACGTCCCTAGCTTTTTTTTAAAGGTACAGTCTCTGTGACCAACAGATGCATATCTGTTTTTCCAGTCATGTGAAATCCATATATTTTTGTTGAGTGTAAATAGCTGCGTTGTACACTTATGTTAACGTCTAGACTATTAGACTACAGCTAAACAGCACAGCAGCTAAGAAACATGAAGAGAAGTACAAAGGTGATGACGTAAAACAAATCCATTATGTCTCACTAATATACATACATTTGTTTTTAACCAACTTCACATTATAGCATAAACACCTTTCAACTTTTCACTATGTACATCCAGATGACACGCCAGTAGCCAACGCCAAAGCGGCGCCTGGTGACGGAGAGGAGGAGGATTGTGCTGATGGGACAGGGGGTAACGGGCGCCTGTGGAGGACGGTGATCATTGGGGAGCAGGAGCACCGCATCGACATGCAGGTCATCAGGCCATACCTCCGCGTCATCACCCATGGGGGTCAGTATCCAGCCAACAGCATCCAGCCAGAGCCATAGATACTGTATACATAGTTAAACTAATTACAATTGAATTGTCATGGAACTTTTGATGCCAACATGGTGCCCATTCAATCTCAAACTGAGTTGACGTCTGTATATGTCTGTATATTGATGGTTCTGCATCCAGATAATTGACACCAACGGGATGAACTTACAGGCCATGTCAACTGTCACTCTCCTCGCCCTCTGCAGGTTACTATGGCGAGGGTCTGAATGCCATCATAGTGTTCTCAGCCTGCTACCTGCCCGACAGCAGCTGTGCAGATTACCACTACATCATGGAGAACCTCTTCCTGTGAGTAATTGGATTTACTAATTGCAGAGATACTGATTTATGGCAAGAGGCACAAATGCCCAGCTACGACAGAGTGATATTTAAAACTAGGTCATCATGCCTGTGATACTATTATTGAATGCAGAGATATCATGTCATACATCACATAAGAATTTTGTATTGAAGATTTATGCTGCCAGAAAATAGAACTCGAGATTTCTTTAGTGCTTGCCATGGCAGCAATGAAATAAACCTCAATATTTTTCCCTTCCTCATTGCCATCTCAGGTATGTGGTCAGCAGTCTAGAAATGCTGGTTGCTGAGGACTATTTGATCATCTACATGAATGGAGCCACACCGCGGGGCAAGATGCCGGGCATAGGATGGCTGAAGAAATGCTATCAGATGATTGATAGGAGGTAAGGATATTTATATCTTATACACCACTGCATGACAAAAGCGATCATTCATACTGTCGGCATAGGATGGATGTGCATAACACAAATGTTGACTGACTCTCAGGAGAAACTAATGGGGAGTAATTGAGCTTGTCACTGCTACTGGCAGTCAATGGGAAATGGGGATCGACTCATACTAGGCTGCTTGATAGATTCTTCCAGCACTATGGGATGTATGTATTGCCTTATTTCAACTATTTATTTCTGTTGTCCCTGAAGGCTGAGGAAGAATCTGAAGTCTCTGGTCATCGCCCACCCCACCTGGTTCATCCGCACTGTGCTGGCCATATCCAGGCCCTTCATCAGGTGACCACAGAACAACAACAACACACAACATCATGTTAAAGATGCACACCAGGATCTTAAACACAACAAATTCGTAACATATAGTACGAATTGGATTCGTAACCTATCATATGAATTGCAAAAAAAAATTGAGCAGCACTTTCAAAACTTCTGGCTGAAATTATACAAAAGTTTGAGAGCATTTTTTATAATACAGTTATGCTACATATCACCACTGTGACGGATAACTAATAGTTGTACAGTCGTGGTCAAAAGTTTTGAGAATGACACAAATATTCATTTTCACAAAGTCGACTGCCTCAGTTTTTATGATGGCAATTTGCATATACTCCAGAATGTTATGAAGAGTGATCAGATGAATTGCAATTAATTGCAAAGTCCCTCTTTGCCATGAAAATGAACTTAATCCCCAAAAAACATTTCCACTGCATTTCAGCCCTGCCACAAAAGGACCAGCTGACATCATGTCAGTGATTCTCTCGTTAACACAGGTGAGAGTGTTGACGAGGACAAGGCTGGAGATCACTCTGTCATGCTGATTGAGTTAGAATAACAGACTGGAAGCTTTAAAAGGAGGGTGGTGCTTGAAATCATTGTTCTTCCTCTGTTAACCATGGTTACCTGCAAGGAAACACGTGCTGTCATCAATGATTTGCACAAAAAGGGCTTCACAGGCAAGGATATTGCTGCTAGTAAGATTGCACCTAAATCAACCATTTATCGGATCATCAAGAACTTCAAGGAGAGAGGTTCAATTGTTGTGAAGAAGGCTTCAGGGCGCCCAAGAAAGTCCAGCATGCACCAGGACCGTCTCCTAAAGTTGATTCAGCTGCGGGATCGGGGCACCACCAGTGCAGAGCTTGCTCAGGCATGGCAGCAGGCAGGTGTGAGTGCATCTGCACGCACAGTGAGGTGAAGACTTTTGGAGGATGGCCTGGTGTCAAGAAGGGCAGCGAGGAAGCCACTTCTCTCCAGGAAAAACATCAGGGACAGACTGATATTCTGCAAAAGGTACAGGGATTGGACTGCTGAGGACTGGGGTAAAGTCATTTTCTCTGATGAATCCCCTTTCCGATTGTTTGGGGCACCCGGAAAAAAAGGTGAGCGCTAGGGGTGGGCGATATGAGCTAAAATTCATATCACGATATTTTCCACTGTCCAGACGATATCGATATGATATCACGATATATGACGTAAAAAAATATGAATCACATTTTAATATCCCTTCTTGGTTAAATTATATTAGTTAAGGAAAAATATGTATTTGAACCTTATATAACCAGAAAGAGTGAGGCATTGGACCGTATGGACCTGAAAAGTTTTTATTTGTATTGTGCAAACATGCATTCCGTAAACATGAGGTAGGTAGGCCTATATATATATATATATATATATATAAATTAGATATTAAGTAAAATTAAATAAAAAATAACAGGAGATAAAGAAAATAAGGTAATTACAAATTCAAATACGTGTGTTTGTTTTGGCTACGGTCCGTAGATATGTAAAAAACTAACCGTTTGAAACTAAACCTTTCAAGCCTCAACCATCAATTATCAACAATATCAACAAATCTTCACTAGAACTTTCTTCACAAGTTCCGTGCCAGGAATACCAGCATGTTGACTGTTTCTGGCTTTAGTGCTGCCCTGTGACATGTCACCACATTGCCCCCAGTGCTGAATGCCCTCTCAGAGGGGGCACTTGTGGCAGGGATGCATAAGTATTTCTTTGCCAGACAACTCACACGTGGAAAATTAGATCCGTGAAATCGCCACCACTCCAAAGGATCAGACTCGCTGCCGTTGCCAGAATGTAGCTATTCAGCTCTTGCTCAATGATCTGCCTCTCTGAACATGAGGCAGGTGCACTGCTGGTCTGCTTAAAGAAGCTCCCAAGGCTCTTCTTGGGCTTCTTGCCTGATTGATGAGCAGTGGAAGCTTCTTTCTCCCTGTCAGTGTGATCCTCTGCAAGAGACGATTTTCCCAGGGCTGTGTTCTCCACCAGGAGGGCTTCGGTCTCTGAGGCAGCTCTCACCTTAAAAAATGAAAATAATTAAACTTTATTTGTATAGCACCTTTCATACATAAAATGCAGCCCAAAGTGCTTTACATTTGAAGCAATAAAACAAGAACAAATGAATAAATACCTTAATGTCCTCCAGTTTCTCAGCGGACATGTACCTGGTCTTGAACCTTGGATCTAGAAAGGTAGCCATGGAGAGCAGCTCATCTGTTGCAGGGTCAGTGTACTTGTTATTCAAGTAATCAAGAACCTTGATCTTGATCTCTTTGGTCAGTTCTGTATCGTCCTTGCTCAGATTTAGAACCTCTGCATTTAACAGATTGATGACAGGCTTCAAATAGGACACGCTCACATACGCTTCTCCTGACAGGGCATCTGTAAAGTCCTGGAGTGGCTTCAGTGCTGCTGTGACTGATTCCAAGACCTGGATGTCTTGCCAGGTAGGTACAAGGTGCCGTGTCTTTTTGTCCCCTGCCAGGACCTGTGTAATGGCCTTTTCCTGCTCCAGGACTCTTTCCATCATTTTCAGACGAGATCCCCACCTTGTCGGAGATTCTGTGATGAGCTTGTGCAGGGGCAGGCTTAGTTCATTCTGTGCTGTCATCAGGGCCTTCTGCTTTTTCCAGCTGTATGAGAACGTGCTAACCACCTTTTTGCAAACCCCTGTGGCCCGGGAAATCGCACACCCCTGTGGCCCGGGAGCGTTTTGGACACTCCTCTCTGGAAATTGGGAATAAGAAATCAAAATAATAGGGTGAAAAATAATCAAATCACAATACAATAATAATTAATAATAATGCATTTTTATATAGAAATCACAATACAATATAACTTTTAATCTTTGTTTGAGGATTTACGGCATTTACATTCAACTGTTACACATTTTACAAATCTGATGTGCTTAGATTTAGCCTACGGTACATGGCTGATGTGAGCTGTATTTTTTCTTAATAATAAGCATCATACAGGGTAGGCCTAGGCTACAGTCCTGAAACTTACCAATAGCATTGTGCAGCCTGTGTCCGAAACATCCAAGGTTTGCCCACTTGTTCAGCTGCAATGCCTTGATCATGTTCGATCCGCTGTCGGTCGTCATACAAACTTGACGCGACTCTTTTAATCCCCAGGACGACAGTATGTCCCTCAGCCCACCTGCAATTATTTCCCCGGTGTGGTCGTCTGGGAAATAAGACGTCTGTAGGCACTTACTTTTCAGTTTCCAGTCACCGTCTATGTAATGGATTGTGAGGCTTATATAAGGTTCTGTGGTACGACTTGACCATAGATCGGCAGTAGTGGAGAAGAATGGAATGTTATTTATCTCACTGTAAACTCTGTCCCAGCATTCTGTGTAAAGCTGTGGCAGGCATTTTTGGCTAAAATATTTGCGGCTCGGGATCTCATATCTTGGGTCCAGAGTTTGAATCAACTTTCTGAACCCCTCTTTCTCCACAGTTTGAATCGGTACCATGTCCTTCGCTATGTGATTTGTAATCGCAGCTGTGATGTCTATCCATTTTTTGCTCGTCTTCTCATAGCAAGTACCGGCAGCAAATGATGATATAATTGATTGTTGAGTGCGAGTCTGGCTTGTCTTCGGGCGAGCTCCTGGGCTTACTGTCTCACGCATTCTGGTGCATTGTTCATACTCACGGACATGTATGTTTTTTAAGTGATTGAACAGGTTGGTCGTGTTTCCACCTTTTGCTAAGACAACACGACGACACAACTTGCATAGGGTAGTGTTTTGGTCGGGGTCGGAGATTTTAAAGCCAAACCAGTTCCAAACAACAGAGGTGCCCCCTTTCTTCTTAACCAATTTATCCTCCTGCTCTTGAGCAACATCAATTTCTGTGTTTTCGCTCATCCTGGATTGTAAAGTTTTCCCCCAATAGTTAACCTGCCTCCTAACTGCAGCTGCCTGCACACTTCTTTGTTGCTAGCACTACATGCGTGCAACAAGTGCATGCGACGTGCGCTCATAAAAATAGGTCAACATATTAACATACATTCTTTTATTCGTAAGAACCAAGAAAGGTTGGATAAAAAAATAAAAAAAAGATGTAGCTACTTAGTACTATCACTCAGTTGAAATTTGGAACAAAAAAATATTGATGCAAAATTCGAATTTATGAATTCTGAATAAATCGCGGTATCCATGATATTGCTAAATCCATATCATGGCGCGGCACAATACCGGTTTTTACTATCAAACCGGTATATCGCCCACTCCTAGTGAGCGCTACCATCAGTCCTGTGTCATGCCAACAGTAAAGCATCCTGAGACCATTCGTGTGTGTGGGGTTGCTTCTCATCCAAGGGAGTGGGCTCACTCACAATTTTGCCTAAGAACACAGCCATGAATAAAGAATGGTAACAACACATCCTCCGAGAGCAACTTCTCCCAACCATCCAAGAACAGTTTGGTGACGAACAATGCCTTTTCCAGCATGATGGAGCATTTTGCCATAAGGCAAAAGTGATAACTAAGTGGCTCGGGGAACAAAACATCGACATTTTGGGTCCATGGCCAGGAAACTCCCCAGACCTTTATCCCATTGAGAACTTGTGGCCAATCCTCAAGAGGCGGGTGGACAAACAAAAACCCACAAATTCTGACAAACTCCAAGCATTGATTATGCAGGAATGGGCTGCCATCAGTCAGAATTTGTAAGTCGCTCTGGATAAGAGCGTCTGCTAAATGACGTAAATGTAAATGTAATATGTGGCCCAGAAGTTAATTGACAGCACGCCAGGGCAGATTGCAAAGGTCTTGAAAAAGAAGGGTCAACACTGCAAATATTGACTATTTGCATAAACTTAATGTAATTGTCAATAAAAGCTTTTGACACTTATGGAATGCTTGTAATTATACTTCAGTATACCATAGTAACATCTGACAAAAATATCTAAAAACATTGAAGCAGCAAACTTTGTGAAGACCAATACTTGTGTCATTCTCAAAACTTTTGACCACAACTGTACACATAACACCAATATAACTGGTTGTTGTTATTATCCTGTTCTATTTGCAGTGTGAAGTTTATGAATAAGATCCAGTATGTGCACAGTCTGGATGAGCTGGCAGAGATAGTCCCCATGGAACATGTGCAGGTCCCGGAGTGTGTGGTGCAGTAAGTATCATCGACCACTATGGGGAGTAACTAAGCTGAAGACTTGACTCCCACCTGACTCCCACCATCATTCACTGACTTGTAGTGATTTGCAATTTTGCAGACTAATAAATTATGTAAACTTGCAAGCCAATAATTTTTCCCTCCGTGAATAGACATGGATGCCTGGCAGAGACTTTGAGGCAGTAAATAAATCATAGAAGAACACATTTGAATATCAAAGGTTTTCAGATTTTGTTTGTCAGCCCAAAAAAATATGTAAGATAGGATCTGTATTCCAACTCTTGGGAAAGGACTTGGATCAGAATAGTGATCTTAATCTTTTATTTTTACAGATTTGAGGAGGAGAGGATCAAAGCTCGGAAAGAAAGGTAAAACACATTTTCATCTTATTTTTTTGATTGAATTAACCAGGTATACATGCCATGCTCATGCTCAATCAGGGGTGATCCATGCTGTATCCTCAGTCAGTTCATTCATCAAGCTTTTATACAAGTGTTGTCTCCCTCTGCTTGTACAGGATGGAGCAGGAACAGCGGCAGCAGGAGCATCCAAACCCACAGGTGTCTTCTTCAGCCAAGGCAGAGAGGTAGGGAGTAGACAGTTACACTATAACGGCCTGTGTGTGATAGCCGGATATCTTAAAGCTCTCCAGGACCAGGGTTGGAGATACACTATATATACAAAAGTATTTGGACACCCCTTCAAATGAGTGGATTCGGCTATTTCAGCCACTCCCGTTGCTGACAGGTGTATAAAATGGAGCACACAGCCATGCAATCTCCATAGACAAACATTGGCAGTAGAATGGTCTTACTGAAGAGCTCAGTGACTTTCAACGTGGCACCGTCATAGGATGCCACCTTTCCAACAAGTCAGTTCGTCAAATTTCTGCACTGCAAGAGCTGCCCCGGTCAACTGTAAGTGCTGTTATTGTGAAGGGGAAAAGTCTAGGCGCAACAACGGCTCAGCCGGGAAGTGGTAGGCCACACAAGCTCACAGAATGGGAACGCAGAGTGCTGAAGCGTGTAGCGTGTACAAATCATCTGTCCTCGGTTGCAACACTCACTACTGATTTCCAAACTGCCTCTGGAAGCAACGTCAGCACAATATCTGTTTGTCGGGAGCTTCATGAAATGGGTTTCCATGACCGAGCAGCCGCACACAAGCCTAAGATCACCATGCGCAATGCCAAGCGTCGGCTGGAGTGTTGTAAAGCTCGCCGCCATTGGACTCTGGAGCAGTGGAAACGCGTTCTCTGGAGTGATGAATCACGCTTCACCATCTGGCAGTCCGACAGACGAATCTGGGTTTGGCAGATGCCAAGGGAACGCTACCTGCACTGCATCGCAGTGCTAGTTGTGCCACTAGAGATCCTGGTTCGAATCCAGGCTCTGTTGTAGCCGGCCGCGACCGGGAGACCCATGGGGAGGCGCACAATTGGCCCAGCGTCGTCCAGGGTAGGGGAGGGAATGGCTGGCAGGGATGTAGCTCAGTTGGTAGAGCATGGCGTTTGCAACGCCAGGGTTGTAGGTTCGATTCCCACAGGGGGCCAGTATGAAAAAAATAAAATAAAAAAATTAATGGTATGCACTCACTAACTGTAAGTCACTCTGGATATCACTAACTGTAAGTCGCACTGGATAAGAGCGTCTGCTAAATGACTAAAATGTAAATGTAATTGTAGACGATTCTGTGCTTACAACTTTGTGGCAACAGTTTGGGGAAGGCCCTTTCCTGTTTCAGCATGACAATGCCCCCGTGCACAAAGTGAGATCCATACAGAAATGGTTTGTCGATCGTGTGGAAGAACTTGACTGGCCTGCACAGAGCCCTGACCTCAACCCCATCGAACACATTTGGGATGAATTGGAATGGCGACCGCGAGCCGGGCCTAATCGCCCAACATCAGTGACCGACCTCAAAAATGCTCTTGTGGCTGAATGGAAGCACGTCCCAACAGCAATGTTCCAACATCTAGTGGAAAGCCTTCCCAGAAGAGTGGAGTCTGTTATAACAGCAAAAGGGGGGGGACCAACTCCATATTAATGCCCATGAATTTGGAATGAGATGTTCGTCTACCAGTCTACCTGGTATAGACCAAGCAGCAGTCAACATGGCCATGGTCAAGCACTATTATCTCTCACCAGCAATATATCAGGAAATGGATGGGGAAACAATATTACAGAGATATTTATTTATTCATACTCATTTGCAGGCCCAAGTCAATGATCGCAGGGCAAGGAATCTGAAAGGGATCTGCTCCTCTTTATTCATCTCATGCCATGGTAAGGAAGGACACAACACTACTGCTCTTCTCATACTGACTACAAGGTGACACTGCACTCATAAATACAATGTACATTGTGCATACGGTATCCACTGGTAGCCTGTGGCAGGAGTCAGGCCCATAGAGATCTTGTTAAATTAGTTCTAAGATATAATTCTGTGGTCAGGCCATTTAACCACTTAAAATATATTTAAACCACCAGCACCATTTGAACGTCTACTGTTACGTAATGTCCATCTGCTCAGCCGTTTAAGAATCAGACCCTGCCAGTCCACACTGCTATTATAGAGGAATGCCCTGTCAAGTGCAGCCAGCCAGGCCTAATGGGTGGATGTGTTAGGAATGTGTGTCTCTCACTGGGTCATCAAGGGACTTTCAGGGGTCAAGAGGTCAAGCGGTCAGGTATGCCCCACTAATTGTTCAATAAGGTCAGCTGTATTGAATGAACTGCTCTGTGAACCTAGTCTACCGTGTTGAAAAGTGCATTCTTGTACAAGTTGTTTATATCATTAGCCTATTTCTTAATGACGGTGTCTTCTTTCATCTGTGCAGTTGGTGAAAGAAGTTTGGAGCATGAAAACTGTGTTTTATAAGAAGAAACATGAAGTCCAACAAGTCTAAGAATACTTCCTCATTTATAAATATCAAGCTGAAGATGTTTCCATCAAGATATTAAACTCCCCAACGTGCGTGCACACACTCCTCAGCGGTTCTTAGGTTGCCAACTGATTCCATCAGGACATTCCAAGGAACTGTCTGTTCTGGGGACTGTACAACTCCATGTTACATACTTTTACGACCGCTAAAAGTGCTTACCAGTCCCCACCATGAGTTTTGTATCCATTTCAAATATAGATGACAGTGCGATGCCTTTGCATAAGTCAAGATGTAAGAAAAACTAACATGAATATTGTAGAAAATGTTTCACAGGACATAAATGGTGTAAGCTGTCAGTAGCAGGGAGGTAACCAGACCTGTTACAGTTTTATGTGTTGGAGGCTCTTGCAGGAACCATTGTAGACTAGACTTGAGTATGTACTAACTACTGTATACAGACAGTGTTGGATGGTGTCATGTCCTTGGAGCTGCACTGAGGGCTCTGCCAGCTCTGGTTTCTGAGAGGAAGATATGCCTAAGAGAAGAAGAGGGGGGAGGAGGACCAGAGAGTCAGGCAATGCTACTTAGAGCTCAGCATTGGTGTGCATCATTTCACCCATTAGCGCTATGCTAGCCCTTGAAAATGTAGATGTAGACTAGAATGCTTTGCGAGACATCAGATGCCTTCACCGTTGCTTCATTTTGGCCTCATAATGTGTCCTAGTACAGGCTTTATTTTTGATCAGCTGTGTTGCATTAATAATTTTGATGTCATCGTGTTTCATGGTCCGGGGATCATTCAGTGCCCAACTAACCAACCTATGTACCTTACATTCTGATGTGCCTCAGGATTCTTGTCTGTACATGAATATGGGGGCACACTGAAAGTAAGACCAAGAAATGTGCTGGTTTGACTGTAATGTCAAGAGCACTGCATTTCATTTCAGTTATTCAATCATTAATGTTGTGACTTAATGGTATCATTTCTGTATCATGCTGTGTTGTGGGTGCAGTCAAAGCATGCCAACATGTTGTCAGCATGTAATATACCTTCAGATGTCCTATTGGATTATGGACCAGTCGCCTACTGGTCAATCTTCTATTGGATACTTACCTACCGGGTGGTAGAGGGGAGGAAGTGTTAGAGTTTTTATTTTTGTAAGAATTACATACATGTATTGTAAGTGTTGTTTTGCACTATTGAATTTGATTGTCATTAAATGGTGAGCATAAAATGTATGTGTTTTTTTGGGGCAGGTTGCCTTCCTAATATGTAACTCAAGATAGATTTTTGTGTGCTCTTCTAATTTTTGTACAAGTATAGTACAATATCATGCATTGTATTTGTTGGTAACCTGTCAACCCGTCTAGACATGCACATCTATAGCAAGTATGATAATCAGAAATGCCTCTGTTTCTGAAGTGGCATCCAACTTCAAATGTTACCTTGATAAATGTAAAACATAACAGAAGTCCTTTTCTGTGGACAGGTATTGTGTGGATGATGATGGGCTAGAGTAGAGGTTACCGATATTCAACGGACAAAGTAAGAAAATGGCTTCAGAAAAGTTCACCAAACATTTTGAATACACCAAATTGTAGTGTTATGTTAGAACATTGGTCAGATTCATTTGCCTTTGATTTCTGGTGGAGAAATACCTATCCCGTCAAAAGGTAGGCTTAAACATGGCACAGAATTGCAAGAGTTTTTCTGCAGTCTCCCAATGCTGCTGGAGAGAGAGTGGCATTTTCTAAGGGATGTCAGCTCTTCTGATTACCTATCCTTCTTTTAACCAAATTCTACACAGAAAACTATGATATGGAATGTACAATAAATATTCTAAGTTGACTACTGGGACTTTTTCCAAATTGCTAGTAAACTGATTTAGTTGACAGTAGTGTATTTTGACCATATTTTCAGTCTTTAAAAGCACAATATGTTATTACACTGGAACATTTGGAAGAGATCAGTGGGCAATTTGTCTGCTGGAATAGTGTATGTAGCTAATTTTTCAAAACTGCAAAGCTTAAAATGGTGTTGGGATATGTAGCTATGTAGTTTGGATGTTCTTTAGATTGTGGTGGTAAATTCTTCCATGTAAAAATAAATAAATAAACTGTTCCACCCAACAATCTCTCTGTGGCCTGTATTCTAAATTTACCCATTGCCGTAAATTAATCCAAGAGATATCATTCAGTCATTCAGAAATACATTTATATCTTTCAGATATTCAGAATGTACGGATAGATTCAAGCTTTCACTTGAATCAAACCTGAATTGTTGAGAAAAGGAACAGTTACATTTGCCTTACCATAAAAGTAAGGGAGTCCAGGTGTTCACTGTTCACTGAGTTGACTTAAAGCAACGCTGGACTTCCCTAAAAGGTGCTTGTTGGGGTTCAAAGGAAGCTATTAATACACAGTCATGATACACACGTCCATGCACACGTATCACATGAGCCCCCCGGCTCTGTTAGAAAACCTCTGACAGTTACATCAGCTCAGCTGTATTAGTGACAGAGGCAGAGCTGGTCACACTGGTCAGTCACACATAGGATCTAAATTGAGAATGGCCTTCAGGAAATGAGACAGGACAACAGACCTGGTTTCAAATACTATTTAGGGTATTTCAATTACTTTCAAAGACATTTTGAAGTAGGCTTGGGCGGTATTCAGATTGTCATACCGTCATACCGACCTTGTTCATACCGATTACTGCATTGTTGTGAAAGAGCAAGAAAGGCATTTCACTGTACTTATGCACGTGACAGTGGTCCTCTGTAGCTCAATTGGTAGAGCATGGCGCTTGTAACGCCAGGGTAGTGGGTTCGATCCCCGGGACCACCCATACGTAAAAATGTATGCACACATGACTGTAAGTCACTTTGGATAAAAGCGTCTGCTAAATGGCATATTATTATATTATATTATTACAATAAAAACTTGAAACTTGCAACTTGTGCCATTCAGGATATTCAGTAATACCGCCACTGAACACAAGGGGCGCTGTTTTCATACGAAGGTTATCAATGTTAACAAGTACATGTGAAATCCCATTGCGAATGCTACCTAAATCTTAATGAACGCATGCTAACATTTTATACAGTCTCTGAGATAAAGTATTTGCAGGACAGACATCCCAGCTCATAAAGTTATACAAGTAACTAAAAAATGCTACTCACAGTTTGCTGCATGCAAAATATTAGACAGCAAGGCTCTTGATCCAGGAGGGGATTCTGTTACCAATAGGAGCTTGACTGCAAGAAGCTAACCACTTATCTAGATAACTAGCTACTAAGTTAGCAAAGCAAATGCACAACTGCAGAGCATTTAGCACATTTTAGACAGTTCATAGTTATAAGATATCTAGCTGGCGAACATTTAGTTGGAATTCCATGATGTAACTAGATCACCTGGTGTGTGCTTCTTCTTCTTCTTCTTTTTCTTGTTTAGGATTTGGTTGGCGGATGGCATTACATTTTTAGGGGCATACACTGCCACCTACCGTACTGGTGTGTGAGGCCATTCACTACCTACCTACATTAAATTATTGATATGGTAATACAAAACTGGGAAAAAGGAAAAGGAAAATTGCCCTGTCAACTATTAACCCTCTCTAATAAATCCACCACCCATTCCACTATTTAACCATATCTAATCCTACTCCAGACCAACGGTCTGAAAGGACAGTACACTACCACTCAACACCCCCTGTAACCGTTCTGAAGTAAATCCTCGCAATCCCAAGTACGCTGCCGCTGCCACCACAACCTCTATTTTCTGTGACTTCCGATGCCTTTCTGCAGTAAAATTGACAACAATGGCTATGAATGCTAAAAAGCCCACCTTACTGAAGCACATATTCTTCCCATCACTCTCTCTTGATCTCTGCCTATCCACAGGAATCCTCTCAGTATCCCTCACCCTGTACTCATCTTCCTCAACCACTCTCTTCACGCTTCGGCATACAACACTTTATGTACTACTCTAACCCTGGAAACCTCAACCTTCCTTTCTCCCACCACCATGCTTCACTGTGGGGATGGTGTTCTCAGGGTGATGAGAGGTGTTGGGTTTGCGCCAGACATAGCGTTTTCCTTGATGGCCAAAAAGCTCAATTTTAGTCTCATCTGACCAGAGTACCTTCTTCCATATGTTTGGGGAGTCTCCCACATGCCTTTTGGCAAACACCAAATGTGTTTGCTTATTTTTTTCTTTAAGCAGTGGCTTTTTTCTGGCCACTCTTCCATAAAGCCCAGCTCTGTGGAGTGTACAGCTTAAAGTGGTCCTATGGACAGATACTCCAATCTCCGTTGTGGAGCTTTGCAGCTCCTTCAGGGTTACCTTTGGTCTCTTTGTTGCCTCTCTGATTAATGCCCTCCTTGAGTTTTGGTGGGCGGCTCTCTCTTGGCAGGTTTGTTGTGGCGCCATTTTCTTTCAATTTTTTATAATGGATTTCATGGTTCTCCGTGTCATTTAAATTGATTTTTATTTGGATTTCATTTAATGGACATACACAAAATAGTCCAAATTGGTGAAGTGAAATGAAAAAAAAAACTTGTTTCCAAAAATTGCAATAGCTTGCACTTCTTCAGATACAGTATGCAATTAAAAACTGTTTTGAAGAAGGTGGTGGGGATAGGCTCGAGAAGGCAAGTAGAAGGCTTAAGTTGTGATATCACTTTCCTGAGCATGTCTGTGTCAACCAGGGAAAGTAAATCCACAGTGCCTTTGCGTGGTAGGCTACTCATCAGGTCTTCCTTGACTGATACCCAGCCTAATGTTGGTTATCTTATCTCTGAAATATGCCGCAAACTCGTCACATTTAGATGTGGAGGAAGGTTCACATAGGTTTGAGGGGGTAGGATTTATCAGGCCATCAATGGTCAAGAAGAGCACTCTCTAATTATTCTGATTAATAGTGATCAAGTTAGAAAAATGAGCCCATCTGGCATTTGTAATTGCCTTGTTACAGTATATACAGTGCATTCGGAAAGTATTCAGACCCCTTGACTTTTTCCACATTTTGTTACGTTACAGCCTTATTCTAAAATGTATTCAGTTGTTTTTTTTCCTCATCAATCTACACACAATACCCCATAATGACAAAGCAAATATCTCATTTACATAAGTATTCAGACCCTTTACTCAGTACTTTGTTGAAGCACCTTTGGCAGCGATTACAGCCTCGAGTCTTCATGGGTATGACGCTACAAGCTTGGCACACCTGTATTTGGGGAGTTTCTCCCATTCTTCTCTGCAGATCCTCTCAAGCTCTGTCAGATTGGATGGGGAGTGTCGCTGCACAGCTATTTTCAGGTCTCTCCAGAGATGTTCGATCAGGTTCAAGTCTGGGCTCTGGCTGGGCCACTCAAGGGCATTCAGAGACAAATCCACTCCTATGTTGTCTTGGCTGTGTGCTTAGGGTCGTTGTCCTGTTGGAAGGTGAACCTTCGCCCCAGTCTGAGGTCCTGACAATGCTGGATCAGGTTTTCATCAAGGATCTCTCTGTACTTTGCTCCGTTCATCTTTCCCTCGATCCTGACTAGTCTCCCAGTCCCTGCCGCTGAAAAACATCCCCACAGCATGATGCTGCCACCACCATGCTTCACCGTAGAGATGGTGCCAGGTTTCCTCCAGACGCGACGCTTGGCATTCAGGCCAAAGTGTTCAATCTTGGTTTCATCAGACCAGAGAATCTTGTTTCTCATGGTCTGAGAGTTCTTTAGGTGCCTTTTGGCAAACTCTAAGTGGGCTGTCGTGCCTTTCACTGAGGAGTTTCTTCAGTCTGGCCACTCTGCCATAAAGGCCTGATTGTTGGAGTGCTGCAGAGATGGTTGTCCTTCTGGAAGGTTCTCCCATCTCCACAGAGGAACTCTGGAGCGCTGTCAGAGTGACCATCAGGTTCTTGGTCACCTCCCTGACCAAGGCCCTTCTCCCCCGATTGCTCAGTTTTGCCGGGCGGTCAGCTCTAGGAAGAGTCTTGGTGGATCC
Source organism: Coregonus lavaretus (assembly GCF_964263955.1). Taxonomy (NCBI): domain Eukaryota; kingdom Metazoa; phylum Chordata; class Actinopteri; order Salmoniformes; family Salmonidae; genus Coregonus; species Coregonus lavaretus. The sequence goes on along the minus strand of NC_139993.1, from coordinate 32,670,171 downwards.
AAACCTCTTCCATTTAAGAATGATGGAGGCCACTGTGTTCTTGGGGACCTTCAATGCTGCAGACATTTTTTTGTAACCTTCCCCAGATCTGTGCCTCGACACAATCCTGTCTTGGAGCTCTACGGACAATTCCTTTGACCTCATGGCTTGGTTTCTGCTCTTACATGCATTGTCAACTGTGGGACCTTATATATACAGGTGTGTGCCTTTCCAAATCATGTCCAATCAATTGAATTTACCACAGGTGGACTCCAATCAAGTTGTAGAAACATCTCAAGGATGATCAATGGAAACAGGATGCACCTGAGCTCAATTTCGAGTCTCATAGAAAAGGGTCTGAATACTTATGTAAATAAGGTATTTCTGTTAGTTTTTTTATATACATTTGCAAACATTTCTAAAAACCTGTTTTCGCTTTGTCATTATGGGGTATTGTTTGTAGATTGATGAGGAAAAATAATAATTGTATCCATTTTAGAATAAGGCTGTCACGTAACAAAATGTGGAAAAAGTCAAGGTCTGAATACTTTCCAAATGCACTGTATGCCAAGTTGCTCTCTCAGAATAACATAATGGACCTGCAACTTTGACTTTCTCCACTTCCGCTCTGCCTTTCTGCAATTTATCTTTAATTGATTCGTTTCCTCAGTCATCCAAGGTGCTCTCCGTTTGGATGTGGCCTTTTTCAACTTTACTGGAGCTATGGCATCAATGGTTGTCCCTTGGAAAAATTGTCCTTAATTTGCTATAAAAATGATCAACTAAATCATCACAAGAGGAAGGCAGAATAGGTGATGGAGTATTGTTCATACACTCAATAAAATCTGTAGCAACTTTAGAGGTAAGATAGCGTTTCTTACCAACAAGGTAGTAAAAAATACACAGTGGTGATCAAATAAAGCAACATCAACAATAGAGGACGTGTCAATAGAAAGCCCCTTGGTAATAACCAGGTCCAGAGTATGGCTGCGGTTATGGGTGAGCCCAGTAACATGTTAGATAAAGTCCATAGAGCTCAAAAGATTCATAAATTCATTGGCCTTGGAGTCAGTCTCTTTGTCAACATGAATATTAAAATCACCCAAAACAATGATTTTATCATAGTTCTCAAGGACAATAGACAATAGATCAGATAAATCAGTAAAGAAAGTGGGGCAGTGCTTTGGTGGCCTATACAGGGTTATGGCCAGCACTGGTGGCTGACATTTAAACAGTATAGCATGATGTTCAAAAGACCCAGTGTCGCCAAACGAAATATCCTTACAGCTGAGAGCATGAGTAAAAATAGAGGCTGTCCCCCAACCCTTTTCCCCTTTTCTGATAGAGTATGAAAAGCTGTAGTCCGGGGGGGAGGCTTCAATAAGAGCGGCACTACAGTCTGATGACAGCCATGTTTCAGTGAGAAACATGCAATCAACTTTGCGCTCGGTAATGAGGTCATTCACAAGAAAGGTTTTACTAGTGTTTGCTCTAACATTTAAAAGTGCCATATTCAATGAGTGTGGGCCACTCTGCCCCTAAGGCCTCTGCCTCAAGGTAAGCAATGGAATAACAACACAATTATTAATGTTACAACCACATCTCCACTCTAACAGAATGGTAGGAGATGACAGTTTGTATAAACTCACTAGAAGGCGGAGTTAAAGGAACATAATTAGGTTATTCACAATACTCATAGTGCCAGGAGTTTATATGCTTTCCAAGTTCTCTGTTGCTTATTCTGACAGGGAGAACTGGCTCACTATCAGACCCTGTCCGTCAGTCTCTTAACTAATGAACTACTGAACCACACAACTACTGACCACAACCACACAACTACTGAACACACAATTACTGACCACACAAATACTGATCACACAACTAATGACCACACAAATACTGACCACAACTACTGACAGCATCTACTGACCACTACTGACCACAACTGCTGACCACAACCACAACTTCTGACCACAACTACTGACCACACAACTACTGAACCACACAACTACAAGGACAGGTCTGAGTAGCTGGTGAGGTTGTGTCTCTCTCTGGCGTGAGGTAAGCTTGGCTTATATGGCTTATATACATAGTTTGAGCTTTGTCGAGTAAAGCTTAAACTATGTATTTAGATTGTAGTTAGGTATTGTAGGTAGTTATCGTGGGTTGTTGTATGTAATTATTGTAGGTAAGTATTGTATTCGGCTGAGCCCGGTGAAGCACGAAGCTAGCTAACCCACTACCTGGACTAGCTAGCAGGTAGCTACTGGTAACTATTAGCAACTGTGGATAGTTGTTTCACGCCTGAGAGTACCTGTAATTACGCCAGCTAGCTGCCTACAATAATTACATACAATAATGCCTACCATTCAGCTGTTTTTCTAACCTCATTGTCTGAAGCGTTAACGTAAGGTAGTAAGTGGCTACTGTGCTCTAAATGTAGCTGGCTTGTTGCTACCTGGATAGCTACTAAACAATAGCTGGAACGACCTAGCGAACAGACGCGAACTGGCTGAGTCAATTCAGTGGCTAGCTTTGCACTTGGCTAGCTAACAGTGGCTGCTAGGGGTAAGTTATAACCTACATTTGTGTTTTGTTTTTACATACTGGTAGCCAGAGTCGTTCAAGGGAATTCGGGACATGGGTGACTAGTTAACGTTAGCTTGGCTCTCTCTGTGTGTTCGTGCCGTGGGAGGAGGGGTTTCTTCGTTGGCAGAAAGCAATGGCTAGCTAGTATGCTAACTATTCTAGCTAACTAACTGGCTGAATAAGTTGACGACGGACTCGCTCAAGCTGTCGGGACTAACCCACAACGTTAGACACGGACACGAATGATCTGCTTGGCGTGTTGACACACTGGTGCTTTGTTGTGGCTGAGTATTGGTGCTAAACTGTGTTGTTGGAGTCCGGCATGCTAGTTGGCTGTGGCGTCATATGACTAGGTGCCCTGGACGGTTTTCACGGAAGAATACTGTACCAAGTTAGCTAGCTGAATAAACTAAGTTAGTCTATTCCTAGAAAACATTGAACCGCTGTAGTTTACAACAATTATAGTTTCTGAGGTGGAAGTTGGGAGAGTTATATTTGGGTGTTTCAGTGAAACGTAAGTGAGGGAGGCCCCGTTCTCTCGCTTTCCCAGATGTTTAGTTCATTTCATTCCGATCTCCTTTGCATTATTGTAGCCATTTTCTGTAGCCTGTCAACTATGCCTCTGTCTATCCCTGTTCTCTCCTCTCCGCACAGGCTATACAAACGCCTCACACCGCGTGGCTGCTGCCTCTCTAACCTGGTGGTCCCTGCACGCACGACCCACGTGGAGTTCCAGGTCTCCGGCAGCCTCTGGAACTGCCGTTCTGCGGCCAACAAGGCAGAGTTAATCTCAGCCTATGCTACCCTCCAGTCCCTCGACTTCTTGGCGCTGACGGAAACATGGATTACCACTGAAAACACTGCTACTCCTACTGCTCTCTCCTCGTCTGACCATGTGTTCTGGCATACCCCGAGAGCATCTGGTCAGCGGGGTGGTGGCACAGGAATCCTCATCTCTCCCAAGTGGACATTCTCTCTTTTTCCCCTGACCCATCTGTCTATCTCCTCATTTGAATTCCATGCTGTCACAGTCACTAGCCCATTCAAGCTTAACATCCTTGTCATTTATCGCCCTCCAGGTTCCCTTGGAGAGTTCATCAATGAGCTTGACGCCTTGATAAGTTCCTTTCCTGAGGATGGCTCACCCCTCACAGTTCTGGGTGACTTCAAACTCCCTACGTCTACCTTTGACTCATTTCTCTCTGCCTCCTTCTTTCCACTCCTCTCCTCTTTTGACCTCACCCTCTCACCGTCCCCCCCCTACTCACAAGGCAGGCAATACGCTTGACCTCATCTTTATTAGATGATGTTCTTCTACTAATCTCACTGCAACTCCCCTCCATGTCTCCGACCACTACTTTGTATCCTTTTCTCTCTCGCTCTCCTCCAACACTACTCACTCTGCCCCTACTCAGATGGTAATACGCCGTCGCAACCTTCGCTCTCTCTCTCCCGCTACTCTCTCCTCTTCCATTCTATCATCTCTTCCCTCTGCTCAATCCTTCTCCCTCCAATCTCCTGATTCTGCCTCCTCAGCCCTCATCTCCTCCCTTTCTGCATCCTTTGACTCTCTATGTCCCCTATCCTCCCGGCTGGCTCGGTCCTCCCCTCCTGCTCCGTGGCTTGACGACTCATTGCGAGCTCACAGAACAGGGCTCCGGGCAGCCGAGCGGAAATGGAGGAAAACTAGACTCCCTGTGGATCTGGCATCTTTTCACTCCCTCCTCTCTACATTTTCTTCATCTGATTCTGCTGCTAAAGCCACTTTCTACCACTCTAAATTCCAAGCATCTGCCTCTAACCCTAGGAAGCTCTTTGCCACCTTCTCCTCCCTGCTGAATCCCCCCCCCCCCCCCCCCCCCCCCAATCCCTCTCTGTGGAAGACTTCGTCAACCATTTTGAAAAGAAGGTTGACGACATCCAATCCTCGTTTGTTAAGTCAAATGACACTGCTGGTCCTGCTCACACTGCCCTACCCTATGCTTTGACTTCTTTCTCCCCTCTCTCTCCAGATGAAATCTTGCGACTTGTGACGGCCGGCCGCCCAACAACCTGCCCGCTTGACCCTATCCCCTCCTCTCTTCTCCAGACCATCTCCGGTGACCTTCTCCCTTACCTCACCTCACTCATCAACTCATCCTTGACCGCTGGCTATGTCCCTTCCATCTTCAAGAGAGCGAGAGTTGCACCCCTTCTCAAAAAACCAACACTCCCTCTGATGTCAACAACTACAGACCAGTATCCCTTCTTTCTTTTCTCTCCAAAACTCTTGAGCGTGCCGTCTTTAGCCAACTCTCTTGCTATCGCTCTCAGAATGACGTTCTTGATCCAAACCAGTCAGGTTTCAAGACTGGTCATTCAACTGAGACTGCTCTTCTCTGTGTCACGGAGGCTCTCCGCACTGCTAAAGCTAACTCTCTTTCCTCTGCTCTTGTCCTTCTAGACCTGTCTGCTGCCTTTGATACTCTCCGAATTGGGCATCTCCGGCGCAGCTCACTCTTGGATTGCGTCCTACCTGACCGGTCGCTCCTACCAAGTGGCGTGGCGAGAATCTGTCTCCGCACCACGTGCTCTCACCACTGGTGTCCCCCAGGGCTCAGTTCTAGGCCCTCTCCTATTCTCGCTATACACCAAGTCACTTGGCTCTGTCATATCCTCACATGGCCTCTCCTATCATTGCTACGCAGACGACACACAACTAATCTTCTCCTTTCCCCCTTCTGATAACCAGGTGGCGAATCGCATCTTTGCATGTCTGGCAGACATATCAGTGTGGATGACGGATCACCACCTCAAGCTGAACCTCGGCAAGACGGAGCTGCTCTTCCTCCCGGGGAAGGACTGCCCGTTCCATGATCTCGCCATCACGGTTGACAACTCCGTTGTGTCCTCCTCCCAGAGTGCGAAGAGCCTTGGCGTGACCCTGGACCCTTCTCCGCTAACATCAAGGCGGTGACCCGATCCTGTAGGTTCATGCTCTACAACATTCTGAGAGTACGACCCTGCCTTACACAGGAAGCGGCACAGGTCCTAATCCAGGCACTTGTCATCTCCCGTCTGGATTACTGCAACTCGCTGTTGGCTGGGCTCCCTGCCTGTGCCATTAAACCCCTACAACTCATCCAGAATGCCGCAGCCCGTCTGGTGTTCAACCTTCCTAAGTTCTCTCACGTCACCCCGCTCCTCCGCACACTCCACTGGCTTCCAGTTGAAGCTCGCATCTGCTACAAGACCATGGTGCTTGCCTACGGAGCTGTGAGGGGAACGGCACCTCCGTACCTTCAGGCTCTGATCAGTCCCTACACCCAAACGAGGGCATTGCGTTCATCCACCTCTGGCCTGCTGGCCCCCCTACCTCTGCGGAAGCACAGTTCCCGCTCAGCCCAGTCAAAACTGTTCGCTGCTCTGGCACCCCAATGGTGGAACAAGCTCCCTCACGACGCCAGGACAGCGGAGTCACTCACCACCTTCCGGAGACACTTGAAACCCCACCTCTTTAAGGAATACATGGGATAGGATAAAGTAATCCTTCTACCCCCCCTTACCCCCCCCCCCCCCCCCAAAAAAAAAAAAACATATTGTAAAGTGGTTATCCCACTGGCTATAAGGTGAATGCACCAATTTGTAAGTCGCTCTGGATAAGAGCGTCTGCTAAATGACGTAAATGTAAATGTAAACTACTGACCATAACCACACAACTACTGACCACATCCATACTGTAGGGCCCAAAGAACCTGCAACACAACCACATAACTACTGACCACAACTATTGACATAAACACATTTAGCATCTCCTGGCTTCCACATGTAGCCTACAAGCCACTGATGCTGACCTTTAGAACATCTACATTTTAAAAAGTCTAATAGATCCATGTAATATAGCCTACACCTTCACAATAAATCCATTATTTATTTTAGACAGGTCTAAAGAAGCATGATATGAAGAAAATGTAGTCTATTTCAGAAGAACAGAATTGCATACTCTCAGTTGTCCTTATGTTAAGTCCTGATGTGGCTATGCCAAATGGCTGTGGGCTACACTAGTTCATTTAGCAGACAAGGTTTGCTTAGAATTCCGTGGCATTATTTTATATTATTTATAGTATGAAGAATACAATTGAACAAAGCAGAATAAAATAGAAAGGATATTTTCTCCAAAGGATTTGAGGGAGTGCGCACATGTGGCTATTCTTTGTTGAGTGGTTAACAAATAAATAGGTCCTCCTATATGCTTAATTTAGAGTTATTCATGTAACTTTAGTTGTTCTACAAACGTTGGGCTATATGTTTAGATTTGTAATACATTGTAAGGCTGCATGATGCAACTCTAAAAGTCACTTGAAAGGCTTGAGCTCTGCTTTGTTTTTTTTTGCGCAGGCTGTACACACTTAGTCAGTCTCTCATTCACAATTTGAGAAGCACTTGATAATGCCTCGATTTCACAATTTGAGAAGCACTTGATAATGCCTCGAATTTCCCGGTGGCATCCCCTTTGTGTGGCCATAATGCACCCCAAAAATATCAATGCCTTTTGTAGCCCTTCTCTGTAAATGCTGCCTGCTCCGAAGCAACTCTCATCTCACTCACACGGCTCTCCATCATGTGATCGTGTCTTTCTTACAGGCTACAAGTGAAGACAGACACATCAGGGACTCAACTGCGTGCTGCCTTATCCAATTCCGAGGTGCATATTGAAGATATTGGAAGAACTGTCCACTTTTACTTTTCGTCAGCCAACAAGATGAGTAGGCCTAACGAACAGCAAAAGCACTAGCCTATGTCAATCTACTATCCCCCATAGTAAAACAGTTGACCTATTCTATTCTGTGCAATAAATAAATATTCCAAACATAGTCTGGGACAGTTGTGGGATGCGATAGATCCCAAATTAATACAACCACTAGCATCAAAAAAACATTTTTATGCAATGAGGCTGATGCAACAGATCAGAACATTTAGCTTTAAATGTTGATAAACTATTAGGCTATTTCTTCACTTCATAAGCTGCACACGACAGGAAAACACCATTATCAAAAGTGACCGCAAATGCGATTATGCATGTAATGATTTATTATAAAGGTGAATTGTTATGGTGAAAATGATCTTCCCCAAACTTCAACTCACACCCTGCTTATGTATGCCAGTTAGGCTCTACACCCCTTGTAAAGCAGGTTAATGTGCTTAATTTTAAGAAGTTATTTGGCCACTTTAGTTTTGATACAAACCTTATTAAAACATATAGGCCTATGGCTAGGCTACATGAGGTGTGCCCCTATTATTCGAAAAAGTCACACAAAAAAGGCATTGTTTCTTATGCTGGGCATCTTTCACAAGTGATAATATATAATTCACAAGTGATAGGCTAATATTGTCACCCATCAGATTATTCTCGCTTTGGATAAAAGCGTCTGCTAAATGGCATATTATTATTGTTATTATTATTATTATATACTAAATAATATACAGTGGGGAGAACAAGTATTTGATACACTGCCGATTTTGCAGGTTTTCCTACTTACAAAGCATGTAGAGGTCTGTAATTTTTATCATAGGTACACTTCAACTGTGAGAGACGGAATCTAAAACAAAAATCCAGAAAATCACATTGTATGATTTTTAAGTAATTAATTTGCATTTTATTGCATGACATAAGTATTTGATCACCTACCAACCAGTAAGAATTACGGCTCTCACAGACCTGTTAGTTTTTCTTTAAGAAGCACTCCTGTTCTCCACTCATTACCTGTATTAACTGCACCTGTTTGAACTCGTTACCTGTATAAAAGACACCTGTCCACACACTCAATCAAACAGACTCCAACCTCTTCACAATGGCCAAGACCAGAGAGCTGTGTAAGGACATCAGGGATAAAATTGTAGACCTGCACAAGGCTGGGATGGGCTACAGGACAATAGGCAAGCAGCTTGGTGAGAAGGCAACAACTGTTGGTGCAATTATTAGAAAATGGAAGAAGTTCAAGATGGCGATCAATCACCCTCGGTCTGGGGCTCCATGCAAGATCTCACCTCGTGGGGCATCAATGATCATGAGGAAGGTGAGGGATCAGCCCAGAACTACACGGCAGGACCTGGTCAATGACCTGAAGAGAGCTGGGACCACAGTCTCAAAGAAAACCATTAGTAACACACTACGCCGTCATGGATTAAAATCCTGCAGCGCACGCACGGTCCCCCTGCTCAAGCCAGTGCATGTCCAGGCCCGTCTGAAGTTTGCCAATGACCATCTGGATGATCCAGAGGAGGAATGGGAGAAGGTCATGTGGTCTGATGATACAAAAATAGAGCTTTTTGGTCTAAACTCCACTCGCCGTGTTTGGAGGAAGAAGAAGGATGAGTACAACCCCAAGAACACCATCCCAACCGTGAAGCATGGAGGTGGAAACATCATTCTTTGGGGATGCTTTTCTGCAAAGGGGACAGGACGACTGCACCGTATTGAGGGGAGGATGGATGTATGCGAGATCTTGGCCAAGAACCTCCTTCCCTCAGTAAGAGCATTGAAGATGGGTCGTGGCTGGGTCTTCCAGCATGACAACGACCTGAAACACACAGCCAGGGCAACTAAGGAGTGGCTCCGTAAGAAGCATCTCAAGGTCCTGGAGTGGCCTAGCCAGTCTCCAGACCTGAACCCAACAGAAAATCTTTGGAGGGAGCTGAAAGTCCGTATTGCCCAGCGACAGCCCCGAAACCTGAAGGATCTGGAGAAGGTCTGTATGGAGGAGTGGGCCAAAATCCCTGCTGCAGTGTGTGCAAACCTGGTCAAGACCTACAGGAAACGTATGATCTCTGTAATTGCAAACAAAGGTTTCTGTACCAAATATTAAGTTCTGCTTTTCTGATGTATCAAATACTTATGTCATGCAATAAAATGCAAATTAATTACTTAAAAATCATACAATGTGAAAGCTGATCCTCCTCTTTTCAGTAGAGGCCCTCACTCTGAACGCAGCTACCACTTCATTAAAGCCGTTAGATGCAGTTTATCATAGCGCACTGCGCTTTATTACGGGCGACAATTTTAGTACTCATCACTGCATTCTCTACCAGAAAGTTGGTTGGCCCTCTTTGATGTCACGTCGGTTGATATTTTGCTATGTTTTCATTTATAAAGCCCTTTCACAAAAAGTCCCACTGTACCTAACACCATTACTAAACTTTAGACATGAGTTAACACACCCGATCTCAGGGATGGCTAACTCTGCAAATTCCTTTGGTCTCTACTGAGTTAGGTAAATCAGCTTTTAGTTTTCTGTCACCTTATTTGTGGAACAATCTTCAAAATGTTATTTCATTTGATGTTTTGGTGCCTCTCGGGCAATTCAGAAAGCTGATTGACGACCTTATTACTGATTAATGTATGTTTTTTATGACTGTGTTTTTCTTTCTTTCTGCTTGCATTTTGTATTTATGTGAGTATTTTCTGTAATTTATGTAATTCAGGGCGCATCTGTAAAAGAGACCTTGGTCTCAATATGACTCCCTGATAAAATAAAGGTTAAATAAATATTTAAAGCCTATATAAAGTGTAAAAACCTACCAATAGCCTTGGCTCACGTGAGCACAAACTTCCCCCATGCTGGTAGAAATACAGTACGTCATTTGCAACTGTGTCACAACTGTGTCACAACTGAAACTTGCAACTTGCCAACTCCTACCAGGGTCACCCAGCGACCTTGTCCCTGGCACACTTCATCTAAATACATGGAAGCTTATCCAAGATGTGTGCCAAGCCTGGTGGCAGAGGCCTTTAAGCTTTCTCAATATCCATCTCCTCATGTCCAATTCACAGAGAACCATATCATAATATTACACATCATTCACCATGTGTCACCATGTATGATATCAATTCGAAACACAAAGACTCAGTAGCAAGGACAGTGGGTCTGCCTAACCTATTCATTTGACATTTTGCTTTCATCTTGTTGTATATGGGCGATATGTTCAAGAACCCATTTCAATTATATATTTTCATTACACAAAATCACTGTAATTTGATGATGACATACATACAGAGACAGTATAATCATATAAGTTACCTTTAGAATGATACTCAAATACATTCAAATAATATAGGCTACATTTACATGCAAACTTCAAAATGTGTTGATATTCTTTGTTAGAGTAGGTTACTTAATTTTCTGCTCTCAACGTTTTAATAAAGTACAAGGAAATGTTCCTTATAATAACATCCAGTCGGTGGGCTGGAACTGCACGCGCTTTAAATGGACGTGAAACGTGTGCAAAAGGGAAAAGTCTAAACGGGATCATTGGGACGTCCCAACTCTGATGTCACCCTTTTGAAGTTGACATTTCAACCAGTTAAGGTAAGGGTTAAGGTTAGGGTTATGGTTAGGGTAGGGGTTAAGGGTCAGGGTTTAGGGGTATGGATGTCCCAAGGATCCCAAATAGCACTACCCGTCGTAAATATGCACGTCTTTACGAAACGCCGACGTTGATTGGAGCCGTTGGGTGTTCTGGGGACAGTGATTGGACACAAATCTGAGGTATGAACACGAGTGCGTACGTCTGCGTGACGCAAGTCACAGTTGGCTACAAATTGAGTGCTCGCGCGTCTTTATCAATGAAGTAGTAAAGACAGCTGGGCTACAACACAACACCAGAGAAAATAGAATAATACCGAAACTTGAACTTCTCCCTACCTCATATTATTTGGATTGTATTTGTTATTCACTGTGAGTGTCACTTCAGCTGGGACTTGGAGCAGAAATCAGAAAAACCGACTCAAAATGAAATGCGTTATAGGAATTGGCGGGTAAGTTATTAGTTGTCGTTAAAAATTGTTTATTATATAATACACGTATATTTTGATTAGTAGACATTTATGAACTCATTAGTTGACATCAAAAGTCTAAACAATAACACATGCAATGTTACTTACTTAGCATGCTAGTTGGCAAGGGGGTTAGCTACCTCTCAAAGTAGATTTTCTCGTCAGCTAAGTTTTTTTATTTTTATTAAAAAATAGGTAAGAATCCAGGCAACTTTAGGCTAATTGTATTAACGCCATGTATTGTACTAACGTTAAGTAGTTAACCGGAGACTTGGTTGTAGCAAATCCCTTGGCACGTTTGTATGTTGTCATAGTCGGGCGGGAGATTTAAAATTCCAGCGCGGACTTTCACATTGAACATTGGAGGGAGTCTTTTTGAAATTTGCAAACGTGAGAGTCATACGCCTTGCTGGCAACTTGCATTCTAAATGTTTATTAAGCTGGCAAAAAGAAATAGTCATGCTATGTATATAATGTAACATTTTACTTGGCTGAATATCAGGCTAGATACCGCTAGATGTGGGACAGGCAACGTTTCGAGTTGTTTTCGAAGCTAACTTCTGACTAAATTCAGAGATACACTTACCTAGCTAGTTATACCATTATTTTTTTTGTTTGATTGCCAACTTATTCAGAGTAGCTAACATTAGCTAGCTAAAATAGCAAGGTAATCAATGTGCCCAGTTCTGCCACAATGGCTAGGTTACTAGCTAGCTATGATGGGAACCTCAAAATTCTGCATGTAATGTTGACTGCTATTTAAGTAACTTACTGTAACAATACCTCCAAGGTATACTGATGAGTGTTGTATAGACTGCTCAGACGTTCAATGCACGGACGCCTTGCTAAATCGCATGTCATGTTTATCTATTTTCAGTGTGACCAATGGTGGGAAAACCACATTGACAAATAGGCTGATCAAGTCACTACCTAACTGTTGTGTGGTGCATCAAGATGACTTTTTCAAGGTAAACTTAGTTTTCTGCTACAACATATGTTGCTATACAGTGATGTATTTGCATGACCTTGCTAAGGGAAGGGCAAATATCCAAAACACTCACAACATTAACCAATAGCCATGATGTATGCCATCTACGTCACCTGTCCATAACTTTTTATTAGGTCTGCATAGTATGCTGTAAATTAACCTAGCACTGACATGATGCATAGCCTTAGACTCCTCCCTCAGTCTTATCTTTGACACACTCCTTGCTTATTGCCTTCCTAATTTCTTGAATTACAAACTATGTATGCATTGAACTGTACATAATCATAACTTCTGATTAACTCACTGCTCTATGCTTTGTTTCCAGTGTTTTATTGATGACTCACTGTATGCAAAGCTACTGGTTATATATGGTTTCTCAATGCTATTTTGCATGTTATTATCCCCTGCATGCTTTGGCTGGGTGTGCCCGGCTTGCCGTGTTCAGCATGTAATAAGATCTGCCCGTATACATATCAGCCTGCAGTTGCAGCAATGTTTTATTGGTGACTGTTATTTCAGAAACCTGATCAGATAGAAGTCGGGGAGGACGGCTTTAGACAGTGGGATGGTAAGCCTGGATTTCGCTGTAGGAGACGCATAACTGATCATTGTACTTGTCCCTTAGGGTAACAAAGCATCCCTCAAAATTGCATATTTGATAGTACATGCATGAATAGTAATACTACACTAGAGCACAATTCCCATTAAACAAGACTGAACACATTTCTTCATCCAGGTGTGTCCCTTTTTTGCTAAACTTATTTCCCCTCTGCCTTTCTCTGTTCTATGCAGTGATCACAGCGTTGGACATGGAGTCCATGGTGAACACGATTCGAGGCTGGACTGAGAACCCAGTGAAGTTTGCCCACTCCCACGGTGTCAACGTGTCCCCTTCCACAGAGGTTGCCGACCCAGAGCAGCAGATCCACATTCTGATCGTGGAGGGCTTCCTTCTGTACAACTACAAGTGAGTTCAACTGCTAACTGGAAATGTACTAGCTAACGTGAGTAATCAGCTGGTTTGTGCAACGTGTAAAAATAATTTGGGCCATGGTGTATTCAAATTGCTTGCAAGCATTAGTTGTCATAGGAATAGGGGACAAGCTGTCTCAAATTTGGATTCGAAGAGTTGTATGACAAATATTTGGACTAGTGTCCGTTCAAGTGACATGTGGGCTGTGCTGGCAGCTAGTTAGAGCATGCTTTTCTCACTAATACACAGGGCTGTGTTTACACAGGCAGCCCAATTCTGATCTTTTGCCAGTAATTGGTCTTTTGACCGATCTGATATTTTGCCAATATTTGGGTTAAGTTCAGAATTGGGCTGCCTTTGTAAACTGCTGTAGAGGCTGGTCCTGCAGTGCAGGTAAGGGTGTCAACTGAATGAGGCACTCGGTGCTGTTGGATGATGTGTTCTCCAGAAGTGTGCGATCTCCATTATGGGGCTCCAGAATGCAGATGGACTTCTGAGAACCTCAGAATTGTACATTGGTGTAGAACTAGAAGTTACCTTGTTCTGTCATGTTTCCCCAGGCCCCTGATGGACGTGTACAACAAGTGCTACTACATCTCCATTCCATACGAAGAGTGCAAAAGGAGGAGAAGGTGGGAATGGGGAGACTTCAGATCACTAACATTCATATGTAGCTATAGTATGGTGGTCGTTCTGTCTGAAAAGAAATGACAAATCTCCTTTTATTTTAAATTGAAAGTTGTGCTAAATTCATATTTTTGTTTCCTTTTTAGTACAAGACAATACACCGTCCCTGACCCCCCTGGCCTGTTTGAAGGCCATGTGTGGCCCATGTACTTGAAGCACAGGAATGAGATGGTTGAGAGCTGTTTAGACATTGGTATTTACACGTTTGGCTCCTTTTTCATTTGTCAGTGAGAGTTATTGAATTTCAGCTATGCAATTAGGTTTCTGTAGCCATTTTGGTGGTACTAGCTAGTAGCTACGACTTCTCTTTGGCAAATGTCCTGATCGAGCTTTACATTTTGCTATAGCGTATCTGGATGGTTTGAAATCAAAGGAAGATCTCTACAGCCAGGTGTATGAGGACATCCAGAATACACTGTTGAATCGTTTATAGGTAAGAGGTGACAATGGTGTGTTTTGACTTATGTCCTCTAACAGTGTTGACGCTAAATTGAGTGTGGTTATCTAACTTTACCTTTTCTGTTTTATACAGCAGGAACTCAATCTCCAAACCTGTATAGACCTGTAAATAGCACCAAGACTGAAGATGTCGTTTTTTTTAAATTAAAGCATTCTTTTTTAAAATTGTATTCCTTATTCTGTTGATAGTATTGAAGGAATGTTAACTTATGTTTTACAGAATAATCATTTCTGTTTGTTTTCTTATCTAATCTCTTGTTACTCCATTACTTCTGTTAATTAAACCACTGCCTAGTATCAGAGGTAGAGGGTTTACTCTTACAAAAATCTGCCCATGAAAATATTTTTGTATGGAGGCCACAAAAAAATAGGGTTTGCTAAATCTCCAAATAAGGCTTATTTGATCAATTAGAAGTTTCATGGTTAGTTGTTTTGAATGCACTGATATGTGGACACATGGCATTTTGTTAGCTTTGAGAAAAACAAATCTTTAAATCGGAGTTGTGCCTGTACATCTGCCCTCTCATTGGCTAGAATGGTCCCACCTGAACTGGCTGTGTCTTCCATCGTTGAGGATATGTATTTACTTTGTTAGTCAAGTGACCACTCTATTCTATCTTATGAATATAATACATGTTTGCTAGTATGTACTTGCCTGCGTTTGGCAGGTAAATTGTCCATCTCAAATTAAATTGGGTTGTTGCTATTCTGAGACTTTTCAATGTTACTCCTGTGTCCTGTCTTTATTTACATTTCTCAAATGAAGTGAGGTACATGGGGTATGAATAAACAGATTCAAGCCAGTCTGTGTACACTCACAAAGCTGTCCTAGGGTTGACACAAAACAAAGGAGTGTTAATCTGTTTTAGGCTTGTGAATGTGCATACAGTAATATATATACTTCCACATTAATTGATTGAACTCGTACAAAGCCAGCTTGATAGAACACTGGTATATTTGCCATTGGGAGAAAAAATACCGGTATGATGTGGTAAACTGATTCTATGGTTCATGTGGAAGTTAAAACGCCGTCCTTGTTTACATTGTTTATCACACCATTAGATTCACTATAAAGGCATAGTATAGTATGACCTATTGCTTTTCTAATGAAATGTGCATGTTGGTGTGTCTGTCCCTAAGGATGTTGCTCAACTGTCATTTGGTCGAGCTGCAGAGCCTTAGTAAGTGAAAATTGAAGTGGTGTTGGCAGGCGACTGGAGTAACCCCTGTACTTCCCTACTGGAAATACTGAGGGTTGAGGAGAGCGGAAGAGCTCAACTTCTCAAACTTCATGTGTGGGTGTTGTTGATCTGGAGAAAGGTTTTGACAAGATGATCAGCTCACTCATCTCCCTCTCACTTTGAGGCCAATGTGTTTGTCAAGTTTCAATCCTAATAGTATTATAACAAATGCCCAATAAATGCCAATTTCAGGTGCTTTGTTGGTGGGGCCTACCAGTTCCCTGGCATAAGCATTGGAGGCTGTGGATTTGTGTTGTATGTCCTCCATATTAGTATGTGCCAACTGTCTTGCAGCAGTGTTGTGTAACCTGGAGACAATGGCGTGATAGCAGTGACAGGTGTACGGTGTGTCATTGTGTGAACTGGACTCAACACCAAACATGGACCCTGCTAAGCTCTTTCTACTAAACTAGACCAACGGTCTTAGATCTCATAGATCCAAATCAACTTGTTGCTATTTGATAAAGTTTTTATGTTTCTGTAAGCTCACTTTAATGACTGCAGATTTTCTAACCAATGCAAACTGACTGAAGGTGGAAATATACAAATGCCATGGTACATAAACCAGCTCTAATCATCAGCTTTTCCTTACAATACACACACACATCCTACTGAAACTATTCCTGAATTATTGAAAACTGCTTTACAGTCTAGGCCTATATTGAATGTTAACCTGCGCAAAAACAAATCCTGCCTAGACATTTTCCTGGAAGAACAACCTCCTTTTCGAAGGGAAACGTGTGGATAAACTCTGTCGTACATCCATCAATCTATGCGTTGCTGAAAAGTATCTACAGTTACACTGACCTACCAAGTCAAAGAGCAGTAAGTGCTCATAGAGTGAAACAGAAAATGTACTTGTTTTAATTGTCCGGCCAAATGAATTGTAAGCAGATCATTGGAGGTGTGGTTATCTGTTGCTTACTATGAGGTTATTTTTTATTCATATTGACCATGACCTCTGACATAACCTTTGACCCTAGATGGCAGTTACTGCCTTCTTGCTTGGTACATCCACTGGAATATGTTTCCATGCCGTTAAAAAAAAAAATACAACCTTGTGTTCAGAGATTTCTTCGTATGTGGCTGTCAGTCTCATAGTTTGATACTTCGTATCAGCAAAGAGCAATAAATAATACCAAGGTAAACTGTAATAACTGCAGCCCAAAGCTTGGTGAAACCAAGGTAAAAAAGCAGTAACTCACATGAGTGATTGCGGTTACTGCTTTTTTCCTTGGTTTCACTGTAACTTCTTCCTGTTACTGCAGACATGGCATTCTGTATTAAATCAAGGTGAAACTGCATGCCAACAGTTTGTAGTGTAATGTTTGGCATGGTTAGGCAATTGAAGCAACAACACAGACGTTGTAGTTTGGTTTTAATAATCATGTAACTGCCTGACTGATGGTGCACCTCTCTGGGAGTGTTGTACATTGTGTCTACAGTCTTTCTCTTATCTCTTAAGCTCCCTTTGTAACAAATGCTTCTATTTCTTTAATGACTGATCCTAATTTATGGCTTCTGAACTTGTCAACGATTATAACAGTCATTGCTATGCCACAGTGAAGTACCAAAAATGTTTCTGAACAAAATGCTACAACTGTACCTTGTTTGAAATAAATATAAACATATGGTTTACAGATGACAAGGGGAGTTATTTACACAAAATATTAGCTGGTGCAATGAACATAAAACATTGCAATATTTCAACTTATCAAAAATGAGAAGAAATTGTTCGAAAAATAAAATAATTTATGGTAGTCTAACACTTTACAACACAGAATAAAGTGGTAATAACATGGTAATAGTATGGTTTCTCATAGCAACTACTGGCATCTAACATAGTTACATCCCAGAGTTCTACCTGCAATGCTACCTATGACCTGTGCCCCATTGACCTTAAATAAATAAAAACCAATTGACAGGGGGGAAGGGCTGTGAGGAACCTGTAGGAGACCGATATAGTAACCACCCGTTGGCACACATTCAGTTGCAGCCAGCTAACCTTGTAATGGTTGCCCTCTGGAAGACAGACCCTCACATACAAATTGCTAAAAGGCTCCGAGTGCTTGTGGACATAGACAGGTTGAGTGTTTATATTTAGCTGGGATTCCTGCATTGTCAGGGGAGGAGATATAGTGCTTGTATAAAGATGGACACCCCCACCCTCTAATCCACAGCATGACTGGCCTGTTGCCCATAGCTACCCTTCTGACTGACAGGCAGCTCCCTACCCTCAGCCTGGTCTCATAGACTAGACATAACATAGTGAATATAAATCCGGGACACTCAAATTACATTTACATTTTAGTAATTTAGCAGACGCTCTTATCCAGAGCGACTTACAGTTAGTGAGTGCATAATTTTTTTTCTTCATACTAGTATGATATGTTACGTTTGGTATGGTTACATAAGACACATGGTTACTTAAGGCAAAAATGAAATGGGCAGGGTGGATAGGTGGGCGTGTAACACGAATGTCTAGCAACCCTAAGGTTGCGAATCCGAATTTCATAATGGACAACTTTAGCATTTTAGCTAATTGACAACTTTTTAACTACTTACTACTTTATAGCTACTTTGCATGTTAGCTAACCCTTCTCCTAACCCTTTTAGCTAACCCTAACCTTAACCCTTTAACCTAACTCCTAAACTTAACCCTAACCCCTAGCCTAGCTAATGTTAGCCAGCTACCTAACGTTAGCCACCTAGCCAGAATTCGTAACATATCATGTTTTGCAAATTAGTAAAATGTTGCATGTTTTGCAAATTCGTAACATATTGTACGTTTAGCAAATTCGTTACATATAATACGAATTGTAATCCGTAACATATAGGAAAAGGGTGTTGGACATCCACAAATTAGTACAGTACATACCATAAGAAACGTAACATATCATACTAAATGGAGTGTTCTGGATAAGAAACGTAACATATCATACTAAATGGAGTGTTCTGGATTTACGTACAGAATAATAGGAAATGCTCTGAGACCAGGTTGCAGCCAACCTTGCTTCTCCTCCAGCCACAGTACACAATGCATCAGAGGGGGACAAATCAGGGGAACGGTGAGGCCTCCTCTGTCAATCATGTGCTCTTATGAATCCACTTTACACCCTCTCAATCACATATGTAATGAGTGGAAACAGAATGACGCACAATAAACCTTGTGCCTTCCCACAGAAACCTACTGTCGCTATCCTCTGTTACCTTGCAACATATAATGGCTGGACAACTGTTACGTATGAGTTGCATTAGCACAGAACTGAGCTGTATATTTACTTTATTAAACCCGATGCATATATTATAATCGTATACCACAGAAGTGGTCGTGGAGCCGTTTTATGCACAGTATATGCAATAGCTTACATAATATTTTCATCTTACTATTCATAACATACAGGCATTCGTACTGTATTGTATACTGCCATCGGACAGTGATAATTAGAGCTCTTCAGTTGCAGACTATTCTAAGACTCCTGCACTGTAACAGATCTGACGTGAAGGCTTCGTGGAACATATCTGACCAGGACGGTAACAGATCTGACCTGTTAGATATCAGATCTCTGAGGAAGGAAAAGTTCACACTGTTTGACAGCAGCCAAGACTTCCATAATGATATATGTCAAATCATCATAAACCATTAAGTGAGATACAGATCAGTTTCTTACATAACTATAGAATTCATGTCTGGGTAATACTGGCAAAAAGCCATGTCTCTAAAACCTAAAAGAGACGATTGGTCATTGTGTTGGTATTGGTTTGCATTGGCATTATCATTCAAAATTGATGTATTGTAAAACTTTAATCCTCCCCTGAAAATGTAGATAAATAATTATCTTGCCATTTATATTTGGCAGCTTATTAGAGTGAGACACTACAAAAAGCTAGGCTATTTCTATTTCATAAGGGCAACATTGGAACCAAGTTTTGTCATTTATGGTTTGTATGCATGTTTGTTCTTCACTGCAGATGTTATGGTTATAAAATAAACCCTAATTTAGATGTCAACCTTGCCATCTATCATGGTGCTCTTGAAGTAAATTAAGTGTACAGCGATATCATCTTTGTGTCCCATTATGGCATCTGTGAGCACATGGGCTGCGCCATTGAGGCAATCTCCATTTTGAAGTAGTACATTTTCCGCTTCTACTACATCTATGAGTTGGCAAACAAACTGAAAGTGTGCATACTGCCACCTAGTGTTTGCTCACAAATATAATTAATTGGCTGATCCCTCCTGACAACCCGGATGGAATAATGTGATCTTTCCTCAACACATAGGAAGTCCCACCCAGTTGACAACTTTAAAATGGTGGAAGCCTTCAGTGGCAATCAATGTCCATGCCAAAACGGGTTTTATCCATCTAGAGTCCTCTATCTAACTCTATGACTTCAGCCTTGCATGGAACAATACAGGGGTAAACAAAATGTATGCACTCACTAACTGTAAGTCGCTCTGGATAAGAGCGTCTGCTAAATGACTAAAAATGTAAATGTAAACTGGACTACAGGTCGTATGGCAGGCATTTTGTAGTTTTACTTAACCGAGTCAGGTGCACTGCGTTTCTTCCAGTAAATAAATAGGCTACCTTCCCTAGAGGTCACTGCCATCATGTGGTAAGGTTTTCGTGGTGGTAATTGAGAGATTTAAAGAGAGTCATAGAGAAACAGAACTCGATAACCCCTATTATTATCCCTCAGCTGTATGGTATGCACGACTGTATTTCAGAGAAGTAGTGTGAGGTAACACAAAGCCCACTGTGTGATTTTACCGTGTGGCATTTACCGTTAAAATAAACAGTGTGAATGGATCTCAAAGAGCCATGCAGTGGCAGCGCGCGTCACCTGCCTGTGTGCTTATTTACATGATGCAAATAGCGCCTACTATGACACATTTTCTATTCAGGTATTATGAAGGTTTTCAATTTAATCCACGTATACAACCTATTGCTTATGATGGCGATCAGTCAGTTGTGACAGAAGTTCCCAATTAATGCCTAAAGGTGTGTCATGACATTTGACCAAAAATGTATCAAAGTTGAATGACCAATCAGGGACACATACGTTTTTGACTAAAATCACTTAATTTACTTTTAGATATCTTGCCTTTTCAGTACAAAATCTCAACGTGCTCTGAGAAAGGGCTACCTACCAACTATGGGCAAAATGTACTTATACTGAACAAATAGTTCTATAGCCCACCCGACGGTTAAATTAAACATGATATTTGTAAAATAAGCCCTTGCTCCTGTCTGTGCAAGCGTAGACAAACGAATTCTATGAAAGTGAGTGGCTATATTTCCACTTTCCAAGTCGTTCACCTGACTTTCATTGTGGAGATTTGGTGCGCAACCGCATGAGGGAATCAAGTGTGTGTACAAAACATCACCCGTATCCCAGCATCACTTAGACTACATTTTCACAGAAGTGTCAAATTTACGCAGTTAATGTCCCAGAGTTTGGTATAGTTCAGATAATTTTAGCCATGGAGAAGTTTTATTTCTACCTTTCTGCCTGCTTTATGTTCTGGTTCGTTTAATCACTGGACAGCTCCATTTACGCACGCGTATGGGGTCATTGGAGACACATAATCCAATGGGAGAACGACGGTCGGGTGTGTAGATTACTCAGCACGGGGTCTGAATATCACGCACCGGCACAGACGAGGAGACTACCTGTTCAGCTCTACCTGACCACCAAGAGGGATTTCAACAGACATCACCCACCTTCTGCAACAAATAGATCCTCTAGAACTAGAACATTGGTTCTGGAGGAGAGCATTCGATCGAAACCCAGCATATTCTGAATGCACTGCGCGCAGTGAGTCAGACGTCTCGGTTCTGGGCTCTTCGCCATTGGCCGCGACTGCACGAGCGCAGCCAGAAATCAACCGCACGTCACATCCCCGAGGGATACGGAGCCGGTGGCGGAATACCCAGGAGCGCGTCCGCCTCCCCAAGGAGGCACCGGCTCGACTTCCAACGGTACTGGTCTCGGGGCTCTCCAGGAGTTCTCAGGCAGTGGGATCCCGAAGGGGAGGACGAAACCCTGCTCGGGATGATGTCAGCCTGCCGGTTCGGCGACAGGTCTCTGCGTCACGGGTTAGGAGCAAGGAGATTACACATGGTCGCGGCACAAACCAGGCGCGACACGAGAAACCAGAAGCATCAACCCAGGCACCCACATCTGGGTACGTGAATAATACAGAGGGTGCAAACACTAGACAACGCGCCCCGCGCACTGCCAAAGCAGTGGATTCCATTTCCTCATCCAGACGCATTCCAGCTCCAGAATCAAATGCATCTCCAACTGCTCTGAGTGCGCTTTCTGACAATGGCGTGGACTCACTCACAGCCCCAGCAATCACTCGCTCGCAGCCCCAGCAATCACTCGCTCGCAGCCCCAGCAATCAAGGACGGTTGAAAGTAATAATATGATAGCTGACCCAAACAAAAAACACCAAAATGCAGTTTTCTATAACATGTACCCGTCAGGCGGGAGAACCACAGCACCTGTGCGTCATCCACCGAGAACAGGCTATGGCACCAGATTATTTCATAACGGTAAAGTAGAAGGTGATGTGACAATATACCTTATAGAGTATTTGCTTTGCATTATGCAGACATATATTTACATCCAGATAAAAGTACAGTATATTACAAACAATTTATAAAACTCTCACACATCCTTGTAAATCATACAACTAACATGGATGGCTTGTGATTCCTCTTCCCCCAGTCTCCCAGACCTTGTTCCTGACCTCTACTATATCCAAGCTGCTTATTATATCCAACTTGTACAGATGTATGCCCTGAGATGTGCTAGAGAGGAAAACTGTCTGTCATGGTAGGAGTTCATGTTTTATGATTGATTATGCATATCCGTGTAAGATCAATTGCGCTAAAACATTTATCTTGACATCATCTATGGGTTATATCACAAATGACATCTACAGTTATTTGATTGATTAGGTAGAAATCAGACAGGTTTTATGGACCAGACTTCTTTGGCACTGGCCCGTTTGGGAGTAACAGTATGGTGACAGAGCGTCATACAACCTGGCAGCCAACCTAGATTTTCTCTCTCTGCTCTGCCAAGTAAAATAAACTCCAAATGAAAGGCTGTGGATTCCTGAGGTGAATGTCAAACTGTCCAAAGTACACCTCAAGCCTCCTCCTCAGTGTATTCTAAAGTATAATAGGTGAACCAATATTAACTTGTTATTATGTTGCTATTAAGTTGTCATTAATGATCATTCAAATGACGTTCCATGCACTTATCAGTCATAATTGGGGTCAGGAGTATTTTCTGACCAAGAAAGTTATGGTCAGGTCACATTGTCAGGAGAAACTCCTGGTCTTAGTCACTATGTAAAGTACATTATTTTGATTGCTCTCCCCCAAGGTCAGCATATTGACCAGGTGTCAGAGACTACAGGACTCTGCTGAGGTTTCCCCAAAGGGTGAAGAACCAGGGGACAGCTGACTTCCTCCCAGTCAAACCCAGACACCAGTGGGAATGGCACAGCTGCCACCAGCACTACCACAGCATGGTGGCCTTCAGTAACTATGACCTGCTGGATGTCATCACGGGCAGGAAGGTGGCAGAGGGACACAAGGCCAGCTTCTGTCTGGAGGACACCAGCTGTGACCCAAGAGTATGCAGACGCTTCGCTTGCACAGCACACACACAGGTTCTGATAGTTTAATCGATCAGTCAACCAATCAATCAGTTTTTTATGTGTTTTTAATCACTTTTACATGTGTTTGGTACAGGGATTGGGTCCTGGTTGCTATGACACCTACAATGCCAACATTGACTGCCAGTGGATTGACATCACGGACGTGCCAATGGGAAACTATATCATTTTTTAAATTTCTCCAAAGCATATTGCAAAACTAGCAACGTGTCATTGACCTATCTTGTCTCATGATGTCATACATCATGTGATGGTGAACCCAGTGCAGGAGTCAGATTTCTCAAACAACATAGTGAGGTGTGAAATCAGGTACACAGGAACCTATGTCCACACCAGGAACTGTAGGATCACTGGGTAAGTCATAGAGACTTTCTGTATATAATTTATGTACACATTAGATTTATTGTACTGTGAAATATGTGTTTGTTTATCATTGGTTTATGTCATTGATTCCACAGGAGTTAATCCTAAATTGCTCTGGTGGAGTGGTGTCACGACTTCCTCCGAGGCTGCCTCCTCTCCTTGTTCGGGCAGGCTTCGGCGTTCGTCGTCACCGATCTTCTAGCCACTGCCGCTCCATATCTCATCATTCCATTTATTATTGTCTTGTTTATTACACACACCTGGTTCATATCCCCTCATCAGTACCTGTATAAGTGTTCCCTCTGCCCCGTTGTCCCTCTGCCCCGTTCCGCTGGTGTACAGCTATCTTTAAGTCATACCACTCCACCAGAGCAATTTAGGATTAACTCCTGTGGAATCAATGACATAAACCAATGATAAACAAACACATAGAAGGATAGAAGGATTACTTTATCCAACACTGGAGTGTTGCTTTAGCAGTATGCTTAGGGTCATTGTCCTGCTGGAAGGTGAACCTCCGTCCCAGTCTCACATCTCTGGAAGGCTGAAACAGGTTTCCCTCAAGAATCTCCCTGTATTTAGCGCCATCCATCATTCCTTCAATTCTGACCAGTTTCCCAGTCCCTGCCGACGAAAACCATCCCCACAGCATGATGCTGCCACCACCATGCTTCACTGTCGGGATGGTGTTCTTGGGGTGATGAGAGGTGTTGGGTTTGCGCCAGACATAGCGTTTTCCTTGATGGCCAAAAAGCTCAATTTTAGTCTCATCTGACCAGAGTACCTTCTTTCATATGTTTGGGAAGTCTCCCACATGCCTTTTGGCGAACACCAAATGTGTTTGCTTATTTTTTTCTTTAAGCAATGGCTTTTTTCTGGCCACTCTTCCGTAAAGCCCAGCTCTGTGGAGTTTACGGCTTAAAGTTCTCATATGGACAGACACTCCAATCTCCGCTGTGGAGCTTTGCAGCTCCTTCAGGGTTATCTTTGGTCTCTTTGTTGCCTCTCTGATTAGATTGCACACAGGTGTAATAATAATAGTTTGTAGGCCAAACCGTTCGGACGCTACAGAAGTTTTTGTGAGAAGACCAATTTTCAGCATGTCTCATGGTCCGACAAACAGCTGTGCCACCTTTCACCGCAGATGCGGAAGGCAGACATAGGCAGATGCGGTCGATTGAGACGCAGCCCATGCAGAAAAAACTGATATCTCTAGCTTAAACGGACAGATTTTGTATTATGTTACTTAGATTGACGCACGGGTGCATCAATAGACTCTTACCTTTAATTAGAATTTTGCATCAATAGACTCTTAAGGATATGGTGTACCTTTAATTAGAATTCTGTCGACAGACAGAATACATTGAGAGAACTGGTTCAGAAAATAGGGATCAAGTAGAAAGTCATCTATATAAATATATGCATATTCATCTCCGTTTTAACACCAACTGGTAGATTTTAAAATAGTCTGATCTTGTAGATTATTTAGGCTAATTTTAGGGTTAGGAATGAATTATGGTTTGGAGAGCCTTTAAGCACAAATTATATTGATGAATTAAAAATATAGTGGTTTGATTCATTCTGATGGTAATGTTAGTGGAAAATTAGAGTACATAGAATTATAATAGGGAGAATAGTGAACAATAGTAGGCTATACCCTCCTCTATTGCCTGCACTAACCATGGAACTGTGCGATGACACAGCCAAGTACTGCGCCATGCATCGGGTTCAAACTGTTATGGCTGCTTCATAACGATTGTTAATTTACATGTCTTTAAAAAAAAATATTATCAACTGTTACTAATGATCCTCAGCAACAACCACATGGTTGTGATGGCATTTACAGAGGAAGCAATGTAATTAAATGGAATGATAATTTAGGCTATTCAGGAATACGCATAGAGAGAAAAGTGCATAAAATGTTATAATGTTCCTTTTAAGCGCGCTTAACTTGGGTTAGAATTCCCCCCTATGATAATACACACAGGTTTGTTATTGACCTTGGAAAGGAATACACTTGTTTGGAAAGACAGTAATTATTAGCTTTTGGAAGCAATAAGAAAGTGTGACTGTGGTCTTTCAAACCCTCACTCACAGTGTGCACTGTATTGTTGGGTGTTTAATCTGTCACCTCCCATGGCCTCATCATCCCCAAATGAAGCATTGACAAAGATTCTTATGAAGTATCACTGAATTAGCATTGGCACAGTTTCAGTGCATGCAAGGAACCGGAGAATGGATGGCCTTCTTTAGAGTGGAGGGAGAGGGGCATGTAGGGGTGAGTGTCTGAAAGTATCAGGTAATACTTACTGTAAATAAACAGAGACAGACACTACCCAGTGCACGCAACATGTAAAGCGTTGGTCCCATGTTTCATGAGCTGAAATAAAAGATCCCAGAAATGTTCCATACGCACAAAACATGTATTTCTCTAAAGTGTTGTGCACACATTTGTTTACATCCCTGTTAGTGAGCATTTCTCCTTTGCCAAGATAATCCATCCACCTGACAGGTGTGGCATATCAAGAAGCTGATTAAACTGCATCATCATTAAACAGGTGCACCTTGTGCTGGGGACAATAAAAGGCCACTCTAAAATGTGCAGTTTTGTCACACAACACAATGCCACAGATGTCTCAAGTTTTGAGGGAGCATGCAATTGGCATGCTGACTGCAGGAATGTCCACCAAAGCTGTTGCCAGAGAGTTGAATGTTCATTTCTCTATCATAAGCCACCTCCAACGTCGTTTTAGAGAATTTGGCAGTACGTCCAACCGGCCTCACAACCACAGACCACGTGTATGGCATCGTGTAGGCGAGTGGTTTTCTGATGTCAACTTTGTGAACAGCGTGTCCCATGGTGGCGGTGGGGTTATGCTATGGGCAGGCATAAGCTTCGGACAACGAACACAATTGCATTTTATCGATGGCAATTTGAATGCACAGAGATATCGTGATGAGATCCTGACGCCCATTGTCGTGCCATTCATCCGCCGCCATCACCTCATGTTTCAGCATGATAATGCAAGGCCCCATGTCGCAAGGATCTGTACACAATTCCTGGAAGCTGAACATTTCCCCGTTCTTCCATGGCCTGCATACTCACCAGACATGTCACCCATTGAGCATGTTTGGGATGCTCTGGGCGACGTGTATGACAGCGTGTACCAGTTCCCGCAAATATCCAGCAACTTCGCACAGCCATTGAAGAGGAGTGGGACAACATTCCACAATCAACAGCCTGATCAACTCTATGCAAAGAAGATGTGTTGCGCTGCATGAGTCAAATGATGGTCACACCAGATACTGACTCGTTTTCTGATCCACGCCCCTACCTTTTTTTAAAGGTATCTGTGACCAACAGATACAAATCTGTATTCCCAGTCATGTGAAATCCATAGATTAGGGCATAATGAATGTATTTAAATTGACTGATTTCCTTACATGAACTGTAACTCAGGAAAATCTTTAAAATTGTTGCATGTTGCATTTTTGTTCAGTATACATACAGAGTCAGCTGCTATACCAATGTTATTTCCTATTACTATAGAACCATGTCACATGGGTTCATAACTTTGAATAGTCTACTTTTACAATACTGGTTTTTACATTAAGAGAAACTTCTCTAAAAGTGGTGGAATACCTTGCAAAGACAGTTTAACTATTCATAATTGACCTGTTGACTGTGTTTTGGTTAAAAATGTTCTATGTCTTGTTAGCAATAAATATAGACGTTTCATTTCAATGATATCAAATAACAATAAATAATCAAGTAATATAGAGGACAAATAACCATAAACAAAAAAGTAAAAATTAATTATTTAATGTGAAATAGGTTCTCCTATAGATGAACTATTATTTATATAATATATTATTAACTTCAGAACCATTTGACTAGTAGTCTCTAGTGCAAGATGAGACAAGAACACAGCCTTAGACATTGGCGCCCTCGTCTGGTGAAAATGAATAATGTCGCAAGTGACATAGGACAGAAATAAGCGTTGGATATTTAGATAAAAGAACAACAATCAATTAAACTGTTTAACCACACGTGGTTGTATTTAAAGGAATCAACAGATTTCGCACCAAGTATTTGAGAGCGAAAACTTGTTATTCAGGAATTCCAACATCACTTGGGGCCCCCGTGTAGCTCAGTTGGTCGAGCATGGCGTTTGCAACGCCAGGGTTGTGGGTTCGTTTCCCACGGGGGGGGGGCAGTATGAAACATGTATGCACTCACTAACTGTAAGTCGCTCTGGATAAGAGCGTCTGCTAAATGACTAAAATGTAAATGTAATGTTTTGAGTTCTTTGAGCACGCACCCATTCACATCGACGGGGCTGTAGTGGAGCGGGTCGAGAGCTTCAAGTTCCTCGATATCCACATCATTAGGATCTATCATGGTCCACACACACCAACACAGTCGTGAAGAGGGCACGACAAGGCCTCTTCCCCCTCAGGAGGCTGAAAAGATTTGCATGGGCCCTCAGATCCTCAAAAGTTCCACAGCTGCCCAATTGAGAGCATCTTGACTGGGTGCATCACCGCTTGGTATTGCAACAAGGTCAGATCGTGAAGTCAATGATCGGGTCGGAAAGTCGGAGCTCTAGAAAGATGCCAGGGTTCCCGACTTGGAATTCATAGTTCGATGACAAGTCAAAACGATTTTTCCCAGTCGGAGCTAATTTTTCCCCGAGTTCCCAGGTGTCATTAACGCACTGAGGTCAGAGATTTCCGAGTTCCCAGTTGTTATGAACGCAGCATATCTGCCAACCATCAATTTATATATACACTAGATAACTTATTGGGGGCGCTGTGTTGAAGCCACCATGCCTCCATCTTGGCACTCCCCACAGTTTTATTTTTTAGAAGCTATAGAAATGCATTTATTAATGTCTACATAATTTTTTACCACATGTATTATATTACAGACACCTTAATGCAAACTTTGAAATTAGATTATGTGAGCTAAACATAAATATGAAAAAATATATAAAAACATGATCCTTAAAGTAGAATTTTAAAGATTACTAATGAAAGGCCTCCTGTAGCTCAGTTGGTAGAGCATGGTGCTTGCAACGCCAGGGTTGTGGGTTCAATTCCCACGGGGGGCCAGTATGAAAAATGTATGCACTCACTAACTGTAAGACGCTCTGGATAAGAGTGTCTGCTAAATGACTAAAATGTAAATGAATACTGTAGAATTCCATTCATTCCTATGGAGGACTGCTCCTACCCGGGAGTGCCAATATGGCCGACCGGCTGCTTCAAAGCCTCTCAATGGCCAATACACAGCATCAGTCATCCAGGGTTTATATACATCATTTCTGGCAAACCATTCAGTATCATTCGATAGCAGTAGACCAAAATGGCCATCATCAATAACTTGGCCTTTCTTGCTTTATTGGTTGTAACATTAACAGTTGCATTGGCTAGTGCCGATGACCGAACGAAAACGGTGGAATTCAACGTAAAACCCGGCGGAGAGGTCCACACGTTCTCCGAGAAAATGGTAAACGATATTAGCTAGCTAGTTATGCTAGCTAGCTGATGCATGAGCTAGCAACAACATTCAGCTAGTAAACAGTACTGCTAGTGAAGTCGTGTATGCTGCATTATGTGCTCAGAACAATTTTGTCGTCATGGAGCTGTTGTAACTTACTATTAGATCATGTTTGTGGCACAAATATGCATACGAATTGACTGTTTAGCCAAAGAGGGTTAGCCAGCATGCTAACTTGCCGGATAGTTCCCTGCAAGCTATCGTGCTGTTGGATATTCACATAGCTATGGTAGCTAATTCAAATAACAAACAGGCATATGATGGCACCACTCACAAATGAAATCTAATTTAAACCATCTAAAAATAATAATAATAACCAGATGATTTTTAAAAGGCTCTGGTCGTCGCATGATGATGAGGCAACGACCTCTGATATGCTGACACGTCTCTACCAGTGCCACAAGGAGGCCTTTCATTGGTCTAGAATAGAGCTATACTTCCTCCATGGTAATTGTCCAGAGTCAATAGCTGTGTTCGAATACTAACCGTACTATTTGTGACGTAAATTGAGTATGTAGTATGCTTATTGGTCATAGTATTGATATACACTGCTCAAAAAAATAAAGGGAACACTAAAATAACACATCCTAGATCTGAATGAATGAAATAATCTTCTTAAATACTTTTTTCTTTACATAGTTGAATGTGCTGACAAAATCACAAAAAAATTATCAATGGAAATCAAATGTATCAACCCATGGAGGTCTGGATTTGGAGTCACCCTCAAAATTAAAGTGGAAAACCACACTACAGGCTGATCCAACTTTGATGTAATGTCCTTAAAACAAGTCAAAATGAGGCTCAGTAGTGTGTGTGGCCTCCACGTGCCTGTATGACCTCCCTACAACGCCTGGGCATGCTCCTGATGAGGTGGCGGATGGTCTCCTGAGTGATCTCCTCCCAGACCTGGACTAAAGCATCCGCCAACTCCTGGACAGTCTGTGGTGCAATGTGGCGTTGGTGGATGGAGCGAGACATGATGTCCCAGATGTGCTCAATTGGATTCAGGTCTGGGGAACGGGCGGGCCAGTCCATAGCATCAATGCCTTCCTCTTGTAGGAACTGCTGACACACTCCAGCCACATGAGGTCTAGCATTGTCTTGCATTAGGAGGAACCCAGGGCCAACCGCACCAGCATATGGTCTCACAAGGGGTCTGAGGATCTCATCTCGGTACCTAATGGCAGTCAGGCTACCTCTGGCAAGCACATGGAGGGCTGTGCGGCCCCCCAAATAAATGCCACCCCACACCATGACTGACCCACCGCCAAACCGGTCATGCTGGAGGATGTTGCAGGCAGCAGAACGTTCTCCACGGCGTCTCCAGACTCTGTCACGTCTGTCACGTGCTCAGTGTGAACCTGCTTTCATCTGTGAAGAGCACAGGGCGCCAGTGGCGAATTTGCCAATCTTGGTGTTCTCTGGCAAATGCCAAACGTCCTGCACGGTGTTGGGCTGTAAGCACAACCCCCACCTGTGGACGTCGGGCCCTCATACCACCCTCATGGAGTCTGTTTCTGACCGTTTGAGCAGACACATGCACATTTGTGGCCTGCTGGAGGTCATTTTGCAGGGCTCTGGCAGTGCTCCGCCTGCTCCTCCTTGCACAAAGGTAGAGGTAGCAGTCCTGCTGCTGGGTTGTTGCCCTCCTACGGCCTCCTCCACGTCTCCTGATGTACTGGCCTGTCTCCTGGTAGCGCCTCCATGCTCTGGACACTACGCTGACAGACACAGCAAACCTTCTTGCCACAGCTCGCATTGATGTGCCATCCTGGATGAGCTGCACTACCTGAGCCACTTGTGTGAAAGCACCGCCAGCATTCAAAAGTGACCAAAACATCAGCCAGGAAGCATAGGAACTGAGAAGTGGTCTGTGGTCACCACCTGCAAAACCAGTCCTTTATTGGGGGTGTCTTGCTAATTGCCTATAATTTCCACCTGTTGTCTCTTCCATTTGCACAACAGCATGTGAAATGTATTGTCAATCAGTGTTGCTTCCTAAGTGGACAGTTTGATTTCACAGAAGTGTGATTGACTTGGAGTTACATTGTGTTGTTTAAGTGTTCCCTTAATTTTTTTGAGCAGTGTAGTTCATATGCCAAAACTTCCCGGGTGTTGTACTACATTCGCCAAAATACGAAGTATACAAGCAGTGGACACTATTTACGTGCTTTTGGTCCCATAATGCAATTCTTCAGAAAACGGGCGTGGCTTCACAACAGCTTCAGATTTCAAGAAAGTGGTGGAAAATATGCAGCCGAAGTCCGACGTGAGCGGATACAAATTCATTGCTTTAACTAATTATGACAAATGTTGAGCTATGTAATAAAGTAATGCCTTTTCAAATAAGTTACACGTTATGTTGTCTGACAATTTGTTAGCTTTGCTAGCCTTACGAACCGCATAGCATATCATTACAGCAGTTGCTTGTATGTACCGGTATATGTTATCTAGCTACCGTCCTAACGTTAGTTGGCTACTAATACATCGAACTTGCCAGTATATTAACTATATGCTATCTAACTAACTACCCAACGTTTATTGACTTGATTATACACGTCATTCTTAGTTTAGCTAAGTGGTTTAGACGTTGTGCGTTCTCAATGGACATTGTTAATGAAGTCGTAAAATGTCTAACAAGCTAGCAAGAAGTTGCATAGCAACAGCATCAACTTCCAGTAGACAGGCGACGCGCTAGTACACTCAACTGAAAGGATACTGATCGTTTACAGTATACTAAAAAATGAACTAATAGTATATAGTATATACTCATTAAGTGTTCTTAGGCACAGCCCTTAGTCGTGGTATATTGGCCATATACCACAAACCCCCGAGGTGCCTTATTGCTATTATAAACTGGTTACCAATGTAATTAGAACAGTGTAAAAATAAATGTTTTGTCATACCGGTGGTATACCAAGGCTGTCAGCCAATTAACATTCAAGGCTCGAACCACCCAGTTTATAATACCTAATTTTAAACCGGGTAGTTTGGCTCCTGGATGCTGATTGGCTGAAAGCCGTGTTATATGATGCCGCGTTCAAAACAACTGGGAACTCGGAAATCTCAGACTTCCGACTTCAGTGCGTTAGACAACTGGGAACTTGGGAAAAAACGAGCTCCGACTGGGAAAAATAGTTTTGAATGGTCATCCAACTTGGAATTCCATGTCGTAAACTCGGGCATCTTTCTAGAGCTCAGACTTTCCGACCTGAAGATGACTGACGTCATGATATGACCTAGTTTTTTCTCAAGTTCCCAGTTGTCTTGAAGCACCATGAGACAGTATACCACAGGTATGATGCAAAACGACTTGTTTACTGTTCTAATTACGTTGGTAACCTCTTTATAATATCAATAGCGCACCTCAGGGGTTTGTGGTATATGGCCAATATACCATGGCTAAGGGCTGTATCCAGGCACTCTGTGTTGCGTTGTGCTAAGAACAGCCCTTAGCTGTGGTATATTGGCCATATATCACAGCCCCTCGGGCCTTATTGCATAATTATAAACTGAATGGTTCGAGCCCTGAATGCTGACAGCCGTGGTATATCAGACCGTATACCAGGTGTATGACAAAACATTTATGTTTACTGCTCTAATTACGTTGGTAACCAGTTTATAATAGCAATAAGGCACCTCGGGGGTTTGTGATATATGGCCGATATACCACGGCTAAGGGCTGTATCGAGGCACTCCGCGTTGCGTCGTGCTTAAGAACAGCCCTTAGCCGTGGTATATTGGCCATATACCACACCTCCTCGGGCGTTATTGCTTAAATATACAATAGTAGCCTATGCATTTTTGAAAATCAAGTGCCCCTATTTATTACAAATTGCAGATCTTTGAGATAATAATGAGCATTGTTTGACTCCCAAAGATCCCATTTGACTCCCAAACATCCCATTTGACTTCCAAACAATTAGGCCTACAAATAATGAACACACATTTGTCTCGTCTATTAATTATGTTCATTCCTGGCTCCATTTAATCACCAAGAAAATGTAATTAATGTCTACAATTCCTACTACTTTCACAGAGAGAATATGAATGTTCATTCACTTATGCATCACAAGGGGGAACCAACGAGGTAAGTTGTATCCTAATTAAAGTTGAGGTTTTTTCAACCTAATAAATAGGACAGTTCATTCTAGTCTAGTGTTGAAACATAGGCTACCTGCTGTAAACTGATTAATAGGTTTCTAGTGTGAAGTGTAAAACTAAATTCTAATGTAGATCACCAGAAAGTACATTTCAACCTTTGTCAGAATACATAATCAAAATCAAAATATTGATATTCTAATAACATGTATTCATGTTGTGTTGTTTTAACAGCAATGGCTGATGAGTGTGGGCCTGAGCGATGACGACGGCCTGTTCTCCTGCTCAGTGTGGAGGTAAGCTGTAAATCCGTCTGTGAGGTTACACTCTGAACAATGGATGTTAGGATGCAGAGATATCCATGTACACTGAATTACTTACTCATTCAAGTGTCGCATGGTGGTTATTCACCCGAGATGTCCCAGTTCAATCAGTTCCAGTTTGTCATCTTGACTTTGTCTAATAAATAACTAATAGCAGAATCAACAGACTTCTGTAGTGATTTAATCTGTCTTCATTTTGATTTCTTTCTTCCTTTTTGTTGATAGACCCCAGGGGAAGTCCTACCTGTTTTTCACACAGTTCAAGGCAGAGTTGAAAGGAGCCAAGGTTGAATATGCCAGCGCATATGTAAGTATCCAACATACAGATGGGTCATCTAATTTGCTATCCTATCTGCATTTCTACATAATAATGCATTGGAGCAGAAACTTTGCTAACATGTTTTGTTGTATAAAGTAGATAACGTATCTGTCCAATATCAGCATATCGTTGCTGTAGCATTGACTTGTCTTCCCCTCTGGTCTCCTGGTTCAAGTGCGCTATTGTCTGTCTCAGTGATAATGAGGTAAAACTGCACATCACCATGGAAACATTTCTTCTGAGTTTCCGGTGTGTTCCTACACATTTTCTGACTTCTGTCTGTCTTTATCCTGATTTACTGGCAAGCTAAATCAAAGCTAATATAGGGTTTATATGGGTAGAGATGATCAAAGAGATTGTTATGGCAACACACATAGGTACATCCCCTATGCATTTATTTGGACAGTGAGGCTAAAAGTTTTAATTTGGCTCTATACTCCATCATTTTGGATTTGAGATCAAATGTATTATATGAGGCGACAGTACAGATTGTCGCCTTTTATTTGAGGGTATTTTCATACATATCTGTTTTACCGTTTAGAGATGAAAGCACTTTATGTATCTAGTCCCTCCATTTAAAAGTATCGTTCATTTAGGACTATTTTCAGCTGGCGTTAAACCAGCGCAATTTTCAAACGCACGCTTGTCTGCAATTTCGACCTGTTAAAGTCGGCGCTCTTCTGTTTTCAAACCCTAGCGCCAGGATTGGTAATTTACCTGAGCTCGCTTGCGTTGAGGTGGGAGAGGTGGCAATATCTGAGGTGTGTCCTTAAAAACGTGCGACAAAGTGCCAATTTCAGGCAGCGCTGGTGGGTATATTTAAGACCAACCAAAAGCTGGTCTTAACGGTTGGTTATGGCATGGATTTTGACAGCGGAAGCGCAGCCTATCCAGCTGTGACGCACATTGCCCATATGTACATGGAACAAGATAGATTTTTGTGTCCATAAACCTGATATTTAGAAACATAAAAAACACATGTTTTTTTTCCCCATTTAATGTTATTAAAAACCATAGCCTCCTCTCCTCTCAACGAAGGCTGTTTTTTTGGGGGTCTTGCCCAATGCATTCACCAAGTAGTCAATACTATCATAAAGGGTTTGACTCATGAGACTGCTTTGAAATGTATCTTAATCACCAAAGCTTAATTAAAATATAACGTTTGGGAGTATCCTCTTTTTACTGTATCTATGTAGGTAATTGTACATTATTTTAGCCAGCTCCTATTATTTTGGATGTGCATAAAACCCCCTCCATGTTGGCTATATGACCATCATGGAACTACAGATGAGATGATCCATTGACACTCGTATTTAGAAACATTGAAGTTATTTTCCTGTAACAATTGCTCGTTTTTCGTTTGATTAAAAAACAAGCCCTTATAGGCTACCCTTACCCTACTATAATGAAAGCTGGTTCAACAGCAATGCATCTAGTATCTTTCTTATCCTGGCCATGCATTAGCCAAATAGCCTATCCATAAAAGGTTTCTAAGTGGTCTACTCGTGAGGCTTTTGCCGACATGCTTTTGCATTATTCATAATTCACATAGGCCTAGCTGCAGTGCAAAGGCTACTCCATTCGGCTTGTATCCATCCCCATTTTCAAAGAGCGCCTCTTGTCCGGTTACCAAAGACGCACTCCTCCAAACATATTCAAATTATTCAGTCCTGTAATCGCCCAGAGGTGGGACCAAGTCACTATTATTCGAGCCACAAACAAGTCTCAAGTCACAAGGTCAGAGTCTCAAGTCGAGTCCCAAGAAGAAAGGGATAAAGTCCAAGTTGTACATTCAAAGAGCAAGTCGAGTCAAGTTTTTTCAAGTCAAGTAAAAAAAATCTATACATGCAATGACTTGTTCACCTACAAATCGAAACCTTGGGACTATAGTTCTATCTGATGTTTTTGTAAAAAATGAGTTAGTCACATCATACCAGATAGAACTTTCTAGTTTGGAAATTTTCACTTACAATTTACTTTGTTGAAAAAATCTAACTTCACAGACAAAATGAAAAACTAGAAAGTTCTATCTGCATTAACCCATTTTAACTTGGCACTATAAGGTTCTATCTGCAATCCAATCACCAGCTTGAACAAATACAGACGGACCCATCAGAACACATCTTTGCCATCTCCCACTAAGTATGGTCTAGGCTAGTCTAGCCAGCATAAAAAAAAAACTGTCAGAAATCTTAAAGTAAATGATGGCACATCATTGTTCAGTGATGGCAGTAATTTGTCTGACGATCATAATATATTTCTTAATGTATTTGATGTGTTCTGACTATCTTGGTAAAAGTGTTATTCAATCATTTTTATTTTATATTTTTTTATTTTAGTCATTTAGCAGACGCTCTTATCCAGAGCGACTTACAGTTAGTGCATACGTTTTCATACTGGCCCCCCGTGGGAAACGAACCCACAACCCTGGCGTTGCAAGTGCCATGCTCTACCAACTGAGCTACACGGGGCCATTTATGTATTCAAATGGCTACAGTTTTCTTAAAAACGGAACATGTCTAATTCAGAAGTGTCAGATAGAACCTTCTGGTGGAACCCAGAGTGACACGCACACAGGGTCAACAATCGCTGCGTAAATGTAGCCTGTCATTAGTCATAAACGGTGATGCATTTTCAAAATGCAAGATACAGAAATTAACTGCATTTTAGACCTGCATTTTGAGCTGAATGTCATTCATAGCGGTCAATATCAACTGGCGATATCATGTAACATTGTTACTTCTCTGGAGTCCAGAGCAAGCAGGATCATATGGCCTACCTGTATGAGGCGGGGGTTGCAGGATCAGATGGAAAGCATGATCTGTAGCCTTTTTCTTCCTCACAAATATCGTAATTAATTTGCCATAATTAAGGAACTCTGGAGCTCTGTCAGAGTGACCATCGGGTTCTTGGTCACCTCCCTGACCAAGGCCCTTCTCCCCAGATTGCTCTGTTTGGCCGGGCGGCCAGCTCTAGGAAGAGTCTAGGTGGTTCCAAACTTCTTCCATTTAAGAATGATGGAGGCCACTGTGTTATTGGGGACCCTCAATGTCTGTTGGTACCCTTCCCCAGATCGGTGCCTCGACACAATCCTGTCTCGGAGCTCTACGGACAATGCCTTCGACCTCATGGCTTGGTTTTTGCTCTGACATGCACTGTCAACTGTGGGACCTTATATAGACAGGTGTGTTCCTTTCAAATCATGTCCAATCAATTGAATTTACCACAGGTGGACTCCAATCAAGTTGTAGAAACATCTCAAGGATGATGGTGGTCCTCTGTAGCTCAACTGGTAGAGCACGGCGCTTGTAACGCCAAGGTAGTGGGTTCAATCCCCGGGACCACCCATACACAAAAATGTATGCACGCATGACTGTAAGTCGCTTTGGATAAAAGCGTCTGCTAAATGGCATATTATATTATTATTATTATATTATGATCAATGGAAACAGGATGCACCTGAGCTCAATTTCGAGTCTCATAGCAAAGGGTCTGAATACTTATATAAATAAGGTATTTCTGTTTTTTATTTTCAATACATTTGCAAAAAATTCTAAAAACCTGTTTTCGCTTCGTCATTATGGGGTGTTGTGTGTAGATTGATGAGGAACATTTTTAATTTAATCAATTTTAGAATAAGGCTGTAACGTAACAAAATGTGGAAAAAGTGAAGGGGTCTGAATACCTTCCGAATGCACTGTACTATACAATTTACGGGAGCCTAGTATTTGTGTTTTATTTGAGAAGTGTCAAGGCCTATAATCGTTGAAGTAAATTACAACAATGTTGACTGCCAACACTCCAAACATATTGAGCAACCACTGGATGTTTCTTTTTTTTACTATGACTCTTTACTGTAGTCTATGCTATTTAATAAACTGTATCAATCCACAATGGATTAGAAAGAGAATATTCCGGAGTTGATGACAACGCAAAGACATCAATAACAGAATTTGAGACAATGGCTAGATACCCATAGACTTCCTTGCAGTCATTGTGCTAACGCTAGTTAACATTGGCACGCGAAACTACTAACTTTTCTTCATACTGGACACAGAGACATAAAAATGGTATCCACAAGTTCATCTGACTCTGGGGAAGTATTGTATATAAAGGGCCTCATTGCCAAAATCCCAAAGTATCCCTTTAAGCCATCAAAACCCAGCCATTTCATGGAACTCATAATTCCTGCAGTGAAAATAGCTAAAATATTTCTGATTTCTATAGCCGTAGTGCCATCGCTAAGATTGACATTGCATTAGGTTTGTTAAAATAGACCCCATAGTGTAGGCCTATTAAATCAATCATGATTATCCATAATCATGTTAGCATCCACATGAATGTAGAAGTGTTCAGAAACATTCTATTCTTAATTACAATAAAAGTGACTCCAAAATGACACAATACATTATTTACCATTCATTTCTATTGGGCACAACAACATCTGAAACACAACCAAAACAAACTGCAAATGCATCTAACTACTTTGTAGAGTCACAAGCTTGATGTAGTCATTGTGTGCTAGGAATATGGGACCAAATACTAAATGTTTGACTGAATGTAATACACTATAAGTGAATTTGTCCAAATACTTGACTCCTTCACATAGGGGGGGACTAGATGACCTACATAAAGTGCTTTAATTTCTAAACGGTAAAACAGATATGAATGAAAATACCCTCAAATAAAAGGTGACATTCTGTACTGTCATCTCATATAAAACACTTGATCTCAAATCCAAAATGCTGGCGTATAGAGCCAAATTAAAAGATTGAAAGAAGTGAGTCTTATTCAGTACATTTAGTAATTGCTAATGTCTACCAGTTGTCCTCTGTAGCTCAGCTGGTAGAGCACGGCGCTTGTAACGCCAGGGTAGTGGGTTTGAACTCCGGGACCACCCATACACAAACATTTATGCACGCATGACTGTAAGTCGCTTTGGATAAAAGCGTCTGCTAAATGGCATATTATTATTATTATTATTATTATTATTATTATTATTATTATTACCAACCTTGCCATTAGGCATCCCAGCTAAGATAGACAAGCTAGCTACTCTAACTTGATTGATAGCCTGAAATTGCTTCTTGGTAGTTAGTTATGAGGTTGGGAGATTGGGAACCTATCTGGGCTAGCTAAAGCAAACATTATAAAATTGCTAGGTGGCTAGTAGTATTACAGAGAAACGACAACAAAAAATGCAACAATCTTTTTTTTTTTTTTTTAACAGGACAAATCTGAGGGGGCACGGGCCCCTGTGTCCCCTTATGGGCTCTGTAGGGGAGTGTATTTGAGAGAACTATATGTATTGCAGTCAGAGAATACATTGTTAGCATGTTGCATTCAGATCTAACAATTTATTATTCTCCCAAGTAAATGCTGCTGTGTTCAGAGTACAGGCAACTGTCTCAGATTAGTCGCATCACATGTAAATTGCACGCAGTGATTCCCAAAACTGTTTGTGCTGTGACCCACCCACCATAAGCTTTTGTTATCTCCCTCTGATTTACTAAGTAAACTAGACCAATGATTGTAGTCACGACCCAGTTTCCCACCACAACTCCACATGAATCAATGGCTACCCACCAGTGGTTCCCAAAACTCCATTCAGGGAAACACTGTTCTGAAACATTGTTCTGAAACACTGTTCTGAGGAGTCTGACAGGGGAGGAGGCTTTGTACATCGCAGCACACACCGCTCTCCCACAGGGCTCTCCTTGAACAGCCTCCCTCGCAAGGACAAAGCCCCAGACAGATACTGTCACCAGAACAGCACTCTTCAACCTCTCCTCCTGCCGGCACTGTCCCCTGTGAAAAGACAGAGAGAAAAAATAACACTCACTAAATGTTGTGATAAAAATATCCAGCGCTCCTAAAAAGCAAAGCAACTTCTCTACCTTGTCACTCCACTGTAACTCTCCTTGCCTCTGCCAATGATGAGTTTCTCTTTTTCCCATTCACCAACCCTTTCCCTTGTTTGTTATTTATTTTCTCGTCAATCCCCTGCTCTCATCTCTCCCCGTCATCGTCTCTACAGTCCCAGACTGCAGCGGGAGGACAGAGGGATGTGACTTTGAAGGAAGATGAATTCACTGTGGGAGATTCTACAGGTGAGATGACTAGTCTGCTCACTGCTGATCTACTGCACTCCATCTGTCTGTCACAGCAGCTCAATACTCTTCTTTTTTTTTTTACCCAATTGTCTGGAATGAAGAGTTTCCTACAAAAGTGGATGGAATTATACTATGTTGTTGTTGACATTCTGCCATCATTGCTATGATTTTCCAATATGAAGATTTAATCTACAATATATTATAACAATTTACTGAATGTTGTTTTTGATTGAACGTTGTACTTGTGTTATGATTCCCACGGGGGGCCAGTATGAAAATATAAAAAGATAGTGTAAGTCGCTCTGGATAAGAGCGTCTGCTACCCAGAGCGACTGCTAAATGACTAAAATGTAAATGTAATGATGATGTGGTAACTAATTTCCTCTCCCATCGCCCTTCCAGTGACCCACAAAGATGGGAAGTTCCGCGCTGAGCTCTCCAAACTGACCATTATTGGCCGGTCACGACACGATGAGCTCTGATTGGCTGGAAATTTGAATGACTACTGTCATATCGTCCAATCGTGACACCCAGGCGAGCTCTCAAGACAGGCCAATGTACCCTACTGTCCACTACAATGGCAAATGGACGGCATTCAAACACAAAGGACGATACAGTAATGAGTTACAGCCTGTCAGCTTGGTGGTCTACAACTTTACTGTTCAATAAGTCTATCGTTTATTTTTTATATTTTTTTTTTAGGAATATGGCTTTACTGTATGAGGATGTCTGATCTTGGTGGGTGTAGAGAGATGTAGGGTCAGAGGATTTATCATTCTTATGCTAAGCCAGGGAAATGTGAGTGATCTATTGGCTTCATCGTGCACACGTAAACACAATTATGTTTTTCCAATCTGCTGCTTCTCTCTGCAAGTAAATGGTTAACACAGACAGAGTAGAGCAGTGAGCCCAGTTTCTCTGTGCTTTTGATCTAGATAGAGCATGGAGCACCTGATTCAACCAACCAATCATCATTCAATGCGGTTGATTAAGTTTTACTCCCTCCTCTC
The DNA here is from genome assembly GCF_964263955.1 of Coregonus lavaretus. NCBI lineage: Eukaryota > Metazoa > Chordata > Actinopteri > Salmoniformes > Salmonidae > Coregonus > Coregonus lavaretus. The sequence goes on along the minus strand of NC_139993.1, from coordinate 32,628,949 downwards.
TCACTCCTACCAACAGTCTTAATGAAGCTAGGTTGAGTTTTAGAACAGATGCTAATTTGGCCCACCAGGATTAGAGATGTACTGTCTTGCATTGATGTATGGGAAAGTTAGTTAGCAGCACGTACCATATCCATCCAGGTTTATCCCTGTCTGTCCAGAGGAGGACCTCTGTGTTGATAGTGGAGTCCCCCTCCTCACCAGCGAGAGTCCCTGGGGTCCCAACAGGAAATGCCACAAGGCGCTGACAGGCATCGAGAGACAGACAAACAGAAAGTTACTTATTTTTTAAATTGTCTTTTCTACTGTGTTCTGATTCACAGTGTGCAACTTATGCTCCAATAAAAGTCATGTCTGGGAATGTGAAATGTTTGTTCTCATGTTTTGTTTTGACAGAGCTGTGCTTGATCAGAAAGTCCCTGCTTCGTGATGGTTGTCAGCTTGGATTACTTTCAGAAAAGTTCAGTGTGCTGATGTTTTACAGTGCACACATTTTCAGTTCAGTAGATTCCATAGACCTACAGTGTAACTATAATGTTCCACATAAGAATGGAGCTACTACGCAAAGTAATTCAAAATGCTTAAAGTTTTTGGACATTACAAATGTATATGTGTGCACATCAGTCTTGGCAATACATTGTTTTCCCTTCCTACTACAATGGCACCTTTTATTTGCCAATGTTTCACTTTCTGTTGGCCTCTCTCTAACCAAACTATAAACACGTAATTACTATTGTCCATCTGTTACTACTAGAACTGTTTACTTTGAACTTTCCTGTGTCTATTTAACCATCAGAAAACATAGCCAGAGCCAACATTGTTTAAAATTGCATTGTCATGTATTCCTAAGATCCCTGAATAGAACCATGTTTCCAGTCCAAATGTATCTGCTGAAGTACATGTCAAGTCCACAAGAAGGCATCAAATTAAACACTTATGATCTACAACATTCAATGACATTTTACAACAACTGTGATACATTTAGATTGCTTCTGAACTACGGACACGATGATACGACCCAATGAGTGAGTCATGACTTCTCTCTCATAAATGCTCTCAGACAGTTTGGCCTGCATTTCCCTGTCTCTCTTTCTTCCTCTGTATCTCCTGACTGACATTTACAGGGAACAGATGGTGCTTGTGGAGGAGGGGGTTCAGGCTAGAGGCAGTGGAAATGCAATAGTGTCACCACCAGGGGCCCTTTGAAGGATAGGACTAATGACCAGCTGCCCCCCTGTCTCTGTCCCCGTCTCACCCTGACACACATCCAAGCACAGGGTGACCATGTCAGCCAAGAGACACGTGACGCCAAAGAGGCATTCTCACTTCCTATTTGGCCCTGTCAATATCCTGCAATGTGAGCATCTGCATCGGGACCTAGTCTTTACAAGTGCAGTGGAGCCAGCTGTTGCTGTCTCTTATCCTCCTATTAAGATTCGGTCAGAGCCAAGGCAGGAAGGGGGACAGGGTGTCAGCACAAACGCGGCATGGCTTTGCTGACATATACTCACCCGAGACGCCTCCCGTCACCTTGGAAACTTGGCCTCTACTCCTGCAGCTCTGGCTGTGGCTCCATCCATCCAACCGCCTCCCTCACACCGTGGTCGAGAGCAGCCTTCTTTTCACAGTGTATGGGGGAGTCTTCCTGGGGTCCTTTCCTTTACTTGCCCGATCAAAGTTTCCATTGTGCGGGTAAGGAGGAGGCTTGCGGCCCCTGGGCCCTGGAACTCTCCCTGGGCCATGAGGGGCCACCTGGCCCTGGGTTAGCCCCAGTGATTTAGCAGATGTTGGCCTCAGCCCCTCCACCCTGGTCTGGGTCTCAGGGTCTCTGGGTTGGCTGACAGGGAGAGGCTCCACCATGGGTGGCCCTGCTTGGGTCGATATGGTGACAGAAAGACCAAGGGCAGAGGGATGAGGAGGGGGACTACTTTTTTTTGGGGAAAGCCCAAGGTTGTGAAAGAGAGTAGGGTTGAGGGGGTAATGTAGACTGCTCTTTTTGGGGTAAGAAGCAGGATTGTGTGGGTAACGCTGACTCTTGACTGAGGGAGCAGGGGTGTTGGGGTGAGGTGGGTTGGTACTGAGGGGGGAAAGAACAGGGGTGGGAGGGCAAACAGGGCTACTCCTATGAGGGCTGGGAGCAGGTTGGTGGGGGAGGCAGACCGGGCTGGAGGCAGGGTTGTGAGGCTGGTGTGAGTTAGTCCTGATGGGGGAAGACAGAGCTGCCTCCCCCTGCCTGGCCTCCACACCCCTGAGCCTCTGGTGGCTGCTGCCCTTCGCCACTCCACTGGAGCTGGAGGTGGAGCTGCTGTCGATGGGCAGGCTGGGGCTGGCCTCCTCTTCACTCAGGTCAATGGATGAGGTCAGCAGCTCAATCTGCTGTACCACCTGTGAGAGGGATTAGGCTACACGGTCAGAGATGGGGCTGGAGAGAAAGTTTGATCTGCCTCAACCTTTGTTCTGTGTGCTCGTGCTGTTGCTAAACAAATTGTTTTTCTCACTTAACTATTCAAATTCGTTGGTGTCTTCCTTCAGGTCCCTGACCTTCTGGTCTGGGAAGAGATTTTCCCTGACCACACTACAACAGCATCGCTGGATGTTTCTCCACACATTTATTCAACTTTCTAACATTTACAATACCCTCGCTCTCAGGCTGCACTGATGCTGAGCTTTCAGATGCAGCCGGATAGTGTGAGAGGGGCCGATTTACATGTCACTTTTACAGGATGAGAGGCAAGGTTAAGGCATTTCCATAAATGGATTAAAAGCATGGTTCCAGCTGCTCCCCTTTCAGCATCTGGTGGTGGAGGGACTGGAGAGGAGAGGGTACCACTGCTGAGCATCACTTTCAACCATTGCATACATTAGGTAAATAGAGCATAGCGAACGCCACTTCCTACCTTTAAAAATTCAGTGAAAACTTCACCTCTGTGCTGTTTCATAGAAAGACTGTCACACTGTGGTGGATAGATACTTTGCAAGCAGTGATTCTGAGTGCAAGAATAACAGTGTATATCAATGTAGACGCCTCTTTAATGTATGTAAAAGTAACAAAGTAGGGACTGGGATTATGGTCTTTCTGGAACATGCAAAAATAGCCCACGGTACAACTGCTCTTTAACAGTCCCTTCAGGACCTGAAATAGCGTGATAATCTGTTTATACGAATATCAAAGGAACATCAAAAGAACCTAGCTGGAATATCTTGGAGGCTAAATGACAATACCAGGATCTCTCTCTCCCTCAGAAACAACTTAAAATCCTTGCATCAAAGACAGACCCCAGCTGTAACTTATAGGCAAACAGAAATGTCTTTACCTCCTTCATCTCCTGATGGATGTCCTTCAGGCCTCCTAGAACCTCCTCCAAGTTCTCCACCACTTTCCGGATCTGATCCCGGACCACCTTCTGGTGCTTCTTTGACCCAGTCAGGCCTGACCCACTCCTGGAGCCCTGGTCACCACTGGGGGGCCTGGTCTGGACGTCCTCTGGGGCGGGACAGGGCTTACTGGGACTCTGCTGAGGTTTGAGAGTGGGACCTCCCATATCTCTCTGAGGAACCTCTGTGGAGAAGATAACCTCATGCAGAGAGCTGGGTCCATTGTAACCCTCCACAGGTGTAGTCAAGTCTTTCTGGTGTAGTTTGGTCTCTAGTCCGCTTACTGGTCTAGTCAAGTCTTTCTGGTGTAATTTGGTCTCTGGTCCGCTTACAGGTCTAGTCAAGTCTTTCTGGTGTAGTTTGGTCTCTGGTCCGCTTATAGGTCTAGTCAAGTCTTTCTGGTGTAGTTTGGTCTCTGGTCCGCTTACAGGTCTAGTCAAGTCTCTCTGGCTGTTTCGGACATTCTTTTTGTTGGAACTCAAGGTGGAACTGAAACTCTGGTGTCTTGGTAAGCCCTGTGTGGCTGTGGCTGAATCCACCCAGCTGGATGTATGAAGGTCTTTCTGACAAGTCTGTCTAGAATAGCCCCAAAGCTGGTCCTCCAAACAAACAGGCACTTTACAGCCGTCTTGACCTTTGAACTGTGTTGGCGGAGCGGGGCCGAGGACGGGGGCCTTCACGTACTTCCTGACTGAAGGGTGTGGTAAAGTCTGGCGGGGGTTCCCAACAAAGGAGCATTCTGTGTAGTGGTCCCTGACAGATGACCTGTGTCTCAGGCCTGGCTCTGGAGACTGGCCATGGCCCCACCTGGAAGGACTGCCCGCTTGGCTGCTCAAATCTGGCTGCACATGATGCTCCCACAAGCCGAAGTGCTGTCTCCTAGCCTCCAGACCCAGTTCATTCAAATGGGGACCCGTCCTTTCCTTCCCATGTATGTTGTTCATCACCTCTTGTGATGTAAAGCCTACCTCCTTGGCTCTGTTGGGATAGGTAAGGTTGGCGTCAGCCCGCCTGCGCTGCCCATTGAGTCCCATTTTACTGTGGTGGGCCCTGAGTCCATTGTGAAGCCAGAGGTCGAGATGAGGGTTGCTGTGTTGAACGCCTCTGTGCTCCCCAGGCGCTCTGGTGTCTGAGAACATGATAGAAGCAGTCCAGCAGTCCCAGAGAAAGACTCCTTAAAGAATGAGCTTTTCCTCCAGCTTCCCGCCCTTGCCATTCACATGGAATGTTTTTCTCATTGACTTCTCTCTCTCCTGCTCTTTCCCTCTTTCTCCCCAAAAATGTATTCCGCTTATTTCTCCTTAGACCCCCACCCACTTGCTCCCTTTTCCTGTCCAAGCCTGTGTCTCCCTCTCACTCGCTTTCCCTCCCTGCATCTCTGGCTCAGTTGCTGTGGCACGCTTCCTGTCTCTCCCCCTCTCTCACTCATTCCCCCTCCCGCCCGCACTGCGCTGTCTCCCTTTCTCGCTCTTTCTTCCTCCCACTCTTTCTCACTGCTGTACCTCTCTCTTTCTCCCTCTGTCGCTCTCTCTCTCTCTGTCTGTCTGTCTCTCTCTTGCCCCTTATATCCCGCTTGTGGAGGGAGACTAGTGGAACTTCAATCAAGATTCCTGTTTTTTAATCCCTGGTAGACGCTGTGTCTCCGCGTGAGCCTCCCCACTCCAGCTCTCATCTGATTACTCCTGTTCTGGCTCAGCAGTCCATAGCAACACTGCACCCATAGCATACAGCAGTTAGTTACACAAGCATAAAAAAACCCTGACCAGGTACAAGCTGTAACACACCTCCCCCAGCCTGTTAGCTAAAGTACTGCCACCAATGGAGCCGAGGCACCTCTTATTGTTTCATCTTATTTTCTGCTTCTCTGACTTCTATTTGTTCCAATTATGCAGTGGCAGCTGCTATTTGCAGCTCAATTCAAATCCCATCTTGGCATGGCAACTGTCTGGTTTAGTTGGCATGTGTCTGACAAGCCCAGAGATGCCTCCTAGGTGTCTGTTTACTCACCGTGCAGCTCCCTCCTTGGATGCACCCTAAATGAGACAATGACAGTCACTGAGAACACTGACAGTGGCTGTCACTCGGGAAGAATAGTTTCAGCATTTGCCACAAACTTACTCAGCACAACAAACTACTCATGTGGAATCCCCTTTAGTGGCAATAGGAAAATTAATGGAGAAATACTGCAGAAAGACCATGACATGGTCTAATAAATACATGTACTCAAAGTGATGGGGGTTAATCCCCATTCCAGGGTAAGAAGATTCCTTCTCAAAACGTGAGCGCCTGTGCTTAGTTGACCACTGCTGTGTGGATAACAACTAACTCTGGAAGTAATAGAGGGGGCTGTCTTAATCCCTCTAAAGCTCTACTTGAACATGGTTTACGCTCTTTCCCATTCCCCAGCTGCTTCCAATTGCTGTTTCCTTTGTTTCAGTGAACACCTCTGCTGCACAATCACTCCATTCCCCATTGTTCACAAGGTCACTCGCGAACGTAAACAGATCCCCAAAAATGCACACACCTGGATTGTAGTGCTCTCGTGTGCTGAACTTTAGTCATCATGTAGCTACCTCTGATTAAAACTCTCTAATTCCAACCAATCACCATCCCACTGTGTGTGGACCATAAATAACGTCCAGGCAGCGAAATGCACAATGGTAGCTCATTTTAAAGTCAACGTGGAATAATAAGTATGTGTCGCAGTTGCTCGTCTCACAGCAGTCGACGTACGGTGGAGCCCAGTTAGAGACCTTCACTCCATCCATTACGGTAATGTGTGTGCTTATAGAGCCACCACAGCTTTACAGGACTACATAGTAACAGAGCCACAGTAGACTAGCTACAGTGCATTCGGAAAGTATTCAGACCCCTTCTCTTTTTCCACATTTTGTTATATTACAGCCTTATTCTAAAATGGATGAAAAAAAATAATAATCCTCATCAATCTACACACAATACATTTTTGCAATTGTATTAAAAATTAAAAACAGAAACCTTATTTACATAAGTATTCAGACCCTTTGCTATGAGACTCGAAATTGAGCTCAGGTGCATCCTGTTTCCATTGATCATCCTTGAGATGTTTCTACAACTTGATTGGAGTCCACCTGTGGTAAATTCAATTGATTTGAAAGGCACACACCTGTCTACATAATTTTTTTTTTTTTTTTACATAAGGTCCCATCTCTGCAGCAATCCACAAAATCAGGCCTTTATGGTAGAGTGGCCAGACGGAAACCACTCCTCAGTGAAAGGCACATGACAGCCCGCTTGGAGTTTGCCAAAAGGCTCCTAAAGGACTGTCAGACCATCAGACACAAAATTATCTGGTCTGATGAAACCAAGATTGAACTCTTTGGCCTGAATGCCAAGACTCACGTCTGGAGGAAACCTGGCACCATCCCTACAGTGAAGCATGGTGGTGGCAGCATCATGCTGTGGGGATGTTTTTCAGCGGCAGGGACTGGGAGACTAGTCAGGATCAAGGGAAAGATGAACGGAGCAAAGTACAAAAAGATCCTTGATGAAAACCTGCTCCAGAGCGCTCAGGACCTCAGACTGGGGAGAAGGTTCACCTTCCAACAGGACAACGACCCTAAGCACACAGCCAAGACAACGCAGGAGTGGCTTCGGGACAAGTCTCTGAATGTCCTTGAGTGGCCCAGCCAGAGCCCGGACTTGAACCCAATCGAACATCTCTGGAGAGACCTGAAAATAGCTGTGCAGCTATGCTCCCCATCCAACCTGACAGAGCTTGAGAGGATCTGCAGAGAATGGGAGAAACTCCCCAAATACAGGTGTTTCAAGTTTGTAGCATCATACCCAATAAGACTCAAGGTTGTAATCGCTGCCAAAGGTGCTTCAACAAAGTACAGAGTAAAGGGTCTGAATACTTATGTAAATGTGATATTTACGTTTTTTATTTTTGAATAAATTAGCAAACATGCCTAAAAACCTGTTTTTGCTTTGTCATTATGGCCTATTGTGTGTAGATTGATGAGGGAACAAAACAATTTAATACATTTTAGAATAAGGCTGTAACATAACAAAATGTGGAAAAAGTCAAGGGGTCTGAATACTTTCCGAAAGCACTGAATATCCTGGTGGAGCTTCTGCCTCTGTATACACGGCACAGAGACATCAGAGAGAAGCAGAAGCAGGTTATGTAAGAGTATAGTGGAGATATTCTTCTAGAGCGGTGAAAAAAGGGTTTCAGTCACAGTCTGAAGCACCCAAGGGCATGTTGGTAACTTTATATAGGCACTTGATGATTCAAGTGCAACACAGTATAGCAACTATTGAACTTTTTGTTGCTGTCTTAGAGAATGACTCATTACAATCGGAAAAAAAGCAGTATTTTTGTAAGTAACCATTGAAGTGACTGAATTCCCTCAGTTCTTATTCAAGCACTGTCATTCCTGAGTCCATCAGGAGGTCTTGCCACTGTGTAAAATAATATGTTTGTCGGTTCCTGTGTATTTTTTGTTTTTCTTTGGATATCTTCAGGCTTACATCTTTGAAATAACCCGTCAGTCAGGTGCACTCAGAGGATTCACTAGAGCAAGAGGAAAAGAAGACAGGGGGTTTGAAAGACTGACTTCCAAGTTCCAGGTAACTGTCATAGCTCCAATTGCCAGAGGGGATAGCCTCTTTAAGCATAAAGGATGAGGCAGAGTTCACAAAATAAAAGCAAATATAGCCGTTTTCTAACCCAGGATCTACATAGAAAAGAAACTCAAGCATGTAGGAAACTCAATAACAATTCAGCATATGAACTGGAATGTAGTGCTGTGTAGCTCATACATGAAGTAAAAGTGCTCTGTGGATTTCTGAGATTCGCTTGTATATAAGAGACAATACTGCAGGTGCATTACCTTTTCAGGACATTAAAATGATAGCTCATTACGATCCATAAATGGAAAAGATAAGCATTGAAAAAAAGTCACATTTGACATGCCTATCTTTCCCATTCATTTGATATTGAGGCATAGCTGGAGCTACACAACAGATGGTGTGGGACTCATGACATTCAACCACTTTTGAGGTCTGAAAATATCTGAAAAACTTTGATTTTGGAGTGATCTATCCCTTTGAAAACTCATCTCTATGGATGCAGTTCATTAGGATGCCAAGCTGTGATGTGTCTGGTGTTTGGGACAGGGTTGGGGTAGATAGACTCTTTCCATACATACAGTATAGTTAACACAAGGCCTGAGTGGATGTGAGTGGACTGACTAATGATGTCTTCACAGGCCTGCATGGTTCAGCTGCCTCCCTTCTTAAGATGCAGGACTTCTCCTTTGTAGTTGGTTCATTATGTAAAAATTATAATAAAGCCTTAATGGAAGGCAGCTTCATACCAAAATGTATTAAAGTTCACATTAATATCCACTTTGATAATCAAGTCAGGGACTGGCAGGTCCAAAGTTTAATTTTCAGCCAGACCATTGAAGCAAGTCACACTGGGGAGAAAAACAACATTAATAGGTATCAGAGGAGGCTGGTGGGAGGAACTATAGGAGGACAGGCTCATTAATGGCTGGAATGGAATCGATGGAACGGAGTCAAACACGTTGCTTCCATATGTTTGGTATCATTCCATTGATTCCATTCCAGCCATGGTCCTCTGTAGCTCAATTGGTAGAGCATGGCGCTTGTAACGCCAGGGTAGTGGGTTCGATCCCCGGGACCACCCATACGTAAAAATGTATGCACACATGACTGTAAGTCGCTTTGGATAAAAGCGTCTGCTAAATGGCATATTATTATTATTATTATATTATTACAATGAGCCCATCCTCCTATAGCTCCTCCCACCAGCCTCCACTGATAGGTATACAGTATACAATAGGTATATACAGAATTCTTTAGAAATGTGTGCCACTGCCAGCCATTTTCTGCTAGGCTTCAATGTCTAATTCTCTGTCCACCCTGAAAGAGAATTGTATCTTATTAGGATTCAGAAAATGATTGGACACTTACCAGTACCCTTTCAAGTCTTCACAATCATTCCTTTACATGTCAAAAATGCCTTGAATGGCTAATCTAGCCTGACACTGTCTTTCGGAAATGATCAAAACCAATAGCTAAGAATGAATTCACACAGCTGGCATTCGAGGTAGATGATAAAAGCGCTTCCCATTCACAAGCTGATAGAAAATGTATTTCCTGAATCCTGACCAAGGTAGAATTACTGTAGCCATGTCATTGCTAAGGGGAAAGCTTCATTTCCGCTCCATTGGCCTCCAGCTTTACCTTTGACCTGGGCACGCCTGTTTGGAAATTAATTAAGAGGGAAAAAAGGACCCAAAACAAAATTGTTTGTCAGATAGGAAGTTAGGCTTGTGTTTAGTTTGGGAACATGGCTAACAATATCCTGACCGGGCGGAAGGGATTTTCCTGACCCAATCCAGGTCAGACGCACACAGATTATGTTCTGATCTAGCTGCTGAAACAGCATTAAGCTGGAAAAGGAGTGGTGCTTTATCAAGAAAAAACAAACAATTTATTGATGTAAAAAAAACTAGTATTCATGTATATTTGTCATGTCTAATACGGACAAGGCACACTAAAACAAACCTATGTACAACAATGTATAGCGAAGAATAAAAAAAAACACTTCACAATCCATTACTTAAAATAATGTATATTTTGTGAGCTAATGTAAAATGTATAAAGCACATGAATTGGTCCATATTTAATCCTCTAACATTGGGTCCAATTCTAGTAAGTGTGTCATGAGCACAAGCTCTCAGACTTAAACCTGAGAAGTGTTGAGATTGGAAAGAATGGCATCTTTGACATTTAAGAACTAAGGTATCTCAAGTATTCTGGGACTTCCATTTTCTAGTCCTGTGAGCATTCACTTAATACAACTCCCCCAGACGTAGGAGGATGAAGTCAAATGGAGACTACATCATGAAATAAATGGAGGGAATAAAAAAAATATATAGAATGTTACATTTGAAAACAATCTTTATCAAGTTCATACCGATTTCCCTAAAGGTCCTTCTCATGATTGCTGAGATTGCTTATCTCTCCCTTTCCTCTCTTTGGCAGAACTGCTACAGTACAGACCAGGGAGGTTTCTGTGACAGAGTAGAGAGAGACACAGCAGATCCTGGAGAACACAGCGCTCATTACAACTCTGCTGCAGCTCTTAACCGGTGTACACTGTCACTGAGAATACTAAATGAGGCCACAGCGCAAACAGTCTCCTAGACAGGCTCTGGCCGTACAAAAACACACATATAGGCCGAGAAAATAAAACAACATCCATTATGTGCAGGGTAGTAGTATATAACAAACTAAACAACAATCTAAATTGTTCATTAAAAAACAACTTCACTCCCAAATAGGACTTGCATCAAGCAGAGATGTGATCTCAATCACATTAAATGAGGCTGGGGTGTTGGAGTGGATTAGCTGTAGGTAGGCTATTATTGGCCTGGAGTGGGGGGATAATTCATGGAAGGTACAATCCGGTATTGTTTTAGTCTCTGCTCTAATCCATACTATGTTACGTGACGAAACAGCCTAGGCCTCACCAACAAAGGCAACCTACTTCCCTTTCCCATATCCTCCAGTCAGTAACATTGACATGACTGTATATGGAGAGTCTCTCTCGGCTGCGCAGAAATCAAAGTGTTTTCTGGGCGGGGGTTTCGGTACAGCTCAGATGAAGTTAAAGAGCTGATGAGTCAGCAGCTCAGTGACAATTAGGGTGCACGGCACAATCAACTTCCTCCATGTTTATAGCCCCATGACCCAAATTACAAGCTCTTTGGTGTGCTAGCAATAATTAGGGCCAAAGCAGGCTACAGGTATTTTGATCCAAACACAGTGCAGACTTCCTTAGGATATGGAGTGTAAATGTGATGCTGAAACTGGATTATTGGTCTGTTGCGTTAATTATTGCAAAACAACCACAGTACTGTTTTAACCTCAAGTAGCATTCCTGTCTAACAACAGAGTCCCTTATCGTTGTCCTGAAGTAGGTTAAAATCTACTATTGTCCTCTTCGCTCTGAAAGCATTTCAGCCCATTAAATTCACTACTCATACATATGATCTTCAGGCTGTGTTTGGGAGACCATTGAAAAAAGAGGGGGGGGGGGGGGGTCAAAGGTTGCCCTCGTCCAGCATCTTGTTGACACCGTCGCAGATCCTCTGCAGGTGGCTGCGGTACACCTCGGAGGGGCCGTAGAGAGCCGCCAGGAAGTCACAGTCGGCGAAGTGGTTGAACACGTGGTTGACCCGCGAGTGGCTCTTGGCTGTCAGGTGGCGGTTGATTGCCTGGTGCAGCAGCTCCCGGCACTCGTTCAGGATGGCGCTCATCACACGCCGGTCGAATGTGAATTCGATCTGGTGGAAGCTGACGGCCGTCATGGCCAGTGTGTGGACCTTCTTCCTGGAAAGGAGACGTGGACATTGTTGTTATGCATGATGGCTTAGGTACAGTCGATGGCAAAGGACATGCCATTGCTTTTTTTCCCAGCCCAACACAATGATTGGTTTCATTAAGGCTGGAATAAAAACCAGTGCAAATTACAGCCCTCAACATCCAGGGCTGGCAACCCTAATCAAAGACTATTATACTCCCGTTAAAGATGCACTCCAGGATCTTAAGCATAACACATTTGTAACATCTAGTACGAATTGGATGATGTAGTACACAAAAAAACAGGAACCACTTTTGGCTCATGAGCACCACTTTCAAAATTACTGGCTGAAATTATACAAAAGTTTGAGAGTGCATCTTTAATGCTATCTACAGCCATAATTATTAAATACATAATCAATCATATATCATGTAATCATATAGCATAATCAACCTGAAGCCCTCGACCAGCACCAGTTCCTCCCCGTTGAACTGGTTGTTGCGGTAGAGGATGCCCAGCTTCACCACCATCTTGATGAGGTCCTTGATGATCTTCTGGGCCTCCTTGCGGTTGCGTGTGTACTCCTTGGTGACGCGGTAGAGCTCGTCCAGCACCTCGCTGCTGGTGTCATCAATGAAGAGGTTGGCCACACTCTTGGTGGCCATCTTGCTCATCAGCTTCTTCTGGGCCTGAAGGGCCAGGGTCTTAGTACTGAAGGAGTCCATGATGACGTCTGGAGCGAGGGATGAGGAGAGAGAGAGAAGAGAGGAGAGGAGAGGTTATACAGATGCACACTCACTAGAAATTATGTTTGGCTGCTTTTCCTCCACTCTGCGGTCTGACTCATCCCAAACCATCTCAATCTCTGATAGTCCCACTAAGCCCAAACCTTCCATTCCTGTGGCAGTCCTCATGAGAGCCAGTTTCATCATAGTGCTTGATGGTTTTTGCAACTGCACTTGAAGAAACTTTCAAAGTTCTTGAAATGTTCCGTATTGACTGACCTTCATGTCTTAAAGTAATGATGGACTGTCGTTTCTCTTTGCTTATTTGAGCTGTTCTTGCCATAATACAGACTTGGTCTTTTACCAAATAGGGCTATCTTCTGGTATACCCCCCCCCCCTACCTTGTCACAACACAACTGATTGGCTCAAACACATTAAGGAGGAAATAAATTCCACAAATTAACTTTTAAGAAGGCACACCTGTTAATTGAAATGCATTCCAGGTGACTACCTCATGAAGCTGGTTGAGAGAATGCCAAAAGTGTGCAAAGCTGTCATCAAGGCAAAGGGTGGCTATTTGAAGAATCTCAAATATAAAATATATTTTGATTTGTTTAACACTTCTTTGGTTACTACATGATTCCATATGTGTTATTTAATCATTTTGATGTCTTCACTATTATTCTACAATGTCAATTTTTTTTTACAAATAAAGAAAAACCCTTGAATGAGTAGGTGTGTCCAAACTTTTGACTGGTAGTGTAGTTGAATGGAAACGTACCGTAGTAGGCAATTGTCACATCTATATTCTCTGCTCTATGTCTAAATGTCGACAAAAAAAGTAATAAAATCACTGGACAAGTTAATGGAAACATATCTAGTGAAACCTGATAGTGGATTTTCTTAATGTTTTATTACATACAGGGAGGAAATAACAGATGTTTATCTGGATACATTCATGACAACATATGGGAAACATGTTTGCCTTTTACATTTTTTGTGCCAGCAGATGATCCAAAATCATAAGCCAAAGCACAGAGAGAGAATCTGGCACACATTTTCATTCATGGGCAATAAAGATAAAACACCAGGTAAAAAAAACCTAGGTGTCATTTTAGATTTTGAACTCAATTTCGAATCACACATTAGGAATGTGACCAAAATAGCTTTTTACCACCTGAGGAACATTGCCAAGGTGTGGCCGTTTCTATCTCTGGCTGAAACAGAGAGACTCATCCATGCTTTTATTACAAGCAGGCTTGACTACTGTAATGCTCTCCTGTCTGGTCTACCCAAGAAAGCTATTGGTCAACTGAAAAACATACAGAATGCTGCAGCACGTGTACTGACCAAGACTAGAGCACACATTACACCGGTTTTAAAGGCTCTGCACTGGCTACATTTTACGATTATTCTATTGGTTTTTAAATCAATCCACCATTGTGCACCCCAATACATGTCAGATGTGCTTTTGAGTGGTGTACCCAGTAGGTCCCTCAGGTCCTCTGGCACTGGCCTTTTAACTATCCCAAAGCCTAGGACCAAGAGGCATGGAGAAGCAGCCTTTAGTTACTATGCCCCCAGCCTCTGGAATAGCCTGAGAACCTGAGGGGGGCCGAAACTGTGGACATATTTAAAAGAGATGCTAAAACACAACTTTTTAGCTTTGCTTTTCCTTAGGGTGCTTTTTTTTGTTTCAGTTTGTTGTGTAGTAAAATATTTGTTTTTATTTTCATTGTTTTTGTTTTTTCCTGTGAAGCACATTGCGTTGCATCCATGTCTGAAATGTGCTATATACATAAAGCTTGATTTGATTTGCAGTTCTGCAAAGTAGCCAATGATAGGACTGTCTCTTTAACTACCGGCTGAATACACATTTAGAACACAAAATAGGTTTTTGTGTGAGGAATGGAAAGGGAAGGGGATACCTAGTCAGATGTACAACTGAATGCATTCAACCAAAATGTGTCTTCAGCATTTAACCCAACCCCTCTGAAATCAGAGAGATGCGGGGGGCTGCCTTAAATCGACGTCCACGGCGCCCGGGGAGCAGTTGTTGTTGCGGGTTAACTGCCTTGCTCAAGGGCAGAACAGCAGTTTTTTTTCCACCTTGCCGGCTCAGGGATTCCAACCAGCAACCTTTCGGTTACTGGCCCAATGCTCTTAACCGCTAGGCTACCTGCCGCCTCCGCTAGGTTACCTGCTATAACGTATGTGTGTGCGTATTTGTGAAGAGGCTAGCTCCGAGCTGTGTGTGTGTGTGTGTGTGTGTGTGTGTGAGTGTCTGTGTTGCCTGCAAAAGGACAATGACTCAGAGGAAGCCTCAACACATTGTGGCAGCTCATAAACAATGGGTCAGGGGGCCACAGGCTTTCACATCTTCTGCATTTCCTCTGCCAGATGAGCCCAGGCCCCAGACATTACAGCAGCAGCGCCGCAACAACAGGAACCCAGGAACAACAGGTTCAGCTTCAGCCTGCCTCAGTCCCTAATGAAGTAGGATGAGGTTGCTGAGGTGAGGTTGCAGGTAAGCAGAGCCTAGATCTGTGCCCATCTCTAGCATGCCACACGTCAGTATGTGCCCGTTAAAGAGAAACATTAAATGCTACATTAGTGTCACCTCTAATATATGTCAGTATCCTAGCAATCAATACTCCTTCCAAGATTAAAACAATGTCAAACCTTTATTAAAATCCTAAATGTGATCGAATGCTAATCCGAGTGTTCATATTCACAAACAGCAATATTTGCAATTTGTTATTACTGTATATAGTGAGGGAAAAAAGTATTTGATCCCCTGCTGAATTTGTACGTTTGCCCACTGACAAAGACATGATCAGTCTATAATTTTAATGGTAAGTTTATTTGAACAGTGAGAGACAGAATAACAACAAAAAAATCAAGAAAAACGCATGTCAAAAATGTTATAAATTGATTTGCATTTTAAATGAGGGAAATAAGTATTTGACCCCTCTGCAAAACATGACTTAGTACTTGGTGGCAAAACCCTTGTTGGCAATCACAGAGGTCAGACGTTTCTTGTAGTTGGCCACCAGGTTTGCACACATCTCAGGAGGGATTTTGTTCCACTCCTCTTTGCAGATCTTCTCCAAGTCATTAAGGTTTCGAGGCTGACGTTTGGCAACTCGAACCTTCAGCTCCCTCCACAGATTTTCTATGGGATTAAGGTCTGGAGACTGGCTAGGCCACTCCAGGACCATCATGTGCTTCTTCTTGAGCCACTCCTTTGTTGCCTTGGCCATGTGTTTTGGGTCATTGTCATGCTGGAATACCCATCCACAACCCATTTTCAATGCCCTGGCTGAGGGAAGGAGGTTCTCACCCAAGATTTGACGGTACATGGCCCCGTCCATCGTCCTTTTGTTGTCCTGTGCCCTTAGCAGAAAAACACCCCCAAAGCATAATGTTTCCACCTCCATGTTTGACGGTGGGGATGGTGTTCTTGGGGTCATAGGCAGCATTCCTCCTCCTCCAAACACGGCAAGTTGAGTTGATGCCAAAGAGCTCGATTTTGGTCTCATCTGACCACAACACTTTCACCCCGTTCTCCTCTGAATCATTCAGCTGTTCATTGGCAAACTTCAGACGGCCCTGTATATGTGCTTTCTTGAGCAGGGGGACCTTATGGGCGCTAAAGGATTTCAGTTCTTCATGGCGTAGTGTGTTACCAATTGTTTTCTTGGTGACTATGGTCCCAGCTGCCTTGAGATCATTGACAAGATCCTCCCGTGTAGTTCTGGGCTGATTCCTCACCGTTCTCATGATCATTGCAACTCCACGAGGTGAGATCTTGCATGGAGCCCCAGGCCGAGGGAGATTGACAGTTCTTTTGTGTTTCTTCCATTTGCGAATAATCACACAAACTGTTGTCACCTTCTCACC
Organism: Coregonus lavaretus; assembly: GCF_964263955.1. Lineage (NCBI taxonomy): Eukaryota > Metazoa > Chordata > Actinopteri > Salmoniformes > Salmonidae > Coregonus > Coregonus lavaretus. The sequence goes on along the minus strand of NC_139993.1, from coordinate 32,612,565 downwards.
AAGCTGCTTGGCGATGGTCTTGTAGCCCATTCCAGCCTTGTGTAGGTCTACAGTCTTGTCCCTGACATCCTTGGAGAGCTCTTTGGTCTTGGCCATGGTGGAGAGTTTGGAATCTGATTGATTGATTGCTTCTGTGGACAGGTGTCTTTTATACAGTTAACAAGCTGAGATTACGAGCACTCCCTTTAAGAGTGTGCTCCTAATCTCAGCTCGTTACCTGTATAAAAGACACCTGGGAGCCAGAAATCTTTCTGATTGAGAGGGGGTCAAATACTTATTTCCCTCATTAAAATGCAAATCAATTTATAACATTTTTGACATGCATTTTTCTTGATTATTTTGTTGTTATTCTGTCTCTCACTGTTCAAATAAACCTACCATTAAAATTATAGACTGATCATTTCTTTGTCAGTGGGCAAACATACAAAATCAGCAGGGGATCAAATACTTTTTTCCCTCATTGTAGCAGCTGACCGGCTGCAGATGAAATGTGCCTGCTATGTAACTACTGTGATTTCCACTCTTCTCTGTCTTTTCAAGAATAACAAATCGGTCTCCTTTGAGTGTCAGCGGGAGGCTTCCAAGGGAGTACCCATGTCAGAAATCCGACAAGCTGTCCCTGCAACACTGTCAGAGAGAGGGATACTATGCCCCTCTATTAGTGGATGTAAAAACCGCCACTTTGCCTGCCACATTCAATCACAATGTGTCAATGAGAATCTAAACAGGGTTGCTTTGAGGAGAGACGAGTACATCTCACGACACACAAATAACATCTAAAGTTCACGACTCTCTCTGCTAGAAGTATGAAAAAACATATTCAGTTTATCACAAAACCGGAAAGCAACCTCTGTCCAGTGAAGTCCACAAAGCATATTGCATGTACAGTAACAGACAGTTACATGACCTACAGCATGGTCAACAAGTTCATGTTTCAGACATTTTCGGACCACTAAACAACTACTGATTTAGAACCACAGAGAGTTACCGCAAGTCGCAAAGAAAACAGGAGCTGCATCCATTTCAACTTCAACATCATCAAATCACCTCTGCTTAGTCAAATACAGTGACAACTAAAAGATACCAAAAACTATTTATTCCAATCAACATAAGCTAAATATGATGTGGCTGTCCATGGTTCTGATTTCTGTGTGTGTGTGCGTTCGTGCAAGTAGATGTTGACTCACCCTACTTGTAGAGAAACGCCAATGCCATCCTCCTCTCTTTTATTTTTTGTTGTCCTAGGCTACCTGGCTAAAATGCTTGCTCGCTAGTCTAACTTCCATTCATAGGCAACGTTAGCTAGTTAACGTTAGCCTTCTACATCTAGCTACTGTACATATTGAACTTCCATCCTCTCAGACCAGGGGCACAAAAATGTATGCTCTGGCTGGGCCACCCAAGGTCATTCAGAGACTTGTCCCGAAGCCACTCCTGCGTTGTCTTGGCTGTGTGCTTAGGGTCGTTGTCCTGTTGGAAGGTGAACCTTCGCCCCAGTCTGAGGTCCTGAGGGCTCTGGAGCAGGTTCTCTCTGTACTTTGCTCTGTTCATCGTTCCCTCGATCCTGACTAGTCTCCCAGTCCCTGCCGCTGAAAAACATCCCCACAGCAGGAAGCTGCCACCACCATGCTTCACCGTAGGGATGGTATTGGCCAGGTGATGAGCGGTGCCTGGTTTCCTCCAGACGTGATGCTCGGCATTCAGGCCAAAGAGTTAAATGTTGCTTTCATCAGACCAGAGAATCTTGTCTCAGAGTCCTTTAGGTGCCTTTTGGCAAACTCCAAGCGGGCTGTCATGTGCCTTTTACTGAAGAGTTGCTTCCGTCTGGCCACTCCACCATAAAGGCCTGATTGGTGGAGTGCTGCAGAGATGGTTGTCCTTCTGGAAGCTTCTCCCATCTCCACAGAGGAACTCTGGAGCTCTGTCAGAGTGACCATCGGGTTCTTAGTCACCTCCCTGGCCAAGGCCCTTCTCCCCCTATTGCTCAGTTTGGCGGGCGGCCAGCTCTAGGAAGAGTCTTGGTGGTTCCAAACTCCTTCCATTTAAGAATGATGGAGGCCACTGTGTTCTTGGGGACCTTCAATGCTGCAGAATTCTTGCAGGTTTTTTCTCTGACATGCACTGTCCACTGTGGGACCTTATATAGACAGGTGTGTGCCTTTCCAAATCATGTCCAATCAATTTAATTTACCACAGGTAGAGTCCAATCAAGTTGTAGAAATATCTGAAGGATGATCAATGGAAACAGAATGCACCTGAGCTCAATTTCGAGTCTCATAGCAAAGGGTCTGAATACTGTAAATAAGGTATTTCTGTTTTTTATTTTTAAATAAATTCGCAAAAATGTCTAAAAACCTGTTTTGGCTTTGTCATTATGGGGTAGTGTGTGTAGATTGATGAGGGGGGAAAAATAATTGTATTCATTTTAGAATAAGGCTGTAACGTAACAAAATGTGGAAAAAGTGAAGGGGTCTGAATACTTTCCGAATGCTTTATAGTACTCTCAGGGTACCAAACACTCCAGGATCCGGATCATAAGGGGATATGTGAAAGCATGTTATCTGTATCATGTACGGTTCATGGATCATTAGGTCTTACAGGGGGCATGTATAGGTCTAAAAAGTTCCTAGAATTGCAATGTCATCATGGTTCTCAAAAATGGTTTGTGTTACAAATGTAATAAGCATATCAAACATCCTTCCTCCCAATGAAGTTTCTATGTGAGAATTGCCAGAACAATCTGATTTACCAAAAATATTTTCAGGCTATGCAGGCATGGAATCACCCACAATGGTCATGTAAGATGTAGCCGTGCTTTGTGTCGAGTCTGAACGGATCACCTCACAATCAGCTATTCACATGAAACATTTCCACTGTCTGGTAATGAACAGTATCAATTAGGATTACTGGCTGCTGCAATTTTATCTTTCATCAAGTTGTGTGTTTTTCCCCGTCCTCTCCTCTCTTCTCTTGTGCTGTTGCATAACAGTGGAGGTGCTAATGAGTGCTGGAAACTCAGTTTTGTGTGAGTGTGTGTGTGTGGTACATGCGCACATGGTTGTGCAAGTATATATAGTGTTTGAGTACGTCTATTTTGTGTGTGTGTGTGTGTGTTTGAGCGTGCACATGTGTACAGTATGTATCTCTGTGTGTTTCAAGTTTGAATGTCACATGCACTGTCTCCCTAGTGCGCGCGTGCTGTCGCTCTCTCATCCTCCCACATTGTATCAGGGGTTGTGCACAGCGTCTAATAGGGAGACAGTGCCTTCACTCACAAACCATTCTTTTTTACAGTCTTCTCAGATCTAAAAGAGCCTGCTGCGGGTTTAATAATTAATGTGGCGTCATAAAATGTATCACAGATTAATAATTGATACAAGCAATAAAAAATATAAAAAATTGACCAAGGTAAGAAGTCTGCCGTGACGCCACAGGTGAACCAGGAACAGGGCTGAGGGGCCAAACTCAAACAGTGTGTTCTATTGTAACATTGTAATGATGTTGATTGTTTTCTGCCCAGGGACTACAGTTGAAAATGAGCTCTCTAGCTAAATCTGGTGCAATGGCATGTTGTACATGGTCCCTGACAAATAAACAAATAAATAAAAAATAAAGAGAAGCAATGTCCCAAAGCTATCTCATGTGTCATTTGTCTCTAGTCTGTTGTATATGGTCTACTTTCTATGAAGGATAGGGAGGATTCACTGCCCTTCCAAGAGGACGCGGACAGACCGTTTCAAGTTTCCTAGGTAACAGCTGAAGCTGCCTGGCCAACTGAACTTTGCAGTCTTGTAATCAGGTGAAACATCTCTGTGCTGCGGTTGTCAATGAGTTAACTTCCATCTCCACAGGAATAATCATACATTTCCAGCAGTGCTTGAGTGGCAGAAATCATGACAAACAGGTTCAACGTAAATTAATGTTAAGGAAATGAAGCTGGCTTCCTGGCCAAAGTGGAGCTCAGTTCTCAGTTAGCTGAGCAACCAAACTGTAGCAGTAACTGACCCACTTGGTTGTCAGCCATAGCCAGCAAGTGTAGCAACCTACATACAGTACAGCTGCAAGAGGTAACTCATTCATGGCCGCAATTCATGCAAACTTTCAGATGATCCTATTATCCATATTGTAAAGATGCAATCATTCACATCAGAAATGAAAACTGTCATTCAAAACTCATACTGTATATTAATATTAATCAAACATAAAGGTAATAAAAATCGAATCTTGAGTTGCAAACTATGCCTATATTCTACAATAACGTAGGCTAATTATTGAAAGTCTAATGACATTACACACCTATTGGGCATCCCCTTCCTTGAGCCAGTTCTGCCACCTCCCACCCCTCCACTGTATTTTCAAAGGACTAGATATTATTGTTTGCTATGTGTTTCTCAAAGACTTAAATCTTTATCATTCAGTAAAATACCATTAACTTACCTTTCGTTCAAATCAAACCGGATGCGGGGTGTGAGTAAAGAGACCGCGGAGTACAGTGCTACAATTTGACAATTTAATCTAAGCAAAATCTCGAGTCTTCATTATGGCAATCCATAGCAAATCCATGTACAGCTCCATGAATCGGACCTTCGTCTTTCCTCGAGAAAAGGCTCTTCTCAGTTGACTTAATGTAAATGTATGTACTGTTGTGTAAATATTTGAGTGTTTTCTTCTCTCCCTGTTGTAACCCGACTCCTCTTCACAAAAAGTTTCAAACATGAAGGACTTCGAAATTTCAAGATGGATGTTATTATGGACCAATGGAAGAAACCAGTAAGATTGACCAAACCAATCATACTGTGGGAAAATCCCTTTATCGAGTCAACATCCCCCCTCCCATTCTGTTTCCAGTAATTATCGTAATCTAGCTCCGAAATCCAAGGTTGAGAATTTCCCAAATAAAATGGCATTAGGGGAACAATGAGCAGGAACTATGGAGTGTTGGTTAATGTCATAAAGTCCAGTGGACTACACAATTGTTTAATCATAACATTTACATTTTACATTTACATCATTTAGCAGACGCTCTTATCCAGAGCGATTTACAAATTGGTGCATTCACATTATAGCCAGTGGGAAACCACTTTACAATATGTTTTTTGTATTTTTTATTTATTTGGGGTGGGGTAAGTGTTGGTAGAAGGATTACTTTATCCTATCTCAGGTATTCCTTAAAGAGGTGGGGTTTCAAGTGTCTCCGGAAGGTGGTGAGTGACTCCGCTGTCCTGGCGTCGTGAGGGAGCTTGTTCCACCATTGGGGTGCCAGAGCAGCGAACAGTTTTGACTGGGCTGAGCGGGAACTGTGCTTCCGCAGAGGTAGGGGGGCCAGCAGCCCAGAGGTGGATGAACGCAATGCCCTCGTTTGGGTGTAGGGACTGATCAGAGCCTGAAGGTACGGAGGTGCCGTTCCCCTCACAGCTCCGTAGGCAAGCACCATGGTCTTGTAGCAGATGCGAGCTTCAACTGGAAGCCAGTGGAGTGTGCGGAGGAGCGGGGTGACGTGAGAGAACTTGGGAAGGTTGAACACCAGACGGGCTGCGGCATTCTGGATGAGTTGTAGGGGTTTAATGGCACAGGCAGGGAGCCCAGCCAACAGCGAGTTGCAGTAATCCAGACGGGAGATGACAAGTGCCTGGATTAAGACCTGTGCCGCTTCCTGTGTAAGGCAGGGTCGTACTCTCTGAATGTTGTAGAGCATGAACCTACAGGATCGGGTCACCGCCTTGATGTTAGCGGAGAACGACAGGGTGTTGTCCAGGGTCACGCCAAGGCTCTTCACACTCTGGGAGGAGGACACAACGGAGTTGTCAACCGTGATGGCGAGATCATGGAACGGGCAGTCCTTCCCCGGGAGGAAGAGCAGCTCCGTCTTGCCGAGGTTCAGCTTGAGGTGGTGATCCATCATCCACACTGATATGTCTGCCAGACATGCAGAGATGCGATTCGCCACCTGGTTATCAGAAGGGGGAAAGGAGAAGATTAGTTGTGTGTCGTCTGCGTAGCAATGATAGGAGAGGCCATGTGAGGATATGACAGAGCCAAGTGACTTGGTGTATAGCGAGAATAGGAGAGGGCCTAGAACTGAGCCCTGGGGGACACCAGTGGTGAGAGCACGTGGTGCGGAGACAGATTCTCACCACGCCACTTGGTAGGAGTGACCGGTCAGGTAGGACGCAATCCAAGAGTGAGCCGCGCCGGAGATGCCCAACTCGGAGAGGGTGGAGAGGAGGATCTGATGGTTCACAGTATCAAAGGCAGCAGACAGGTCTAGAAGGACAAGAGCAGAGGAGAGAGAGTTAGCTTTAGCAGTGCGGAGAGCCTCCGTGACACAGAGAAGAGCAGTCTCAGTTGAATGACCAGTCTTGAAACCTGACTGGTTTGGATCAAGAAGGTCATTCTGAGAGAGATAGCAAGAGAGTTGGCTAAAGACGGCACGTTCAAGAGTTTTGGAGAGAAAAGAAAGAAGGGATACTGGTCTGTAGTTGTTGACATCAGAGGGATCGAGTGTTGGTTTTTTGAGAAGGGGTGCAACTCTCGCTCTCTTGAAGACGGAAGGGACATAGCCAGCGGTCAAGGATGAGTTGATGAGCGAGGTGAGGTAAGGGAGAAGGTCACCGAAGATGGTCTGGAGAAGAGAGGAGGGGATAGGGTCAAGCGGGCAGGTTGTTGGGCGGCCGGCCGTCACAAGATTTCATCTGGAGAGAGAGGGGAGAAAGAAGTCAAAGCATAGGGTAGGGCAGTGTGAGCAGGACCAGCAGTGTCATTTGAATTAACAAATGAGGATCGGATGTCGTCAACCTTCTTTTCAAAATGGTTGACGAAGTCTTCCACAGAGAGGGAGGGGGGGGGGGGGGGGGGGGGTTGAGGAGGATTCAGCAGGGAGGAGAAGGTGGCAAAGAGCTTCCTAGGGTTAGAGGCAGATGCTTGGAATTTAGTGGTAGAAAGTGGCTTTAGCAGCAGAAACAGATGAAGAACATGTAGAGAGCAGGGAGTGAAAAGATGCCAGGTCCGCAAGGAGTCTAGTTTTCCTCCATTTCCGCTCGGCTGCCTGGAGCCCTGTTCTGTGAGCTCGCAATGAGTCGTCAAGCCACGGAGCAGGAGGGGAGGACCGAGCCGGCCGGGAGGATAGGGGACATAGAGAGTCAAAGGATGCAGAAAGGGAGGAGAGGAGGGTTGAGGAGGCAGAATCAGGAGATTGGAGGGAGAAGGATTGAGCAGATGGAAGAGATGATAGGAGGGTGAGGTCAAAAGCAGAGAGGAGTGGAAAGAAGGAGGCAGAGTGAAATGAGTCAAAGGTAGACGTAGGGAGGTTGAAGTCACCCAGAACTGTGAGAGGTGAGCCATCCTCAGGAAAGGAACTTATCAAGGCGTCAAGCTCATTGATGAACTCTCCAAGGGAACCTGGAGGTCGATAAATGACAAGGATGTTAAGTTTGAATGGGCTAGTGACTGTGACAGCATGGAATTCAAATGAGGAGATAGACAGATGGGTCAGGGGAAAAAGAGAAGATTAATATTTGACCTCATTAAAGGAAAATATTGCCTCAGTTGCTTAGTTGGGTAGAGAGACAGAAACCGAGAAGACAGAGAGAGAGAGAAAGAGAGAGAGAGAGAGAGAGAGAGAGAGAGAGAGAGAGAGAGAGAGAGAGAGAGAGAGAGAGAGGAGAGAGAGAGAGAGAGAGAGAGAGAGAGAGAGAGAGAGAGAGAGAGAGAGAGAGTCGAGAGTAATTGTAACCAGACACAAGGTGTTTAACAGCAGATATTTTCTGGACAGGAAAGCACAGGTTTTGCCCCGGTTTATGAATTCATGGGTTTAGCAGGAATTCCGGAGGTTATGTTGTTCATTGTGAATCGCATGTTTTAATCAACAATCAACAAGCTCTTTTTTTCTGTTATGGACCTGATGAAAACGAATATAAATAACTCATAAACATTCAAACCAGATTAAATAGGGCTATTTCAAACAGATATCGTAGGTTACATGCATAATCTTATTTATAGAATATCACCACATTCATATAGTTAGTTCATAGGCTACTCTGCAATCCAGTCATCCATAATATTATTGGTTTTTTATGCTTATTGTCATCCTTATCACAGCGCATCCGTGTGGTGCACAGGGGTGTGTTGTACGCTTTACTCGCTGGACGCTCTAGTAGGCCATTAATTAGATGGCAAGCTTGTTCAGGAGCGCCGTTTAGTGGAGTGTTTGGATATTGCCACTTTGTAACCAATAACATACTGTAGCAAACGGTGATACACTGGGAACTCAAAACAACTGGGAACTCGGAAAAATACGAGGTCAAATCATGACGTCAGTGATCTTCAGGTCGGAAAGTCGGAGCTCTAGAAAGAGGCCCGAGTTCCCTAGTTGGAATTCCGAGTTGGATGGCCGTTCAAATAGATTTTTCCCAGTCAGAGCTAATTTTTTTCCAGAGTTTCCAGTTGTTTTGAACGCACTGAAGTTGGAAGTCTGAGATTTCTGAGTTCCCAATTCCGAGTTCCCAGTTGTTTTGAACGCGGCATTACTCAAATTGAAGGCCAGCCGGGGTACTGCAGGCTTCCATTAGCAACTAAACTATCCTTATAACTTATTCTGTGTACGATTTCAAAATAATCGATTCAAGGACATGCATCTGGTGTATTAGGAGCAATTATTTCTACCATGATTGTCGTTCTCCCTTGGAATCAACCAATAGGAAGCTCTATGCAAAAAAAGTACGCACAATTTAACTCGGTGGTCCGAGTTTCCGAGTTGTCTTGAACGCGTTAAATACGTTGTGTGATGACGCGTCGGTGCTACGTGTCTAGGAAGTCATCCAGTCAACATGGCGACGCAACAAGGAGATGTTGATGAACTCTTCGATGTGAAAAATGCTTATTATATTGGCAGTTATCAACAATGTATCAATGAAGCTCAGAAAGTTAAGGTAATTATCTGCTGATAAACCGTTTGTGCAACATGGCTAATAGCTAGTCTTTCTGTAGTGTCGATGTAATACGTTTGGACTGGCTAGCTAATGTTAGCTAATCAGCTAGTAGCTGCTAACGTTAACATCTGTTATAAAAGCAATTCAAGGAATTAGATCATGTTAAATAAAAAACATAACCTACTTGCTATTTCCTCTTTATAGCCATCAACACCTGAGAAGGAGGTTGAGAGAGACATGTTTCTGTACAGAGCATATATTGCCCAGGTAAGTTCATAATTGCACAGATGGAGATATACTTATTGGAATGTGAAATTACGTGTGTAACGTTAGTGTCACTGTGCAATAATTACTATATTGTTTTTATTGTCTAATTTTGAACTATAACTTTATCATCCGAAGATGCTGCCGTTATAAGTTCCATTAAGACACTGCCTGTCAGTATTGTATCAGTTCTCATCTCCTGTATCATTTCAGAGGAAGTATGCTGTGGTGATGGATGACGTCAAGGCGAGCTCCTCGCCAGAGCTCCAGGCTGTCAAGATGTTTGCTGAGTATCGCGCCAACGAGGGCAAAAGGTTTTATTCAGTCAATGTAACATTAAACAGTCAATATAACAACCCACCTATGTAATTAAAATGAAATGCTCTTTGTTGACTCCTTTGGTGGTGTAACAATATTGCTGTCTTTGTTGCTTGTGCAGGGATGCCATTGTGGCTGAACTTGACAAGAAGATGACCAAGAGTGTAGATGTGGCCAACACAACCTTCCTGCTCATGGCTGCGTCCATTTACTACCATGAGATGAACTCGGATGCTGCCTTGAGGACCCTGCACCAGGGAGAAAGTCTGGAGTGGTAAGGACGATCACAGGATACTATTCATGTTTATAGCCCCTGTTATTATGTGTTATGCAATACGTGAATGTCCTTCTTTTTCTGTTCAGCATGGCAATGACCATTCAGGTGCTGCTGAGTTTAGACCGTGTTGATTTGGCAAGGTATGTCTGCTCCACACACCATCTGATTAAATGCCTTTTAAATACTTTTAAGTAAATTTAGTTCAAAGGATTCAGCAAATTGAGCACATGATTCAGTGTTGGTCATATATGGCGTTGTTGACTTATTTTGACACAAAGGAAAGAGCTGAAGAAGATGCAGGAGCAAGACGAGGATGCCACACTGACCCAACTGTCCACGGCTTGGGTCAACATCGCTGTTGTGAGTGTCAGGCCATAGTGAAGACCCCTACATGCTATAATACATCAGTGGAGCGGGCCTCATTGCCCCTCACCTGAAAAAAAATGGCTTTTATTGACAGAGCACCACTCTAAATGGAAAAGTAGTCATCCCTTTAGGACTGAAGTCAACTCAATTTCTGTTTTTCATCTGATCAACAGAAGAAGGAAAAAAAGGACTCTTGCCTTTCCCTTTTTTTTCAGGGAGGAGAGAAGCTGCAGGATGCTTACTACATCTTCCAGGAGATGTCGGATAAGTACTCCCCCACTTTGCTTCTGCTGAATGGCCAGGCTGCCTGCCATATGGCCCAGAACAAGTGGGAGGAGGCAGAGGGGGTTCTCCAGGAGGCACTAGACAAGGTCATTACTTACCTCAAATGCACTCTAATATCAACTGTAGACATATTTCAGAGATTAAGCTGTAGAGACGTCTAGAGGGTTGTTTAAATATAGATGAACACTATTTGATAGCATAACATTATAGGGCGTTACAGTGAAGAAATGTATTGGTACAATTTGAATTAGTTAAACCGATTAGTGGTGTCTGTTGTCTTATCCAACCACAGCAATACAAGTTTAGTGTCATCATAAGCAAAATACTTGCAGTTATAGCAATTGTCCAGTAGGTGGCGCCAAATGCTTACAAAATAAAAATAAAAACCCTAGACCTGCAGTTGATCGAAGATGGGGAAAAGTGGTCCAGAGTATAACCAACACCTTGTTGGGATGTCACAGAAGACTGATCCTTGATTAAATTATTACACATAAAGATGTCACATATTTTACACTTGTTCAGACAATGTAGCTCAGTTGGTAGAGCATTGCGCTTGCAACGCCAGGGTTGTGGGTTCGTTTCCCACGGGGGGCCAGTATGAAAATGTATGCACTCACTAACTGTAAGTCGCTCTGGATAAGAGCGTCTGCTAAATGACTAAAAATGTAAATGTCAAATTGTGATATAAATACACTAGTAATGCAGTTGTTGTATACATATTTCAGAAAATGTGATGAAACGTGTATGAATGAAACGGGGTAATGAGCAAGGTCATACAGTGCATCGAGACATTTCTGTGAGAAACAGTGGGTGTTTTCCAACCTCTTATAGAGTCTGTTTTTCCCCTAACAGGACAGCAGCCACCCTGAGACTCTGATCAATCTGATTGTGCTGACCCAGCACTTAGGCAAAGCTCCTGAGGTAAGATTTTGCATACTTTTTGCCACAGATACTGAGAAATGTTTGTCTCTAGCTAGGTTTAATAATAATATGCCATTTAGCAGACGCTTTTATCCAAAGCGACTTACAGTCATGCGTGCATACATTTTTGTGTATGGGTGGTCCCGGGGATCGAACCCACTACCTTGGCGTTACAAGCGCCGTGCTCTACCAGCTGAGCTACAGAGGACCACGACCAGGTTTGTTTGGCAGACATTATCAAAGCTTTGGAATGACAAAAGGGGGTTTATTCAATTTGCTGATATCTTGCACATTAGTGCCCTTCTCCTTAAACAGCAATAAACTCAGAAGACAAAGTTCTAGGGATAAAGTCTCAAAAAATTCTGCTTGTGATAGTGAGTAAATAATATAATCTTGACTATCTACAGAACACTTTCTTCAATTGGGGTCAAAGTAATCACCAATCAAGGTTATTGAACTCAACCGAGGTGTATATAGATAAGACCTTGTTCTAATGATTTATGATAATGATTTATGAATGTTTTTATATGCATGAACTTCCTTAACATCAATCGGTTATGTATTTGTTGGCAGGTAACCAACAGGTATCTCTCTCAACTGAAAGATGCCCATAGAGCTCACCCCTTCCTTAAAGACTACCTGACCAAGGTACGTGGATTACATTTGCCCATACACATTTCTACTTCAAATCAAATGTTATTTGTCACATGCGCCGAATACAACCGGTGTAGACCTTACAGTGAAATGCTTACTTACAAGCCCTTATTAACCAACAATGCAGTTTTAAGAAAAATATGTGTTAAGTAAAAAAATCAAATAAACATTAAAGAGCAGCATTCTTCCTTGTTACAACCTTAGCTCTCTTGGAAGTAAATTAAATGATTTGATTGGTGAGCACTGCAGCATATCAAGTCTGAGCATTTAAAAATAGTTTGACTTTGATTTCATAGACTTCACTACACCATAATTACCCAATTTAAGAAGTGTAAATCAACATTGAAAAGTCTGGTTGTATCGTTTGTTAAACCAGTTTATTTCAGTCTACAACAGTGTCACTAGTTAAACATTTTCTACCATGTGTAAAATGCTTCTACTTTTTTACCTCAGGAGAATGAATTTGACAGACTGACGATGCAGTATGCTCCCACTGCAACTGCGTGAGACAATGGAGGAATCTGTTTGGACCCCAAAACATTATTAATACTGGACACACAACTGATGGCTCCATGTCTCTTTTTGTCTATCAATATGACAAATGCTAAACTGTATGGATTAAAATTGACTTGCACATTTAGAAATTTGAAGAATAAAAAAATACACTTTTTGTCACTCTGTTTCCTTTTAGCATTCCTCAAAAATTTACAATAAATGTTTTATGACCCTGTTTACACCCAGTGTGTGTCCGTGTGAAACCAGTGGTGTAGTGGAGGGTAAACACAGTTTACCAACTTGTTAAAATGTTCTTTAGCCAATAGTTTACCCACCTTTTGCGGAAGAGTGCATTGAATGTATAGGGAGTGTTATTTTTTTCACCGCGATCAGAGTTTACCCACCTATCCCCCCCCCCCCCCACTATGCGTGTGAAATTATCAATTTTTTTAATGAGTGGGCCATTAAATTCATGATTTATAGAAATTCCTCTGTGCATGCCCAATGTACAGGTATATTTTAACTATCTACCCTACACTGAGTGTACAAACATTAGGAACACCTTCGTAATATTGAGTTGCACCTCCTTTTGCCTTTAGAACAGACTCAATTTGTTGGGGCATGGACTCTACGAGGTATCGAAAGCGTTCCACAGGGATGCTGGCCCATGTTGACTCCAATGCTTCCCACAGTTGTGTCAGGTTGGCTGGATGTCCTTTGGGTGGTGGACCATTCTTGATACACACAGGAAAGTGTTGAGCGTGGAAAACCCAGCAGCGTTGCTGTTCTTGTCACACTCAAACCGGTGTGACTGGCACCGTACTACCATACCCCATTCAAAGGCACTTAAATATTTTGTCTTGCCCATTCACCCTCTGAATGGCACACATACACGATCCATGTCTCAAAAATCCTTCTTTAACCTGTCTCCCCCCCTTCATCTACACTGATTGAAGTGGATTTAACATGTGACATCAATAAAGGATCACAGCTTTCACCTGAATTCACCTGGTCAGTCTATGTCATGGAAAGAGCAGGGGTACCTAATGTTTTGTATACTCAGTGTATATTTACCAGTGGTGTAAAGTACTTAAGTAAAGAATACTTTAAAGTACTACTTAAGTTGTTTTTGGGGGTATTTGTACTTTGCTATTTATATTTTTGACAACTTTTACTTTTACTCCAATACATTCCTAAAATAAAATATGTACTTTTTACTCCCATAGAATTTCCCTGACACCCAAAAGTGCTAGTTACATTTCAAATGGTCAGGTAAGTACAGCAATATGGTCCAATTCGCGTACCTACTAATATAACGCGTTGTGATCCCTACTGCCTCTGATCTGGCGGACTCGCTGAACACAAATACTGTGTTTCTAAATGTTGTCTGAGTGTTGGAGTGTTCCCTTCTGGCTCTAACAGGATCCAGCATTTCTCAGATGTAACCTTGTATGTTACGGCACCTATTTGCCCGGCTCTGGTACCTCGCAGCATTATTTATACAATTTGTTCACTGTTTGCACTGTAAACATTTTTTAAAAAGCGATCAGAGTTAAATCAAGTTGCCTCTAGGTTATTTCTCCCGCCTCCTGCGCAATCTTCCTAATCCTTCCACACTGATTTCAGACCTGCTCTCTTATTTGTACATATAGGTTATGGGACGGGCCGGCGAGGTAAGTAACTGATCTTGAAACAGGTCTTGGCAGTGGTGGTCAGCTAGTGAAAAGGTCTGTCTGTATGTAGCCTAGGCTAGTCGTCTCCCTACTGAATTTGAAACAGGGAAAGCCAAATCAAAAATGAATAAGAAAAGGCAATCAACTTCGACGTTTTTCAAGTCCAAAAATCCTGAAAAGTATGGTGAATCGAACCCGAAATGAGCCAGAGAACTGTCAGTTCCGGATGAGAGGAGTGAGAAGCAAACTGCTCCTGATGGCGATGCCTCAGCTAGCAGTGCTGCTTATCCCGCCAGTTGAAGACCAAGCAAATGTATAACCTCTGGCTTGGCAAGCAAAATTCAAAGCTGGGCTGTACAACATGCAAAAAGGTAGGGAGTTTGGGCCCGGAAATGACTGGAGGGATGAAACTAGCAAAAGAGTTGGTGGAATGTACAGTAACATCCTCTGCCTCCAACATAAAAAAGCAACAAAGAGCCCTCAGAATTTTTTTTTTTTTAACATGCCCAAACCAAGGCCCATTTAGCGGCAGCAAGCATTGTACACAAGGCTAAAGACGACACCTTAACACAGGTTGTAGTTAACGCTCAAAATAAAAACATAGACACTACAGCCAGTCTTCCGAACAGTTTACAAGGAGGCTAAAAGTCACAGACCCGATCATGGTTTTGAGCAAGAAATTGACTGTCAGGAGTTAAATGGATTTGACATGGGGAGAATTCTCCATTCCAATGTTGCTTGCTCCAACATACAGCAACATATTTCCTCCGAAATGAAGCGAAAACTATTTGAAAGAATAGTACAGTGCTCTCCCAAAATCTGCCTAATGCTCGATGAGGCTACTAGTTTGAATAAAAAGAGTGCCTTGATTGTATACATCAGACTTCAGCTGGCAGATATGGACGTACCAGCAAACATTTTTGTTGATCTTGTGGAACTGGAGGATTTATCTGCTGGGGGAATTGTCCGTAATCTGTTATCTGCATTAGAGGGTGTAAAGTTTACTGAGGACTTTCTCTCCAAAACCCTAATTGGAATTACGTGTGATGGTGCATCTGTCATGCTATGAGGCAAGAGCCGAGTAGCAACAAGGCTCCAGGCCCTCTTCCCTAATGTAACCATTTGGCACTGCTCCGCACACAGGCTTTATCTCGCAGTAGGCGATGTCAATCATTTAAAAAGACTTATGGACAAGCTATTTGCGCTTCATAGGGTATCCAACAAAAACCGAATGGAGCTGAGGGACTGAACAGAGAGTTTAGACATTAAGCTGTGCAAAATCGGCCGGATCTTGGACACTAGATGGGTGGCATCCAGTTTTAGAACTGTAGAGTCTGTGTGGAAAAATTACCCGGCTCTTCACAAGCATTTCACCATAGCAGTTGAGGATGCCTCCCGCATCGGCGTGACTCGTCAGAGCTATAGTGGCCTTGCCATGCGCATATCCTCGCATGCGTTTGTTAACAATCTAGGCCTTATGTTTGATGCACTTCAAGAACTATCTGAATTGTCACTCGAGATCCAAAAGAGAGACTGCACAATTATTACTGCACACAGGGCAGTCACCAGGGAAGCGAGGGTGTTCAGTGCAATAGCAGAGCAGCCAGGCCAACACACACAACTCAGCCAGAGAGGGATTCAGGAGACCTCTTTCCAAGGCGTCAGAGGGAGGTTTTCGAGAGCTTGGCGAGGAACATGGAGGCTAGAATGTTCTCTCAATGAGGATGGGCGGTGGACAATATAGGACACAGCCAGTTCATATAGGAACTGAAGGCGCTGTATGCGCAATACTGGCCGAAGGACGCAGGAGCACTGTATGTAGAAACAGAGATAGAATCTCTCTGCCAGCGGTTTGGCATTGACAGTCCACGTACAGTCATACGGGCATACAGGCAGTACAGGGACACTAATGGTAATGATAAAGGAGCCATTCCAGATGGACTTAAAGAGCTGTTGATGGCGGTCAGCACCATCCCCATATCCAGTGCAGAATGCGAGCAGGGATTTTCTCAAATGAATCTGATTTGCACCTCAACCCGAGCCTCTGCATACCTCCACCATATCAGGGCTACTCTTTCTGAACATTGTTGGCCCACCCATGACCAAATTCAACCCAGTCCCCTATGTGAGGTCATGGATTGCTAAAGGACACAGATGTGTCACAGACACCAGGAGCAACTCAAGAAATAGGGAGGAGAAGACGCACAAGGAAATGGCTGTGTTGTGGGAGGTTTTGGTAAGGTAGGGAACTAAGGTAGGAACTAAGGTAGGAACATCTCTTTCCTTTACAAACTTGTTCTGTGCTGTGAAGTTAATCTGAATATGCGCTTCATATTATCACATAGGCAGGAGGCATATACAGTTGAAGTCGGAAGTTTACATACACTTAGGTTGGAGTCATTAAAACTTGTTTTTCAACCACTCCACAAATTTCTTGTTAACAAACTATAGTTTTGGCAAGTCGGTTAGGAAATCTACTTTGTGCACGACACAAGTAATTTTTCCAACAATTGTTTACAGACAGATTATTTCACTTACAGTGGGGATTTTTTTTATTTAGACAGCCACCAATTGTGCAAGTTCTCCCACTTAAAAAGATGAGAGAGGCCTGTAATTTTCATCATAGGTACACGTCAACTATGACAGACAAAATGAGAAATAAAAATCCAGAAAATCACATTGTAGGATTTTTTATGAATTTATTTGGAAATTATGGTGGAAAATAAGTATTTGGTCAATAACAAAAGTTTCTCAATACTTTGTTATATACCCTTTGTTGGCAATGACACGTTTTCTGTAAGTCTTCACAAAGTTTTCACACACTGTTGCTGGTATTTTGGCCCATTCCTCCATGCAGATCTCCTCTAGGGCAGTGATGTTTTGGGGCTGTCGCTGGGCAACACGGACTTTCAACTCCCTCCAAAGATTTTCTATGGGGTTGAGATATGGAGACTGGCTAGGCCACTCCAGGACCTTGAAATGCTTCTTACGAAGCCACTCCTTCGTTGCCCGGGCGGTGTGTTTGGGATCATTGTCATGCTGAAAGACCCAGCCACGTTTCATCTTCAATGCCCTTGCTGATGGAAGGAGGTTTTCACTCAAAATCTCACGATACATGGCCCCATTCATTCTTTCCTTTACACGGATCAGTCGTCCTGGTCCCTTTGCAGAAAAACAGCCCCAAAGCATGATGTTTCCACCCCCATGCTTCACAGTAGGTATGGTGTTCTTTGGATGCAACTCAGCATTCTTTGTCCTCCAAACACGACGAGTTGAGTTTTTACCAAAAAGTTCTATTTTGGTTTCATCTGACCATATGACATTCTCCCAATCCTCTTCTGGATCATCCAAATGCACTCTAGCAAACTTCAGACAGGCCTGGACATGTACTGGCTTAAGCAGGGGGACACGTCTGGCACTGCAGGATTTGAGTCCCTGGCGGCGTAGTGTGTTACTGATGGTAGGCTTTGTTACTTTGGTCCCAGCTCTCTGCAGGTCATTCACTAGGTCCCCCAGTGTGGTTCTGGGATTTTTGCTCACCGTTCTTGTGATCATTTTGACCCCACGGTGTGAGATCTTGCGTGGAGCCCCAGATCGAGGGAGATTATCAGTGGTCTTGTATGTCTTCCATTTCCTAATAATTGCTCCCACAATTGATTTCTTCAAACCAAGCTGCTTACCTATTGCAGATTCAGTCTTCCCAGCCTGGTGCAGGTCTACAATTGTGTTTCTGGTGTCCTTTGACAGCTCTTTGGTCTTGGCCATAGTGGAGTTTGGAGTGTGACTGTTTGAGGTTGTGGACAGGTGTTTTTTATACTGATAACAAGTTCAAACAGGTGCCATTAATACAGGTAACGAGTGGAGGACAGAGGAGCCTCTTAAAGAAGAAGTTACAGGTCTGTGAGAGCCAGAAATATTGCTTGTTTGTAGGTGACCAAATACTTATTTTCCACCATAATTTGCAAATCAATTCATAAAAAATCCTATAATGTGATTTTCTGGATTTTTTTTCTCAATTTGTCTGTCATAGTTGACGTGTACCTATGATGGAAATTACAGGCCTCTCTCGTCTTTTTAAGTGGGAGAACTTGCACAATTGGTGGCTGACTAAATACTTTTTCCCCACACTGTACCTAGGCCCTAGGCTATTGATGGATTCAAGACAAGGTCGTTTTTATTGATCTCTGATTCTCAGTTTGTCAGTGTCAAAGTAGCCTGCCATTTCGATCATTTGTGTGGTATTAACAAAGATTCTGCCAGTTTCCAGTCATGTAAAATGACGTAGAATTGCATGAAATGCGTTTATAAAAGGCCATTATGGTAATAAGCCCAATGGTTTATTAAAAATGACTACTTTTTTTTCATGCATTCCGCTACCTCAAAACTCACCCATTTTTACATTTTAGTCATTTAGCATACGCTCTTATCCAGAGCGATTTACAGGAGCAATTAGGGTTAAGTGCCTTGCTCAAGGGCACATCGACAGATTTTTCACCTAGTCGGCCCGGGGATTAGAACCAGCGACCTTCAGGTTACTGGCACAACGCTCTTAACCACTAAACTACCCGCCTCTCGTGCTCACTGTTTGTTCTGGCACCTCAAGATTTACAAATTAAGCACTACTTTTACTCAACTAGTATTTTATCGGATGACTTTCACTTTAGTCATTATCTATCAAGGTATCTACTTTTACTCAAGTATGATAATTAAGTACTGTAGCGACCCGCACAGACAGCTGTGTGTTATGTGTTAGGCTAGTAGATGGTTGTGTTGTACCTACCAGTACCCAGTGTTCGCGGGTGGCTGAAATGTCAGAACTCATTCGTGCTGTGTCGCTACAGGCGGCACGAAACACACGCCCTGGTCCCAGGGTCTGCTGGGGTTGTGGCCAGCCAGGCCATCTGCGCCGAGATTGCCCCATGTCCCCCAGAGCTCAGGGAAACGGCTCGGGGTCCGCATAGACCGGGTAGTGCGGACCCCTGGCTTTCTATCCCAACCACCATCTTCTTCAGGAGGAGCCCACCGGCACAGACGGGGAAGCAAGGCTCCACTTCCCCCAGAAGCAGACGAGGGCAAGCGGATGGAGCCTGTTGTTGTGGTGGGCCGGACCTGTGTTGGGGACTTTTGTCATGTCCCTGTCACTGTGGAGGGGGTGCCCTGCTCCGCCCTGGTGGACACTGGGTCCACAGTAACCCTGGTGAGGCCAGATATTGTGCCAGGTTGGACTCAGTGTGAGCCTACAACTGTGCAGCTCCGCACAGTCACAGGTGAGCTGGCACCCATGAAAGGGAAGGGAATAATGACTCTGACAGTAGGGGGCAGGACTGTGCGTCATCCTGTGTGGGTGGCGGCTGTGCAGGACCCTTGTATCCTGGGGTTGGACTTTCTTAGGAGCACAGGCTGCCAGTTAGACCTAAATAGGGGCACACTGAGCTTCCAGGGAGGGCCGGAGGTCACCATGGCCCCTAATGTCACATTCACTCAACCCAACAAACCCTTTACTCCAACAGTTAAAGCAGCAGAGACTCATGGCTGCCCCCCTCCCCCACATCTGGGTGTGACTTTTCCCCAGCCCCCCTGTCACCTACGGCGTTGCGTTACATTCCCCCAGCTACCTCCACGACACAGTCCTCTGTGAGCCCGGGCCGCGCCCCCCCAGCCCAGCTACCCCAGATGGGAGGGGAGAGGACACTGTCTGCAGTAAGGGAGATATGGGGGAGGAACTGTGTTGGTCTTGACCCCGAGCAGCAGGAACGGTTGAGGCAGTTGCTGTTTGAATTCAGAGACAGCTTTGCGCTGAGTGAGGAAGAGGTGGGTCAGACTCATCTGGTGCAGCATGAGATCGACACAGGTGATGCTCGACCTATCAAGATGCGTCCCCGCCGTATCCCGCTGGCACGCCAGGAGGCGGCAGACAAGGCTGTGTTGGAGATGCAGCGGGCAGACTTCATTGAGCCCTCAGACAGCCCCTGGGCGGCGCCAGTCGTCATGGTTCCGAAGAAGGGGGGCAAGCTGAGGTTCTGTGCGGACTACAGGCGGCTGAATGAGGTAACCAGGAAGGACTCATACCCCATACCACGTATCGATGAGTCGCTGGACCTGGTTAGGGGGTCCTCCTGGTTCTCCTCACTAGACCTCCGCAGTGGCTACTGGCAGGTGCCCCTCTCCCCAGAGGCCAGAGCCAAAACTGCGTTCTCCACTAACAGAGGACACTGGCAGTTCAAGGTCCTGTGCTTTGGCCTGTGCAACGCTCCAGCTACTTTTGAGCGTTTGATGGACAGGGTGCTGGATGGCATCCCCCGACAGCAGTGTCTGGTATACCTCGATGACATCCTGGCCCATGGCAGCTCCTTCCAGTCAGCCCTGGGGGCGCTACGGTGTGTGCTGGAGAGGGTGGCTGCCGCAGGTCTGAAGCTCCACCCCGAGAAGTGCCACTTCATGAGGAGAGAGGTGTCCTTCTTGGGCCACCGAGTGGGGAAGGAGGGGATCAGCACCATGGAGGACAAGGTAGCGGCTGTCAGAGACTGGCCCACCCCCACCGACCAGCGTCAGCTGAAGAGCTTCCTGGGCCTGGCCTCGTTCTACAGGAGGTTTGTACGGGGCTTCTCAAGCGTTGCTGCTCCACTGAACCGCCTGCTGCCGAAGGACAAGGCTTTCACTTGGACAGTGGAGTGTGAGGAGGCGTTCAACACCCTCAAACGTGCACTGATCGAGGCCCCCGTGCTCGCCCCCCCTGACCTCACATTGCCCTTTATCCTGGACACAGACGCAAGCAATGTGGGCATGGGTGGGGTGCTGGCCCAGGTGGGGCCAGAGGGGGAGAGAGCGGTGGCGTACTTCAGCAAAACATTTGACAAACATGAGCGCCGCTACTGTGTCACCCGGCGGGAGCTCTTGGCTGTTGTGGCTTCCGTCAAACACTTCAAGTACTACCTGGGTGGTCCTTTACTGTAAGGACTGACCACTCTGCTCTCCAGTGGCTCATGTCTTTCAGAGAGCCAGAGGGGCAGGTGGCACGCTTGTTGGAGGAGCTTCAGCCGTATGACTTCTCGGTGGTGCACAGGGCAGGGGCACGCCACTCCAACGCCGACGCCATGTCCCGTCGGCCCTGTACTGCAGACGGCTGCCGCCACTGTGAACGGAGAGAGGGACGGGAGAGAGAGCTGTGTGCAGAGGAGGGGGTCTGTGCCACAGTGTGTCGGGCGAGCGGGCCTGTCTGCTGTGAGCTGCAGACTGTCGACGTGGCTGAATGGGGGCAGCAGCAGGGACGGGACACAGACCTACAGCCAGTGCTACAGTGGGTAGAGGCGCAGGTGAGGCCACCATGGGAAGAGGTGACAGCGCTCTCACTCGCGACCAAAGGGTTGTGGTCAAAGTTTGAGCGACTGCGGCTGGCTGATGGCGTGTTACAGCGGGCATGGAAGGAGTCAGCTACGGGGGAGGAGAGGTGGCAGGTGGTGGTCCCAAAAGCATTGCGGGAGGCTGTGCTCCAGAGTACTCATGGGGGGGTGGGGACTGGACACTTTGGGGTCACAAAAACACTGCGCCGCCTCCGTCAGGGCTTTTACTGGGGGCAGCACAAGAGGGATGTGGAAGACTTTTGCCGCCGCTGTGACAACTGCACAGCGAGAAAGGGCCCCCCAGGCCGCTCTCATGCTCAGCTCCAACAGTTCCCAGTGGGGGCTCCCATGGAGAGGGTGGGAGTGGATGTAGTTGGGCCGTTCCCCACCACAGACAGTGGGAACTGCTGGGTGCTCACGGCCATGGACTATTTCACAAAATGGCCCGAGGCCTATGCTCTGCCTGACCAGGAGGCAGAGACCATCGTCGACGCCCTGACAGCGGGGATGTTCAGCAGGTTTGGAGCTGCAGAGTCCATCCACAGCGACCAAGGCAGAAACTTTGAGTCCCGTGTGTTCGCCACCATGTGTGAGAGGCTGGGTATGCACAAGACCCGCACTACTCCTCTCCATCCTCAAAGTGATGGCCTTGTGGAGCGCTTCAACAAAACGCTTGGACAGCAGCTGGCCATCGTCTCTTCCAAACACCAGCGTGACTGGGACAAGCACCTGCCTATGGTCCTCATGGCATGCCGCTCCGCTGTCCAAGACTCCACCTCCTGCACGCCTGCCCTCCTCATGCTGGGGAGAGAGATCCGTACCCCTGCGGAGATGGCGTTTGGTCGGCCCCTGGATAGCCCTCATGTTTCCCCGGGGCCGGAGTATGCCCGGAGACTCCAGGACCGCCTGGAGACAGCCCACACCTTCGCCAGAGAGCAGCTGCTGAATGCAGGTGTGAGGCAGAAGAGGAACTATGACGTGCACACCCGGGGAAGGCACTTTGTGGCTGGGGAGCTGGTCTGGGTCTACAGCCCGCTAAGGAAAAAAGGCAGATGCCCCAAGTTGGACAGTCACTGGGTGGGACCCTGCAGTGTCCTGGAGAGGGTAGGGGAGGTTGTTTACCGGGTGCAGCTTCCTCCCAGGGGGAGAAAGGTGACACTGCACCGGGACAGGTTAGCCCCATATAGAGGGGCCTCTTCTCCCCAAACCCCAGGAACCCCCACAATTCCCCTCTCTGGCAATGACATTCTCCAGGCACCCACCCCCAGGTGCCGCAGACAAGGCTCCAGACAGCCCACTCCCCCTGTGTCACCGCGTGGTTCCCCAGAGCCACGGACTGTATTACCCGTTCCCGCTTCCTTGTCCCCCATGTCCTTGCCTTCATCCCCTGGTTCCCAGAGGGGCACTCTGCGGCCATCACAGCCACGCAGGCAAAGGAGACCTCCGGGTCGCTTCAGAGACTTTGTTTGTTCCCTCGGGGACGAGGGACTTTGTGGTGGGGGGGCTGTGTAGCGACCCGCACAGACAGCTGTGTGTTATGTGTTAGGCTAGTAGATGGTTGTGTTGTACCTACCAGTACCCAGTGTTCGCGGGGTCCGACATGTCAATCAACCTGCTATCTGCCAATCACGGGAATGCCTGGAATGTTCTGATGCCGGGCATCCTGGCGGTTGGCGGAGTGGCGTGGAGGGGGGTTGGGCAGGGGGATGGAGCATTGGAAGTTAAGACCAGGTTTAGCCTTTGTTCTCTCTCTTTTTTTACGTCTGGGCTTCACAAGAGAAGGTCGCGATTGGCTTGTGGGTTATCTTTCATTTATTTGGCGTGGGCTACGGCCAAACAGTAGCCTGTGTAAAGTTGGTTTAATAAACCGTCCATTCATAAACTCAATCCTCTGTCTGGACAGTTGTTCTTTTATGATCTAGTCAGGTCATTACAGTACTTTTCCCATTACTTATATTTACTATGAATGGAGTAAATGCATTTTATAGTGTTTGAACGTGTTTTCTGGAAAAGTCGACATCGTGCTGTCGCTTTAAATAATTCAATTATTTTTTTATCCCAGTAGTTGAAGAAAATAGCAGGCCATAAATACGTCATAGTACCTCTGTTTCTTCGTTCAATTTGAAATTAGTGGCTTTCGGTGCGGGTGCAGAACATTATAGTCGTGTCGGTAAAAACGTTTACTAGCTGTACTTTTAATATTGTAACCAGAGAGGTTTGAAGTGCCGTGTGGAATCATGTTCAACATTGATTCCCATTAAAAGAGCACGCATTTTTTTGTCACTTGTCAAGACGCAGCATCACAGACACAGCAGGACACGACCAGCAGCGGCACGACAGAGGAAGGCGAACATTGAGGATATCTTTACTTTTATCGGCGTTACTGCTTGTTTTCTTAGTATTAGAAATGTTTCAGGACCACTGGTTTGGTATCTGGTAGGAATAGGTTATTCTAGCTGATGAAATGACGAAGATATGTTATATAAGGCGAATAACGGAGATCAGACAGAATTTAACGTTAGCCTCACAAGAATCGCATGTGATACCTCGACTGTTCTCTAGTATGGCACATCTTTAGTTTAGGTAGCTAGCCAGGTAGCTAATAATACTTACTGGATTTTTTTTTTCTTGGAACACGAACGTGATTTTACAGCTACAGCTAGTTTGGTAGCCGTTGTAAATGCTGGTCTACCCGGTATTGTGTGCATTTAATTTAGCTAGCTAGCTAAGCGGCTAACGTTAGCTAAATGATGAGGTAGTATGCGTAAAAGACGAATGGCCAAAATTCTAGCCAATGTTTACTAGATCATAGAATACAGTAGCTTGTAATTTTAATAACTATAGCTAAGTAATTACCGTTGGCTATTAAATAAATCCAGCCGGTTTACCCTTGTTTTTTGTGGGTTTATAATCCAATCAGACATAAATTGTCTTTATATGAAATGGGCCCATGTCTTAATTTAGAAAACAAAGAATTAACGTTAGGCTACTTGAGACTAGGTTAAGCTGCTTAAAGTTTTTCCGAGTTTTTAGTTTAGCTAGCTAATTAGCTAGATAACGTTAGCTAGATACAGTAGTTTGGAAGCGTAGGTAGCTTGCCGGGCTATCTCGTGTAAGGAGAAAACGCTGTCTGTGAACCTAAACCAGGGTCCGTTTTCTAAATCGCAGTTTTACGTGCTGCCACAATGGACAGTCACACCGATGTTGACAGCATGAGCGTCAGGGAGGTGGAACCCATGCCTGGCTATGCGGGTCTCGTAACGAGAGCGTCTACCGTGATGATCAGTGCCTTGAGAGACTGTAGCGCTTGCGGTCTAGAGCTCTCTAAAAGGACGCTCCTGGAAAACGCTTATATTACCTGGACCGAAATCGGTCTTTTCTTCATGTGCGCCGTTATGTGGACGCAGATACGACGGGGACTAACAGAATGTCTGTTCAAGGTAGATACACCCCCTTACTCAGCTTTCCCCTCAGTTTTGCGTACTATACATTCACATACACATTTCTCCACAAATTACATAAATTCCCTATTTTCTTTAAGAACCATGAGCCTTATTCTCGTTCCCTAATTATAGGAGCCTTCTATCAGAGTTCAGCCTTCATTGGGTGTTATAAAGGTGTTCATGTCACATGTTTCATATACCTTGCAGTATTAGTGGAATAAGATAACCATTGTATTTCAATTATGATGAATTACATTTCACTTTTCAAGCCCATCACAGGATATGAAACACTGGTCCGTTTCTCTCTGGTATAAAAACACAAATTATTTTCCATGCTGAATTCAACAATTGTTTTCTACTGTACTGGGGCTTGTCCTCCTGACAAGTTAATCATGATGCCCATCAAATTGCAGCATATGAAGAAGACCTTCATTCTGAGGAAGGCCTACATGCTACACTCAGATACCTTTAGTGTCTCAGTGTGTGTCATCTTGTGGTTCCCAACCAGGGGTTCTAGGACCACAGGGGGTACTTTAGAACACTAATGAGACCATAGGCTTACTTGTAAAATGCACATGAGGGAGTACTTTAGGGATACTCCGGGCAGAGCAAAATTCACTGTTGTAGCCAAAATCAAGATCAGATACGCTAAGGTAGTGGGTTCGATCCCCGGGACCACCCATACACAAAAAACAAACAAACAAAAAAGGTATGCACGCATGACTGTAAGTCGCTTTGGATAAAAGCGTCTGCTAAATGGCATAATATTATTATTATTATTATTATTATTATTATTATTATTATTATTATACTGATTCAGTAAGACTATGGAAACCCTTCACCTCAGCTAACGACTCTGCAATAAAATATTAACTCCCAGGGTACAAAGACCAGAGCAGAGATGTGGCAAGCAAGCCTTGCTGAGGAGATTAAATACCCATACATGGAAACCACAGACAGCACCTTTTTTCTAAGAGTGTAGGCTATCTAGAACCTCAAAGGGTTCTTCGGCTGTCCCCATAGGAGAACCCTTTGAAGAACGCTTTTTGTTTCCAGGTAGAACCTTTTTGGTTTCCATGTAAAATCCTTTCCACAGAGGGTTCTACCTGGAACCCAAAAGGGTTCTACCTGGAACCCAAAAGGGTGCTCCTATGGGGACAGCCGAAGAACCCTTTTGGAACTCTTTTTTCTAAGAGTGTATAGCCTCCCTAATCATTGGTGATTGACTTAAGACCGTAGACTGATGAGGAAATCAGTGCATGTGAGATCTACTACTACAGTACCATTGCCTCTCAAGCTGCTGTCACAGCAATAACACAAGCGGGCTAAGACACAGTGGTTTCCTGGTACGTGCTCAAACTATCATAAAAAAAGCAATATTCAGCAATTCTAAGTTGTTTTGTCATTTATTTTCAAATAGCCTAGTAGCTAGGATCTCTTTAATTTTTTCCCCACACACATTGTCAGTTATCCATCAATTAATGTGTTACACCCTATAAGCATATCTTGGCCTAACAATGAATGAGTACATTCATAATCCTCCCAGCTTTTGGCTCCATGACAGTAGTAGAGGACTTAAAGCTCTGCTGAGAGATACACAGACTCTGACTCTCCCACCAGGGGCATCATTTCAGCTAAACCAAGAGTATGGCAAAGTGACAGGGGGGAAGGGTTTTTGTTTTAGGTTATTGTCCTACTGTCTGGTGGAAAGCAGACTGAAACAGGTTTTCCTCTAGGATTTTGGCTGTGTTTAGCTCCTTTCCGTTTCTTTTTTATCCTGAAAAATTATCCAGTCCTTAACGATTACAAGCATACCCATAACATGATGCAGCCACCACTATGCTTGAAAGTGTGGAGAGTGGTACTCACTAACAGGATGCATATTCTGTACAGGCTTCCTTCTTTTCACTCTGTCAATTAGGTTAGTATTGTAGTACAACTACAATGTTGTTGATCTATCCTCAGTTTTCTCCTATCGCAGCCATTGGCCTCATGGTGAAATTCCTGAGTTAGAAAGGACGCCTGTATCTTTGTAGTGACTGGGTGTATTGATACACCATCCAAAGTGTAATTAATAACTTTGCCATGCTCAAAGGGATATTCAGTTTATTTTATTTTATTTTTTTATCTACCAATAGGTCCCCTTCTTTTGGAGGCATTGGAAAACCTCCCTGGTCTTTGTGGTTGAATCTGTGTTTGAAGATATATGTATGTGTGGGGTACAGAGATGAGGTGGTCATTCAAAAGTCATGTTAAACACTATTATTGCACACAGAGAGAATCCATGCAATTTATTATGTGACTTGTTAAGCAAATTTCTACTTATTGACTCAAGACATTTCAGCTTTTCATTTTTTATTAATTTGTAAACAATTTGAAAAACATAATTCCACTTTGACATGATGGGGTATTGTGGGTAGGCCAGTGACAAAGAATCTCAATTGAAACCATTTTAAATTCAGGCTGTAACACAACAAAATGTGGAAAAAGTAAAGGGGTGTGAATTATTTCTGATGTGCAACAATAGTAATCATAATTCTTGTATTTTTATGAACTACACAAGCACCAAAATCCCTGTTTGTTGACAAGTGGCAATAAGTCACTGATATCGATTAGGGGGGAAATCAGGTTGTACGTGCTGTTGAAACTAACACAACAAAAAAAACACATGGAAACTTTTGTCAATCACTCATACAGTGCATTTCGGAAAGTATTCAGAACCCTTGACTTTTTCCACATTTTGTTACGTTACAGCCTTATTCTAAAATGGATTAAATAAACGTTTTTCTCATCAATCTACACAAAATATCCCATAATGACAAAGCGAAAACTGGTTTTTAGACATAAAAGATAATAGAAATAAAAATACCTTTTTTACATAACTATTCAGACCCTTTGCTATGAGACTCGAAATTGCGCTCAGGTGCATCCTATTTCCATTGATCATCCTTGTGATGTTTCTACAACTTCCACCTGTGGTAAATTCAATTGATTGGACATGATTTGGAAAGGCACACAACTGTCTATATAAGGTCCCACAGTTGACAGTGCACGTCAGAGCAAAGACCAACCCATGAGGTTGAAGGAATTGTCCGTAGAGCTCCGAGACAGGATTGTGTTGGCACAGATCTGGGGAAGGGTACCAAAAAATGTCTGCAGCATTGAAGGTCCCCAAGAACACAGTGGCCTCCATCATTCTTAAATGGAAGAAGTTTGGAAACACCAAGACTTTTCCTACAGCTGGCCGCCTGGCAAACTGAGCAATCAGGGGAGGTGACCAAGAACCCGATGGTCACTCTGACAGAGCTCCAGAGTTATTCTGTGGAGATGGGAGAACCTTCCAGAAGGACAACCATCTCTGCAGCACTCCACCAATTAGGCCTTTATGGTAGGGTGGCCAGACGGAAGCCACTCCTCTGTAAAAGGCACATGACAGCCCGCTTGGAGTTTGCCAAAAGGCACCTAAAGACTCTCAGACCATGAGAAACAAGATTCTCTGGTCTGATGAAACCAAGATTGAACTCTTTGGCCTGAAGGCCAAGCGTCACGTCTGGAGGAAACCTGGCACCATCCCTACGGTGAAGCATGGTGATGGCAGCATCATGCTGTGGGGATGTTTTTCAGCGGCAGGGACTGGGAGACTAGTCAGGATCAAGGGAAAGATGAACAGAGCAAAGTACAGAGAGATCCTTGATGAAAACCTGCTCCAGAACGCTCAGGACCTCAGACTGGGGCGAATGTTTACCTTCCAACAGGACAACGACCCTAAGCACACAGCCAAGACAACGCATGAGTGGCTTCGGTACAAGTCTCTGAATGTCCTTGAGTGGCCCAGCCAGAGCCCGGACTTGAACCTGATCGAACATCTCTGGAGAGACCTGAAAATAGCTGTGCAGCGACGCTCCCCATCCAACCTGACAGTGCTTGAGAGGATCTGCAGAGAAGAATGGGAGAAACTCCCCAAATACAGGTGTGCCAAGCTTGTAGCATCATACCCAAAAAGACTCAAGGCTGTAATTGCTGCCAAAGGTGCTTCAACAAAGTACTGAGTAAAGGGTTTGAATACTTATGTAAATGTGATATTTCAGGTTTTATTTAAATATAAATGTGGAAACATTTCTAAAAACCTGTTTTTGCTTTGTCATTATGGGGTATTGTGTGTAGATTGATGAGGGGGGGAAAACAATTTAATCCATTTTAGAATAAGGCTGTAATGTAACAAAATGTGGAAAAAGTCAAGGGGTCTGAATACTTTCCAAATGCACTGTAAATCAATTATCATGTTGAAATCAAAAACTCGACAGGGGGGAGATGAGGTTGCGTGTCCTGTTAAAATGTACACAGCTCCAAAACCACACAGAATATGGTAATAATGTGTACATAACTGGTTAGAGGACAATTTGTAGATGACAGCTAGCTACGTTTTGAAGTGTTGCATTTTGATTCAAGTGGGTCGCCAAAGGAGTAAGTGTAGCGCAACACTTTTTTGGTTAATCACTTCCATCGATATCACGCTAAAATCAATAGAACAGGGAGCAAACGTTTGGAGTGTAGCACTGTTTAAACTAACACTATTGAAAGGCCACACGGAAACTTGGAATAACCTATACATTGTTGGTTAAATGAGAACTTGTAGAAGGCTTATATCTATATTCAGGAGGCTGCCATCACGGAAAAGGGAACAGACCACTTCTTCTGTTAGTTAACGTAAACCAGGGGTGGGCAACTTTAATGTAAAAAATTGCGAGCAAGACATTAGTGGCCCCCCTCTTGACAGCAGAGATTTTTTTGTTTTTGTTTTTGAGTTAATTTCGTGCAATTCTATACATTTTATCATGGCGTGTAGAGAAAATGTTCCGGTTTGCTGCAATTCTACACATTTTGCTTTGAGGTGAAAATGTAAGCTTGTGTAAGGTAGTAACAGAAACGGTCCACATTAGGGAAATGAGTGCAATATACAATACTTTAATATGGTAAAATAATTCAACGTCAAATTATAGTATATGTTGTCCACTCACAAACTATTGCAACAATGACATCTATTTCTCACTCATTTAACCATTTAGAGAGTAAAAAAATGCTCTCAAACACAATTTAACCGGGTGCTCTAGACTAGAGTCTCCATAGTGTCTGTGCAGCAGCCTGAACGTTTGACGTCCCTACTAATATGACTAAAATGACTAGGATTGTGCCTTTGGCTTCTGGACAGTAAATGAAAGTTGATTTGAAAACCAATAGAACATGCAATAAATGCTGGTTCCAATGGCGTATGAAGTGTTGTTAAAATTAATAATTCCCTCAACATTTCTAAGGTGGTATTTTGGCTAGGCTAGGCTACTTTGAAACAAGGTAAGACATGCTTCATAAATGGCATAAAACGTCCAGGTTTGAAACAATTAAGTTTATGGTTAAATAGTTTCAAAATACTGACCTCCTCCGCTCAGATTCAAGGTGGGTGATGTGCGGTGCGCAACAGGCACTGTCCTTCACTCTCCGGTCTTATGACCATTTGCTCTGAATGAACTGTGCCTCAAGTATGTCGCAGAATAAAGCCTTTAGACGTTAATGTTAATTATCCTTAATTATATTTGTCAAACATGACTGGCGTTTAGGCTATATTAAAGTTTGGCTACATTTTCTGCCCCTTTCCCTTATGTCCGCATCGGGTTGGACATGAGACTGTAGCCAATATGCATATCAACTACACGTTGACATGTAGGCTTTTTTATTTATGTACAGTACCAGTCAAAAGTTTGGACACACCTACTCATTCAAGGGTTTTTCTTTATTTTTACATTGTAGGATAATAGTAAAGACATCAAAACTATGAAATAACACATGGAATCATGTAGTAACCAAAAAAGTGTTAAACAAATCAAAATATATTTTAGATTCTTCAAAGTAGCCACCCTTTGCCTTGATGACAGCTTTACACACTCTTGGCATTCTCTCAACCAGCTTCATGAGGAATGCTTTTCCAACAGTATTGAAGAGTTCCCACATGCTGAGCACTTGTTGGCTGCTTTTCCTTCACTCTGCAGTCCAACTCATCCCAAACCATCTCAATTGGGTTGAGGTCGGGTGATTGTGGAGGTCAGGTTATCTGATGCAGCACTCCATCACTCTCCTTGGTCAAATAGCCCTTACAAAGCCTGGAGGTGTGTTTTGGGTCATTGTCCTGTTGAAAAACAAATGATAGTCCCACTAAGTGCAAACCAGATGGGATGGCGTATCGCTGCAGAATGCTGTGGTAGCCATGCTGGTTAAGTGTGCCTTGAATTCTAAATAAATCACAGACAGTGTCACCAGCAAAGCACCCCCACACCATCACACCTCCTCCTCCATGCTTCACGGTGGGAACCACACATGCTGAGATCATCCATTCACCTACTCTGCGTCTCAGAAAGACACGGGGGTTGGAACCGAAAATCTCAAATTTGGACTCATCAGACCAAAGGACAGATTTCCACCGGTCTAATGTCCATTGCTCGTGTTTCTTGGCCCAAGCAAGTCTCTTCTTCTTATTGGTGTCCTTTAGTAGTGGTTTCTTTACAGAAATTCGACCATGAAGGCCTGATTCACGCAGTCTCCTCTGAACAGTTGATGATGAGATGTGTCTGTTACTTGAACTCTGTGAAGCATTTATTTGGGCTGCAATCTGAGGTGCAGTTAACTCTAATGAACTTATCCTCTGCAGCAGAGGTAACTCTGGGTCCTCATGAGAGCCAGTTTCATCATAGCGCTTGATGTTTCTTGCGACTGCACTTGAAGAAAGTTCTTGAAATGTTCCTGATTGACTGACCTTCATGTCTTAAAGTAATGATGGACTGTCGTTTCTCTTTGCTTATTTGAGCTGTTCTTGCCATAATATGGACTTGGTATTTTACCAAATAATGCTATCTTCTGTATACCAACCCTACCTTGTCACAACACAACTGATTGGCTCAAACGCATTAAGAAGGAAAGAAATTCCACAAATTAACTTTTAACAAGGCACACCTCTTAATTGAAATGCATTCCAGGTGACTACCTCATGAAGTTGGTTGAGAGAATGCCAAGAGTGCGCAAAGCTGCCATCAAGGCAAAGGGTGGCTACTTTGAACAATCTCAAATATAACATATATTTTGATTTAACACTTTTTTGGTTACTACATGATTCCATATGTGTTATTTCATAGTTTTGATGTCTTCACTATTATTCTACAATGTAGAAAATTGTAAAAATAAAGAAAAACCTTTGAATGAGTAGGTGTGTCCAAACTTTTGACTAGTACTGTACATGAAAAATAGATTTGAATATTGTTGGCCTCTGATACAATTCTGATCGGTGTAATTGTTTGATATTGTGATTTTAGCGTGAATTCTTTTTACTTGTCCATTCAGACAACTTAAATCTATATTCTTCTTGTCTGACATTTTTTAAAAACTTGTCCCGGACAAGAGGACAAGCGTTAATGTTGAGCCCTGATGTCAAGTCAAACAGCAGTTACCTAGCCAAAGCCATCTACTACAGCCATCTTTACCTCTGCACTGTTATGAGAAAAAGCCGAGTTGTTCCCCGCAGCTGCGTCGATGTGCTCTCCAAAAAGCCAGCCATACAAAAAGCCTTCCCTCTTGCTTCCAGGTGTCTGCACGGTCCTAAAGTCAGCCTGCGAATCCCGCTAAACTGCATTTGCCTTTAATCGGGATGTGAATGATTTTAGTAGCCTATTTTAAATTGTTGGTGTTGAGCTAGGTTATGATGACTGCCATACCCTGCCATACCCAATTGACGCCCCTGTCTCTCGCCCTGTTGGGGTTGACTGGGAGGTGCCCCAATGTCCGTCCCAACAGATATGGCTCACAGCTCGTTATTCATTTGGACATTTGGCTGGGTGAGAAGTAAAGCTAAATGCTATATATCTGTTGGCTCAGATGTGGTCAGGGAATTCAGGGAATGGGCTGTTTTTCCTTTTAGTCACAACTACTGTGGACAGACCCTGGATGAGAAATTGCCGGGCCTTTCATGATTCACTACACTATTACAATCTGATGCAACGCTATTGGGGTATTTCTCGAATTACGTGTTTTTGTGTGTATAGCGTAAAATGAAGCAATAGCGTTCAGTGCCATGTAAACCATGTTAATGAAAATGAGCATCCAGTGATGCATTGAGGCTAACCTGCTAGCTTTCATCTGAGAGGAATGGGTCACCGTGTACTCCGATATAGCAGAACAACTTCAGCCTCTCATAGAATGAAGGGACGCGATAAATAAAACACAAGGCATCCAATTAAATCTCCTGGGTGCTCCTGCTCCACTACTCCCTTAAATATTTGAAACTGTCAGGGAACTGTTTCCACAACCTCTGTCTCTGTGGCAGCATGGGTATATAAAGAAGCATCTGAGATGAAGGGGGAGTAGAGAGAGACATAACCTACAGTGAACCCACTGACTGACTGACTGACCGCCCTTCATGCAGCAACAGTAGTTTCTTTCTACCCCTACAAACCCCCGACCACGCTGGAAAAACTCTGGCCACTAGTTACCTATAGACTAACTAGGACACCATTTTCTTTCCTGTGCACATGGTCAGGAAAACCTCCTCACCCTGAGAGTATGATATTGAGTCTGACATTGTGGTCATGTGGCTCATGTCTTCACATAAGATGGTCTCTCTGACTTCCCTGTGAAAAATGCCTTTTAAGGACTTTATATTTAGAGGATAGAGACGCACACTGTTGAGCTCTGATGTGCAGACGGCTCAGAGCTGTCAGTTAACTTCAGGCTTTGTAGTTACTGTTGTTATTACACTGTCTTAACTCGGTCACTGCACTGCACCGAGGGCAGAGGTGTCGGCTAAGAACACTTGGGCTCAGACAATAAACTGTAGGGCCATAAAGGCTCTCTGTATCAGTGTTTGCCATGTGTAAAGCATTTGGATGCTCTTTGTGATTAACAGTACTACCTAGTGTAAGTGTTAGTTATTTTATTGCTATACACTTGCCTATATGACAAGGAGGTCAGGGTATGACTGTGTGCGGGTGTGTGTGTGTGTGTGTGTCTGCCTTGACTGTCGGTATATTTAGGAGTGAGTGTGCGTGTGAAAGTGCACAATGCCTGACTTCCACTTCCTGCTGCTGTAGTGCAGCAGCAGTGTGGTGCCTCAGTCGCCACTCGGGGGGAGGAGAGCAGAGGAGACTGGGGCTGCAACTGGGGCCAAGGCTCGGCCATGCTGGCTCAGCACACCCAGCTCTTATTAACGGGGTCAATTTCGGCACTGATACATGGCCTGTCTGCTTGTCTCTCCACAGCCACAGCCTCTCAGGGCCCAGCCAAACGTGCCAAGCCTAACTGAAACGCACTCAGCAGCAGTTTATAACCTCTCTTATGAATTCCACCCTCCCACTGCCACTTGCAGCAAATAAATGTACTTGACAGTGTTAGCCTGGTTTGAGGGCTTATCAGCATTGGGCTATGTATCAAAACCACTTACATATACATTTGAGTCACTTAGCATACGCTCTTATCCAGAGCGACTTACAGTTAGTGAGTGCATACATTTTAATACTGGTGCCCTCAACCACAGGTCTTGGATCAGATTACCCTACCCCCTGATCCTAATGTAAACCATTTGGGGATGGGAAAATAATATAATCTGACCCTGTGTCAGTGGTTAGGGGCAACTACCTACCGACTCTGTCAACATCCCCTCTGACTAACTAACTTCCTGGTTATTCTAATTTCTAAAACCGTCTGACATGAGTCATGACAAGTCACACATAGAGGCTTAACGATTACTATTACCAAACTGTAGTAGTGTAGTAAAACTATTTGTCTTGATTAAAAGTCCCAGCAGCCCTCAATTAAAGAGACGATCCTTACATGCCCTCATATAAAGATTGATTAAGTGTAGCAGGTCTCTATATAACTGGCTTTAACGAAATAGCGTATGAAGAAGCAGACAGGAACTCATTTATTATGATTCACTAAACAACTCCTATCACTCACTTGTGTTTACCACATGTCTTTCCCCTGGCAAGCTGGAATGCACAGCCTTGACCACAACAAAAAAAAGTGTCCCTCTGTAGACAAACAGCACATTGTGGCTGTCAAACTTGGCAGAGCTCTGTAACCCCAACAACTACTCTATGACAATACGATTGAGAGGGCAAAGGAAATCTGAGCTCATTGTCTCCTCAGCACAACATAGCGCTGAAGAGCCCAGAGTCTGAGAGAGTTGTGGTGGGACCATTAATTAGTAGTAGGCTAGAATAGCTATCCAGCCTGTTGACAAGGAGTTTCCCACTTTCCATGCTTTTTAAAGGTAGGACCGTAGTTTAATACTTTTCAGTGTTTTTTTTAACAGGATTTAGGCCTACATGGAAGTTTCTCGTTAGGCAGTTGAAGGGCTAGTGTACATCTGCACATTTATAATTGTAGGAAAATAGCAAATTCTTCTGTAATTGCCACCCGGTGTAGTTGTCCGTCTCCTCCTCCCCCTCTTGTTCCGCTGTCAGACCAGCCTCAGCCAGAGCCTGTTGGTTAGCATAGCAACAGGATAGTTAGCCCCACATGAGCTACACATCTGGGAGAGCATAACCAAAGATAGATCACAGCTTATTGTTTCCAATGGGAACAAATGAGTCATAGTGGGCAGAACAAGCAAGGAGGTGGGCAGAGCCAAGCACGAGCTAGCAAGATCCTATTAGCCCATTCTAGCATACATCTGCATATTTCTGTTAGGGAACGTCTATTCTGTGAAGTGTGCTTGTGCAATAACTCAATTCGCCTTTGCACTCCTTCTAAACAACGCAATTGTTTATAACTTTGGCAAAGGATAAAGTCTACAAAACGTTGTCCACTCTGTTCAGAACATATTCTAGTTTTGGGAACAGAAAACTGTATTGAGATCAAATGTTTCATCAATGAGAAAATGTGCAGACTGTTGGCCAAAATCCATCTCCTTCCATCTTCTCCCACTGCCGGCCACTGGGCTTCCTCTCACTACCATAATTTGGTAGTGAGTGGAAACGCCAAGCGGATGCTTCACATTTATACATCCAGTGAAATATCTGTCTCATTGTTCTATCTGTGGCATAACAGTGGCTGTTTTACAACGACAGCCTAGGTATTACTCTGTTAGCCCAAACACAAAGGCAGCTGAGCTGACACTACCAGGTTTGTTTGAGCTGAACCCACTGTTGTTCGACCTCTTCCTCCCCCCACCTCCTCCTCATCGCTAAGCCTCCTCCATCTTGTCAAAGATTTATCCAGGGGATGCAAGTCTATATAGTTCTTGACTCATCCCTGTAGTGTCATACGGTCTAAGCGTAGTTAATAGAATCAACACTAATCAGCTAGCCTCTCCTTTAGTTCCTACTATATGACCGCCTGGCTTGGCCCAGCAGGCAGTGACGTGGTTAATACAGTGACCTCATAAACCGCAGGCTCCTGGCTTTATGTATCCTCTTACATGCTGACCAGACCACACGCGCATGTTGATTTTTTTTCTCCCACACCATACACGATCAGGACACGCAGGTTGAAATATCAAAACGAACTCTGAACCAACTATATTAACTTGGGGACAGGTCGAAAAGCATAAAACATTTATGGCAATTTAGCTAGCTAGCTTGCTGTTGCTAGCTAATTTGTCCTGGGATATAAACATTGGGTTGTTATTTTACCTGAAATGCACAAGGTCCTCTACTCCAACAATTAATCCACAGATAAAACGGTAAACCAAGTTCAGGTTTCCTTCAGGCTTCTTCTTCTTCTTTGGACTTTATATTTCGGTTGGCAACCAACTTTAAGATGCATTACCAACACCAACTGGACTGGCGTGTGGACCTCAGTTATTCTTTCAATCACCCATGTGGGTATATGCTCCTAAAAACCAATGAGGAGATGGGAGAGGCAGGACTTGCCAGGTTCTATTTTAGCACCTGGCCACGCAGACATTTTGCAATGCTCGCGCACGCGACGCGTCCTGTCTGGTCAGCATGTTAGTGTTGCCAATTTCATGCCTGTTGCGTTATGGATGATGACCATATGCCTACACATACACACACGCACGCGGGGAGAACGAAACAGCTTGTGTAAATAATTGAGGAACAGTAGTTAATTTTTGTCTTGCTGCAAATGGCAGGATATGACAAACCACTCTCTCTCTCTTAGTGATGCAACTTTCGGTCGATTTTGCTGCCGACTAACCAACCCCCATTAACCGGTTAACAAACGGTTAAATTAGTTCCAAACAGTAAAATGACATGACCAGCAGAAAATACTATACGTGGAAGGAACGAAAATGTTTTCATTAAGAGCTTAAAAAACATGCGACAATAGCAAGCCTATCCTCTCATATTATTGAACATGCAACTACTGTAATGAAGCAACAAATGTAATACATCATTTTCAAACATTTGCCAAATTGCAATTTGTGGGTCCACCTCCGACGCAGAGCACAGAGAATCAGACTGATCCGAACTCACTGGTTCTGGTGGATGGGATACCCTCTGGGGGGCTCATAGAGTCGATGGTCCTAAAGTCATTTGGAGAGGTAAATTGAAGAGGTACATTTTTATAAGCTCAGCATAACTACCATTTCTTGCTTTCTCAAATGTCAACCAAAGCTTAACATACTTTGTCAATTGGGCCTCACAGAAGTGCTTTCAGTGGTCGACCGTCCAACTGCTCCAACTGGAGAATATTGTTGACTTCCACCGAGGTAACCCTAGGAAGACAAAGAGAAAAATATCAGTGTTAGGGAAACTAAAACTAGATTCAGGTTATTTTGTGTGCAAATGCAAATAGTTGTTATCTGAGATGTTTTATATTTCACTGTATATTCACCTTAACAGATGGTGACCCCAGCTCCCGTAGCTCTCCTTCTGTTTCTCCTGCGCCTTATCGGTGTTTAGTCTCACCTTGATGGATAACAGGAATAAATGCAATTATATTTCATATTACAAATACATTTCTTACATATCTCTTGGAGGGCCAGAAAATAAATTAACAGCGGACAGTAATTTTTACCTGGTCAAAAACCTCCACATCCTTCTCAGTCCGTGCCTGAAGGTGGTCCTCAAAGGCGTTGTGATCTGGTTCGACAATTTCCACCACATCAGACTACAGTACATGCAATAATTGAATATACAATTGCATTGTTTACCTCAGTCAAAAGCTGCGGCTCCCGCTTACAGCCCATAAAAAATTGGGGTAACGATTTACTTTGACTACATATTATAACGCATTCATTACACATCTATAAGTATTTCATGAACGTGTTATAACAGGTCATAATCACATTATTAAAGGTTAATGAAATATATCCATAGCATATCTATAGCGCATTCATGTCATGCTATGCAAGAGCTCATATTTAGGTATCTTAATAGCTGATGCGTCATTACAATAACAGCTTAGTGTCATCATTATGGCTGTAATCAAAAGTGTGCTTCTGCCATACCAGTGTTAGTGTGGTTTTGCCAAACCACATTTAGAATATATAGTCTGTACTAGCTCCATTTTTCCCACCGGCCAGTGTAGGCCGTTGACTTACCTTCTTCTTCTTCTTCTTCTCACTGAGCGTATGGGGATCCCCATACATTTTACAGATCAAATCGTGTAGTTGAGAGTGATAACTCTTTTGTAACTCATTAAAAGTCCTCCTCCACATCACAATTAAGTTCATCATACTGGTCTATAATGCACACATGAAGGGTCTATGTATGTATGAATTCTATGCAGTCAAAGTAAAGTCAAATATATTTTCCCATTCATAAAGCATTTATAGCTAAGCACTTCACGGTAATTAACTGTGCAGTTTGCCACTCTGATCTAAAACACCAACATTAAAGGTCTATGTATGAATTCTATGCAGTCAATATACTGTCATTTCTATTTTCCCATACATAAAGCATTTATAAAGAATTAAAACATGCCACACTGATCAAAAAGAATAAGGACACAACACAGAATGTTAAAGGAAATATGAACATTTTATTAACATTTTCCAAATGTAGCCTAGCACAGAAAACAATTTCTAAGGACATCTCAGAAGAATCCTACCGACATTTTTCAGTCTCACTTTTCCACAGAGGTGTTATATTAGTGTGCAACCCAAACTTCGGACGCTACAGACGATTTTGTGAGAAGACCGATTTTCGGGATGTCTCATTATCTGAATAACACCGCTCTATCGCTGTCACCTTTCACAGCAGATGCGGAAATGCGACAGATATCTCTAGCTTAAACGGACTGATTTTTATGGGGATTTTTTTATTAAGCTTATTAGATTTCCGCGGGGGCGAGGACATCGACTCTAAGGGGTTAATGTTGGCATTATAGATCAGATGGCAAACTGCACAGTTAATTACCGTGAAGTGCTTAGCTATAAATGCTTTATGAATGGGAAAATATATTTGACTTTACTTTGACTGCATAGAATTCATACATAGACCCTTAATGTGTGCGTTATAGACCAGTATGACCAATTTAGGCCTAATTGTGATGCGGAGGAGGGCTGTAAATTAGTTATGATAGGGCTGGAAAAGAGTAATGAGATGACCCTCAACTACAGGATTTTATACATTACATTTACACTGAGGATTCAACCCTGTGGAGATCTTCACTCACCATTGACCTCAGGAAGAAGAAGAAGAAGAAGAAGAAGAAGAAGAAGAACAAAGAAGAAGAAGAACAAAGAAGAACAAAGAAGAAGAAGAGGAAAGAAGAACAAAGAAGAAGAAAGAAGAAAGAATACTGACCGGAGGGGGAAATGGGGCAATTACAGGCTATATGTTACAGGCTATATATATCAACATAATTTTCAAAACCGCTTTTGGCCTTTTGGCATATTCACTAACACTGGTAAAACAGAAGCACACTTTGAGAACAGCCATAATGATGACCCTATGCTGTCATTGTAATCATGCATCTATTAAGATGCCTAAATATGAGCTCTTGCATAGCATGACATGAATGTGCTATAGAAATGCTATGGATATATTTAATTAACCTTCAATAATGCAATTGGGACCTATTATAACACATTCATGAAATTCTTATAGATGTGTAATAAATGTGTTATGGATATGTAGTCAAGGTAAATCGTTACCAAAATTGGTAAAAGGCCCAATTGGGACCCATGTTAGAGCCCACATGCCCAACTGAGCAAAAAATATTCACACATTTGTGAATCGTTGCATTAATCAAGTGTGCAACATTATGTGCAATATGGTTTAGATGAGTAGCTCCTGTATAGTTTGAATTGCTATCCTTATTTTGTTTGTCTATATACTATGGTATTTATGGTATGTTTAATAGGTTCACACACACAATTCAGGAATGTGGCTTGGGCCATACCACATCCAATGCTAAAGTAAGTATAGTGTAAACAGAAAAAGTGCAAATCTGATGTTGAAGAGATAGATCTTACTACACATACTTTACTAATGTAAATCCACCCTTAATCTCACACCTAAAGGCAATTAGCAGGCGGATGATGGGGGTTAATGTCTCCTCTGAGAACAGGTAATAATCTCTCCCAGGTGGAGCGCTGTGGTTGCCTACTCAGCACAACACACACACACACACACACACACACACACACACACCATAGAGAGAGTTGAAGAGAGAGACACACAGCATCTCTCCACAAGTGTATGCTGTTTGTTCTCTTGGGTATGGTTTGATTTGTATCGTGTGTATGTATTCAGTGATTATGGTGTGTTTTGTTTGTGTATTGTCTCTTGTGTGCATGGAGTGTGTGTACAGTATTTACCTTTTCGAGCATGGTGTTGGTGTATCATGTTTCTCGGTAATGTACAGGCTGTGTAGGGTAAGTGTACCTATTAAGCCCACCAAAATCTAAGTTTAGACATTTCTATCATATACTGCCCTAATGTTTGTAAGAAAGTGGAGATATAATGAAAGATTAATATCTCATGTAAAGTTTTATGACTTTACTTCCAACATTTTTTAATAAGACAAACAAATATTTGATAAAATATGTGAAAAGTCCGGACTGGGCTTAATGGGACCTGAATGTACCCTTTAAGCCCATGGGTGTAACAAATAAGCCCACCTCTTAAATAATTAATTTGAATTAATTTACAAATGTTCAAAACTTCCAAACTGACATTTCTTATGCAAAATGTGATTATTATTAATCTCCCCTAAAGTTATTAAAATAAACTAATCATTACTATTCATCATGAAAGTAGCACTCATAACAGGGGGGTGTCCAATCATATCCACAGAACATGCTGACCAGAAGCACCATCGCCAGCATGTTGATTTCGCAATACATAGCCCCATCCATCCTCCCCTCAATACGGTGCAGTCGTCCTGTCCCCTTTGCAGAAAAGCATCCCCAAAGAATGATGTTTCCACCTCCATGCTTCACGGTTGGAATGGTGTTCTTGGGGTTGTACTCACCCTTCTTCTTGCTCCAAACACGGCGAGTGGAGTTTAGACCAAAAAGCTCTATTTTTGTCTCATCAGACCACATTACCTTCTCCCATTCCTCTTCTGGATCATCCAGATGGTAATTGGCAAACTTCAGACGGGCCTGGACATGCGCTGGCTTGAGCAGGGGGACCTTGCGTGCGCTGCAGGATTTTAATCCATGACGACGTAGTGTGTTACTAATGGTTTTCTTTGAGACTGTGGTCCCAGCTCTCTTCAGGTCATTGACCAGGTCCTGCCGTGTAGTTCTGGGCTGATCCCTCACCTTCCTCATGATCATTGATGCCCCACGGGGTGAGATCTTGCATGAAGCCCCAGACCGAGGGTGATTGACCGTCATCTTGAACTTCTTCCATTTTCTAATAATTGCGCCAACAGTTGTTGCCTTCTCACCAAGCTGCTTGCCTATTGTCCTGTAGCCCATCCCAACCTTGTGCAGGTCTACAATTTTATCCCTGATGTCCTTACACAGCTCTCTGGTCTTGGCCATTGTGGAGAGGTTGGAGTCTGTTTGATTGAGTGTGTGGACAGGTGTCTTTTATACAGGTAACGAGTTCAAACAGGTGCAGTTAATACAGGTAATGAGTGGAGAACAGGAGGGCTTCTTAAAGAAAAACTAACAGGTCTGTGAGAGCCGGAATTCTTACTGGTTGGTAGGTGATCAAATACTTATGTCATGCAATAAAATGCAAATTAATTACTTAAAAATCATACAATGTGATTTTCTGGATTTTTGTTTTAGATTCCGTCTCTCACAGTTGAAGTGTACCTATGATAAAAATTACAGACCTCTACATGCTTTGTAAGTAGGAAAACCTGCAAAATCGGCAGTGTATCAAATACTTGTTCTCCCCACTGTAGGTTGGAATATGGCAATTAAGCTAGCTAGCTTGCTGTTGCTAGCAGGTAGCGTTCTCCTGGCATCCGCCAAACCCAGATTAGTCCGATTCCTCTGTTCCAGAGTCCAATGTCGGCGAGCTTTATACCACTACAGCAGACGCTTGGCATTGCGCATGGTAATCTTGGGCTTGTGTGTGGCTGCTCGGCCATGGAAACCCATTTCATGAAGCTCCCGACGAACAGTTCTTGTGCTGACGTTGCTTCCAGAGGCAGTTTGGAACTCGGTAGTGAGTGTTGCAACCGAGGACAGACGATTTTTACGCACTACGCACTTCAGCACTCGGCGGTCCCGTTCTGTGAGCTTATGTGGCCTACCACTTCGCGGCTGAGCCGTTGTTGCTCCTAGACATTGCCACTTCACAATAACAGCACTTACAATTGACCGGGAACAGCTCTATTAGGGCAGAAATTTGACGAACTTACTTGTTGGAAAGGTGGCATCCTCTGACGGTGCCACGTTGAAAGTCACTGAGTTATTCAGTAAGGCCATTCTACTGCCAATGTTTGTCTATGGAGATTGCATGGCGGTGTGCTCGATTTTATACACCTGTCAGCAACGGGTGTGGCTGAAATAGCCGAATCCACTCATTTGAAGGGGTGTCCACATACTTTTGTGTATATAGTGTATGTGCTCGGCTATGCACCAGCCATGCTGTGTGTTGATAGCACCTGGCTCGCTCTGGTCTGTGTGGTATGGGGTGATGATAAGGCCTGATTGTGTGGCAGTCACACTAGCCTCGGAGCAGACAGGCTCGCAGTGGAGTAGACGACTGAGGGGGGTGACTGCGCTGACAGCTGGCCTCTATAAATAAACGTTGCAGGCAGGGGGTGGGGAGGGAGGGACGTGGAGGTCTGAGGCACACGGTGGATATCCTGCTGTCTGCGACATACATGACTCACTAAACACATGCTGCGCGGGCCTATCAGGGGCGAGGATATAGGTCACGTGACGCAGCGTGCTGTATGTCGCTCTGGCAGCATGATCACATAGGACCTCTCTTGGTCTTCCTCTTTCGTTCTCGCTCTGTCTCGCTCTTTCTTTTTCTTTCCAGCTCATCACTGTCCCTGCAAATCTGGGGCGTCGGACAGGGAGAAAGATAGAAAGAGAACTAGTCCTGCTGCACTAAGCAGAGATGGACGCCCAAGGCCTGTTCCTGGGCCTGCTGCTAACTAGTGACAAGTGATTGAGATGTATCAGCAAATAGACCCCTTTCACTTGTTTATCTCGGGTTACAATGGAGCTGGAGGTGTGCTCGGCATGGGCCGGCTGGTTGCCTAGAGAGGCACAGCTCCTCTGTCATGGGGTAAGATAAGGAGCGGGAGTTTGGTTTCTCATCCGGCACGCCGGCCGACGGATCGTCTTTGAGCCCAGCGGCTAGGGTTCCTCTGGCCCTGTGGAAGGTCTGGTTTATCAGGACACAGGGAGGAAGGGGGGAGAGAGGGGTTACTGTTAAGCTATCTCGGAATGGGCCTCTTCTCTGAAGTAGCGGTTACCAGTTCACAGACAGACAGGAACACACAAACACACAGCACTTCAGGAAGCCTCTCGCCAACTTCCTGTATTTTCTGCTTGCATAACAAGCCATAAACAGACATGGGGAGATTTGCACGAGAAGACACGTTTCTGCCAATGAACGTGTTTGTAGTAGTGCACCCACCATGTGATTCACGGCAGCGAAACAGCCCTATTACTTCATCAATGTGCGCACATACTGTATACCACCAATACATAACATTCCATTGAGTTTCGAAACAATCTGAAAGGTGAGATTCCCCACTCACACATTTGAACAATAGCCAAGTGTCCTGTGATTGTGTGTTGCAGCCGTTTGCACAATGGTGTTGTCTCCAGCCCAAAGATACTGCCAAGATGCCAGAGAGCGCGTGGAAGCTGGTCTTCTACACCATGTCCTGGTCCTACAGCACCTACCTGCTCTTCTTCACCAACTACACCTTCTTCCACGACCCGCCCTCCGTATTCTATGGTAAGACGTAGGACATGAAACAAGGTAAAATAGTCAGTAGTTGAAGAAGAAAGGGTGGTTTAAACTTAACTACAGTTAAGCAATGATAACATAAGCATTAAGGCATCTGTAAGAAAGCATTAAAACCTTTAAAGCCTTGAAGAGGTCTGCATTCTTCAAAGTTACCTTTAACCTTCTCTTTTTTACTTTTACAAGTATTTAAGAAGAGAAGGTCTGCACTCTTCGAAGTTTCCCTTTTTCTACTAATAACTCCAGTTAACCTCTTAAGGATCTGACCTTTTTGTCAATTTCCGCCTAAAATGACATACCCAAATCTAACTGCCTGTAGCTCAGGACCTGAAGCAAGGATATGCATATTATTGATACCATTTGAAAGGAAACACTTTGAAGTTTGTGGAAATGTGAAATTAATGTAGGAGAATATAACACATTAGATCTGGTAAAAGATGATACAAACAAAAAAACATGTTGTTGTTTTTAGTTTTTTTCA
The DNA here is from genome assembly GCF_964263955.1 of Coregonus lavaretus. Lineage (NCBI taxonomy): Eukaryota > Metazoa > Chordata > Actinopteri > Salmoniformes > Salmonidae > Coregonus > Coregonus lavaretus. The sequence goes on along the minus strand of NC_139993.1, from coordinate 32,567,775 downwards.
TAATCTTTGAAATGCAAGAGAAAGGCCACAATATAATATTGCAGTTTAGGCGCAATTTAGATGTTGGCCACTACATAGCAGCAGTGTGTGTGCAAAGTTTCAGATTGATCCACTGAAGCGTCGCAATACTAGACTATTTTGTATCAAGTCTGCCCAAATGTGCCGAATTGGTCAATTGATACATTTTCAAGTACATAACTATAGAGAACATACAAAAGTGATATGGTAATACAACATTTATGTTTTCACACTCCCAGGAATGTCATACATGATGGATCAATAGCTTATACACTAACTTTCACACATCTAGATGGCCGGGCAGGGTGGGTATGGAGCCAGAGAGGGGTTCAAACTTTAGAATCCAGTTCCTACATTTGAATATAAAAATTGATTTTATCAAACAAAACTATGCTACTTTTTATCTCTGGGACCCTTAGGATGACAAATCAGAGCAAGATGACTGAATGTAAGTACATGATTTACCTTCAGAGGTGAATGCATCAAACCAGTTGCCGTGCTACATTTTTTGTTGTTGTGCACTCTCCTCAAACAATAGCATGGTATTTTTCACTGTAATAGCTACTGTAAATTGGACAGTGCAGTTAGATCAACAAGAATGTAAGCTTTCTGCCCATATAAGACATGTCTATGTCCTGGAAAGTTTGGTGTTACTTACAACAGTCATGCTAATCACATTAGCGTACGTTAGCTCAACCGTCCCGTATACGGGACACCGATCCCGTAGAGGTTAATTAACGATAGATAACTTAATAACTAAAGTAACCAAAGCATTGCAACCTTCAAAGCCTTGACCTATTGAACCCTCCGGATGCTTCTTTTACAAGTATTCAAATAGAAGCCACATTTGTGTTTTATATTTGCATTTTGTGTCTGAACTGACCACAGGGCATCTCTACTCTGTAACCATTGCCCTACACAACCCACTATCATCCTTTCAGTCCTACAATATCAATTGTCATTATTTTATCTTTAATTTATGGCATCCCTTCCTTCCGATTCCATCAGACTTTCAGGTGTCAGTCGGTGCTTGGGTTCGTTTCAATCTCCCATTTCCTCGATTGAGGCGATCAGTTGTTCTTTAAAAGGCCCTGCACTTTTCTAATAGCTGTCACTCACATTGATAGTAGTCATTCAACCTGCTCAGGCAATGTGGCTCTGCTCTTAGTTCTCCTAGAGAGAGAGATGCTTTAGCTCTTGTAGAAAGAGAGAAGGGAAGGGAGAGAGAGAGAGGCTCCTATTCCTGGAGCACTTTAATATCTCTTGCCGCCGCTTTTTCAATGTTTAATGATGGAACATCTGATCAATAAACATTACGGCCTGTAACCTCATCTCATG